>NC_090824.1:119502933-120127933 GCF_028021215.1 Eschrichtius robustus
CTCCCACACTTCGATGTTAGCGCTGCAAAGGGACAGCGCAGAGCAGTGTCCATCCTCCTCCTCGTGCAGATGAAGCTGAGGCCCTTCCAGTACAAGAGGCACGTTTAAAGCCACAGACCTCAAGGTGGGTGAAAATGAGGGCTGGGCCCAGAGGCGTTCACTCACCAGGGCAGGGGGACGCCTTGGCTTCCCTCGGCCTCCTGCATGGCTGTCAGCGTGAGGCCAACCTCCCGGTCCCTGTCCCAAGGTGTGTCTATCTGCCTCAGAAGCTAATTTCAGGGCATCCTCCTGCAGCTCTCAGCAGTGCTGACAGCTCCTCCCAGCGCACGGAACCACAGAGCGGCCACCACCCACCTCGGCTCTGCTCTGTTCTGCACAGTGTTCCTGGGTCAGACGTGACTGGGAGATGCTGAGCACCATCCATCTCCTTCTGGGAGATTCACAAGATGCGTGGAGTACTGAAGCATCCTAGAAGGTGCTCACTTGGCTCTGTTTAACCCAGTTTCTCCCCCAATTTATTTATCCATAGAATTTTTTTAAAATCACGTGAAACTATCAGCTTCCCAGGGAAGTGGAGTTCCACAGCACACCTGGGGAAATAAATGGTCTCCAGGTGATGAACTGTGCAGCCAGGTTGAAGCCTTGCTACTCAAAGTGTGGTCCACGGACCAGCAGCAGCATCACCTGCGAGCTGGTTACAAATGCAGAATTATAAGTCCCACCTCTGACCTACTGAATCTAGGCTACATTTTATAAATTCCCCAGGGGACTCACAGGCACATTTAAGTTTGAGGGATACTGTTCTAAGTCACAGTGCTGGATGTTGGTTGGACACTGGAATCAAATGGAAAGCTTTCAAAAAATCCTGTTATCTAGCAGTCAACCTCTGTGATTCTAGGAATTAGGGCCTGGGACACAGATTTTCTTTTTTTATTGTGGTAAGCTGTATGTAAATTTACCATTTTAACCATTTTTAATTGTACAATTCAGTGGCACTAAGTATATTTACATTGTTGTGTAACCATTATCAATTTCCACAACTTTTTCATCATCCCAAACAGAAATTCTGTACCCAGTAAACAATATGGGCAATGCAATTTTTTTTTTTTTAATTTTATTTATTTATTTATTTATTTATGGCTGTGTTGGGTCTTCGTTTCTGTGCGGGGGCTTTCTCTAGTTGCGGCAAGTGGGGGCCACTCTTCATCGCAGTGCGCGGGCCTCTCACTATCGTGGCCTCTCCCGTTGCGGAGCACAGGCTCCAGGCGCGCAGGCTCAGCAATTGTGGCTCACGGGCTTAGTCGCTCGGCGGCATGTGGGATCTTCCCAGACCAGGGCTCGAACCCGTGTCCCCTGCATTGGCAGGCAGATTCTCAACCACTGCGCCACCAGGGAAGCCCGGCAATGCAATTTTAAATGCAGCTGGTTCTAAATGTAGTCAAGTTTGAAAGAGAACCACTCGTCTAGATGACCTGCTTGCTACATTTGGAATGTCCCACAAAGGCTGGGAGCCCTTCTAGGGTGAAGCCTGGCTTTGGACCCTCACAGACCCTTGTTCAAATATAGACTCTGGAGTTTGACAAGTCAGCCTCTCTCAGGAGGTCTGTCCCCTATACATGAACAGGCAATAATGTGTGCCTCATAGCACTGTGGTAATGATTGCCTGAGAACCTGAGTAAAGCATCTGGCCCAGCACCTGGCCTGTACATGCCAGTGAAGAGTCATAATTATCTTGCTCTGACCTGGAGAGGCAGTTTAGTGTCATGTGAGGAGCATAGGTTTTGGAGCCAGAGAACCTGAGAAATGAAGGCTTCACCACTTATGATGTCCCATAGACAGGTTATTTTACCACCCTAAACCTGTTTTCTTACTTGTAAAGTGAGGATAGTACTATTTACCTCATAGTATTGTGAGAATTAAACGAGATATCATATATACAGTAGGAGCTGCCCAATAAATGGTGGCAATTGTTTACATATGTGAGATGTACGTTACATCTGTATCATTTGTCATCCAAGGATGAAGGAAGCAGAGACTTTAAGCATTGAAATAGGTTTTAAGATATGAGAAAAAATTAGTAAAACACTGAAGTTTTGAATGTCCCCTTTCACTGCCGGGTAATAGAGGAAGCAATTGTGGGTTAGTTATCAGGGCCCCTGGGGTTCAAATATCAGAGCTCTTATTAGCTGTTGGTTTTCAGGCAAGTCAAACTCTCAGGGACTCAGTTTTCTCATTCGAAAAAAAAGAAGAACTTAAAAATGATATATGTCCATCAATACTTGCATGAATTTGAATGAAGTTTTCCCAGGTCTCAGGTCTTTCAAGGACCTATCAAAGCTTTGTTCATTTCATCCTCTGCTATTTTGTTAAACCACCAAGCTGCCAGGGGCTAGGTGAAAAACCGCTCCTCTGTCCCTCCCCTCCTTCATCCGGGGCCTCTTCCATTGCCTGAAGGACCCGACATGTGGATAACAGCATTAGTAATCATCTCTTGTTCCCACAGATATCATTAAATAAAAAATTCTTTTCAGCACCCTCTCCACTTATCTGAACTCTCCACCAAGGAAAGATCTTTGCTAAACCAGGATCAATTTTGTTTGGGTTAAGATGATTCTGGTAATATATACACAGTCTGATCCTCCAGGAGGAAATGTCAGCATGTTACTGATACTATTCAAAATATATACTGTCACATATATTTTCCAATTCATAATAGTCTGTGTCAGTTTATCAAATTGCTGTGTGGCACATGGGATTGTATTTGCACTCCTTATGCGTGTTTTTACTGTATTGTAGTCAGGATGAATTATACTTGAAGATTTGTAGATACTTTTTGTTCTTGATGATCTAGCTTTGATTTATCATCAAAATGACTTTGGTTATGTGATTAAACCAAATGTTATTGTCTCTTTTTTTCATGGGTATTTTGGAATGTGTAACGCTGATGAATACCGGTGATTTAAGGTTGAGCACCAGGATAAAAATTTCTATTTTGTAGCTAGATATTCCTTTTATAACACATCAGTGAAAAATAAAAGGCATGGAGTCACATTACCAAAAACAGTTCAAAATTGCTGAATATAGGATATGTGTGTGGGGGGAGGTAAACTGGAAAGGGGCCACAGGGATGAGGTCATGAAAGGCCTGAAATCCTATGCCAAATATTGGTATTTTACTCTGTGGATCAGGGGCCACAAATTTGAATACCTACTCTGACCAGGCCACAATGAATGAAGCAAGAGAGTGAAGTTGTCCAGTATAAGAAATGGCATCTTTGATTATACTCTTTCAAATCTGACATAATTTGCTTATAATATATGTAGGAAAAAATTTTGTCACTAAAAAGAACTATGCATTCTCATGTTTTTCTTTACATGTGGCCCCTTTAAACTCTCTATCTGTTCTACTCTTGACAGAGGTAAAGAGAACTATTTCTTCACTCTATGAAAAACAATAGTGTACATGGGATCATATATGGCAAGTCACTGTCACTTCAGTGTCAGGGAGACTATAGGGAGTGGTGGGGACTGTGGCTGACTGCACCATCCAGTCCCTCCATAAAGGGGATCTGCCTCTCTTGAGCTCCACTTGAGGTTGTTGTTCTGGGGGAACAGAACCTCTATGTGGGTAAGACTGAATTTTTGAGAAATGTCAGAAATTCACTTTCTGTGAAATCTCTCATTTTTAATGTTGGCCCCAAAACAAATGAAAAAATGTGCATGCAGAACACACGTGCACATAACACACATCTGTACAATGGATGCCATGTGGGAACTGCCAGTTTAGACCACTGCCAACAACCAAAGAGCCTTAATGATGTAAATGATGTGATCCATTTACATTTTAGGAAGATTTATATCCAACAGCATGTTACTACAAAGGGTGCTAATTTGTTGAAGTAGTCTCATTGGCCTCTGTTTTAAAAAACATGTGTTTAACGAACACCCATATAGGGTTAACTATATCCCAGAAACTGTTTTAAATGCTTTGCAAACATGTATTCCTTCTAATTGACTATTTGATCTACACTATTACTGTCCCCATTTGATGAGAACTGAGGCACAAAGTCACAGAGCTAGTAAGGGGCAGAGCTGGGTTTTCAACTCAGAAAGGCTGGTTCCAGAATGTGGTGTTTAAATACTCTGCCATGTTGCCTTTTAACAAAAACTAAAACTTATTAATATGCATTCAGAAGATTATGTGTGTGTGTATGAGTGGGGAGAGCAAGTATAACTTTTTGACACCACCATATTCTGATTATGATTGAGGAAAGCATGGAGAAAAAGCAATCTTTACTGGTTAAAAAGAATTGCTAAAGGATGAGCAATTTCTCTGTAGAAAATCCAATTTATTTGACAAAAAATGTAATATATTCTGTAAGGACTCTGAAAGGCAGGAGAATGAAAATCCTAACGATTTTCCCCAGATTTGGCACACTCTATACAGAGTCCCTTACTGGGATTTTACTGCCGTATGGTGTAGCGGTGGGAGTGGTTAGTGGAAATTGACCCTCTCTTTGATGTCTGCAGGGAAGGGTATCCTGACCACCCACTGGATATGAGGTCTCTCTCGCTTCAGCACTTGCCCTGCTCAGCACTGAGACAGACCTCCTCCTGCTGTTGATGCCCTGGGCAGATGGAATGTCCACTTTCCTTGAGGCCACAGAGCAAGAAACTGAGGAGACAAACATGGGCTCCACCAGACTAAGGAAACGTGACAGCTGAATGCGACGTGTGACCCGGGATTAGATCCTGGACCAGAAAAAGGCAATTAGTGGGATAACTGATGAAATTTGAATGAGGTCTGTAGTGTAGATAGTAAGTCTTGCGGCAACGTTACTTTTCTGATTTGATCATTGTACTGTGGTTAGGTAAGATATTAACATTTGGGGAATGTGGATGAAGGGTATATGGAAATTCTTTGTACTATGTTTGCAAACTTTTGGAAGTCAAATTATTTTAAATGGAAACGTTTAAAAAGTAAAATAACGGACTCCTACAAGGGGCGGGTAGACTCTTGTTCTCCTCCCGCGTATGTGGTGGGCACTGGCTGTGCACAGGTAACAGGTCCACTGCAGCTGGGCCTTGAACCCCACTTGGAGAACCCCATGTGCTGTTGTCCTGATTTTCCCAAAGGGCTCTGGTTTACATCCACACTATCCATGGAACTGGTTTGCTCTCATTTAATCTACATGTTGATGAAGGCTGTTAGGAGGACCCACCCTTGGATGGCGTGATAGGGCCGGAGGAATTCAAGCACAGGGAGGACTTTGCTGCTGGACATGAAAGCTCAGGTGGTCTGGGTCAAAATCAAAGTTTATCTGGCTTGGTTGGCTCATGGAGTGAAGATTCCATCATTAAAAAACCCAGTTACCACAGCCAGATTACGAATTCACAAAGAATTCAAATACAAAGAAATATACTTAACACTAAACAAATAAGCTAGTCACATTCCAAGCTTTCTTTAATGATTCAGAAGGCCTTTGAGAGTTTGCAGGGTCAACATATCAATAATAGGCATCAGTGGGTATCGATGATACACAGAAGTCTTGACTCTTATCCTTCTCTCGAAGGAACAGAGTGTCTGAATTCCTTCTGACCATCTTGCTGTTCTCTTTCATTTGGAAACATCTCATGAAGTAAACATTCCATTTCGGGAATTTGAGTTTATGTATGTTAAGGACCATAATGATAATCACAAAGGGGATATTAATACCCCAAAACAGTAGTGGCCTCAAACCTTATCTTGATTTATTGCTTTTTATAATTAAGTACTTGCATACACTAATTTTCTGTACATTATTAGGACCATAGATTGGAGATCAAAAGAGCAGTAATGCCCCAAGCAGAAGAGGAGGAAAAGATTAAACATAAGACTTCTCCCTGGGCTTCCCTGGTGGCGCAGTGGTTGAGAGTCTGCCTGCTAATGCAGGGGACATGGGTTCGAGCCCTGGTCTGGGAAGATCCCACATGCCGCGGAGCAACTGGGCCCGTGGGCCACAACTACTGAGCCTGCACGTCTGGAGCCTGTGCTCCGCAACAAGAGAGGCCGCGATAGTGAGAGGCCCGTGCACCGCGATGAAGAGTGGCCCCCGCTTGCCGCAACTAGAGAAAGCCCTAGCACAGAAACGAAGACCCAACATGGCAATCAATCAATCAATAAAATAAATAAATCTCTTTAAAAAAAAAAAAAAAAAGACTTCTCCCCATGCTGGGAGAAGCCCCTGGTTAACTTCGCTTGGGAGGAAGACAAGAAGGGCTGAGTCAGGTATAATGCCCTCCTGACACAGAGGGATGAGGTCCCTGGGAAACACAATCCAATCAGTGTCTTGGGGTCTGGTTCAATCAGGTTTGTATCTCCTCCTGGACAAAAGAGTGAGGAGAATATGGGGAGAGGGATAGAGGGAGTTCCTTCTGTTTTATAATCTTACAACTCCCAGTATGTATTTTTGCTTTTACTCCCCAGCTGAGTGCCTGTTCTGTATTTCCATTATTTGCAATATGGTTGCTCCTGATAATTTTTCAAGTTGGGCCACAGCTCATGGGTTTGGTGGGATCGGCTGCCCTAGTGCTAGATGAGATGGGTGTCTTTGGTCCTATTGCCTATGGTCAGGGGTGCAGGTCACCTGCACTCTAACTACTTTAGAAAATGTTCGAGTCCACCTTCGTCTCTTCCGGGGAAAAGTGCTCCCAGCTTCTTGCTTTGAAGGCTTTTCTTAGGAGAATCCCCTCTGGACAGTGGATTTCCTCCTTATTATTCATTATAGTCCTTTCAAACTGAATTAAATCATCCTGCCTTTGGATTTTTGTTTGTTCAGGGAACTTTATTTTACCAAACTATTCTCTGGCCTTTACGGGGTATTTTTTTCCCCCTAGAGTGAAACTGGGGCACCCTTGGAGCTTACATGTAATACAACCTCTCTCCCAGGCCTCACCAGACTGGGTAAAAATTGTCACATTCACGTCAATAACTCTGAGTTCCTGTTCCCGCTCCCCCACATGCTCACAGGAGGCCTCCAGCCTTGTACAAAGCTTCTCCAAATATTTCTGTGACTTAACAAAGAGAAAGCCCCCATGGGCCACAAACTCGCCAGCTGTCTGTAGTCACCAAATGGCACTTGCCCTGGTCCTCCCTCTGCTGCCCCTCAGTCTCTGCTGCTGTTGGCAATGCCAGCTTCTGCACCCAGAGAGGTTCTGCTCCCCAGCCGCCCTACAGGGGTTTGCGCGCCCAAGCTGAGCGAGAAGAGAACTTTCCCCTGCTCCATGCTGCATTTTCACCTGGGCCTCAAAGTGGCCCTGCTTTTGCTAAATCTCACACAGTTCCTCTTGACAACAGCTTCTTCTTCCTTCTAGAATCCCCAACTCCTTTTTCCCTCTGGAGTCCCAAGAGCCCTGGTACGGAATGGGCCCCATGTGACAACCTTCCTTGTTCTCACCTCTCTTGGTACCCCCTGCAATCAACAGCAGAACCCTCCTGCTCCTTCCCCAGCCTCAGACGGGGAATCTCCACTCACTCAGTCACAGCCAGGATCCCCTACCTCACCAGTGCCGCTGAGGGCAAACCTTGGGATTCCCACTTGGACAATCTAGAAAACTCTGCTTTATATCAGTGAGAGATTCCCTTAAGTGTAGAGCGATTCTTGAGCTGAATTTTAAGAAGCAGTGAAATAACATTTTAATTGACTTGGAAACTAAAGATCTAATAAAATGAAGATTTTCTTTATTTTTGGAACTCACTAAACGTTCTTTCAGTTAATTGTATTCTTTTTATGTTCCTCTTATTGTTTTACTTTGTGGTAAGATATACGTAACATAAAACTTGCCATTTCAACCATTTTGAAGTGTATAGTTCAGCGACATTAAGTACATTCACATTGTTGTGCAACCATCACCACCATCCATCTCCAGAACTTTCTTTTATCTTTCCAAACTGAAACTATATACCCATTACAAAATAACTCCCCCTCCCCACTCCCCCAGTACCTGGCAACCAACATTGTGCTGTCTTTATGAATTTGACTACCCTGGGTGCTTCATGTAAGTGGAATCATACAATATTTATTCTTTTGGGACTGGCCTATTTAACCTAGCATAACGTCTTCAAGATTCATCCATGTTGTAGTGTGTCAATATTTCCTTCTTTTTAAAGGCTGTATGACATTCCATTGTACCTATACACCAGGTTTTGTTTATCCATTCATCTATCCGTGGACATTTGGGTTGCTTCCACCTTTTGGCTGTCGTGAATCACATTTGTAATGTTAAATTTTCTAGTAGCCACATTTAAAAAGTCCCCAAAAGATCAGGTGAAATAAAAAATTTTTTATTATCCTAATATATTCAAAACTTTATCATTTCAACATATAATCAGTATAAAGCATTTGCTAATAAGATATGCTAAATTCTTTTTTTATATGATGTCTTGGACATGTGGGCCATTCCTGAGCACTGATTTCTCGGTGTTCCCTTTGAGTGAAGTCATTTCCTTAGGGAAAATGCCTTAAAATTAGTGGATTCTTAATAGATACCTCACTATAAGAGAAATGCTCCCATCAACTGATCTCTAGAATTGTAGATGAGAACCATGTGGGTTTGGAGGGAGGTTCCTGTCCTTCCCCTCAGGGCAAAGTTCTGAGGATTTCAGGTCAGAATTTTGTAGAAGCTCCGGCTTCTCTGTGAGTCCCTGTTCTATCTGGGAGGATGATTCAGAGCACAGGTCCTGGAGCGGCCCTGAGGAAAGTCAAACTCATCTCTGTGCAGATGTCTTTCCACTATTATCAGCCAACTCAAGATCCGGCCCCTCTTTTCTCTGCCCAACTAGGCAGCACCCCCAGAGTTTGCCACCTCTGGGCCTTTCTTCTACTATTTTCTTTGTCCAACATGTCTTCCTGTCTTTCCAGAGCCTCCCTCAGATGAACTTGTGGATTTTTTTTTTCATGTTTATTTATTTATTTGGCTGCGCCAGGTCTTAGTTGCAGCACGCGGGATCTTTGTCGCCACATGCATGCGGGTTCTTTAGTTGTGGCATGCGGGATCTTTTATTTATTTATTTTTTTAGTTGCAGCATGTGGGATCTAGTTCCCTGACCACGGATCGAACCTGGGCCCCCTGCACCGGAGCACGGAGTCTTAGCCACTGGACCACCAGGGAAGTCTCGCGCTTGTGGAATTTGGCTTGTCAGACTTTTTCTTTTGCCTCAGTCCTTTGGCTACAGCCCTAAAAAGTTAAGGCAGAAAGATGAGGAAAAGAGATTTTGTTTGATTCTGTGTTGAAAAATATAACTTTTCTATCTTGTAGCAAATCATGTTCTTCTGACCACTTTCCCCTCCCAGTCCACTCTCTTTAGCCGCGGATCTAGGCCATTTCTATCATGCAATCCCGAATCTCTACCTGATAGGTGGTCGGTACACAAAGAGAACATAGCCCTTGGACACTGAGGCCCTGTTAAAGCATCTTCACATGCAAGGAAAAATAATGCCTGCGTTGAAATCTATCTGTTAACTCATTCAGTTCTCTGAAGGCATTTTTATCAACCACATTTTGTAGGGAAGGACCCCAGCTTTGAGATGAAGTCGTTAGCTCATGGTTATGCAGTACACAGATGCCAGAACCAGGGCTGGTGAGAGTCAGTGTAGATACAGTTCTGCAGTCTGGCCAAGGCTTGGTGAGTGGAGCACAGGCCCTCACTTGTTCTTCCCTCCGGGCAAAAGCCCACACGACCCTCTGCTCTCCTCCTGGCCTTCTGTCTAGATTCTGTGCTCTTTCTCATTATAGCAGTGTCTTTCCACTACATGGGTAAATTACAAGAGAGAGGGACATGGGGAGAAGTGGTTGTTCTTTTTGTTTAAGGCCAGCCTTCTACGTAGGCAATAGAGGCTGTTGGTTCTCTCATGTGATCTGAAGGACACAGGAAATCTTCCAGACCTGCTTGCAATTCTACCATGAAGTCTAGGGTTTGATTAAAGGTCCACTTTTGACTTTGGGCTCTGCTCCTTTCAGGTGTGCAGGTATTAAGTAGGTCTCTTCATCCTTGCAGTGATTTACCCTCTGTGTCTATGAAATTGCCTATTCTATTTATTTCAGATAAATGGAATTATAGGATATATGGTCCACTGTGTCTGGCTTCTTTCACTTTGCATGATGTTTTCAGGGTTCATTCAGGTTGTAGCACTGATCACTGGTTTTTAAACTTTTTTTTGAGAAGCAAAATGCTCTGAACAGAAATTGTGGGTGGAACCTCAGTACGTAACACAGATAGAAGCAGAGGTACTCTGATGGAAGCAAGGCGAATTTCCTGCCTTCTTGGGAGCACTCAGCCTAGTGTCAGTCCTGAGTACCTCTGCAGAACCCAGGACATCACAGAAGGCAGTCTCAAAGGCTTGGCACTAGATCCACTCTCAAATGCTTTTAGGTGCAAAGACCTTTCTCTAAGGGTTTACTTCAAGAATGCAAATCACCCTACCAGTCATTTTCACCTGAATTAGTTCATAACACCCCTCTCTGAAACAATAGAGAGAGGAGAAAATTGAGCAAATGGGAGTTTGATGGGAGAAGAGAACAAATGTTTTGGAGCTTTGACACTACCTTGGAGAAGCAGTGGGAAGAAGAGGGGCTCTGGATATCCTGGGGAGGAGTGGGGGGGCACCTGGGAAGTAAAGCCCATATAGGAAAGAAGGGACTAAAGACAGCATAGGAGGCTGCTTTGTAATATTGCTGTGGCTGTGTTCCCGCCACCCGCCCCCCCTCTCCCACACTGATGGCTTTTTCTGAGAAACGTCCTTTTCTGTGAGGCCAAAAGAGGATTGTATGGTCTGCAGCTGACCGGAGCTCCTCTTTCCCTGGAACATGATTGCCTTTCTGGGCAATGAAAAAAGTCCATGTAAATCTCTGTCCAAAGGCAATTATCCGAGATGTGAAATAGTGAAGACTGCCAACGGAAACTGCAGGTCATTTGAATGTGGCCTGGTATGTGGGATGCCGCAGACAGCTTTTCTGGCTCTTCCCTCCGTCCTCATGGGAAACTTCAGGCAGCTGCAGCAGCCTCCTCAGCTGTCGTGCACCCCAGCACTTGCCCTGAAGGGAGGGAGTTTCTTCTTAGTTGGTGCAGCCATCTTGACCATGCAGTGAAGGCTTCGTGGTCTTAGGACCTTCATTCCCAACCTGGTGCCTCTAGAAGGTGAGGCTCTAGAAGGTGAGAGGAGTCCTGGCAATCCAGAAACCCAAGGCTGACCAAGGAGACCCAGGTTTTAACCTAGGCTCTGTTGTCTTTTTTTAAAGGCAAGTTATAATATGCAAGTCATGTTGTATTCACGAGCCTTAGTTTTTTCATTTGTAAAATGACTGATAGATTTCCATCTTGTTCCCAAAAGTCCTTAAGGCAACACTTCTGTAAAATTAAAAAGTTAGACTAGGGACTTCCCTGGTGGCACAGTGGTTAAGAATCCACCTGCCAATGCAGGGGACACAGGTTCGAGCCCTGGTCTGGGAAGATCCCACATGCCACAGAGCAACTAAGCCCGTGTGCCACAGCAACTGAGCCTGCGCTCTAGAGCTCGTGAGCCACAACTACTGAGCCTGTGTGCCACAACTACTGAAGCCTGCGTGCCTAGAGCCCGTGCTCCACAATAAGAGAAGCCACCGTAATGAGAAGCCTGCACACTGCAACAAAGAGTAGCCCCCGCTCACCGCAACTAGAGAAAGCTGGTGCGCAGCAACAAAGACCCAATGCAGCCATAACTAACTAACTAACTAACTAACTAACTAAATAAATAAATTTATATAAAAAAAATTAAAAAGTTAGACTAGATGATTTCTAAGTTCTTTCTTTGTTCTACAGTTTCTAAAGACTCTTCTCCAAGGTGGTTGCTGATTTACAATTTAGAGGCTTTTAAATATTTCAACAGTTTTTCCAGCTTATTTGAATAGCTATCTTGTCACTAGTCATCTTTTCACCTTATTTATCCAATGGGTCAAGCTTCCTACTGATGAATTTAAATCCTCTTTAAAAAGCTTACCAGATGGAGAGGCTGTTCTACATGAAATAATTAAGGGATGTGAGAACCAAATACAATGTGTGCTCCTTAATGGGATCTTGGATCAATAAAAAACAAAGCCAACAACCTACAATGGACATTTTGGGGAACAATTGAGGTCTGAGACCCGGAGCTCCCCCAGCCTTCCCCAAAGTGCCTTCTTTGCCCTCCTCCCTCCCTTCCAGCCCTCACTCATCTTCCACTGACAGTCCTTCCCCAGATACTCTGGCCCACTCAGCTCTCCCTCCGCCTTGGCTGCTGCACCTCCACTGAGAGTTCCACTGAGCTCTCCCTTCACACCTCCCCTCAACCAGAAGCATGCCTGAGAACTGATGGGTATTGCTTGATCTGAACACGTGTGTGCCACTGGAAGCTGTTAGAGGCCAGGGGTCCTGGCTTCTGTGCTGTCCCTGGCCAACACATTCAATAAATTGTTGTGCTATTGAACTTGGAAAAGGTTTTCAAATTCAAATTTTACTGTGATGATGATGATGATGATTGTTAAAGGCAAAGTTTCATATTCTGGGCCTCTTGCTCATTATTCAGAGGTGAAGGCGACATGGGCAAGATCAGCCTGGATCCTGACAAAACCCAGCCTCCCCCAAGCTCAGAGCCCCATGTTTATTTTACAACAATTAGAGGCATACGGGCTCCTTCCGAGACAGGTTAATCTATCAGGCCAACTTGTGCAGAGCCTCTGCTCAGATGTGCCTGGTGCGAGGTCCTTGAGCACAGCTTAAAAAATTACCTTGGTAACAGGATGTGGGGAGGCACTTTCCCTGTTTCTCTAGAAACAGTTAGCAGGGCCCCAAAGTGGGGCGGAGAGATGTGACCACTCCCATTTGGAAGGAACCTTAAGAACTGGTTTTATTTTATTTTAAAAAATTTATTTATTTGTTTATTTATTTTTATTTTTGGCTGCGTTGGGTCTTTGTTGCTGCGCGTGGGTTTTCTCTAGTTGCGGTGAGCAGGGGCTACTCTTCATTGTGGTGCGCAGGCTTCTCATTGCGGTGGCTTCTCTTGCTGTGGAACATGGGCTCTAGGTGCATGGGCTTCAGTAGTTGTGGCTCGCGGGCTCTAGAGCACGGGCTCAGTAGTTGTAGCGCACGGGCTTAGTTGCTCCGCGGCATGTCGATCTTGCCGGACCAGGGCTTGAACCTATGTCCCCTGCATTGGCAGGTGGATTCTTAACCACTGCGCCAGCAGGGAAGTCCCAAGAACTGGTTTTAAACTGCCCTTCAGGGCCAGCCTATCACCATAAAGTAGCCTCTCTTCTCCCCACCATCAGTCAGAGCTAGAGAAGGAAGAGGGTTCTTTGGAACCATAACCGTGCTCACCAGCTTAGTGGGATGCTGTGTTTGCACCCCCTTCCCCTGCTCTCCTGGGCCCTGAAACAAAATGTGAGGGGCTGCAAAAAAAGTCCCATCGAAAGATGAGCTCTGCCTGCAAGAGGAGACAGGCATCCTGCTACCGGGTGGATGCCTGCTTAGGCAACAGGTTTGTCCATTAGGGATCATTTGTCAATGTCTGGAGACGTTTTTGTTTGTCAGAAGCAGGAAGATGCTACAGTTATCTAGTGGGTAGAAGCCAGGGACACTGCTAAACATCCTACCATGCACAGAAACAGTACCCACAACCAAGAATTATGTGGTCCAGAATATCAGTAGTGCCACTGTTGAGAAACCCTGGTATTAAAACAGCTACTGATCAAAAGAGAAGAGATGTCATTATTCCTGGGGACACCCTAACAATTGCATTATATCCTCATGTCCTCTATCATGAACTAGCACACCTAATGTCATTCTATACTACGCGTTTGTGTACCTTAATGCAAAATGTTTGGGTTGTGGCCCACATCCCTAGGGACCTACATGCTCTTATTTTTGCCCCAGGTGTTATAGCCTGTTAACTGGGTGATCCCACACAGGCACTTCTGAAAGGGAAGCTGCACTATTAAAATTTTTTTTTTCCAATTGCCACACATGAGAATCATCTGGGGAGCTTTCAAAGCTCCCAGTATAGCAGCTGCATCCCACGTCAATTAAATCAGAATCTCTGTGGGTGGAACCCAGGCGGCTGCATTTTTTAAAACTCCCACAGCGATTCCAACGTGCAGCCAAGTTTGAGAACCACTGCTCTACATAAGCCTTAGCTTATGGTGTGTGTGATCAGGTGAGTCCTTCGTCCTGTTACTATTGGAGAACAGGGCCTGGTGGATCAGCTCTGGCACGAGCCAGGTGCCAGCGTGCTGATATTTGGAAGGTTGCTTTGGGTCACCCATTTCACATATTAGCTGTTCAATAATGGCTGGATTTATTACTTAACTCCAGTAAATACATATACATTACTAATTACTTATGCATTTCTATATAGGTAGATATATTTTATATATCCCTGTTTAAATATCACTCCCTCCTCAATTAGGATTGGGAAGTTGTCGCTTGCCCTCAGAGACTATGGGTTAGCCTTTGGAAACTGGCTTTTGAGTCATCTGGTAAATCCCATGGAAGGTCATGATTTTGAGCATCACACTGGCTTTTGCTATATCAGCTGACCTCTTCCCCTGGCCTTGTGGGGGTTCCCTGGGCTCCCAAGCCTGTGAGGTCACTGCCTTAATTGCTATTACCACTACTTGACTCTTTCTTTCATCTCTGCTTGTTCCTCTTTGCATTGTCCCTTTACAATGGACTCAGACTCTTTAAGGCCCAAATCAATAATTGGCTGCTGTGAATGCTGGGGCATTGGGAGGTTTTTTTAAAAACTGATTTTCAAATTAAGTAATATTATGTAAATAATACGTATGTTAAAAAGCATAATAAAAGGAATACCTATAAGCTTGCCTACCACCAACCCAAGAACTAGATTATTGCCCATACCTGGTGCACACCACTTCTGTTCATCCCTATGCTTTGCCACCAGAGTCAGCAATAACCTGAGTTTTATTTACAATTGTCTTCCCTTTTGGAAAAAAAAAGATTCCTCAAGGATGTATGAATTCCTGAACAATACATTATTCGGTTTTGCTTGTGTTTGGTCTGTTTAAAGTAGTAGCATACTGGATATAATCTTTTAGGACTTGCTTTTTTTCGCTGAGGTTCATCCTTATGGCACGTAAGAGGAGTTCACTCATTTTCAGTGCTGGATAATATTTCATTGTTTAACTGTATGCAATTTGTTTATCCATTTAACTGCTGATGGACATTTGTGTGGTTTGACTTTTTTGGTATAGTGAACAGTGCTCCTAACATTCTTTTACACATCTGCTATGTATATATGAGCAAGAGTTTCTCTAGATCTGGGCTTCTCAAACTTTAATAGGCATATGGCTCACCTGGTGATCTTGTTAAAATGCAAATTCTGGTTTAGTTAGTCTGAGGGGGGGCCTCACAGTGATGCCAATGCTGTGCGTCCACGGACTACACTTTTAGTGGTAAGACCCTGGAATGGAATTGGCCAAATTTACTGGAGGATGTCACATAGACTACTAAAGTGGTGGTACCATTTACATTCCCACCAGCCACCAGCCATGAATTTAGATACATATCTTCTTCAGAACTTGCTATTTTTGGTCTTGAGGTCTGAATTTGCATTTTCTTGACTACTAATTAGGTTGAGAAATATTTTATATGTTTATTGGCCATCCATATGTATCTCTTCTTCTGTGAAATGCCTATTCATTTCTTCTATCCATTCTTCCTTTAGATTGTTTGCCTTCTTATTAATTTGTAGGAGTTCTAACCCTTCTTATGTTCTTATTCAAATCCTTCATTGGCTATATGTGTTGCAAATATTGACTCTCAATTTGTTTCTTCTTTTACCTTCCTTTATTGTATTCTTTGATCAATGGAAATTCTTAATTTTAATATGGTTGAATTTATCTTTTATATGTAGTTTGTGTCTTTTAAAAAAGCCTTTAATTCAAAGAGTTTAGTAGGTAGTACTATACCAGTGTTAGTTCTGGTAACGTATTATGGTCAAGTAAGATATTAACTTTAAAGGAAGCTGAGTGAAGAATATAATGGGGGAGGAATCAGGCTCCCTGACTTCAGACTATACTACAAAGCTACAGTAATAAAGACAGTTTGGTACTGGCACAAAAACAGAAACATAGATCAATGGAACAGGATAGAAAGCCCAGAGATAAACCCACGCACATATGGTCACCTTATCTTTGATAAAGGAGGCAAGCATATACAATGGAGAAAAGACAGCCTCTTCAATAAGTGGTGCTGGGAAAACTGGACAGGTACATGTAAAAGTATGAAATTAGAACACTCCCTAACACCATACACAAAAATAAACTCAAAATGGATTAAAGACCCAAATGTAAGGCCAGACACTATCAAACTCTTAGAGGAAAACATAGGCAGAACACTCTATGACATAAATCACAGCAAGATCCTTTTTGACCCAGCTCCTAGAGAAATGGAAATAAAAACAAAAATAAACAAATGGGACCTAATGAAACTTAAAAGCTTTTGCAGAGCAAAGGAAACCATAAACAAGACCAAAAGACAACCCTCAGAATGGGAGAAAATATTTGCAAATGAAGCAACTGACAAAGGATTGATCTCCAAGATTTACAAGCAGCTCATGCAGCTCAATAACAAAAAAACAAACAACCCAATCCAAAAATGGGCAGAAGACCTAAATAGACATTTCTCCAAAGAAGATATACAGATTGCCAACAAACACATGAAAGAATGTTCAATATCATTAATCATTAGAGAAATGCAAATCAAAACTACAATGAGATATCACCTCACACCGGTCAGAATGGCCATCATCAAAAAGTCTAGAAACAATAAATGCTGGAGAGGGTGTGGAGAAAAGGGAACACTCTTGCACTGTTGGTGGGAATGTAAATTGATACAGCCACTATGGAGAACAGTATGGAGGTTCCTTAAAAAACTAAAAATAGAACTATCATACGACCCAGCAATCCCAATATTGGGCATATACCCTGAGAAAACCATAATTCAAAAAGAGTCATGTTCCAAAATGTTCATTGCAGCTCTATTTACAATAGCCAGGACATGGAAGCAACCTAAGTGTCCATCATCGGATGAATGGATAAAGAAGATGTGGCACATATATACAATGGAATATTACTCAGCCATAAAAAGAAACAAAATGGAGTTATTTGTAGTGAGGTGGATGGAGTTAGAATCTGTCATACAGGGTGAAGTAAGTCAGAAAGAGAGAAACAAATACAGTATGCTAACACATATATATGGAATCTAAGGAAAAAAAAAAAAGGTCATGAAGAACCTAGTGGCAAGACGGGAATAAAGACACAGACCTACTAGAGAATGGACTTGAGGATATGGGGAGGGGGAGGGGTAAGAATGTGACAGGGTGAGAGAGTGGCATGGACATATATACACTACCAAACGTAAAATAGATAGCTAGTGGGAAGCAACCGCATAGCACAGGGAGATCAGCTCTGTGCTTTGTGACCACCTAGAGGGGTGGGATAGGTAGGGTGGGAGGGAGGGAGATGCAAGAGGGAAGAGATATGGGAACATATGTATATGTATAACTGATTCACTTTGTTATAAAGCAGAAACTAACACACCGTTGTAAAGCAATTATACTCCAATAAAGATGTTTAAAAAAAAAAGAATATAATGGGACTCTCTGTAACATTTTTGAAACTCTTCTGTAAGTCTAAATTATTTCAAAATAATTTTTTTCCCAAGTCCATTACTGTTGGAAGGTTATAAAGATGCTCTCCTATATCTGATTCCACAAGTTTTGCCTTTCACATTTAGGTCCTTAGTTCTTCTGGAATTTTGTGTTTGGCATGAGGTATGGATTTAATTCCATGTAGCCCCACATGGGTCATCAATTGTCTCACCATCCTTTTTGAATACTGTCTTCTTTCCCTAGTGCTCTGCAATACCATCTTGGTCATAGACCAAGTACACATAGAAGAGTGGGTCTGTACGGACCTTCAAGCTATAAGGAAAGCAGAGAATGACTTCTGAGAAGTATGCTCCTAGGAAGACTGTACCATACTCTCTCTAAACTCACATGCCCTTTTCTCCAGGATAGTTCCTCTCCGTGCAGCAGGATCAAGGGGAATGTTCACCCCTGGTTTGCAGCTCATTCAGGGTTCTCAGTCACATCCTGCTTAATTTCATGTTTTTGACATTTAGGCTTTGTCAGACCTGTCTTATTCACATTATGTCTTTTAAATCACACACTATTCAAGGTAGGAAGGAACCTGCAGTGAAGTTTTCCAGGCTTTTCAGTTTATAGTTGAGAAAACTGAAGTGACCTAAGCATTGTATCCGAGATCGGACACGTGGCTGATGGAAAAGCTGAGATGAGACTCAATTTCTCAGCTCCTCATCGTCCACTCAGATTTCACCCCGCCTCCTGTTTCTCATTCCAGTTCACAGCAACACTGTCTACCCAGCCATTCAAGCTAGAACTTTGAGGTACTCCTGGCTTGTCCCTCCTTGCCTCCCTGCTCTTTGTCATGACATTCTGGTGATTATGCCTCAGAAGTCTTTTTCAAATTTATTTTCTCACATTCATTCCCACATCCACAGCCCTGCTCCATACCTTTGTCAATGCTCCACTGGATTTCAAGAGCCCCCTTGTTTCTTGTCATTCCCCTCTATAATCCATTCATTTGCTAGACTGCTCTTAAAATTCTAAATTCGAAAACACCTGGTTTACCTGGTTGTTTAAGCACCCTGCTGCTTTGCTTACAGTCCTGCGTCTCCTTGCCAAGGGATGAAATTATGACTTTTATCATTTGCTCCCAATTTACCTCCTCAGGTTCATTTCTTATCACCTTTCTCCTCCCCTCCAGGTGCCAGAGCTGTATCCACACTGAACTATTATGTGCTCCTGAGAAATACCATATGTGTCTGGGCCTCATAGTTAGCCCACGTTCCCTCTGCCTGCAGCACCTTTACACTTTCCTCTACCTATTGCAATTGCATTCACCCCTCAAGACTTGGAAAAGTGCTGTCTCCACCATGAAGCCCTCCTGCATGCCTTACTTGCAGCTAACCACTCTCAGCATTTTACATGATCTTATGAACCCTCTGTTATGACAATGGGCTTGTTCATGTTCTGCATTCATTCCCAGTCCTCGAGCCCCTTGAGGTCTGTAACCATATTTTAGTCATCTCTGTACCTCAAGGATCTGGCCCATGGTAGAGGCACAATATATTATTATTGATTCAATCAAAAACTATTTATTTAAGGACAATGCTTAGGAAATGTTTACGTTATTACATTCTTATTCTGCCAACACATCCTTATATCGGCATCACTTATGTGTTAGTCAGGACTCTTGTGGTAGCAAGTACAGAAATTTTATTTGCACAAACTTAAGTAAAATAATAATCAAGTATTGGTTCACACAATCTGCTGTGGACAGTGCAAGGCAAGAGCTGGTTTTCCAAGCAGCTGGAAACATGGATTCAAGTGTGTTCAGAGCTCTACTCCAGACTCTGGTCTTTGGGTTTCTCTGCACAAGGGCTTTATTCTCGCCCATGGGTTTTCTGTCAGGGAAGCTCTGGACCAGAATTAACAGCAACGTGATAGAGAAAATAGCTTCTCTCTTAAGTCCAGTATGAAGCATTCTGAATTCTAATTGGCCGAGCTTGGGTCAAATACCTGCCCTAACCTTCTGGGGAAGTCAAGTCAGCTAAGGGAATGAACAAACATGGCTAAAATTGGGGAGAGGAGAAGATCTCACCAAAGATGGAAGGAATAACACTGACAGGTTATGGCTGGACAATCCCCTCCCCTTAAATTTGTGTCCATGTAGAGGACAAAAGACAGAAAATGACTTTGTTTTGTTCAGTTTTAGTGTTTGGACAAGAAAAGAGCCTAGTATTTGCACACTCAGCTGAAACACTTGGCGAAATGAGTATGTCTCCTCCTAATGAAATCATTCCATCTTTTGGGCAATGTCTTCATGTTTGACAAGTACCAGGGACTTTAATTGAAAATTACTTTGGGAATCTTGCCAGACATTGCAAATTGAAAATATGAAAACCCTTCTCCTGGGTCAGGAGTGTAACAAGCCCCATGTCAAATGTCATTACCCCACGTGCATTCTAGGACTGTGCAGGTGGGAAACTAAGTGTTGATTGCATATTTTAGCCCAAGAATAATTTCCTGAATGGCAATTTGTTCCTTTATTTGATGAAACCGAGGTTTTCAACAGCAGTAAAATGCAATCTTTCCAGAGCGTATTTCCGTGGGTTATGAAGATTGATTATGCTGCTTAGTGAGAGATTCATTATTTGGTTATTTAGACCATGATTTATTAAAAAAAAAAAAAAAAAGTAAAAAGGTAATGATTTCCAGTTACGAAGGTTTGCCCTGTGAGCAGTGGTATTTAGCTCAGCATTGCTTCTAATTGATGGTGCTGGGACCACGGAGGGGGAGCCAGGAGACAGGCCTGTTTTAAGCCAAGCCATTGGCACTTTCTTGGACCTCAAAGGGCCCCCCTAATTTCTCTGGATCTCAGGACTGCACGACCCCCACTGCCCTAAGCCTGAGGGGACTGGAATTTTTATTGTGTCCTAGAATAAGGGGGTGTGGGCAGGGCAAAGGCATGGCTGGAGGCAAAGCTGAGGCCCTAGACTACACCGAGCCTAGGAAACACTCAGGCAAAGTCAAAAAGGGAAAAGAGCTGTGAGGAAGAGAAGTGGGCAAAGGATCAAGGCAGTAAAGCGTGAAGAAGTGTGAAGGAGAGAGAGAGAGAACGGAGAATCATATAAGAGAGTTCAGACCCAGGTGGAAACCTATGAGAAGTGGCGTGAAAACAGATCAAAGGGAGAATGGAGTCCTCTCATGGCTTGTAGGGGTGCTCAGTTCCGCAACTTGTCCAGCTCTGTCCAGGCAAGTCCCTCACAGAACTTTCCAGCTGCTGCAACCCTAAACACTCTCTTTTCAGGAAAACAAACCAAACCAACAAACAAATCTGTTTCCAGTTGTGATGATCAAAAAAAAGTGGGGGAGAGGGGGACTCTGGGAGGAACACTGTTCAGATCCAGGAGGAGCCTCGGAGAAAAGAGGAAGGCCAAGATTGTCTACTCTCCTGTACCCGGAATGGTGTCCTTCCCTATGGCTGTCACACTTCAGACCCCTGCCTTCCAGAAGCCTCCTCTTGAGAAGCAGCCCACAGTGGTGAGAATGAAGTGGTAGACAGGAAGTCCTTTGTTTCTGAATTGGAACCAGCTCTAGATCCTAGAAAAAGTGCCCCCAAAAATCTCAGAGCAAGAGGCAAGATGGTGACAACCCTAAATACTCATTGTTGAACTCTAAGTGGCTGGGACATGACAGTCAACATCTCTTTCAAACCTTGTGAGAACCCCTCAGGGCAGGTTTTATTGCTGCTACTTTTTTTGTTTTAAAGGCAGGTATTATCAGCTCTCTTCTGCAGAGGGGAAACTGAGGCTCCAGAGAACTGGCTATCTTGTCCAAGGCCTCTACTCTGGGAGGGAGCCAGGTTGACTCTAAAGCCCCAAGTCTTTTATTCACACCTGTCCGTCTTCCATCTGGTCCATGGGCCAACTGGAGCCAATGACCAACCAATTAGTACACATGTGAACACACCTCTAGGCTTGTGTCAGACTTGATAATCACTTAAACTAAGGCCACCCACGTCCATCAATTCAGTGCACTTTATGGCCACATGCGAGGCAGACCAGGCTTCCCAGGGCAGATGAGGAGGAGGTGCTTCAGGCAGAAGGAGCATGGGAAAACCTTCTAATTGGGGTTTCTTGAATTTGGTAACCCAGCATCACTGGCCACCCTATCTCATGAAAGTTAACCTTCCATTTTGAGCTCCACTCTTGAGCCTCTGACCCTGCCCCACGTCAAAGAACAGGGGTACCATTTGAGGAGCCTTTCCAGGCTGCAGGGGAGCAAATAACACCATCACTGGGATCAAGGAGGGGTGAAAATGGCACATTCAGTGGAGCCCTGCCAAGGACAACTCATTTGAACCTCAAAGGAATCCACTGGGAAAAGCAGTCACTGGGGGAACAGAACATCCTTTGTTGTTCCTTTGAGATGGTCCCAACCCAGTTTCCACAAAGTCATGCTTTGAATTCCTTCAGCATTCTTACATTTCCTTATAATTTTGTTTCCAGGGAAATCCTAAGCTCTCAACATCCAGGGATCTCATTTCGAAAGATACAACTGCAAAGTCCATTCAAGTGGTTCTTTAAAAAAATAATAATTCATTTTTAAAAAGTATTGCACTGTATTGACAAATTTCACAATTAGCTGTTTTGCCATATGTTTCTCTTAAGAATTGCATTAATGAATTTCTTTTCAAGTCCATATGGGATGGGCAGATTGTTTTTTGGTGTTTTCCACATGTCATAGTTAAAGAAAATTTGATGAGGCTTCCTTTGGATCCAAGAAAAGTGGAGTGGGTTTTTATATTGCATTTCCAACTGACAAAGGCAACACTTGGCACTTAATACCAAGAGGAGGCTGGGCAGTAGCAACAAGACCTTGCTGTGCATTCAGTCTAGTTGGGTTTCACTGAGCTGTAAATGAGAAACTCATATTTCAGAACATAATCAGAAAGAAGGGCGAGAGTAAGAGAGAATGCATGGTATCCAAAGATGCGAGGTTCTTTTTTTAATGACCTATGTTAGCTGAGTGATTATCAGCTTCTGAAGGTCAGGACTGTGCCCTTTTTGGTCCTTGTGTCCCCAAGACCTAGGACCAGGGTCTTCTTGTGTGGCTGTACAAACTACGCCCTACACAAAGCTTCTTGGCCGAGTGGTGAGAGTGCTACAGTGTAGCTGCTCTTGGCTTCCCGAACCAAGAATCCTGGGCTTTCCTCCTCCATCCTAATTCATCCATTCTGGCTTGGTGGAAGCTCTGCCTAGCACAGCAGTGTCTGGCACTTCAATTATAAAACAAAAAGCCACACTGGCTGATCTTATGTAAGCCATAAAAACTCTGTCTCAGTTTCTTCATCCATGAAGTGTTACAAATGCCTAGTCTGAAGGACAATTGTGAGGCTGAGATAAAAACAGAAAACACTTTGTGAAGTCCTACATGACTATATTATTCTTTTGGTGGTACAGAGCCTTCCAGGCTTCTATCATATCAATACCCCCCCAACTCACTCATCCATACCTTCTTAGAATTTACAGCTCCACATTTACACGGCAAAATTTTTGGTTCTCAGTGAAAAAAGAACATTCCCAATGCACCTTTCAGTCGCATTAACTAAACCCATAGAACACTGGTTATTATTTTCTCTCCTAAGTGGAAATCTTAAGAGCAGGCTCTCTGAAATAATTGCCCTTTTGCAATATTAGAAATATTTCAATAGTGACAGCTTGGAAATGCTTTAACTTTTAAATACTTAAACCAAATAATAAATAAACCCTTGTGATGAATGTTTCCAGAAGGGACGATTAACATTATCCTTACAGCTGTTCATGATATAATATCAAAATGAAAAACATGCACGAGAAAAACAGCAAGCCCATGCTGACTTCACGTCGCTTTTTTTTGCAAACAGCTCTAATGTGAAGACATCCTCGGTAAGACTTAACCAACAATATTTCATCTGATCATCATTTAGCCAAACCACAACGATACTCCCGAGGCCTCTTCAGTTTCACTGACAGCATCTGTCATTTCAGTTACTACAAATGTGAGCTCTTGCAATGATGCTAGCAGGGTGCTCTGTGGCCTAAAAGGAAAATAAACGTCTCTTTTTCAAATTTTTAACATTTTATTTTTGAGGCAGGACTCAATAGTAGCTCAAGAAGAGAGGTTTGTTATCATTGTTGTTATTTTGTTTGTTTGGGGGGGGCTTTAAGAAAAATAAAACAAAAACATGGATCTGGGCAAATGCATATGTTCCTGATTCAACTGTGTACCTGAGCTTCTAAATAGCAAGATTCCTGTTTCCATCAAAGGAACATTTAAAGAACAGAAAAGTCAAACTATGACTTAGAAAATCTATAATCTTACTAGTCAATAATTTATTGGCAGAATTCCACAGTAACTTATAATTTTATGAGAGTAATAATAATTACTGTATGTGCCAGACGCTGTGCCAGGTGGCCTTAACTACCTTATCTGACTTAGTCTTTGTGACAACCTTTGTAACAAAAAAGGTATGATAGCTTTCATTTTGAAATGGAGGAAACTGAAGGTCAGTTTGGTTGCTAGAATGCTGGGCTCCAGCCCAGGTTGCCCTCCCTGGAAATTCATTTGCCACCTCTGAGCTGTTGAAGGGATTGGTGAAGAGGTGGTCACTCAGAGCTGTCAAGAGCATCTTAGGTTGTGAGGAAGAATTCCACTTCTTGGCTTCTTTTGCCCCTTTGCTTTCTTCTGAAATGGGTCCTTGAGTAGTGGTAGGGGAGGGGAGTGCTCTCCTGAAGACCTGGCAGTTGGGTCTCATCTTCCCAGGTTCATCAAAATGGCATCTGTCCTGGATTGACGTATCCTCTCCCCAGGAGTCTGCCCATTGCCTTGCTCTGACTGGCTAACAAATTCCTGATAATCTGGGAATGTCCCAAGCAGTGTTAATGAAGGGCAGTGGGGCTTTGATTTTGGACAAATGCTCCGTGATGGATGGGCTCTGGCTGACACACTTTCCGCACTGGGGCTCAGAAGTGACAGAGGAGGGCAGGTCAGAGGTGCCAGCTCCAGGCAGGTGGGGAGACCAGACTGTTAGCTTCTGCCCGGCACTTTCACGTGGCAGGGCAGGCTGCCTCTGTTGCACCCCCTCATGTACCATTCATCAAGGGGCATGTGGAGCCCCCCGGGGGCCTTTCCTCATATCCAGGCAAGACAGCTCATTCTTGGGGGTATGCCAGGAACTGAGTTTGGGTACCACCACCTGAGCTGCAAATTTTCTTGTTTATGTAAGAGAAAATGTTCCCACATTATTCTAGTCCACACTGATCTCAAAGGTGAGGCTGGGCTTAAGTCAATAGGGATCTGAAATGAAAGCAGTTGTGGTGAAAAGCCCATGAAATATAGCACTCAGTGTAGCTGGGCTCTGCAGGCTATAATTTATGCTATTTTCTGCTTCTAGAATTTATCCCAAACTTTCAGCTTTTACGAAGCCTCCTTTTGAATAATGAACTATCTGAATTTTGAAAACTCTAAATTCTCTTCATTGTGGGGCTCAGTCTAAACTATATTTAGAACCCCACTTAGATGTCACACTCTCCAGGAAGCCTTCCTGGACCCCCAATTCTGGTTTAGTTCGTGACTACGAGCTTCCACAGCAACCTGTTCTTACTCTTAGATGTCTACATCATGATTGTTCTTCTCACTTCCACTACCTCACTTGAGGGGGGGGCACCAGGTCTTGTGTACATTTTTGCACTATATCACTACAATACAACATACAGAATGATGAGGGTCGGAACACAGAACCAGAAAACTACTCAAGTTGCTCCGAGGAGGGCAGTTCATATAAAAAAAATAATCATACAGCCTTCACCAAGGGACAAATTGCTCTTAGGATGTTTACAGATTGATGATACCATGAAATTTGTATTGATGAGGGCTTTTCTTTCCTTAAGTTATATTTTTTACACTTAAAGTTCATTGAGCTCTACTCTCATGGCGTTAGTCTTCAGCATCTGGCTTGTTTGTGGTGAAAGTCAGTATGTTGGGTCTTTTTGAGCATGAAATCCATTAGATAACCACAGTGAACATACCGAACCATCATAATGTGGCTTTTCTGAAGCACAGCAATTTTATTTGGTGGGATCCTCCACCATGGTCTTATCAGTTGAATGGCTTTCATCAGTTGGTTATGAACAAGCTGGGTTCATGGAGGCACCTGGTCACCAGGCAGAACTCAGACCACAGATGACAACTTGAATCTCCTACATCCCGATCAGGGTTCCTTTCTCATTGGTAACAAAAGGTCCCCTTTGTTTCAGAATCCACCCATGTATTTGTCACCCCGGGGTGTGTATGGCTACGTGCTGACCACGGAGGAGCTGAGGGTGAGGAGGGGTTGAGCCAAAGACAGAGTCCTCCAAAGCTAAAGGTTGGAGCACCAGGATAGGAGATGTAGCCAAGTGTGAGAAGAAGGGTCCCAGGCTGGTGGGAGAACTCAGCACGCCACTCCAGCCCTCAGAACACGAGTGTTATAAGGTCTCTGCAGGGCCTTCTAGCTTGTACATCTCATAGTGTAAAAGGCTATAAACTCAGTCTTTGAACACAGTGAAAAGAATGAGCCAAGATCTGGAGTTCGTCATCCAGTTCTTTTGTTGTCACCCTGTTAGTGTGACAAATAAGGCAGAGCCCTGGTGAACAGGGTCCATTTTTCCCTCTGTATTTATTTAGATGTCCATGTTGGAGAAGGGGACCTCCTAGTCTTTTTTTTTAACTTCATATAAAACATTTTTACTTCATACATAGCATTATTTAATTTTTCCTATTATAAAGATTCTGAAACATATACTTAATACATAAAACAGTAAAATCCATGTACATTATAAGCAGAGGAATCTACTATTGACTTCTTACGTTTTTATACTTTTCCTGTGCAAATACACATATATGAATAAATATTTGTAATATAAAAACTGAATAAATCCCCATGTTTTGTTCATATGATTTTGAAACGTGCTATTTTCACTTAAATGTAATTGCAAATATCTTTTCAATAAATTCTGGTCTACTGTAAATTTTAATGGCTGCATTGTGGTGTAACTGATTTACCCAACCCCTCTATGTCTAAATGTCCAACAATATTTTGCTATAACAAACAACACTGTGATAAACATTCCCACGAAGTCATCTGGAGGCCTCAGAGTCTGGGCTTATAGCAATGGCTGTGGCTGATGAAGGAAGGGGCAGGAAACAGAAGCTGGGAGCTGCAGCATCCCTGTGAGGCCCTGAGGAAACAGTCAGTTTTGAGACCAGACTATGAGTTTGAGTTAGCACTGGAGAGGCCCTAATTAGTGTTTGAACTGCTCTTATGTCCAGCGATTCTGAGGAGTGGGATGGTCTAAAACTAGGGCATACTTCCTGGAACTGTGTCTCTCCATCGGGCTAAATCCACAGAAGCTTCTAAAGCAGGGGTCCCCAACCCCTAGGCCGTGGACAAGTAACGGTCAGAGGCCTGTTAGGAACTGGGCCGCACAGCAGGAGGTGAGCGGTGGGTGAGCGAGAGAAGTTTCATCTGCTGCTCCCCATCTCTCGCATTACCGCCTGAACCAACGCCCCCCATGGAAAAACTGTCTTCCACGAAACCGGTCCCTGGTGCCAAAAAGGCTGGGGACTACTGTTCTAAAGAACAGACGTTTCCCCCAATAGCAAAATGACTGTAGTTGTATCTTGAAAATCCGTTACACTGTAGCACAATTGTTTATTCATGTGTGGAGTCTGTTGGAGCCTTTAGTTCATCCTGGAGCAGCCATAGAGAGTGAGGGGTGTGGACCGCAGGAGACCCCAGAGACTTGAGAGGGTTGGCCTCTAGAGCAGCAGTCCCCAACCTTTTTGGCACCAGGGACTGGTTTCGTGGAAGACAATTTTTCCACGGACCGAGGGTGGGGGGTGGGGGGGGGATGGTTTCGGGATGATTCAAGTGCATTACATTTATTGTGCACTTTATTTCTATTATTATTACACTGTAACATACAATGAGATAATAATACAACTCACCACCACCACTGATCTGACAGGAGGCGGAGCTCAGGCGATAATGCGAGCCATGGGGAGCGGCTGTAAATACAGATGAAGCTTCAATTGCTCGCCTGCTGCTCACCTCCTGCTGTGTGGCCCAGTTCCTAACAAGTCATGGACCACTACCAGTCCGTGGCCCGGGGGTTGGGGTCCCCTGCTCTAGAGGAGAAGCTGCTGTTGGTGGGTGGTGCTGAATGGACTAAGGAAAGGAAACTGGCATTCGTGGAATGTTCTGGCAGTTTCATGCCCATCCTCTTACTGAATTATTGTATCAGCTCTGGTTTATCCTGTTTATGGATGAGGAAATAGAAGTGAGAGAGATACTGGGTCACTTTTCCAAGTACAGCTCATGGTGACAGAGCTGAGATTTATTTCAACCCTTGTCTTTCTGGCACTTTCTATCAACCAGGCCAAGAAGTTTGAGAATTGCCCACACCCGCACTGAAGTGTAAACTAATTAATATCCTCTTTGAGAGTGACGAGTTATTAACAGCATGCGTAAGAAAGCTGAACATAAATGACAGCAGTGTGAGCACCACATCAAGCCCTATCTCATGCGATTGGACCTTGACTTCCAAGCTGCCACTCTGCCTTTAGACCAGAAGCCTTTGTGGGTGTCTCAAGAGTATGGCCAATGAACGTGGCAGGGCTGGGACCTGGCTCCTGTGGGGCTCTTACTCTCTCTGTGCTCAGCTACCTCACAACTACCAGATCCTCTCTGGGCTGGGCCTGGGGAGGCACTATGAGAGTACAGAACAGCTAGAACTTTCCTCACGTTGCCACTAGTCCATCTCCTGATGTGGCTAATGGTCACACTCCAGCCAGCCATGAGGGCCACGAGGTCCCTGAGGGTGGGGCTGCCCTGTGGGCAAGGGGCTTCTGCTGTTGTGCCTGTTCAACTTTCCCTTGTTACCCTAGTCTAGGGGTCAGCAACCTTTTTTTAAAATTTTGGTAGAGGGCCAGATAGTAAATAATATAGGCTCTGTGGGCCATATGTCTCTGTCATGATTACTCAACTCTGATGAGGTGTGAAAGCAGCCATAGACAACACATCAAACGAGCCTGGCTGTGTTTTAATAATACTTTACTTAGCCTGTGGGCTGTGGTTTGCCAATCCTTGCCTTAGCCCAAAAGGTTTACCAAAGCCCCCACATCTTCATTTCCTTCTTCAAGATAATGCTTCAAAACACAAGTTTTCTCCAGTTTGCTGGCCACTAGGCACAAAGGGTATGCACATGGAAAGCCACTAGCATTTTTTCCCCTCATATCAGTGACTAAAATTTATGTTCCACCAAATCACCATGTCACTGATCACGGAGCCAGTTTTTTTGCGATATCTTTTCTTTGGCTGCTGTTCACCTCTGATGATCAAAGGTGTCCTGAAGAATGACCCTCTTATGTAAAGGAACAAGCCCATCACATACTCTTGACACAGTGGTCTGGACTGAGGGTTAGCTGATCCCACCTAAAGGAAAACCCGCCAACTCCAATATCACATTTTGTGTCCCCAGTTTTTTTCTAGTTAGACACACAGGAAAGCCCAGGGTCACTTACTCCCAGGGTGTCTATTTCCTAGAAGAGTAGAGAGGATGTTGGACTAAGACACAGGAGCCTTGGGTTTTAACTTCAGCTCTGTCCCTATCCAGCTGCCTTCCCTCTGGCAGACTCCTGCCCATTCTGAACTCAGTTTTCTGTTCTGTCAAAAATCACCTTCACCACACATGAAGGAATGAAGCTGGACACTTACCTTACACCATATACAAAAATTAACGTGGAATGGATCAAAAATATAAGAGATGAAACTATAAAACTCTTAGAATAAACAGGAAAAACTTCATAAAATTGGATTTGGCAATGATTTCTTGGATATAACACCAAAAACATAAGCAACAAAAGAAAAAAATAGATAAATTGAACTTGAAAAAAAGTTCTGTGCGTCAGAAGACAGCTAACAGTGAAAAGGCAACCCATGGAATAGGAAAAAAAATATTTGCAAACCATGTATCTGATAAGGAATTAAGATCCAGAATATATAAAGAACTCCTACAACTCAACAACAAAACCCTCCAAAATCTAATTTAAAAATGGGCAAAGGACTTCAACAGACATTTCTCCAAAGAAGATATACAAATGGCTCATAAGCACATGAAAAGATGCTCAACATCACTGATCATTAGAGAAATGCAAATCAAGACCGTAATGAGATACCTACAACCTCACACCCATTAGAATGACCTAAATAGACATTTCTCCAAAGAAGATATACAGATTGCCAACAAACACATGAAAGAATGCTCAACATCATTAATCATTAGAGAAATGCAAATCAAAACTACAATGAGGTATCACCTCACACCGGTCAGAATGGCCATCACCAAAAAGTCTAGAAACAATAAATGCTGGAGAGGGTGTGGAGAAAAGGGAACACTCTTGCACTGTTGGTGGGAATGTAAATTGATACAGCCACTATGGAGAACAGTATGGAGGTCCCTTAAAAAACTAAAAATAGAACTATCATACGACCCAGCAATCCCACTACTGGGCATATACCCTGAGAAAACCATAATTCAAAAAGAGTCATCTACCAAAATGTTTATTGCAGCTCTATTTACAATAGCCAGGACATGGAAGCAACCTAAGTGTCCATCATCAGATGAATGGGTAAAGAAGATGTGGCACATATATACAATGGAATATTACTCAGCCATAAAAAGAAACAAAATGGAGTTATTTGTACTGAGGTGGATGGAGTTAGAGTCTGTCATACAGAGTGAAGTAAGTCAGAAAGAGAAAAACAAATACCGTATGCTAACACATATATATGGAATCTAAGGAAAAAAAAAAGTCATGAAGAACCTAGTGGCAAGACGAGAATAAAGACACAGACCTACTAGAGAATGGACTTGAGGATATGGGGAGGGGGAAGGGTAAGCTGTGACAAAGTGAGAGAGTGGCATGGACATATATACACTACCAAACGTAAAATAGATAGCTAGTGGGAAGCAACCGCATAACACAGGGAGATCAGCTCTGTGCTTTGTGACCACCTAGAGGGGTGGGATAGGGAGGGTGGGAGAGAGGGAGATGCAAGAGGGAAGAGATATGGGAACATATGTATATGTATAACTGATTCACTTTGTTATAAAGCAGAAACTAACACACCATTGTAAAGCAATTATACTCCAATAAAGATGTTAAAAAAAAAAATAGAATGGCTACTATTAAAAAAAACCAGTGTTGGTGAGGATGTGGAGAAACTGGAATGCTTGTGTAATGTTGGTGTGAATGTACAATGTTGCTGCTACTTTTGAAAACAGGATGGTGGCCTCAAAAAACTAAACACAGATTACCATATGACCCAGCAAATCACTTGTGGGTATATACCCAAAAGAATTAGAAGCAGGTTCTTGAAAAGATATCTGTACACCCATGTTCATAGCAACATTATTCATGATAGCCCAAAGGTAGAAACAACCCAAGTATCCATTGATAGATGAGTGGATAAACAAATTGTGGTATATACATACAATGGAATATTATTCAACGTTAAAGGAAATTCTGACACATGCTACAACATTGATGAACCTGAGGACACTGTGCTAAGTAAAATAAGCTAGTCACAAGAAGACAAATACTGTATGATTCCACTTGTATGAAGGACACAAGAGTAGTCAGATTCATAGAGACAAAAAGTAGAATGGTGGTTTCCAGGGGCTGGGGTGGTGGTGAGGGAATGGGGAGTTATTATTTAATGGATATTGAGTTTCAGTTTTGCAAGTTGAAAAGAGTTTTGGAGATGTATGATGATGATGTTTGCACAACACTGTGAATGTAAATACCACTGAACTGTACACTTAAAGATGGTTAAGATGGTAAATTTTATGTTATATTTTACCACAATTAAAATTTTTTTAGAAAGCTAAAAAGTCATCTTGAGATGACTGCAACTGTGTCTTCTGCTCTAAAGTTCTGTATTTCACTGCGCACATGGGAAGAAGTCTTCGAGGATACAGCTGCTGATGTAAAGCAGGGGGTTGGCCCCTCCACTCCTAACCACAGTCCCTTCCATCCTACAGCTCTTCACAAAGACAACTTATTTTCACATACTTGGTCTCATTCAAACCTTACAACAGTGCTGCAAAATCGGCAGGGTGTTATTATTGTGCCTCTGTTACAGAGGAAGAAAGCGAGGCTCAGGGGTTTCAATGACATGTCCAGGGCATAGAGTTAACACATGGATATGCAGGGCTGAGCCAAGCTCTCCCCATTACCTTCCTTGGAAGCCTCAAGGGAGGGCTCTCGAAGCTCTTGTTGACACCATACTCAGCAGCATGCCTGGGAGGGGAGCCCTGTTGGCAGCTTTAGTTTTCTCCCCAGACGCCTTGTTTCTCTTGCCTAGTGGTTCTCTCGCCTAGGCGAGCAAGACAACCTGCTCGCCTCAGTAAGCTCTCCTGGTTGACAAACATCCCCTGAGCTGCTGGTAATTGCCAGGCATTGTGCAAAGCACTGAGATGCAGTGGGAAACAGGTGGGGCAGGTGGCTGGTAGTGCTCCTGTTCCACCTGGGAGGCAGGGAATAAACATGAAAACAAGCGCATAGATGTGGAGGTGCAGGTTGCGTGAAGCCCAGTGAGGGAAACAAACAGGGTGATATTCGGCAGTCACTGGGGGAACTGCGCAGATCTTTGATGTTTTAGTTGTGACCTAAAGAGAGAGGTGACAGGTGTAGAGCAAATGGAGAAGGCACCAGGCAGGTGGCCTCCTGTCGCACAGAGCTTGGCAAGGGAAGGTGGTGTATGGGTGAGGGGGCGTGTGGAGAGGGGAGCAGTGGCCAGCTCAAGGGGAACCTTGATGGCCATTTCATACTGGATTGGATTGGATTTTATTCTGGAAGCCACGGGAACTTGTAAAGAGTTTTAGGACCACGTGGGGGAAGGTGGCGCCACTACGGAGGCCCCCAGTATCCCAAACGTCAGAGGAAGCTGGGGACAGTTCCCCCTTAGCTGCTTCGCACATCGACACAGCATGGCCTATCACCTCCACAAAAATTCCTACTACCCATATGGAAAAAATCTAGACAACATGTTCTAGGAGTTATAGGATGCATACATTTTTCAATGTTTCTTTTAGGGACCATAAACCTTCAGTTTTATGATGACTTAATATTGATGTTAAGCCATAAACAGAGCTGGGACAGTTTGATTAAAAAAGTAGCAACTTCTTGCCAAACAGGCAACCTTTTCTTCCCTTCTCCCCTTCTCTCCCCTTCCCCTCCTTTCCCTTCCCCTCCTTCCCCTTCTTTTTATTTTACAAGTGGGCTTAAATCTACTGCCTGGAGCAAAGGAGCTGCCTCTCCCTTGGAAACCAGCAGCTTCCCTATGTCCTTTGGAGTCAAGTCCTGAAGTCAGGGACAGACCCCAATTTAACAGTGGCCTTGGCCTTGGCCTCTACGAAGGCACTTCATGTTGGAGGGAACATAGTCATTGTAGATGCCTTGCAAAGTGCCCTGGATGGGAAAAAAAAATGCAAAAAAACCCCCAGCCAACAAGTAATCATCGCCCCCTCCCCCCACCTCCCCAGTAACTCTTTAGGAACATAATTTTTATAGGGCCAACCACAGGAAGGCAGGAAGGCCCATGGTGCAAGAACTTGGGGAGAGAAAAGATGATGAAAAATAACTTCCAGAAAAAAGGAACTCACATTTTGAATAGGAATGGTATTTAAAAGAAAAACAAAGCCCAAATCCCAAACATCCCATCCAACAGGAAATCATCATCAGTGTTTAGAAATTCCAGGGAGTACACCCGGGGACAGCTGAAGAATTGGCACAAGGACATCAGTTGTATTGAGGACTGAAGGGTGGGTTGGCCAGTTCCCCAAACAGGAGGGTGTGCTCAGTGTCCTGACACTCCCCTGACACCCAGGGAGGGCAGAGAAGTCAGTAGTGGGCAGGAGGAGCCTGGTAAGGTGGTGTGGACATCTGTCACTTTTGCTCCATGACCTTCTGTCATCAGGAGATATTAATCATACACATGCTAGGTGCCAGGCACCCTTTTAGGCACTGGGGATACATAGTGAGAAAGACAGCTTGAGTTCCCACCCTCAAGTAGGGCCTACCCACTTCTTTGGGAACAGTGGTTCCTGACTGGGGAGTTTCCTTAGATTGTTAATCAGAGTGACCTCCCCTACCCTGGCAGACTGGCAGGAGAACCACCCAATCTAGTTCATCATATGTGCTCTCCCTGAAATTTCCATCATGAGAAGAGTGACAAAATATACTGGGGGAAACATAGTTGGAGTAGATTTGTCCACGTTCTGCAGAGAAACTCCTACAGTGGCTGCCACCTGGGGCCTCAGAGCTGCCATGGCACCTGCCTCTTCAGCCTTCCCCTAGATTCTGTGAGCTGCTGCATAGCCACCAGATAAATACCAGTTCTGCATAGGTTAGCCAGCATTGGCATCTGTTGCTTGCAACCAATGATCCTCAATTATCAGAAAGTGGACAAGAGGAAGGAGATGGAGACAGATGGCTGCCTTTGCAATTTCGATCAAAACTCAGAACTACTAGGTCTAAATCTTTATTACCAGCATTACCTTGTTTTACTACCTAAGATCCTCTAGCCTAAATGACTGAAATAGCCTTCTTCTGGTCTCCTTGCTTCCTCTCCAGAATGATTATCCTAACACGTTTCTCCACTTCTCCAGAACCATCAGTCTCCTTAGCCTGCCAGGCAAGGCCTGCCAAAATCTGGTCCCAGCTTGCCTTTGCAGCCTGCTGCCAACATTTTAACGTATTCACCGTGCAGGCTAACTAGTTCCCTAGCACTCCATGCAATGGCTGGCCTCAGTGCCTTTGCTCAAGCTCTTCCCTCAACCAGGAATGTCTCTCCATGTTTCTGTGCTCTTTGTAAATTCTATTTCATCCTAAAAACCTCACTTGAAATGTTATTTCTGATATAAAGCCATTCCTGAATGCCTAGAAGAAATTAATCATGCCTCCCTCTGTGTTCCTACAACCCTTTCTTGTACTGCTACCGTTTCCCTCTGTCTTGACCCCGAGTTAGTTGTATACATATCTGTGTGTCTCTCTAGACTTGAGATCATTGAAGAGGGCCTGTGTCTCTGGTCTCCCAAAGCTTAGTACTGTGCCAGGCTAAACAGACAAGTTTGTAGAATTAATTAGATTTAATTATTAGTCATAGGCCTCTAAGGGTTATTAGTTAAAATTGATCTGAACAAAGCCATAATTCGAAAAGATACATGTACCCCAACGTTTACTGCAGTACTATTTACAATAGCCAGGACATGGAAGCAAACTATATGTCCATTGACAGAGGAATGGATACAGCAGATGTGGTATATATATACAATGGAATATTACTCAGCCATAAAAAAGAATGAAATAATGCCATTTGCAGTGACATGGATGGACCAAGAAATTGTCATACTGAATAAGTCAGAGAAAGACAAATATCATATGATATTGCTTATATGTGGAATCTAAAAAAATGTTACAAATGAACCTATTTACAAAACAGAAATAGAATCACAGATGTAGAAAAGAAATCTGGTTACCAAAGGGGAAGGGGCAGGAAGGGATAAACTGGGAGATTGGGATTGACATATACACACTACTACATATAAAATAGATAACTAATAAGGACCTAACTGTATAGCACAGGGAACTCTACTCAATACTCTGTAATGATCTATATGGGAGTAGAATCTAAAAAAGAGTAGATGTATGTATATGTATAACTGATTCACTTTGCTGTACGGCAGAAACTAACACAACATTGTAAATCAACCATACTCCAGTAAAAATTAACTTTAAAAAAGTTAACCTTAATGGAAGAAGGGCAATCCAAAGCAAATAAAGATGTTTTGCATTAAAAAAAATTGATCTGAACATTGAGTCAGGTTCTAACCACGCACAGAGAAACCAATCCTCCCTACTACTGTCTCCTTCCTAGCTTTGCCTCTCGGCTATCATTTCACTGCTCTGTGGCTTTCCTCATTGGACAGCTGCTTTTTCTCCTTCTAGCTAGACTGTAACTGTCTAGTTCCCATGGCATACCCAGTCCCCAGCACGATGCTTAGCACATGCCAGCAGCTGAGTAAGTTATGGCTGAATGAATGAAGACATGAACGCACTTGATCCTTATTTACTCTGAGATGAATTCTGACTCAGACTCATCCTCAACATTTGTGATTCTGGATGCAATAGTAGAAAGAAATCCCATATACCAAATGTCTGAATATTCAAAAGTTACAAAGTATGCTAAAAAGCTGTTTTTATGAAATATGTTATCCTTCTACTTTAACAAATATGCCTCTGTGACTTCTCCACATTCTGCACGGGGATGAGATGGCACAGGAAAGGCTGGTTCTCAGCCTGCTTGCTTCCTTCCCCATCCTGGCTCTGCTTCGCACTTTAAGGCCCACGCATCCCAGCGGCGTCCACATTGCCCATCAGTTTCTGCCCTTGGCTGGCCCTTGCATCTCGGGTGCACAAGTTGCTGGGATTGCCTGGCCTCAGAGGACGGACCCAGGGATGAGGCCCTCAAAGGCCTGGAAACAGGCTCAGAGACTTTTAGGGTCTCGATCGCCAGGGCATAGTCTAGAAACGGAGGTGTGAACTCTGGCTGGGTAAGTCCCTACAGCTTGCATACTCCTCACTTTATGGGGAGAAGAATGGCCAGACAAGGGCCAGGGTGCACCAGGGGAGGGACCCCACAAGCCTAGGTCTAAAGTATTGCTCTGACTTTATTCTTCTTAGGAGGACTCCCCATAAAGGAATCAAGCCCCTACGCTATAGAGGATGCTTCTGCACTGGTTTTCCTTGGGAGTTTGCAAATTCATTGTCAGCCCAGAAACAGCCAGAGCAGTGGGGCACCTGGACACGTCCGGGTGAGAGTGAAGCCTGGTGCTCCACAGCAGCAATCCTCTCTCAGGGCGGTGGTGGGAACCCCTTGCAGACCACAGGCGTGCTTGGTCATGAAGTTCTAGAAGCTTCTGTCCCTTAATGTGATTTCTGCCATTAAGTAAGGGTGCTTCGAAATCCCCTTGGATAGACCCAGGTGGGCGGGGGGCCCTAAGGGTGAAGGTGATGCTGCTGTTCTCCCAGCCAAGCAAAACCAGCGACTGGAGCTTTAAAGGAAGGAGATTTTCTGCTCGAATGCTTTCAAATGGGCTCCTGCAGACAGCTGTGGCCAAGCTTTTGAAATATTTCTAGCCTCTGTTTTCCTGCTGTGAAGTCTTTCGAGAAACAGTTCAGGAGCTAGGAGCTGTTTGCTATTCTGGGGCAGTGGGTGTGCAGATGAAAGGGCAGATGGGCTGGAGAGGAATAATTCCCCAAGTGCCCATAAAATTTTTGATCTTTGGCCCCTGCTGTAAAGTGATTCTGGGAATGCCGGTCAGACAGGAGAGCTGAGCTCTGTGGACCTGGGGCTTCCCGTGACCTCCGTCTGGGCACCTGGGATACAGTCTTTGTCACCCAGGGCACTGAGATAGGGACTCTCACGGCTCCTGGAGGCTCCAGAGGCCTGTTGGAAATGAGGAGAATCTCAGGCCAGATGACACTGAGGACTGGGGAGGTCTGATGAGATAGGTGGAACCCTGTCTAGGTAGTTGATTCAAAGAAGTACATATTCCACCAAGGAAATTAAAATTTTCCTGTGAATGTGTTTTGGCTGATGGTCCAATTCTCTCAGGCTCAGGTGAGCCAAGGTTGTATGGTAACTTAGCCAAGAGGCAAGCGACCTTGCGTTAGCCCTGGATCTATCACCATCTGGCTGGGGGACTGGCCAAATTAAGTGTCCTCCCTGCCTTAGTTTCCTTTGCAGTTCAAGGACATGAAATTACCTTCTCAGGAGTGGTAGGGTCCAAGGGGCAGCCTTGGAAATGTCTTCATGTATTCCTTACATTCAATGGATTTCCTGATTTCCATCTTTCTTCAGATGACAGTATCATTTAACCTGGGTTGGGAGTTTGAGCTTTGGAGTCACATTAGATCTAAATTCAGTCCCAGCTTAGTCTTAGATAACGATATAACCTTGGGTGTGTGTTGGTTACCTCTTTGAGCCTCAATTTCCTTATCTGCAAAATGGGATGGTATCACTTACTTCTCCAGTTGTTTGGAGAATTAAATGAGCTAATGGCCTTGGATGCTGGTTCAGGCATAACATTCTCCTCCTCAGAGCAGCATTGCCTTTGGGGTTGGCAAGTCTGGGCAGCTCACCAAGGACCCCATAGGAGTGAGCTTACTTGATTCTGACTGGGCCTTACAGGGACCACTGCTGAAGTGGGAATAGCTCTCTTCAGACAGAGTGTTGTATTTTCCTGGTGGGAACTCTGTGGTCAGTACTGGATGAAAGAAAGGCACATGGCCTAAAGGCAGGGTTTTCTGAAGTAGGCTCCACTGTGATCCAGGTGAGGGCCTCCTGTCCAGAAGGTGTGGTAAGAAGCAAAGTAATGAGGTTAAAAAAGGCTTATCCAGAACAGGAGGCTCCTTTGGTTCAATGGAATGAGTCCCCAATTTGGAGTCAATTGGGCTGGGACTCTGTTTAATATGACAATGTGTCCCTGGTCCTCAATAACATAACTGTCATTCAGCTGGGACTAAATAAATTGCATGCTTAATGAACGGACGAGGGAAGGGAGGGGGGCTAAGCTTGTTTCCTTGCTCTGAGACCTGGAGCCTCAGTTTCCTCACTGGTAAAATGTGGATAATAATATTTACCACACAGGTTTGTTATGAGGATTCAAGGTGACACATGCATTTTCATCTGTAAAGTGCTATCTACCTATGAATGATAATAACAGTATCATTAGGTATTAGAACTGACAGTTGTAGGAAATAAGAGAACGTGAACATGGAAATTGAGGTGGATGTCAGGCAGGGTGAAAATATCGTAATCATTGCCTTGAAAGCAATGCCATTTTTATGATGACCAACCAACCCGCCAGAAAAGGGCTCCCAACTGTATCTCAACGTAACATGGGCATCAATTCTTTGGATTTATTTCCTTGCCCTCAATTTTTAGAAAAAAGAGGCAAATCATAATAAAATCACTTAGCAAGTATTTATTATCTGAGTTTTACCTACAATATAGTAACTCCACCCTTTGACTCTCATTCTATACAATAAAGATATTGAGATTCCCACTCATTAGCAACATCCTCAATCATAAAGGAAATATTCAAGCTTCTTTCACAAAACTTATGTTCCAAGACAAGACGTTTAGCGGTTTTGTTCTGAGTGAGGTATGTGCAAATCTTCTGTTCGTAACAGCACTGCTTTACTTCTTTTTGCTGCAGCACTCCCATGTTTAGCCCAGTAGTTATAATGTGCTAGGGGCTGGAATTGCATCATGAACAAGACACAGGTCTTGCCCTCAAGAAGGTTATAGCCTACTGAGGTAGACAGACAAATGATAGGCAGCTACAATAGTAATAACTGCTCACATAAGAATTGCTTTGCTGCTTTTCAATAATCATTGAAAGGAAATTCTTTTGTGTTTCTAAGCTATTTCATAGCTAGCCCAATCGATGGGGCCATAGTCAGTATAGAAGACGAGAAAAAGTAATACTGAGTTCCTGTTTCGTGCATACATGAGTGTTTTACGCACATCACTTGAGGCATCACCAGCACCCCTCCCCCCATCCCTATGCTCCTAAGGGTCAGGTAGTATATGCCCTTTTTGCTGCAGGGGTAATTGAGACAGAAAAGTTAGGTAGTTAGCACAGGGTCTTATAATGATTACGAGAGGTCTGTCATGCATTCAAATCTTGCTCTTTCAACTGTACCACTTACATTTGAATAATGTGCCCAAGTAAATAAAAACAATTTTCACCCACCCCTTAAAAGCTTCTGGGAATTCCAGAGGACTAGAGTGAGAATGTTCTGAGTGAGGCACTCGAGGTGGGTCCAAGTCTGGGGCAGGGTCTGGCAGCCATGCTTAGGCTTTTATCAAAATGAGCCAACAGTGCTACCTTCCAAGCGTCAGGAGAAGAAAAAGATTCTCAAGGAAAAGTCTGAGAAGGACTTGGAGCAACAGAGAGCAGCTGGAGCCTGCTAATCTTCTGGCTGAAGAGAAGGATGAGGATCTTCTGTCTGAATAATCTTTCCTGCTGATTCTTTCAGAAGGCCTAACATGGCACCATTTTAATTCACGGTGTGTAGGTTTGGTTTGTGTGGCTATTTAATTTTTGGCCTAAGAATTTCACAAGTTGTAAAATTCCCTGGATGTCCATTTATGGTATTACGTTTGCAGAATCATAATTCATCAACCATTTATCACCAATGAGACTTGTAGAACCTGCCCAGAAACTTATAGAATTTATTCTGCAAAGTGTCACCCTACTCCACTTACATGTCTGTTGCAAGTGATCTGCTTACTAACATATTAAGAAATTCCCCTTAGGAAACAGCAGTGGTCTCAGGCCAACACACGTAGGCCAGCTACTGCTGGAACACCCTTTGTTCCTACCTACTTGCACACCATTGTCTGAGATTGCTGCAGCCATCCTTGTGTTAGTTACTGTGGGACTTCTCTCCTCAAGCTTTATGAAAACCTTCACCTATTCTTCCTTGAATGACAGGTCTCTGTCTTGTCTGTCATGGGAACAGTTCTGCCAATTCAAATGTTGACTATGGTAATAAACAGTAAAATGATTAAAAAAAAACATGAAGTGAATGTTCTATGGGGTCTTGGCAGTAGGGAGAAGTGGTTAATGGCATATTTGGCTTCAACAGTCCTGGTGTGAGTTGCAAATATGCCTTTTTATCTTTGTGAGTTTGAGCGAATTCCTCATCTGAAAAGTGGGAATAATAATAACCTACCTTATAGGACTGCTGTATTAAATCAGATCATGTCTAAAAGTGCTTACTAAGCATAAGTCCTGGCAGTGACTATTAGCTCTCTTTTCACATTCTTCAGACATTTCCAAAGAGACAGTGTGATGCCAGGAGATCGATTGGAAAGGCTCAATGCAGAGTGGACTTAAACATTAGATTGGTGAACTCTGAAGGGTTCAATACACCACATTGACAGGCCTGTGCCTGTGTCTTTTGGAAGTTTTAGGACCCTTGCAGGCCATCTTTAGGCTTTCTTAGTTTGTATCTCATAGTGCCTAGCAGAAGGTGCTACTAGTAATTGAATGGTTAAGAGCTTATAGTACCAATAAAGCACTTTACTGGAAGTACAAGCCCCACCTCCCCAGTATCACAGTTTATTAGGAGTCCCAGTTCTTTAGCACCTTATAATACCGCCAACAAGGTGGTCTGGCTGGGTATCCAAGGGGGCTGTCCCTTGAGTGCGAAGTGAGTTCTCCACTCTTTCTCTTTGCACTAGACTCTCACCCAGCAGAAACCAACATCCTGACTCCTAAAGGATCCTTGCAGATGTTGACTTTCCTAATTCCCCCAGTCAGTTCTGGTCTCGGTGGCTCTTCCCATCCAAGCTGTGCTTGGGCTGTGCGTGGACTAACAAGGGACCACTATCCATCCCATCAGTTCTGAGACAACTGGGATGCCACTAGAGAGCCAATTAATTAAAAGCATGTCTTGAATGCAAGTATATCCAATCAGTTGTTCTACATATGAAAAAATAAAGTAGGTTTTGTTATTGTAGTTAGGTAAAATCAGGTTTTCAATCTTATTCTAATATTTTTGTCCCCCCTCCATTGACATGTACACTTTATTATTTTTAGAGGGTAGCATGTCTAAACAGAAGTTATTACTTAGAATGCTTTTGATTAACAGAAACAATGTAATACTGGCTTAAACAATTAGGGAATTTGCTATCACACAGAACTAGAATTCAGAAGTAGGGTGAATTCCAGGATTGATTCTGCAGCTCAGTGATGTCAGTGAGGAGCCCAGTTCTCTGGGCGTCTTAGCATCACCAACCTCTACGTGTTGGCTTTGCTCTTATGCTGGCTCCCCTCAACCGGAATATTTAAAGGAAGGCAGTATTCAAAGGAAAAGAAAGATACTGTTTTTCTTGTGTCCATATGTTTATACCTCAACAGCTGGCAGACTTCCCCTCACGTGTTATTGGCCAGGATTGGGTCATGCCCATTCCCAAACAAATCCCTAGCAAGGGGAATGGAATGACCATAATCGGCCCTAACGAATACTTAGGGGTGGAATGGGTGTTGGGTCAGGAAGTCATAGGCACTATTTTAAACATGCAATTTCAGGTTGGTGCCCACTCCAGTACCATGAATGCAATAGGTTCTTAGCACACAATTGACAGTAATGGCATAAAAAATTTAGATTTTACCCTTCAAACTTGTTTAATTCTGCTGCTGCATTGAGGTTTCCTAATGCCATAGTCTAGCTAAGCACAAGCACAGACACATTTTAAGGACTCCACACTGTCTGCAAACTCATGATGCCTATCAATGCTATTGCACAAAAGAAGGAACTCAGGAGTGGCCCAAAGCCCTGCTCTGCGGTTTGGCAGGTCCACTGAGGCTCTCATTCACATCCCTTCCTGAAGTCAGGATGGATGATTAGTGTAGAGCTGGCTCTCTTGATCCAGCTCATGCAGAGAGAGGAATTCCCAAGTTGCATTACTCTGGGCAGGCCTTTCTGCTTTCCATGGCGTCGCTTGCCCACTGATTAGCTATGAGTATCGAATGAGGCCGAGACAGTATCACTGCGGTCATTGGAATAATAAAATCAAGTTTTTCCATCATTTCACTTTTCCTTCGAGGGGGAAAAAGTTGGGAACACAAGGCCCATCAAGACCTTTCCTGTTTCTGATGTCTCTATCACAGACTTGGCTCCAAAGGTTAAATGTTTTGGATTACAAAATGTACATTATATGGGGGTCTTCCTATAAATCAACAAGGCAGGTATGTTAAACACAGAAAAATATCTACAGCTGTTCTCTTACTCATCCTGCTTGTTATTTAACTCAGCCTGGGCCCTAAGGAACATTTTTAGTTGTACTGTCAACAGTTTCAAAACAAAGAAGAAACTGCAACTGGCAAATGAGGAACCCAGCTGGTCCTCTGTTTAGGCTCCCACTGCATATACTTTAATCCTGACACCTGCAAGCTATTTAATCAGGATTTACAATTGAACATGAAGGATGAGGGGTCCGCAGGGCTGTGTTCTTCGTGTTTGGATTGCAAATGATGGAGAAAAACTTTGTTATCGGATGTTGTAGTTATTTGAAGTTGTGTGCCCTCTAACCCACGGGGAACTCAGCATCATTTATCACTCCCCAGAAAAAACTCAGCTCAGGCAGACGCTGCCCCTCACAGCCTAACATTCTATTTTTGCTTCTCCTGTATTCTAGAGTAAACAAACTTGGAATTTATGAACAATGAGAAAAATAATTTCCAGAGAGCAGATGGCAAGAGAAAGTTCTAAGAGAAATAATGAAAGCACAATCTGGAATTAGACATAAAGCAACATGCAGATAAGGGCATTTGCCTACAATCTGGCCAAGGCCTGCAGTATACAGAGAGTTCTCTACTTACAAACGTATCTCCTTTCATGGAAAAGAGCAAAGTCTTGAGCCAGAGCGAAAGTAGGGCCCTTTTGCCCAACACATCAGATAGAATTTAAAGTTGCTTGTAAATGCACAAAGTTCCCGTACAAATAAAGAGAATGCACTAATTCTGGACTTAGAAAAATTGCCTTGGGACTAGCCCTTTAGAATGGAAACTTTCTGTTAGCTGAGGAGCTTCTGAAATAGTGTGACTGAACGGAGCCTAGAGAAACAGCTATGATCACTACTTATTGAGTCCCCATTGGCCTGAATGTCTTGGAGGGGACAAAGAAGCAGAAAACATGCGCCCTGCCCTCATCCAGCTTCCAGTCTACTTGAGGAGAGAAAAAGACCCCAGTTGAAACAGTAACAGGATAGACTAATGTGCAATAAAAAGAATTTCAGAGAAGGGATGACCACTGTCCCCTGGAGTAGTTAAAGAAAACTTTCTGAAGAACTTGGAGCTTGAGTTAAACATACAAGTGGTTGAGGTGGTTTCTCAATATATTTTAGCACAAAGAACCCCAAATGCTAGTCCCTGGACATTTACATTTAGAATCTATTCATTGAGAAATACTTAACAAAAAACTATGAATTCATTACCATTGAAAAATGTGTTTGTATTTTTCACCATAGCAGTATTTACATGCATTTGAAAAACAGTACAAATTGGTGTGATATATTCATGCAGTCAGTGTATAAGATATGGTTTCCATATGACTTCATATCTCTGAAGTATCCAGGTTAGTAAACACTGGCTTAGACTAATATGTTTGAGTGCTTATGAAACTGCCCTCAGAGCAAATGCCTAATAAAATTGGGTCCTGTTGATGCCTTCAGAAATACTTTGGGAGCTGTGGCCAAAGAGCACTGGGGCTTGGTTGTGGCTTTAGTGGCAACCCTCTTTCAACATCTCTACCAGCAATTTAGTACCTTGAGTGATTCCTTTCTCCTCATCTTCCTGTTGCAATGTGCCCAGGTTGGTGAGTGGCATAAATTTATAGGAATCTAGCATCAAGGTTAGAGATGATGGGCCACATTATTTATTGCCTTCTACTGGACCTGCACCAGCTTACACAGAAAATTCCTCGAATGTCAAGAACCTGTGTGTCTTTTAAAGACCAGAGAACTAAATTTAATGGTATCTCTCAGAAATTCCTTGTCCCAATGAATTAAGAAGACACTTTTCTTAATGCTCAAGTATCATCCACTTGCTTTTTTGGGTAAACATTCAAAATGTAGGAAAACAGATAAACTCAGCCAGTATTCTGTTGTGATCATTTTGGCATGTATCCTAGTTCTCTTTTTTAAAAAAATGCATGCATGTATATATATGCATCAATATTTTTGCAAAACTGGAATCATTCTGTACACACCATTTTGTAATCTGATTTTTTGCAGTTAATATATTGTGTTTAGTTCCCTTGTCCATATACATTTTCTAAATCCTGATTTTTTTTGAATTTTTGAATTTTATTTATTTTTATACAGCAGGTTCTTATTAGTTATCTATTTTATACATATTAGTGTGTATATGTCAATCCCAATCTCCCAATTCATCCCACCACCACCACCACCACCTCCGCCCGCTTCCCCCCCTTGGTGTCCATATGTTTGTTCTCTACATCTGTGCTAAATCCTGATTTTTAATGACTGCATAATATTTGATCACATGACTTTTCCATCCATTTGTTACACATTTAGGTTGTTTCCATCTTTTCTAAACCTTAAACAATGTGGTGGTGAATATATCTATAAAAATCTTTATGCTCATTGCAAAGAAAATACAATTTCAATTTGATCAAGTATCTTGAATTCTATAGTTTAGTCCCAGATTTTACTGTCTTATTTTGGCTTTCTACCAGTTTCAGATTCCGTTTAGGTTCTCTGCATTTAGCCACTGGTCAAAGTCCCAGGATACAAAGTAGTGAGGTGGCTTCTTCCCAGATGAGTCGGGAGAATCAGAGAAGTACAAGCCTTATTCTCATCCTACTCTTTCAGGAAGCTGAAGAGATAGAGCACCACATAACACTTAAGTGGTTGGTGGGAGAGGAACTTGGATGTAGAAATTCCCTGCTTGGACAGCGAGGAAAGCTCAGGGCAGGACACAGTATGTAAACTCGTGCTTAGAGGAGGAAGCTTGGACTCGGCTCACCACTGAAGGCTACCTTCCTATCCAGCGGCAGTGGGATTGGAGCCCAAAGATTTGATGGTGCTTTTCTCACTTCCTCATCTTTCTTGTATAGTTTTCCTTACCACAGAGCTTACATTTTAGGGTAGGCATTATTCAAGAAAAAATTATTCATGACACTTGTTAAAGACAGTAAGGAAGACTTTATTCAATGGGGGCTACTACAATGGGGTTGTGCAGTAGGGAGAAAGATGGGGCTCAACTCGGAACACAACAAGGGAAAGTGGGGATTTAGAGCCAAGGAGCAGGGTTGAAGAGTCAGTGGATAAAAAATTGCTAAGATATAGGCTAGTTCTTTGCTAAACTGACCTAACAAGATTTTTGCTGAAGGCAGATGAGGGCGATAAAGATATTGAAGTGGGGGATGAGGAATTTGGACAGATATTGAAGATCATCAGACCAAGAGTGGGAGATTTATACTAAACTAACTTTAGCAAGATTCTTGCTATGGAATAAGCAGGCCAAGGACAGAGCCCAAGGTCGGAGCCTAGTCTGAAAGAGGACTCAGGAGCTTGATTCAAGTTTGGTCAAAGAGAGTCTTTGTCAGCATCTGTTTTCTGAAGTGTCTAGCCTCTCCATTGTGATGTTTTTTAGTTTTTCCCTCATGAAAATAATAAATGTGAACTCAACTTTTAGGAAGAATTTTCCATTTGATGCTTTTCAGTTCCCATTTCTCTGTTTCCCTGCTCTGCTGTCTCCTCTCCTCATCCCGTCACTTCTTCCCATCCTTCCACCTCCCCATCCTGTGCCCTCTCACCTGCACCCCCAGCCCCTTACACCCATTTCCCTTTCCTCACACATCTTTAAGCACAGGCTTGGTGGAGTCATTCACTCACTCTATCACAGTGCTTCCTTCTCTGGCATCTCTGTGGTGAATGGAAGCATTAGTACCTGATCAGCTCATGGATCTCAAAGACTCTGCCATCCCTGTGGCATCTCCCCTCTTCATCTTACATACCAGACCTGTTAACTTATTCTCAGCCTCTAATTTAGAATAGGTTTATTATTCTCACTGCATTATATGGTCAGATGTAATAAGACAATTTGTTTATAAAAGGGCACTTTGAGAGTACAATGAGGTACTACTATTAATTACACCAGGACCACAGCATAAGTTGAGACTGTCCCCAGTAAACCCGGATATATGATTAATTTTGCCCTTACTTTCATTCCCAGTCTCTGCAAGTTCTCTGTCAAAGAGTCAAGAACAAATTATAATCCTAAGAATTTGAAGTAAAAAATTTTGGAATTTTGATTAATCAGTCAAAGAGGTTGGGCTAAATCAGGCTAGCACTGTGGTGTCAATGAAGAAAGGTTTGGTCAAACAAACAGCATAATACAGACTTGGAGGAGAAAAATCTGGGTACCATGGTTATATAGTAACTTAAGCAGATGGTCAAAGGACTTGCAGCCTTCAATGCTTTATTATCATCATTTAAGTTTATTAATTTTATTTTCTATTTACACTCCATATTTTTTCCTCTCTTTGGTTGGTCTGTTGCCCAACAAACAGATTTGGTTTTATAATAATTCACCTCAACCACTATGGCTATTGAGGTATATTTATGGAAACTGGCCGTTGATGGATAGGAATTATTTAGGGCCATTCAACATAAGTGGGACTATGGTAGCCCAAGTTGAGACAATTAAAATTAAAGAAACATAACTATTTTCAAGAAGATACTAGCTTCTAATATCTTCCTTTTATAAAAAGCTTCCCATACTTCTAGCATCTTCTAAAATACTTGTTATTTTACTCTTTTAGCTTGATATTTACATGCTGACAACTCCTTCAAAATATTCACCCGGCTCATACGTAGGAAACCTAGATACATCAAAGATTGTAGAAGAAATGGAAAAATGCTGCTAAGTAATTACCTCCCCAAAGTATACCAGACTGACAATTTGTCAAATTTCTAAGGATAAAAAAAAAAAACAAACTCAAATTCTTGCTGAGAAATGTGAATATGAAAACACTTGAAAATTCATTTAAAAATCATAATTCTAAAGTAAAAATTTGACAAAGATTAAAAAATTTATAGCCCAATTTCCCATATTATTAAATATGCAAAAATCCTACCTAATAGTATTACAAGAATAATATACAGAATGTTTATTATGTTACCCAGGAATTCATGGATGATTTGCAACAGGGAAATCTAGGAATGGAAATTATACAGTAATAGGTCAATGACTAAAGTCACATTACTATCTCAATATGATCAAAAGGCGTAAGACTGAATATCCTTTCTGTTTAAAACTTGCGATAAACTTGGTATAGAATGATATGGAATACAACTTTAAAATTATAGACACACACATACACACACACCCCTCTCTTCCAAATCAATAGCCATGCTATTGATGAAACACTAGAGACAATCTCATTAAAATAGATATGATACTAACACAACCATTTTAATATCCATAACATTATCAAAGTTCTAGGTAATACTGTAAGTCTTTTTATTTTAATTTAATTTTTTTGTTTTTGGCTGCACCACGTGGCATGTGGGATCTTAGTTTCCCGACCAGGGGTCGAACGCATGTCCCCTGCAATGGGAAGTGTGGAGTCTTAACCACTGGACCACCAGGTAAGTCTCAATACTGTAAGTCTTAAAACAGAAAAAAAAAAATAAGTATTGTTATTTGCAAATAATGTGATTTATTTAGACCGGAGTGGGCGAATTATGGACCAAAGGCCAAATCTAGCCTGGACTGCTTTCGTAAATAAAGTTTTATTGGAATATAACCATGCCCTCTCATTTACATGTTGTCTAGTGGTTGCCTGTGAACTATAGCAGCAGAGTTGAATAGTTTTGACAGAGACAATATGGCTTATCTAGACCTTAATAGAAAAAGTCTTGAGTACCCTCCAAAATCAATTAAGAAATCATTATGGTGGCCAGATATTAAAATATACCAGACATAGTTATGTAATATATCAAGAATAATAAGTTGTATAATATAAAAGAAAAAATCCCACAAAAATAACATGTTTAAACATATATAATAGGCAGGCTGTATATGAAGAAAATCACCCAGTTTTAATGAAGATCATAAAAGAATATGTAACTAATTGTAGAACACAGTATGGTCTTGAATTGGCAGATTGAATAGCATATAAATCATTTTTCTTCCCATATTATAAGTTTAATGCAATTTCAATAAGAACTGCAATTTGAGGGGGGAACCAAAGTGATTCTTAATGTTCAAGAATTGCAAAAAAAAAAAAAAAAAAAAAAAAAAAAAATGGCTACCAGATAAGTGAACCCTCAAATATATAATCCCAGATATATAATAGGAGTTCATTTCTCATTCACATAAAGTCAAAAATGGGCATTTCAGATGGGCCAGCAGCTATCTTCCAAAGAGCGAGATTCAGAGGCCCAGGCTCCTTCTACCTTGTAGATCCTCCTTCTCACCACAGGGCTTCCAGGGTTGTCTTGGGGACCCTTTCAATTCTAGGCAGCCGAGAAGGGAAAAGATCTTGGAGAATTGCTCTCATGAGGTTTTATTTTTATAGGCCATTCTGGAGGTGCCACACATCTCTCTTCCCTCACCTTCTATCAGTCATATGGTAACTACTAACTGCAAGGGACCATGGGAAATGTAGTCTAGTTGTCTACCCAGAAGTAATTTTAAAAAAAAGAGTTTGGTGAGCACTTTGCAAAGTTTGCCATAGTACCAGATGGGGAAATCCAGAAACAGACCACAGCATACGTCAGAATTTATAATGTGTTAAGTATGGCATTTCAAATCAGTGAGGAAATTATAGTCAATTAACAGAGCTAGGACAATTATTGATTATATATCTACCCCACACTACACAATAAAATAAATTCCAGATGTACTACATTTAAGTATATATATATATATATATATATATATATATATATATATATATATATATATATATATATATAATGAAACCCTTAAAAAACTAGAGTAAATATAGTTTGTTTGATATTTTGGTGGGAAAGACCTTTTTAAGCATAAAAAGAAAGAAACCATAAAGGAAAATTGATAGTTTGAGTACTTAAATTAGTAACTTCTCTATGTTGAGATTAGAAAAAATTATAAAGGCCAAGTGGCAAAAGGAAGAAAATATTTCTACTTGAAAGCCAAAACATTAATACCCTTAATAAGTCCCTAATGTCGATGTGAAAAAGATGAAGTTAACTGAAAAATAGGAGAAGAGATGTAGATGGCTAGTAAACATATAAAAAATAAAACTCAGTAACAAGGATCGCTTAGAAGTCAAATGACCTTACAAGGCCTCTGAGCCCCAGTTTCTCCATCTATGAAATTAGAATAATGATAGAAACTATTCTTGGGGTTTGTGTTTAATTAAATGAGATAATGCATGTAAAGCGTGCAGTAAACACTTAGAATAATTAAAGAAAAGGCAGTGACTCATATTTGTTCAGTGTTCATGATGTATTTTTAAGTGAAAAAGATTCAAGATGTATATTCAGTATGATGTCATTAAAACACATACGCACACATACACAGAGGAAAGAAACACTAGGATTTTAGCAGGGATTGTCTCTCTTGGCTGTGGCCTTAGGAATAAGTGTTATTTTCTCCTCATACATTTCTTCATTTTCTAAAATTCCCACAATAAGCATGTATTGTTACTTTTATAATTTAAAAAATTAAGTGCTAATCTTTAAATAATTATTGAATGACCCCAAATGGTTTCTTGAATTTGTCTGGAACTGATTAGTTTCTAAAACCAGAATCCATTTTCAAAACCACTATCCAGAGCCCTGTGCAAGGGAAAAATCACCAAATAAACTTTGCTTCAGTTTCCTCACAACAACAGAATCTCTTTCTTGCTTGTCCAAATGAAGTGTGAAATCAGTACCCAGGAAGGATTCAGAATGTTAACCGAAGCACTCGGAAAAAACAGACTTGTAACAGACTGAAGTTCAGATAGGGCAAAATGATAGAACTAAGGGTATGGCTGGGCCCCTAGGACCACTGGTGTGGGCACCTCTCTCAGCTCAGTCCCGGTGTTCCTCCTGGGCACTGTGTCCAGGTTCTGCTACTTTAGTTCCCTTCCTTATCCTTCGTTTTCCTTTGTGGGTGCCCCTTGCCCACTACTCCTGTTTCTTGGGAAAGTTACTTAACCCGAGTTTCAGTCTCCTCATCTGCAAAATGGGGCGAATAATACTTTCCTAATGGGATTGTTTTATATAAAGCACTTAGTATAATGCCTGACACATAGTAGATGCTCAATAAAATTGACGTTGTTATTATTCTCCAAGTGGACATAGTGCTCATTCTTAAAATGTCACCATATAGAATCATATATTCACCTTTTCTACCTTGTTTCTGGAGTGGGAAGTGAAGAAGGGGCTCTGGAGTTTGGGTGAATCTCACCTTTGCCCACACCTGAGTAAGTCATTTCTATTATAGCTTCAATGAAACAAGTTTTCATTGCACATTATTATAGTTTGTCCCTAAAAACAACAAGTTAGTAGCATATCATTAAGAAGGCTACTTGTGGGACTTCCCTGGTGGTCCAGTGGTTAGGACTCCGTGCTTCCAATGGAGGGGGCCCAGGTTCGATCCCTGGTCAGGGAACTAGATCCCGCATGCTGCAACTAAAAGATCCTGCGTGCTATGACTAAAAAAAAAAAGAAAAAATGTCTACTTGCTGTAGACTCATGTTGTTCTAGAAATGCTCTCCTGGCTTTCTGGTGCCCCAGGGAGTGACTTCTCTGATGCTCTTGAGAGTAGGCTGCCTCCAGAGGGCCATGCATTCTGCTGTTCCTCCAAAGTTGGCCCTTGGGTGGCTGGAAGAACAGAGGTGAGCGGAGCCCGGCCCAGTTCCTAGCTCTCTGTGATGGATGGTAGTCTGCCCATGCATGGAGTTTCCTTCGCAGACCCACATGGCTCGCCACTGCTTCATCCTCCAACCTGGACGTTACCAGCAATAAAGGTAGTCTATTGGTCTTGCATTTTACTTTCAGCTTATTCAGAACTTGAGTTGGGAAGAGAAGTGCTCTTTATTAGGAGGCCTTCTCCATGATCCCCAACAGATCTGATGTGAAAAAAAGCAGCTGGGCTCATCAAATCATCTCTCCAACACACAGAGACTGAACTTGGAAGTACTTTTAGTTACCCAACAGAAAACTCTCCTTCAAGTATAAAAGGTGACATGGATGAGCGATTTCATGGCAGAGTTGAAAAATTGGAAACTACCTACACTTTTATCAATAGGAGATGGATAAATGAAATGTGTTTTTATTTACTTTTATTCTATTTATTTACTGGCTGGAATATATGCAGTGGTTAAAAGGGTTGAACTAGGTTTGTATGTTTTAATATGGATATATATCAAAATCATGATGTCGAATCAAAAAGGAAAGTCATCCCATGTGATAATACTTATGTAAATGAAAACACACATGCACAGAATACCATGTATTATTTATGGGTGTATGTGAGAGAGAGAGAACTAAACACTTTACATCAGAACTGATGGTGAGTGATAGTGATTGGTTCTGGAGAGGGAGAGAAGAAGTAGGATTTGGCTGGCCCAAAAGAATTTTATCTGTAATATTTTACTTTTCAAAAGAGAGTTTAAGCATATGTTGTGTAATTTTGATAAGACATACACGTAGGGAAAAAGTTAGGATGCAAATATGATAACATGCCAATTCGTGTTAACCCTGTGTGGGGAAATACATATGTTGTATTATTCATTGTACTTTTAGTGCAAATAAACCTTTTCCAAAACAAAAGAATCAAGTAAGAGTGTTGCTCTTGCAGGAATCTTCCAGAGCTAGGAAGCACAGAGGCCGGACAGTGTCAGGCGTGACAGCTGGGAGACTGTCCTGTGGTGGGAGGAGAGGCCAGGCCAGATGGAGGCCACATTCAAGCTGGTCAGAAGAGAGCTGAGTAAGCCAGTGCACAGAGGGAGGAGCACAGCAGAGGGAACGGGACCAGAGAAAGACCATGTGGCCCACAGGAGAGGGGAGGGTGTGGTCAGGCCTGGAGTGTTCTCCATTCCTGACCTAGTTAGCTTATTTTAAGAATATGGACAGAAATGGAGCTATCACCAGACAAAAGGGGATTTAAGTGCAACCAAACAAGCTGCACTGAGCTGCTGTTTACTTAAAAGCTGCTATTCTCTTAAAAGAATACTCAAGGTCCCACATTAACTCATGTCTTAGATATTTCTGAGAATGAACGAACCCTGAGAATGCTGAACTGATGTGACCACAAATGCTGCGGCATTGATGGGCTCTCCTTCCTCCTGGTCTACTTTTTTCGGTCACCATACAAAGGTATTATTATTGATGGTACTTTTTAAGAATAAAATTTTAAATTTTAAAAGTTTTATATTTGCAGGAAAATGGCAAAGACAGAATAGAGAGTTCCCATACACCTCACACTCAGTTTCCCCTAGTATTAACATCATATGTATGAATGGTCCATTTGCTACAATCAAAGAGCCAATACTGATGCATCATTATGAACCGAAGTCCACAGCTTCTTCAAATCTTAGTTTTGAACATCCTTTTTTTTTTTGTTGCAGGATCCCATCCGAGATACCACATTATAATTACTTGTCCTATCTCTTCAAGCCCCTCTTGGCTGTGACAATTTCTCAGTTTCCTTGTCTTCGTTGCCCTTGACAGTTTTGAAGAGGATCAGTCAGGTATTTTGCAAGATGCCCATCTACTGGGATTTGTCTCATGTTCTTCTTCATGATCAGACTGGGGTTATATGTTCTTGAGAGGAAGACCACAGAGCGAACATGACCTCTCATCCCATCCTATCAACATGACTTGTCACTTTTGATGTGGGGCCCTGCTCACCCACGAGTGGCACATTTTTAAAAAAATGTTTTCCTTTAGGCACTCTCTTGACCCCAGGAGTGACTCTTATGGAGGTTAGGAGTCATCTGAAAGTGCAGAGCACACCTGGCAGGCTGCCTGACTCCCCCTTGCAGAAAGGCCTGGCTTGGTCTGTGCCCCAGATTTGCAAGTCTCCTCAGACAGAAGCTAGAACCTGGGTATTCTTTGAGCTCCCAGCTCTGGTCACTGGGGGCTCCAAGCAAGAAATGAGACACTTCCCAGGTTTAGTGTCAGTTCCTGAAGCACAGAGAAAACCACTAGTGGACACCAGATTCTCCTTTCCCAAGCAGTGGGGAGGGGTATCTTGAGAGCAAGAGTATTTACATTAATAAATATTTAAAGAAAAGAACAGATCATTTCCTCTAGCTGATAAAGGCCCAAGGAAATGTTTGGGCCCTTGTTACTTCGCAGCAACCCTTTATTTGTTTTTTATTAAAAAAATTTTTTTCTTTGGATTCATTTATTCCCAGTCTCCTTACTGATTGAGAATGTAACAATGAGAACAAAAAGAAAAAACAAAATAAAACAAAAGAGGTGAAGTGAACATGCACATTAATTTCACAAAGTGTTTATTTGCATATACAAATAATTGTAAAAAAAAAAAAAAAGTGCATATTGAGCAAAGCAGGCAAAATTAGCTAAGGTAATGTTAGAGTCCTGTATTTGTAATTTTTATTCAGAGCACAAGGGTTAATTATAAACCATGCCAGTGTTTCTGGATAAAATAAACTACAGTCAAGTAATATTTAGGTCAATCTAATTTTTTCATTCTCAGGCAAAAAAAAAAAAAAAAATCAGTACACATCTTGTGAAAGAGGAGGAAAAAGCCACTGATGTAGGGAAGAATAGAAAAGCTTTAATAAGGCTCATGTTCACGGGCAATGTATCCAGTTAGGCATCCTTTTGTAGAAGCCATAGGTCAGCAAAGGGATGGAAAGTCTCACTAAACAGAGCAGTCCATCCCTCCTAGTCTAAGGTTTTCCTCTAGTGCCACTTATCTCTAGCCTTTTACCAAGCTGAGGTTTAAAACTGCAGCAACCCTTTAACACATCCCAGTTGACTCCCTATCACAGACCCTGCAGTTGCTATTTCAAAGTTTTTTCAGCTTTCATGCACTGTCAACCATATGCAGAGTGATCTCTTAACCTCAGGTAACTGTATGCTTCCTATCTTATTGGGGGATGAAAGCCAGGCGTCCTCAGCTTCCACCACCTTGGCATCCTCCTGTACCTACCTGCTTCTCCCTTCTTTCTGTGCCAGGAATGAAGGCCAATCCGTACCCCTCTGACCAACCCCCATGTTCATCTCCTTCCATCTACTCCTTCCCACTGCCTCTTCTTTTTTTTTTTAAATTTATTTATTTATTTTTGGCTGTGTTGGGTCTTCGTTTCTGTGCGAGGGCTTTCTCTAGTTGTGGCAAGCGGGGACCACTCTTCATCGCGGTGCGCGGGCCTCTCACTATCGCGGCCTCTCTTGTTGCGGAGCACAGGCTCCAGACGCGCAGGCTCAGTAGTTGTGGCTCACGGGCCCAGTTGCTCCGCGGCATGTGGGATCTTCCCAGACCAGGGCTCGAACCCGTGTCCCCTGCATTGGCAGGCAGATTCTCAACCACTGCGCCACCAGGGAAGCCCTGCCTCTTCTTATTCAGCTCACCATGCTCTAATTTAGTACCTCCTCCCCCAAACTGGTGCCCTCTCAGTGGGCCCTGCCATCTACCCTTCTCCTTTCTTTAAAGGACCCTTAATGATTTGACCCTTAAGACTCATCCATCGTCACCTCTGCATTTCTTACCTCTAAACTCCTGCCAGGCCAAACCACTGGTAGCTCCCTGCAAGTGTCAGTCTGTCTCTTCTGAGCCTCTGAACCTGCTGTGTCCAAGGCCTGAAATACTGTCTCTCCCTGCACCCCTCCACCCTACGTCATTGCCTGACCAACTCCCTACTTTCTGTCTCACACCCTGGCCGCCTCAGCTTTTATAGAACTTCCTCCAGGAAATCTTCCCTGACTCCCAGAAACCAAAATAGAGCCAATTCATGTACTCTCAGAGCACCTTGTAACCCTGTCTTAGCATTTACCTCACAGTATTGAAACTGCCTACTTATTCTGTGTTATCCCTCACTGGATTATAGGCTCTTTGAGGGAGCAGAGTACATCTTGGTCATCAGTATATTCCTCAGATACTGGACCTGACAAATACTGAGCTTAAAAATAGCTGTTGAGGGACTTCCCTGGTGGCGCAGTGGTTAAGAATCCGCCTGCCAATGCAGGGGACACGGGTTCACCGCAATGAGAAGCCCGCGCACAGCAGTGAAGAGTAGTCCCCGCTCGCCGCAACTAGAGAAAGCCCGCGGGCAGCAACGAAGACCCAACACAGCCAAAAATAAATAACAAAAATTTTTTTAAAATTAAAGAAAAAAAGTTGTTGAATTAAAAGCAGTCTAGCCAGCTGCTTCTACCTTAAACTCTTGAGCTCCTATCATTCATTACACTCCCGTGACCCACACCCCAAACTCCTTTATTTGCTTTCTGTGTTAGCCACCTTGTGAGATGTTCTTCTAAATAACTTGCTAAATATTGATATAACAGCCAATAGTCCCTTCTCAGTTCTTGGTCTACTCACCCTGTCTGCAGGCTGTAACACTGGTCCAGTTTCTCCTTTCTTGTAACTGTCCCCTCCCTTTTATTTCTGGAATATTGTGCTCTCCTGGTTCTCCTCCACTTCTATGACTTCTTTCTCAGAATCCTTCACGCTCTTCTCTTCCTTCCCAAATCACCTCTGTTGTTTTCTCTCCTACCCTTGCTTCTCGTCCTTGCTTCCCTGCTTCTATGAACAGCAGCATCCTCTAGAGCACAGAGGTGGAAACCTCAGCATCACCTTCAACTTACAATTCAATTTATGAGATATTCCAATTTGGAGCAGCCAAGTCTAGTAACTTCTGCTTCCCAAATATCGCTATGTACCTATGACCTTTGCTCTAGTTCAGGCTCTCACCTCTTCCTGCTTGAATTACTGCCTGGACTTACTGATGATTGTCATCACCTCTGAAGTGGTCCTACGTCTGACCCCATTTCAGCATCTCCTATCTAACCTTTTCCTTACATTGTTCTGACTGTGATACATTATTGCTTAGAATGTCCAGTTACTGTCTGTTGTCTCTGGAATAAAGCATAAACTTTAAAGGAAGAGTTCAAGGCCTTTCTCAAATGGCACAACTAACCTTCCCAGACTCATCTCCCAACACAGGACCACTTCTTGTACTTGCACTACTCCCTGTTCTCCCCTGCCTAGCTGCCCTTGCTTTCACATGGACTGCCCCTTGCCCACCATTCACTTCTTCATGTGGAAATTTTACCAAGTTTCCATGCTTTGTATAAACATCTTCTCCTATCAGGTCTTCTCTAATCTCTCACCTTTGTGCTCTGTTTTAGTCAGTATATCACCATGCTCTGCTGCCTTAACCAATAAACCCTGAAACTCAGGGGCTCAACCCAGTTATCGCACACTCATGTCACAGTCTGACGTAAGTCAAGCAGCTCTTCTCCAACAGTGACTCAGGGATTCCAGCTGATTCCATCTGTCAACTCTCCATCTCAGAACTGTCAGCTTCCAATGGTGAGGAGGAGAAAGATCTGGAGAATACACACCCACACTTAACTGTCTCAGGATGGAAGCAACCCATCACTTCCACTCACATTCCCCCTGGGGAGAGCTTAATCGTTAGGTTCCAAATGACCTACAGGGGAGTCTGGGAAATACAGGGAAGCACGTGGACATTTGGTCAGCACTGCTCTGCTATAGGCTCCCCCAACAAGGGTGACTACCCAGTTTGCCAGGCACTACCTGGGTTTTAGCACTGACAAGTCTTGCATCCAGGAAAACCCTCAGTCCCAGGCAAACTGGGAAGGTTGGTCACCCTTCCACCAGCCCTTGGCTTGTCTCTTTGTACAATCATGTCATACTTGTCTGTTTCCACTTCATCTAGATCTGGATTACAGACTTCCTGAGAGAGGGGACTGGGTCACATAGATCTTTTCCATCCTCACAAGGTCTGTACTGAGTAGATAACTATAAATTTGCATAGAGCTTTAAAACGTCTTTGGTTTTTGATTACATCGGTAACATATTCATTATTAACAAACAGGTGAGAAAAAAAGGAAGAAAACAATTTTAAAAGTTACCTTAATTACTAGCCCTCCTTAGAAATTACCATGTAGCTTTTGGAGAGCACACACACAAACACACACTCACCCAAGTGAATGTGCACACATGCTTGTATGTGTGTACATATAAAATAATTGTAAAAGAAAACTGGGTCATGTTTCACGTGCTGTTCTGTAAGTTCTTTTTCTTACTGAACAATATATCTCATAAATGTCTATGGAATTAAATTGAAAATGGTATAATTAAATGACTCACATTTATTGGGCTCACGTTGTAATATACCTGGGAATGCTAGTATGATTAGCTGTATCATGTTCTATAACTTGGCATGCTAACCATTTTGTGTAATTGACTGGTTGTACTTCCTTTTTTGAAGTAAATGCAAGTGATGTAAATTGTTCCAGAATGTTGCAAAAGATGGGCAGCTACCCAGTTCATTATACAAAGCAAACATAACCTTGGTACCAAAAACTGATCAACATAGCGTTACGACAAGAAAGAAAGAAAAACTACAGGCCAAGTTCTTTTAGGAATATAGGTCTTAAATGAAATACAAGAAAAGACTAATATGATAATAATAATAAAAATAAAAACAACAGCTCATCCTTATAGAGATCTTTCTATGCGCCAGTAACTGGTCTGAGTGCTTCACATACACTGATTCAGGAATCAGCCTGACACCCTGTGAGGTGCCTTTTTTTTTTTTTTTTTAAACAGATGAAGAAACAGGTACAGAGAGTGTAACTTGTCCATGATTACCCTACTAGTAACACTAAGACCACACAGAGCTTTTGTTCCAGCAATGCATGGATAGGTCATTATAAGGAAATCTGATATAATAGAGTACAACAGGTTTAACAAGGAAAACAAGATCATCGTGACAGACTAAAAAGGGCATTCAAGAATAAGTGATGCCTCTTAATAAAACTATTACAAAAGTAGGAGCAGAATGGTATTTATTGAGTATATATTTCAAATCAACGTATTTCTGTTAAAAAATCAGATTCAAAGTATGGATTCCTCACTTCTACCTACTAGCAACCAAAAATACAAGTCACTTAGGAATACTTTATAGGACGTATGAAAGTTTTCTCCTTTTGACAAAAAGAATATTTGTTCTTTGTTTGAAAAATTTAAGAAAAAAAGCCTAGAAAGTTACAATGAAAATGAAAACTTCCCATAAACCCCTGTTCTGAGACAAACTCCAGCATTTTTGTGTACATATACTCTCTCCTTACTGAATTAGGATCACACAATTACACTATTTTGAAACTTGTTTTCTTTCAACATTTACTATGAACAATGTCCTTTGTCATTCCTCTGTTACACATGAATTTGAATAGCTGCATAGTATTCAACCAAGAGTATATGTCATAGTTCAGCCTCTGCTGTTGGACACCTTGGAGGTTTCCATTTTTTTTGGCTGTTATTAATAGGAGGCAATTAACATCCTTGTCCCTAAACCCTCTTTCACAGCCTTGAAGTTTAATTTAGGTGTCAAATTCCTAGAAAGGAGTTTCAAAATTGACTCACCTGCTAAGTTACCTTCCTAGAATATTTCCCAGAATGCATATGAGATGTGTGTGGTGTGTATGAAGAAACTGCAAAACTCTACAGTTGTGATTATTTTGAATACATCCATTTATTAGTAGTAGTAATTGACTAACTGTTGAACAAATCGATTCAATAATTCCACTGAACTACTGGTAGATGGGAATGTGGAGGAAATGGCACTCTCCTACATTACTGGTAGAAGTATTGATTAGTGCAGATATTCTAGGAAGGAAATACATCGCACTCCTGAGTAGGATGCATATATGCCACGAAGCTGTCGGTTCTTCCCAAAATAATTTACAAATTTAATGCAATGCCAACAAGGAAGTCTTAGAATTTGCCTAAATGATTCTAAAAGGTATCTGGAAGAATGAGCAAGAGAAAATATCAGATGTTGTCAAAGGAGAACAAGGAGAGGGGGCTCTCATCACGTTTGTTGAAAGCAGCGATAGTTAAAGCAATAGCTGTGCAAAACCAAGCACTTTCCCTTCTCATCTGTGCTAAGCTTTTCTTCCACTCACTTTCGCTGATGAGAAAAGGTTTTCTCACCAGCTGATAAAACTGTGTTGAACTCAAGGTTGTAGCGACCACTCCATTCCCTAACTTTAATTAAATAAGAGCAGAGAGAAATCCAAGTGTAAGTTTGTTATTTTCCACAAGGCCTTGCTTTCCACGGGGAAGGGCCCTCAACTGTAACTAGATATGCTATAATTGGGCCTAATTGCCTCTCTCCTATCTCATAGCTTATTTAATACGATAAAAACAGCTATGTTTACATTGTACGTTTAACTTTTTAACGAACTTTCTAGTACACTGGCAGGACTGGGATGCACAACTATAGCTCCAGATGGAGACTGTGAAACCATGAGAACTCTAGTGATCGTAGAAGGGGGGATTCGGGTACTCTGGCTGGTGTTGGCTGCATTAGAGCCTGCTGATTTGAAGATAGGAAAACGGAGCTGTTTGTGTCCCCAAACCCAGATTTTTAAAATACCAGGGATTAGACTCTATCCCTGGCTGCTCTTGTTTAAAACATGGTCCTCTGAGAACACGTGGTCACTCTCTATAAAAACATAAGTTCAAAAAAAAAAAAAAAAAAGGGTTCTAATAAACCTAGGGGCAGGACAGGAATAAAGACACAGACATAGAGAATGGACTTGAGGACATGGGGAGGGGGAAGGGTAAGCTGGGACGAAGTGAGAGAGTGGCATGGACATATATACGCTACCAAATGTAAAATAGATAGCTAGTGGGAAGCAACTGCATAGCACAGGGAGATCAGCTCAGTGCTTTGTGACCACCTAGAGGGGTGGGATAGGGAGGGTGGGAGGGAGACGCAAGAGGGAGGAGATATGGGGATATATGTGTATGTATAGCTGATTCACTTTGTTATAAAGCAGAAACTAACACACCATTGTAAAGCAATTATACTCCAGTAAAGATGTTAAAAACAAAAAACCAAAAAAACAAAAAACACAAGTTCATTTCCTTAAACCCATCTGTGGGAAACATTCCCGTATCGTGTTGTTCCACAGGCCTTTCCATTTAAAGAATTTGAAAGAAGAACACCAACAACACATAACATATTTAGAGAGAGAGAGAGAGACCCCCCCACCCACCCACACAGATGCTCACATACAGTCAAATCAAACCAGTTGGCATTGACACCCAAGCCCTTTGAGTTCAAAGCAAGAGCCACCTCAGAGTTCCCACCATCTGAAGAGGACCTTGACTTTTTCCTTTGAAGTGTTTTCTTTGAAGGTCAAGGTAAAGGGGCCATGTTGACTCAAGAAATTGCTAATCTACAGAAGGATGTGGCCTCTGCTTCATCACACATTTGTAATGTTCACATGAGGTTAACAAAACAAATGGTTTTGACTGTAATGCATGAGCTCCGGCCAGCCTTTCTTCTCAAATTGTCCCCATCACAGCAACATTCCTTCAGGATAAGGTGAGACCCAGGACAACAAAGAATGCACCAGGGTCTCAGACCAGTTACTGAATTAATTTCAAGTGTCTTAAATCTGTGGTCATCCAGTCAGAACTGGTGTCCTGCAATTGACTGCTATTTGCCAAGATGATGGAGACTGGGCTTGGAAGACCTGGATCTAAGTCCCAACTCCCGTGTCTCTTATTAAGCAGTGTCATCCCTGACAAGTCTCTTCAGTTTTTCTTCTTGACCTGCCTCATATTAATTCCTGAAAAATTTAAGACAAGTTGAAAAAAAAAAAAACAACTAAAATTTCCTAAGAGACTTCGAGTATAGCACCCAGAAGTAGGTAGGACTTACAAGCTGAATTCTAAGAGGTAGCTAGCTATCTTGGCATGCAAGAGAAACTTCATTGCTGAGATGGGCTGAGCCTGGGCAGAATTTTGCCAGTGAAAGGGACTGGGTAGCAAGTAGAGTTCAATAAACTCACACTCCAAAAACCATCTCAATAATGCAACAAGCATAGCTAGACTATGTATACCAGATGTATCATCTATTTTGGTAGCTCTGGTATCTGGCACTGGCCTAGGCATATAATACTAGTTGAAATCAATTCATCAGGAAATTCAGCATGTTCTCTCCACACTCATCCCTACCCTTATCCACACAGATATTTGGTCTAAATTGTGAGTACACTAAAAATGGTACATATCACAAACTGAATCTAAAAGCATTTCTCCATCTAGAGAAAATGAGTTGTTTGGTAGAGTCAAAAAAACTGGGACTATCAGATAACTAGAAACTGATCAAATATTTTGTTTTGAGGTTGATGCAGGTAACATACCTCCTCCAACCCCACCCCCTCTCTAATAAGGTCACTCATGGGATTTAGAATGGATGTTGCATATGCCAGCCACCAAATGGCCTGCCTCAGAGCCCCAAAGAGTCCTATGTTTGGATAAAGTCACTCCAGCCTCTCTGTTGATGTTTATCTCGAGTCTTAATTCAAGGGGCTTCTTCTATCACTTTTTTCCCCCCAAGGAAATACCACCCAGAGAGCTGAGATCAACAACAGAGTGTGTAAGGTGGGTGGGGATAGGCTGTATTAGTTTAACAAGGTAAAAGAACAGGCATGCTTGGAGCTAGAAGAGTGATTTTGGTTACCCCAGGTTAGGATTTTACATATAAATACGTATATAAGTACATACATAAGTACATATATACACACACACACACACACACACACACATATATATATATACCCACATATAAGTCCATCAAATCTATTATATATCCATGTCCGGTGTTCCTATATCTGGGTTACTCATAGGGTATAAATTACATTTTAATAGCCATGTTGGTGCTGGGCCAAAAGGAGTCAATTTTCTCCATATTCATGGCATTTTACATCTTTCCAAAGTACTAAGTTCACTGAATCTTCATTAAAACCTTGTAAGGTAGGGAGCATAAAACACCATTTCTTCCTATGTGAAGGTAACCTGTATTCCCAGGTCACTCTGGAAGACTGAATATCTCTTTATCCAGGACTTGAACTGGCCCCACTTTGCAGCCCCTCAGTGGTTTGGATCATAGAGGAGGGTCAAGAATGCCCTTTGTACCATTCCTCCAGAAGTTCTCCTAAATGGGCAGTAGGCTGGTCACCCTGCAGCCCTTCGTGTGAATGAAGGTCCCTATGTGCATACTCTTAGGAAATCTGTCAGGAGAAGGTTGCTGCAATCCAAGTGCAGACACTGGGTGTGCCAGTGATGTGTCCACCATTTGGTCGCCTCAAAAGATGTTGGTTCAGCTGCTTTGGGAGGGATGGGAATGATATTTGGGAATGCAGGCCCAGAGGCTCAGATTGTTGCTGAGGCATGGCTTGATGGTTGTGATTAATTGGTGAGATTGAGGTGGAACAGTTTTGTAGGAGTTAAAGGGACTGATGTCTTAGAGAAACAGGAGGGTTAAACCATGAATTCTGCTGATAATCAGCAGTTCCTCAAACTTTCAGAACAAAAAAAGTGTTGCCAAAAATTGCTTTATGTTCAATTCCTTTTCAGTCTATTTTCCACACCGCTACCAGAAGCAAACCAGACATTCTCTGTATGACCTTGATCAGAACCCTTCAATGGGGCAGAACGTTAACAGGAGTTTTCTTTGGTAGTAGAATACTGGATGGGTTTTTTTCCCCCTTCTTTTCATTTCTCTATTTTTTTCATATTGTCCATAGAAAACAAGCATTCCTTTAGAACACTTTAAATGTATTGTTAAAGAAATCCTATATATGTTTTTTTGCCCTTAGGATAAAGTATGAATTTGTCCCTGATGGCACAACCCTCCATTTACAGTTCCTGCCTTCCCACTGAGTGTGTGTCCACCACTGACCTTCAGATACACGCGACCCTCTAGTCAGCTGGAACTGTTCCCTACCTCTCCACCACCCCCATTCTCCCCTTTGTGTCCTTACCCACATTGTGTTGCATGGAGGTCTTCATGTTCCTTTGTCTCCCTGGCTAATACCTTTTTCATCCTTCGAGACTCAGCCCAAGTATCAGTTCCTGGATCTTTACCTATTCTGACCCCACCCTCACCCCCAGCATGTGTTCCCATGATCAAACACACAGTCCTGAACAGCTGCTAGAAGTTGCCTGTACCCAGAGCAAAAAGGAAAACAGCATTTGAAAAACTCAGGGTCTTTGGGAATACCAAATGATAATCTAAATTGGATTTCTGGCTTATGTCCAGGATTGGCTCACAATATAACTTCCTGGTGGGAAAGAGAAAAAGTAAATTCGTTGTTTACGGAATAGATATTATAAGTATAATCCCTTAGAGTTATATAGGGATGAGAGCTTAGAAAATGCTTTTGTACTATGTTTTATTTGATTTACAATCAACGTTCTGAGCTGTGCATGGTAAAACTGTACTACCCACCCGAAGGGATAAGGATACTAGTTACTGAGGTCAGGTAACTTGTCCATGGCCCCACATCTAGTTAGAGTGAGAGCCAGGATGTGGGTTTCGAGGTATGGCTCGATCATTGCCTTTAAGATAAGCCACGGTGTTGGAAGGCACCTTAACGCACAGAGTCAAGACTCCATCTAGTATGTGAATCTCCTCTGCTCTTCTCCCACCCTGCCCCTTCCCCAACACACACATCTTTCTACCCAGCTCCTGTGTACCATGCCCAGACAAAGGGGGCTCACTACATCCTCTTCCATCTTTCAGCAACTTTGAGAAGCTGCAACTATTACTGAATTCTTCAAGCCAACTAATATGCTCAGTGTTTTACAAATAAAAAACCCTATGTGATAGCTATTACTACTTCTATTTTACAGAAATCTGATATACAGAAAAGGTGAAGTATCTCGTTTTTGGTCATACAGCGGTTAGTAACAACACTGGGATTCAAGCCCATTTGTCTGATAGCCACGATATTATATTTAGCCAAAATCAGACTTCCTATAGTTTGTAGGCATTCACTTTATTTCCTGGTGTCCCTTAAAAAGAGTGTAAACTGTTTTATATGAGAGTGCCTGCAATATTCCCAGGCAGATAATGATTCCCTCAGAACCTCCTCCTCTCAGGCCGGATACGACCAGCAACAGTCTCCAACAGCCAGTTGTTCTCCTTGCAGCTTTACTAGGAGACCAAGTGAAAACGTCTCACACACAAGGAGAGTGTGATCCATCAGTGAGAGGGGTACCAGGCAAGGTCCTGCAGATCTGACCAATGTAGATACTGCACCAGATCAAGAGAGCAAGGGAGGTCCTGGAGTCAAACAACCTTTGAGCTGGAGGATTCAGTAAGAATCATAGAAGTCTGACCTTATTTGCTAGGGAGGAAACAAATCTACGGCTACGAAGGAAACTGCTCAAGATCACACAGCTAGCCAGTGATAGAGCTGGGTCTTTGGACCCAAGTTCAGGGTACTTTTTACTAGACCACCTTGCTCTCACTCTTTTCCATCTTCTCTCTCAACATATATGTATCTTACAATAGGACTGAAGTTACTTGTAAAGATAAACCAGATTTTAACTAATGAAGGATTTTTCTATGGCTATAGAACAGTAGACTCATGCTTGATTAACAGAACAGTAACCAAACATTTTCATTGAATTTGGGCTCCAAAGTTTTCCTAAAAGAAACCTGAAAAGATATACCAACTAATAATTGCAAAAGACTTATCTGATAAGGGACTGTTTTCCAAAATATACAAAGAACTCTTAAAACTCAACAATAAGAAAACAAATGACTCGATCAGAGAAGCAGCCAGAGACCTTGACACTTCAAAGAAGATGTACAGATGACAAATAAGCATATGAAAAGATGTTCCATATCATATGTCATCAGGAAAAAGATGTGCCAACTGAAGAAGCTAAAGAATTAACAATAAATATTACTTTACGTGCTGCCCCTCACTCCCTCTGCTCATCTTGGGACTAGTAAGCTCTAAACATGCATCAACCTACTTGCCAATTCTTCCCATTCCCTGGGGATACTCTCCCACATTGTCCACTACTTTTCAATTTGAATTCAAGCCTTGGACTGTAATCTGGTTAGCAACAGGTAAGACTGTATTATTTCATACTATTCATTTTAGAAAATTATAATAATGAAAATGATATTTAAGACATGGAGAGAGCACTCAACTTAGGAAAGGAACGAACATCCAGAAGGAAAATAATAGAAGGCCCTAGTGATGTTAAATGTAAAGATAAACTAAAAGACTAACCTTTTTGGAATTAACAAAATAGCAAATAGAATTTACTAATACATTAAGATATTAATATACCACAATCTAGTTATCTCAAGAACATAGGAAGATTCCACATAAGAAAATGTATTAATTTGGCATATTAATTTTAAAACATGCTCCCCGGTTGCTTAAATTCAAAATTCAAAGACAGTTTAAACATGATTAGAAATCTATTTCCCTAAAATGATGAAGAGTATCAATTCCAAAAGGACTAAGGAGTATTATATTAGAGATATGAAAAATATTTTTGGAACTACTAAGGAATTTCCCTTTTGGATCCTATTCCCCTGGGGGCGTTCCACCTCCCAAACCGGAAGGTGGATATATGACTTACATACCTGGACATAGAAATGCTTCAAAGTTTTTTTCTTTCCTTTTGGTATAAGAAGGAACACAGAAGGAACAGTCTGAATGACTGTTCTCAGAATTCTCCCACAGAATGACAGCTGGGCCGTGGGGCTGATGTTCTTTGACAGGATATGACAGAGGGTAAGTAAAAGCTTACGTTTCCAACTCAAGGGTGTGGAAGGAAGAAGAAAGAGCAAAGAAGGGAGACAGTTTGATAGTGTGGAAGGTTAGAGACACGTGCTCCAACCTCCCCTCTTTGGGTCTTCGAAGGCTGGGAAAAGAAAAGCAGGGATTGGGTGGTGTGAGGGGACACTGAGAACTCTTGTTTAGGCCTCTGGGGGCAGCCACCTACAGGTGGTTCCTTTACCAACAAAGGGGAGGGTACCCTGGCCCAGCACCCTCTGAGAGATGCTAGAATCTCTCTTAGGGAAGAATCTGGAAGGAAGGGAGTGGAATTGAGAGCCAGGGATCCTGCCAGGGACCCCTGTGGGGAGGAGCCTGATGACCGCAGCAGAGTTGAAGGAAGCACATGCAACTCAGGGTCTATAGGCTCCGAGGTTGATGGCTGTGGGGTCACCAGACTCTGACCAAGCCAACGAGACCAGCCACGGCCCTCACCGGCCAATATCTGCAAGATCAGCAGAGACCAGGCAGAAGAGGGGCACCTCAGTAGAGACTGGTGAGGATCTAAGGATACTACACACATCTGAGGACTTCTTTTTCACCTTCATGACACCCAGGCAGCTGCCTACAAGATCGGTGATTGTGCAGTGTGGTAGGTTAACAGCATATCTAATCACTACAGCAACATAAGTCATAGGGTGATCAAACCATGTCCTTAGGTTCATGATCTGAATATTCATCTTGTTATCATTGACTGGCTAAAGAGCTAAACTTCAAAATAAAAAGTTGTAAATAAAAGAATATTCAATTGCTCTAAGTTTTGAAGACAAGAAATAAATTTGAAAGGTAACAACTGAAAACTCCCCACAGACAATCTAAGAGCTTCTGCCTAGTAACATAAAGGTGGAGCCTTAAAAACCGTCTTAAGAGTGTAATACATAGAGGATTCTTCTTGACAAAAATAAATTTTCTCTATGCAACATTCATAACATTGTGTCTAGTGGTAAGATGTTAGTTATTCCCATTAAAGAAATCATGTGGATGCTTGCTTTTTATTATTTAACTTTGTTTTAAAAGTTGTGGGTAATACAATAGAATATTAAATAAAAAGAGATGTAGTGATAGTAAATAAGATACAACTATTGTTATTCGCCAGTAAGATGATACCCTTCAAAACACAAGAGAATCAGCAGAAAACCATTTAGAGTGGTGGGTTCCAAGATTTATATACAAACTGGAATCAACTGGGGAATGTCACAAGCTCCCAAAGCTCAAGCGTCACCATACAGAATGGGGTTTAATTGGTCTGGGGTGTGGCCTGGGCTCTGGAATTTTTAAAGACCCCCAGGTGATTCTAACTTGCAGACAAGTTTGGCAATAACTGCTTTTTATAAGCAAGCCCAGTAAATAGGCTGCATTGAGAAATATACAAAAATAAATAGCTTTTCTATCCCAGAAATAGAAAAAAGGATCCCACTTATAATAGCAGCAAACATGGAAGATACCTGAGAATTGTTTTAGCAAGAAAAATGTGCAGAATAAATTATAACATTGCACTGGGAGACAATAAAAGCAGTCTTGAAGAAATTGAGAGACATAATGTGTTCCCAGATTAATTAATAGGTATAATGAAGTTTCCAGGAGGATTAGGGAGAGAGGAATTAACAAATGGAATCTTAATTTTAAAATTCGAGTAAATGTGTTTTTAAAAAGCTAAAAAATTTTGAAAAATAAGAGAATATCTGCCTACTAGGTGTTAAAGTGGATTTGTAAATGGTTTAATTCTGGTCCAAGCATAAAAAGATTAATGGAAGAGAACACAGTTCAGAAAGAGACCCTAGAATATCTGGGAGTTTATATATGCTGAATACAGTATGACAAATCAGTGGAGAAGGAAATATGATTAAATAAGTGGTGTCATGAGAATTGATGAGCTACTCAAGAAAAATTTACTGTTGAATTTTTCTACTCCTCTCCAAAATAAATGCTCAATAAATTAAGGAATTTAATATTAAAAAATAAAGTCAGGGGGACTTCCCTGGTGGCACAGTGGTTAAGAATCCACCTGCCAATGCAGGGGACACGGGTTCGAGCCCTGGTCCAGGAAGATCCCACATGCCGCGGAGCAACTAAGCCCGTATGCCACAACTACTGAGCCTGTGCTCTAGAGCCCGCAAGCCACAACTACTGAGCCTGAGAGCCACAACTACTGAAGCCCACATGCATAGAGCCCATGCTCCACAACAAGAGAAGCTACCGCAATAAGAAGCCCGTGTACCGCAACAAAGAGTAGCCCCCACTTGCCGCAACTAGAGAAAGCCCGCACACAGCAACGGAGACCCAATGCAGCCAAAAATAAATAAATAAATAAATTTATTTAAAAAAATAAAAATAATAAAAATAAAGTCAGAAGATCAGAAGAAAATATAGGTAAATATTATTGATATGATTGGAAGATTTTTAAGCCCAAAAGTAATGGGGGAAAAAAAATCCAAAGGCTTAGAAATAATTTATTACATACAAATTCAAAAATCAGTATGCAGGAAGAAATAAAACTAAAAGGACAAACTGGAAGAAAACATTTGCAGCAAATGACAAAGAATTAACATCCTTAATTCATAAAGACCTCTTAAAGTCTCAAAATGAAAATCAAGAGAAACACTCTTAAAAATGCATATAGATAATGAAAATATTTTTAGCTTCACTAACAACCCAAGAAATACAGATTCCAACAATGAGGTACCATTTACTTATGGAGTTGGCAAGATTAAGAAAAAATTATACTCATTGCAGGGGAGGGTTTTGTGAGACAGCCAGCTAAATCCTGATGGGTTGATCTTATCCTTCTGGAAGGCAAATTGGCAATATATACCCAGAATCTTAAGATATTTCTTTTCTCTGACACATAATCCTACATCCAATACTCTATCCTCTGCATATAGGAGAGGATTTACAACCAAGAATAGTCTGAAAGACATTATTTGTAATAAACTGGGACCAACCTAAATGTCCAGCCCTGGAGAAATAATCATGATACATCCACATGGTGGAATGGTGTGCAGCATACACATTACTTTTGTAATCAGACAAAAATATTTAACACATAACTTAAAAAAACAAGAGACAAAAACATGTTAAAACTCAAGTAGTGGTGCTTTGTGTAGTTTTTCTAATTTTTAACGGTTTTTAACACAAATATTTGATTTTATAAACAAATGTTAGTTTTATAATCAAGAATAAAAAGAAAAAAGACCAATCACTAATGCTGTGAAAAAACCCCTACTTATAAAGGCATCAGAATCAACAGATTGATGGGAAAAGGACAAAATAATTTACATAAAAGGAAGTTAACATTGTACATATTAAAAGTTGTTCATATTCAACTTTGCTAGTAATAAAACAAATTCAAACTACACCAAGTCAAGGCACCAATTTCATGACTAAATTTAAATTAAAAACAAAATAATTTTCAACGTTGAACAGGTTAGAGTGTAATTACAGTCTCAAAGGGCCAGGTTAGTGTAAATTAATCCAAACAGCTATACAAAAGCAGTTTGGTTCTACACAAGAGTGGTAATAATGCTCACATTCTTTGAAAAATTGAATTTCATACTGGAATGATTCTAAGGAAATTAATCAACAGGGAAAAGAAATTATTCAATAGGGAAAAGAAAGGTAAAGTTATCTACTGCAATTTTACTTAAAATAGTAAAATATTAAATTGGAATATACAGTCAAGAGCAAGATCCATCATGGTATGACCTGATAGACTCTTGTAATGCTATGAAAAGAAAAATGTAGATAGCTATCTCGAGTGGGAAATATATACAGAAGGCAAACTTGTATGTAGACTTATGGCATTAGAAAATAGAGGGCTTCCCTGGTGGTGCAGTGGTTGAGAATCCGCCTGCCAACGCAGGGGACACGGGTTCGAGCCCCGGTCTGGGAAGATCCCACATGCCGCGGAGCGACTGGGCCCGTGAGCCACAACTACTGAGCCTGCGCGTCTGGAGCCTGTGCTCCGCAACAAGAGAGGCCGCGATAGTGAGTGGCCCCCACTCGCCGCAACTGGAGAAAGCCCTCGCACAGAAATGAAGACCCAACACAGCCAAAAATAAATAAATAAAATAGAAACTAGGAAGGAGGGTAAGAATGTGTTAGGGTGGTGAAATTGAGTGAATTTTTTTTGTAATTTAATCTTGATATAACATTGTCTTTACCAATGCACAGAAGTCAGAGGGAAAAAGTGTTACAGGGATCAAGGGGAACGTGATATTTATACGTAATTATCTGTACACTTAACCAATTGGTGACAGGGACCTTCTTTTGTATACACCTGTCAAGAAGGTATTATCCTCATTTTCTTAAATGAGTAGAACAGCAGCCTTAAGAGGCAAAGAACTTGTTTGATGTTACAGTCTTAAATTCTGGAATGAAGACTTCATCTCACTTCAGACTCCACTATGCCACCTGCCTCTAAATGTGTACACACTACTGGCTGTTAACCTTTGTGTCACAGACCTCTTTAAGCATGATGATAATTATGAACCATCTTCCCCAGAAAAATCTCACATGACACACAATAATTTGCATACTCACCACCTTCTAAGTGTAGGATCATCAAACACCATGGTTTATGCCTATTGTTCTGGAGTAATTATTAATAGAGCCACCTTTCACTCTCAGAGTTGTTCTGATTGGGACTATAAATTATATGGTTATCTTTAAGTTATAGGCCAGACTTTTTTCCTTTGTTCTCTTTTCCACAATCTCACTGGTTTACCCTTAAATGTCACCACTAGTGTGCCTTCTTTAAATAAAGCAACCAAAATGGATCATTTTCTCCACCTACACAGTGTGAGCAGGACACTCGTGCCCCAATGACTGACCATCTACCATCAACGGACACCTCAACTTGTACCATGCAAGTAGCTCACCTTGGGAAGTCGAAAGCAGAGCCCTGAAAAAACTGGACAGCAGGCAGTGGGTAGGTTTTGGTTAGGTAAGGGAAAGTTCTGGGCATATGTGCAACCTCTGGTCAGGATTCACTAGCTGCTGCCAGTGGGACCCTGAGCGCCTGGTGAAGGTTAGGAGAAGGTGAGTCCTAAGGTGACAGGGCAAGCAATATGGTGCTTAGAGAAGGTCACCCACCAAAAGGTAAAGTCTTTACAGATACCTCAATCATGCTCCATGACCATGCTTAGTCTCCCTTCAAAGTTGTCTCTTTAAGATAAAGATATTTGCCGTGGGCGGCCACAAAAAAAAAAAAAAAAAAAAAAAGATAAAGATATTTAAGCAAACACCAAAGCCAGCACCATGGTCTACTGAAGTGGGAGGGGGTCTGGAGCATCAAACAGAGAGGATCTGGTCCCTGAAGAGCCAGCACTGAGCATCCTCAAGCTTCCTGGGTTGACGGCAGATGGGTCTAACATCTCCCCTCCACAAGGAGTCCCCAGGAAGTGTGGCTGCTGAGATTCCCACACAGGAACAAGAGAGATAAGCACCTTGTTCCTCACAACTCTGCTCTCAAATGCTAAACACCAGTGGCAAGAGCAGAGAACAGGGCTTCAAGGAGATCTGTAGAACCAGACCTACACCATTTGTCCACATCAGAAAAAGCAGAAGAAACAGATTAGATACTGGCTTTAGAGCAATCGTGGCCATTGCTAGGAGGCCTCCTTGTCCTTCAGGCTGGCTTCAGAAAGATGTTGTTGAGACGAGCTTTTTCCTCAAAGCTCAAAGGAAATTGGGGGAAATCATGAAGGATATTAATGAGAAGCTCTGTCCTCAGTGAGGATGCAGAAGATCATAATGGGAAAGCACATGGGGAAAGGCTCTGACTTCCCTCTGATTCAGTTTGTCCAAATCAAATCTTCTTGACCTGGGGTCTGTGGCCTCACATGAGAGAAAAAAAAAAAATCCTTATTTTCCTTAACTTTTTCATGGAAGCTACCATTTCCTTTCATTATTAATATGGGTAAACTGCCACAGAAGCAGAAGCAGTACCTCTGAGTTTATCACTAATTGAAATCATAGCTATTTTCATACCATGTTCTGGTTGTTACAAATATTTCTAAATTTCATTTATGCTCATTAATCCTTGAGGATTACAGTTTCTAGGTCTGCCGCTAGATTTTTTTTTTTTTTCATTGCATGAAGGCTACCCATGCAATACTCTCAGAAATTTGTCTTTCCAGAATGAAAAAATATTTTAGTAACTCTACTCCAATATTGTTGATTTCCTTTGTCATGCTACATATTTTATTTTATATATTTAAGAACATTATTCTGAGATGGAGTTCATGGGCTTCACCATGCTTCCAAAGAGGTTCATGGCCTAAGTAGTGAGGAATCCCTGGAAAGTAAAAATATCAGGCTACTCAGTTGTTTAGTGTGAGTTGCCCTTGTGGCAGTTATCAATTCACAATAGAAATATTGCATAAGTAATTGTGGAAAAAAATGACTAAGCCATTTCCCATTAGGCAGTGTTCAACAGATGCCTCCAGAGATTGTATCTGGCAATATTCTAGCTTCATTTAGATTCTTATTTTAAGAACTCCTTTCCTTGCTGCAATGTGAATTCTTTCGCTTTTCTCCGTAGGGCTCATGTTTTCAGACAGCTGTGTATCTTACAGTCCCAAGAAATATGATGCTTCCACTTCCAGTCCGTGGACCTGATCAACATCTTAGACTTGGGGTTGTTCATTTTTTCCCAGTCTGCTCCCTCCACCCCACCTCCCATAGGAAGTGGATACTACATGAGGATTACTTATATTTCCAAAGTGACTGCACAAGATGATGAGCAAATACAGTAGACTCAGACTTTCAGAGTTATAAGGAATATGGAAGGATTGTGGAAACACAGGTGATAATACTAATCAAATAATGGATGGCATATTACAGGCTACTGTGCTTTATATAAATTACTTCCCTATAGTTTACTTGTATCTTCTGACTTAATTTACAGAACTCCTAGAGGCAGTTATTAATATACACATTTTACCAACGCAGAAAGTGAGGCACAAAGAGGTAAAGTAAGGACATTCAGAGAATAGCGACAAAGTCAAAATTTGAATTCATGCCATTTTTCACACCTCATGCCCTTAACCATGCTAATTTGCCTCCCTTAGATTTGGCAGTCTTTCCCAATGTCTGATATGTATAAAAGCTATGTAGAATTGAAACATATTGTTTATGTAATGCTATGGTTAAAAAAGTTACTAAAGAAATAAAAGCCCAAGCTTAGAAAACTTAATGTTACTACTGCCCACTTAAAAAGAATTGACTATAGGTATACCTTAAATGCTGAACCCTTTGCTCAAATAAACTTGACAAAGGAAGGCGGAGTCTTAGGGACAGAAGTTAGATTCAGATTAAAAGTTAGAAGTGTCTGTTATCTTAAAAGCTTCCGAAGGTAAAAAAAGAAGAGACACACCTCTTAAACACAATACAGGTCACCCAATTCAACCAAAAAACTAAAAACTATTAGGTTTATCTCCTTTCACACTCCACCTTCAGGCAAACCATCTATTGGATAAAACAGTGGTTTAGGAAATTCCTGTTCCATTTAAGTCCATACTTTCCAAATAGGTTTAATTAAATCACAGGGCATATAAACATAATTCAGTTTAAAGTAGATGAAGATTTTGTAATTTCCAACAGTGAAATTTTTGTTGTCTTCCCCCCAAAATCTATAAGGATATTCAAATTTGGGTAATTGTATATGGTGAGATTGCTATTATGTCCAGTTTAGGAGTTGCTCTCCCAGAAGTTTTTCAATTGGTTGGTTTTCTCTGAGCTAGACTGCAGAGATGAGGGTTAGTACCCAAATGCATCTCTTTCCCCAGGCCCTTGCCTTGTATGTGGTTGCTTCTCAGCGCATGTGTGTTTTAACTGAACAGTGACAGATGGATATGAGTGCTCCATGTTTGAGGGTCACTGTAGCCTGTATATCTTACACTGGGCATCAAGTGGGTATCCTTGTCCCTAGGTGTGCCAGTTCCCCTTCTTTCCTTTCTTTCCTTCTCCTCCTACCCCCTGGGCAGGGACGGTATCTAAATTTGCCTTTGTTTGCCCAGTCCTAGCATGGTGCCTGGCCTGGATCAGGAGTGAGGTGCATTGCAGAGTTCCCTGTAGTACACACTGGAAGGAATAAGGCAAGATGCATTTGACCTGTTCATCGCAGGGTCCAGAGTTAAGATCACAGTGGAAAGCTAAGGCTACCCAGTGCATAACACAAGAAACAACAAAAAACCCTAAAACTTTGTTAGTGGAACTTTTATGTCTGGACTTAGTAAGTTAAAAGATAAAATGAGAATATATGAAGTCACACTGTTGCCTGCATTATGTACAACTGACTCGGTCACTTAAGCTTCATATTGACCAGCATACACAGCCCTGACTACAGTATGATTCTGACATCATCTTGGCTCCTTCATGTTAGATTATTAGTGAGACCTTATCAAGAAGTGACTGGGGGACTTCCCTGGTGGTCCAGTGGTTAAGAATCTGTGCTTCTACTCCAGGGGTGAGGGTTCGATCCCTGGTCAGGGAACTAAGATCCCGCATGCCTCGAGGCATGGCCAAAAAAAAAAAAAAAAAAAAAAAGAAGTGACTGGGAGGCTGTTTTTCCTCGTTCTGGTTCTATTCTTCTTTCTTTAGGGATAATTTCCTCATGATTTGCTCATCTAAACCCTGCTAAGTTTTTCATTTCAATTGCCCCTAGTATTAAAGTGTCTTAATTAGAAGGCAGTCAAGACCTCAGCCTTTCTACCCAGAGTCTTCAGCTGCATTTCTTTGTATGGCTTTGACTCAGCTTTTCACGTTTCAGTGTTTGTTCAAAGTGCACGTGTGAGGGCTTTAGTTCCAGAAACTCTGCTTTAGTGTGTTTTTGTAGGTGGCCTATGACTTACACTTTGGGCAACATCACTCTAGCTATGGCTATTTCTAATTTAGTACTGCAATTATCTATGCAATAACAGAATGAAGTTCCCTGTCCTCCCATACGTCCTGAAAAAATTTCCTGCCATAGCTGTTTTTACCTGGGATAAAGCTTTTTCCATGCCAATCAGCAGTGAGAAGAGTGGAAGAAGTATTAGTCTGCTTGGGCTGCCACAACGAAATACCATAGACTGGGTGGCTTAAACAGAAATTTATTTTCTCACAGTTGTGCAGGCTGGAAAGTCCAAGATCAAGGTGCCAGCCGATTTCGTTCCTGGTGAGAGCTCTTCCTGGCTCACATATGGCCACCCTCTTGCTGTCTTTCACAAGGGGGAGGGGAGAGAGAGAGAGAGGGCTCTCTGGTGTCTCCTCTTACAAGGACACCAATCCTACTGGGTCAAGACTCCACCCTTACGTCATCATTTACCTTAATTACTTCCTTACTCTAAATGCATAGGACGGGGGTAGTGTTTCAATATGAATTTGGGGAGGGGGGACACAGCTCAGTTCATAGCAGTAGACCACCTTGAATTTTTGTGGAAATAGAACCTTCACATCATGGAGTTACCTGACAGAAGTTTCCCCTAGAACTGAAAAACAAAACCAGATTTAGATCTTACTGAAGCAACCTGAGAGTAGTTAGAGAGATGCCCACTAATTGTGGGGCTACAATAAATTGAGACAAAAACTTCTTGGACCACTCTGCCTCTATGCATATGACCTGTGGGCAGCAAAAGCAGCTTTGACCATGTCATTCCCCTCGCAAACACTTATTGAGGACTGATTTAGGACAAGATGTGCAAAGAGCCATAAGGGAAGCAAAGAAGAACATAACTATCCTTGCCTTTGAGAAAGCTTAACTGACACCTATTAGGGGAATATATACATTATATATATATCTCATACATACATACACACACACACAAATTACTCTGCTAAGTAACTCACAGTTGTGCAATGCTGTGGAAACAATCATTTCTGGGAAGATCAGGGACAGCTCCATAGATGAGGCATTGAGTGGAATGTTGAAGAATCAGGGTTGGATTTTGACAGGTGGAGACTGAGCAGTCCCTTTTGCGGAGAAGAAAGGGAGAAGGGAAGGGGTTTCTAGAGAAGAATAAAGCTTGAGTAAAGGCTACGGTTGGCTACATAATTTTTTGCAGGGTCCAGTGCAAAATGAAAATGTGGGTCTCTTATTGAAAAAGCAGGAAGGTGCCATTTAAGATACTCAAAATATAAAACCTCTTCGTTTCTTCCACAGCTTCAACTTGGCACAGTGTCTTTTATTTGCTATTTAGTGTTGTTCTAAGTAAAGGAAATTAAAATTTTCAATTAGCATGAATTCTATGGTTTGTCTTTATATTGTGCAGTGCCAGTTTAAAATATAGGTATCAGAGCATTAACTCATATGCGGAAGCATCAAAATAAGAATTCTCTAATTTTGTGGCTTGCACGTGGGTATGTATTTCGCTCTTACCCGAACAATGAAAACACCGCACAAAACGTACGTAGCTGGTTTTATTTTACTTATTGACAACCGCACTTTCTACTAACACTCTCTCCACTTCAGCTTCCTGATGAGTGAGGAAGGCTTGGAAGGAAAAGGAATTATGGGCTGCCCTATCTTTCCTTTTCCTCTGTGTCATCATTTTCAGCATAAGCAGTTGGCTAATCTAGGGAACAAGAATATGATAGGATTCCTCAATCATCTGTGTTTTTTAGAACACTGTTTGTCTTCTGTGTTTGAAGCAAGTTTTGGTTATTGGGGCTATCAGCACACTGCTTAATCAGTCATAGGGTAGCACGTTTACCACTCTGCACGGAACTCTCACTCTGCACTCACTGTGGGGCCAGATTTCCATACTGGGAGGGGAGGGCACCATTCTGTATGCAAATAGTTAAGAAATCAACAGGTGCAGATGTGCACATTAAGGTATCTCCTCTGCTTGTCTGCATGCTCCATCCACCCACTGGACTTCACCCAATAGATACAACTCAAAAGAAGATATTTAAGAGTTTAAACATGGCAACAGCAGATCATTAAACCAAGCTCAAGGTCCTTCTGAGTGTGGGTCAATGTGTGACTGCACAGGTCACACACCCAGGAAGCCAGCCCTGACAGACGCATGGAAGTAGAAGAGTAGATTTCTGGTTTAGGGGAAGTTGATGAATCTTGTTTGTCTTGAACATAAGGCATAAGCAGAAAAACCTAGAGAAATAAACTGGACCAGATTCTAGAGAGCCTTGAAGGCCATAGCCAGCAGTTTGGACTTTATTTTGTATGCAGTGATGAGGATGGAGGTTTTGAGTGGAAAAGTGACATTATCTAGAGTGGGCTTTAGGGAAAGGATGCTGGCAGCAACTTTTAAAGTGGAACAGAGAAGGTAATATTGTGAAGTTGGGAAGGCAACACTGTGAAGTTGGGAAGGCACCGGCCCTTAAGTCATTCTAACAGTGCAGATGAGGACCAGAATAAAGGCTGTGGCTGGGAGTCAGGAGAGGGGCTCCAGACAAAGACACACTTTGAAATTCAATTTAGAGCTGTTCTTTCTGCACTGCTTGTCTGGTTTTGTTTTCAAACTTAAAAGTTTATTTTAAAAATAAGACGTACTTCTCCCTTTGGAATTCTGAAGTTTCACATGTCTGCGAAAAAATTACTTCGGTTTCAGAAATTTACTTTGGAAGCTTAAGGCTGTCAATCAATTTACGAGCTATGCCCAGAGTCATTGTGACTCTCAATGCTGCCCTCCCTGTAAACAGTGCTAAGAACGTCCCCATGCCTGGTGAGATGCTAGAAAACCACGCTTTATGTAAGTATCAATAGGATTTAAAAGTTTTCCGCCTTAAATAAATTCCTTTTGTCTATTTCGGACTGTACGGAAATGATACAGTGAGGGTAAAATAAAAATCTAACTGAAAACATCCTTTCTGGAATTAGAGGATTAAGCTCTACCTTCAACCAGTCTTATCAGACCTTTGGAGGTGAGCCTGTGAAAAGGGACTCATGGCAGCCCACAGGAGCAGAGTTATGTTCTGGTGAGCTGTGTGTAAGGTAGTTAAATGAAATTTGGCCTGGCCCTGATCTAACTCCCAGTCCCAGAGAGGGTAGAGCCACATGTGTATTTATTTACGGTGTCAAAAAGGCACATGCAAGGGAGGAGTTGGGCAGGGCTTTCTACTTCACACCTTGTTGGGAATATTCCTTGACAACTGGTGGGTATAAATAAACAAAAAGTGGTGTGCGGCCATCAAATGCTTTGCTTGGTTTTGCCCCATTAACTCAAAACGTTTACTGAGGCCCAAGTACCAGAGACTTTTCAAAATAGAAAGGATTTATTATTTTGGCAGAAGGAAATTTTGCCTTGGTTTTGAGGAAGAGAAGTTTTTAAATATTTCATCCACGACTCCAAACAAGGGCAACGTGCTTGATGCAAAGTTGTAAAACGCTTCTCACAACAAATCCTGAGTCTGAAGACACTGTAACTGTCTCAATACCTTTGTTTCTCTGAAGCCCTTGACTGCACTATGTCATTTCCTTTCTCTTGTGTTCAAGGACGATCCCAGTGGTTCTGATTTCTTTGTTGCACAACGGCATGGCTACGAACTGTTGCTGGGCCACCAGCCCTTTCTACAGAGGTGGGCTTCTTTTTGTGGTAGGATTGCTTAGTGCTTCAGCTGACATACTCTCTAGGCTTAAAGAGGGCATATGTCAATGTCTGGGCATGAGAAGTGTCCAGAAGGAGCACAGTCAGGGCTCACTGCAGCATCTTGCAGGACCTGGAAGTCCTCAGGGCTGGCACTGTGTGACAGTGCATTTATCTTGGTAAAGCAAGGATTCTCAACAAGAGTCAATTTTGCCCCTAGGGGACATCTGACAATGCCCAGAGGTATTTTTGATTGTCAAGACTGGTGCTGAGGGCCGTGCTACTGGCATCTAGAGAGTGGAAGCTAGGGATTCTGCTAAACCTCCCACAACTCATAGGACAGCCCCCACAAAAAAGGAGGTATCCCGTCCAAAATGTTAATAGTGCACTGTGGAGAAAGGCGGGTGTAAAATATCTCTTGATTGAAGGGGAAGAATGTCGTTACTCCTGGGGATACCCTAACCATTGCATCAAATCCTGAAGGATGCCTTATCTGAAGAAACTGACGATCCAGGTGGTAAGAAGGAAACTGACATCTGGCAGGGTGACGAGTCTTTCAAGAATGCCTTCTTTCCCATACAGGGGAATGCATCCTTAACTGACCTTATGTGTCCCTATAGGAGACATGTGTTACTTTTGCCTATCTGACGTCCATTCTCTTTTCCATCTGTGGGGAGCACCTTGATTTTCCTCGAGGAGTGACCTTTCCCTTAGAGCCCTAAGCATGGCCTCTCAGAGTCTTTATCTCAGAAGGAACAACACAAGGAGGGTAAATGACTAAGCCAATTTATTCCTGAAGACACAGTCCTTGTTATAGAGTCCCTAGATCCCCAGGGTCCCCAGGGCAGCTCCAATTTCTTCCATTTCAAAGTCCGGTAGCTCAATTTAATTTTTTCCTGTGTCTTTCCAATTCATTTGTTTGTTTGTTTCAACTAGCAAGAGTAGGATGCAAACGAAGAACCAAAACGTTTCTAGTTGACTGTCCTGAGGGCCTGGTGATGTCATGATTTGAATCATACCAGACCTGTGAGCTGCTTCATGAAAGGTGTCTAGTTCTAGATTTATAGAGACCAACCGCAAACTCTCCAGCCCAGTGCCATCTGTGATGCTGAGCTGTTTAGTACCCGGGGAAGAGCAATAATCACTTGACGCAAGTTACCAGTGGGCTTGAAGCACCTGACCCTGGGAGCAAGCAGATCCACTAAAAAACGCTCTATGTGGAGATCATGGCCTCAGAAAAACAAATCCTGCAAAGCATGAAAGGAACTGAGAAGTACAGTCTGAAATACCTCAGGTCTCTTCCTCCTTGTTTCCTGAACAATCATTTTAACTAAACACGGTAAATGACTATCTGTACTGGAGGATAATACCATGAGTTGCATGTTTGATACTTAGAGATATTTCATAGTGAATTTCCCAAAAGTGAATGAAAATATCATGAAATCTCTTTAAACAATTTTTTACTCTATAGTACTATTTGTCTTTTATTTTTAAACACAAGAAATACATTTTAGTGTAAAAAGTATAAAAACAAATGCCCCCTTTCCTTGCTCCTCTTTCTCATTCATACCCCGGAAGCATAACCACAGTGAAGAGGCTGGTACATAATAGACTATATATCATCCCAGACATCTTCTCCTGCCTATGCAAACATACAGTTTGTTGTTTCCCTTGTGAATCATAAAATCAGGATCACACTATACATGTTTTCCACACTTTTTTCACATATATCCTGAACATCCTTCTATGTCAATACATATAAATCTTACTTTATTACTTTATCAGCATATGACTGGTTAATTTCTGAATCACTCATAAAACCTGATTAAAAATAATGGTGATTCCAGGACCACCTCTGGCTAATCTGTGTTTTCATTCTAGGTGAGGATCTCCTGGCCTGCTGCCCATGATGTATCATTATTGTTGTTATGAAAGAGCAGAAATATCCTTCGAGTATTTCCTTCAACCATCAAACCTTCAGGGCAAGAGGAAGGACCTGGATGAACTGCTCAGCAGATACAGGTACAATGTCGTGGAAATACATTCCTAGGTCCAACGAGACCCAGTGAAATGAAGCAGCCAATTTCTCCCATGCATCCCCTCCCCCAAACCTGCAATCAGCAATAATTTTGGAGAAATAAAGCAAATGGATCACTACATTCCTACATGTCTATTACACTTGACTATTCTTTGCAGGAGCTACTCAGGACCAAATGTTTGGAAAGGAAGTTGGCTGGCCACAGTGTTTTTTGTTTTTTGTTTTTTTTTTTTTAAAAAAAAAAGGTTGTTCTGCTGCAGCTGCAAAATACAAAAAGAAAAATCCAACCCCCTCCCCTCCCTAGCCAAATACCTTTTTGGGAAAATTCTTCCAATTTTTTTTTGAGAAGTTCTTGCACATTACACATTTGTGCTTATATATACTGAATCTCTTGATAATTCGCTGAGGCCTTTTGAATTCTTTTTTTTTTTTTAAAGAATTGAGAGATGTATTGTCTCGCAAACGAGGAGGTCCTCCAAGTCAGGATTAACCGTTGAATTCCTTGGCTTCTCTGTAGCCCTAACTGAGCTCTAAAGACAGCTTGTTTTCTTAGGGGTTAGTCCCTTGTGGGCCACCAGGCAACATTAATATTGATTATGACAAAGTGCTTTCCACAATCTGCCTCAGTGTTTGTGTTCAACATAAGAAACTTTGGCCTTCCCTCAGTCTGTATCATTGCTGGCCTCTATTAGAGCAAATAGTAGCAAGCATCGAATTACAGGGTAATTTATTCTACTTAGCATGGCACTGCCAACACTTGGGTCCTTCCAAATCTGCCTCTCTGCCCTCATCTACGACACTCAGAGAATACTGGGCCAAAGAGAAAATCCCTTCCAACATCACAGCATTGGACCTCCTCTGTCTGCAATGCCCTTTCCTTCTTCCCGGCCACCTGGCAAAGTCATTCTTGTCCTTCCAGGCCCAGCTCAAGGGCCGTCTTCTAACTTTACTTTCCTCCGTAGGCAGATTAAGCCTCCACAATTAGGTGGCATTTTGTTCATGCTCTTACCATACGGATAGTGCAATTTTATCAATATCATTATCAATAATATTACTACCACTATGATAAAAAACAGCCAGCTTCATGTATTCACTAGCCACCAGAAACTGAGCTAACAGCTTATAAGAGGTCATTTAAATCTCTGATTTTGTCTCATTTTACAGAGGAAGAAATTAACGTTCAGATACATTAAGCTGCTCAAATGCACACACCAAGCAAGTGGCAGAGTCAAGCCCCAGCCAGTCTTGAGTCCAGAGCCTGTGGTCTGCACCCCTGGGCTATGCAGCGCATTCACGTCTGTTACCTTCTTTGTTGGGGTGGAAACTTTCAGGGAAAGTTCAGTTTCATCTACATTTATGTTTGTTGTTCCAGCTATAGCAGGCCCTCAACACTGCAGCACTTTTCTACTCAAGTGGGTTTCACTCAGATATTGAAGGCTGATGAGCAAACGGGTTCAGAATGCTGGTTGACAGGTGAGCTGAAACCTCTGATATTGCCAGTAGCCCTCGTGACTGACTATTGCCTGGCCCATAGATGTGTGCGTGTGTTTGCGGGGTGTGTGGTGCAGTGGGGTGAGGAGGAGGGCCCACTGCATTGGGTGCAGCCAGGTAGGAACAGAGATAAGCATGAGGACACACAGAGGTGGGGTGATAGTGAGTAAAGGCAAGTCTACCCAACCTCTGAGCATCTACCATGAGCCAGTCTCCTGATTTTTCTTTACATGTCTTCCCATTCAGTCACCTGTTTCCCATCTTCAAATGGAAAATGGAAACTCAGAGGGGGCTAATTTGTCCAAAGTTACATGGCTAGTAAGTGGCCAAAATTTATCTCCAGGCGTGGGGCCCAAGCCCCTACCACTGGGATAAAGTATGCTCATTTTAGTCTCAGGTCTAACACCACTGTACTGTCCCTTCCTAGGGCCACTAAGGTTCTAAGTACAATGTTGTGTCTCATGGAAAAGGAGAACACCAGCTCAATAAGGTACAGCAACATTTAATGCAACACTTAGCAATGGGTGGGGAAGGAATGCCTTGTCCTGGCTGGGGGTTGCCTCTGAACTCTACCTAACACACTTAACCACTTAATGCAAGGAAAATGCCCAACAGCTGTAGCCAGTTCTCTACGGGACACTGGAAGTCTGTGGTTGAATGCTGTAGCTATGCTCTGCAAATGGTGACCAGGGTGGGGAGTAGACTGTGTGGAGAACAAGCATTCTTTGAAGTACATCGAATCCATGCAGCCCTTTGATGGGGCATGGGGAACCCCCAGGGGTGAGAAGAATGGTTGGCTGTGTCACTTCTCAGCCTCACCCATCACTGCTTTGAAGGTCTAACCCACCCCTCACGTTTGCAGGACTCACACACCAGGTGTCTAAATATTTAAAAGTTATCAATCAAACCAACAAACTGTTAAAATATGTTCTATCCTCCTACCTGGACACATCTAACTCTGTAACAACGTGGCAGGCCAGGCTGGAATTTACAGTTCTCAGGCTGCTGGGGTTCTTTGCTAGAACAAGGTAGTACAGGGAGAGGTGGGCTGCTTCTACCACAGAAAGACATGGATGCACATATTCCAACCCACACATTCAGATTTTGTCCAGACACCTCAGCAGATAGCTGTCCTGTGGCCACTCTGAGCCTAGGATTTCATCATTTGAGCAGGCCATTCAGGGTGCCAGGTACCTAGAATGATACCTAGATGGGGCTTGTCGTCTCCTTGCCCTGTGTGCAGGGGCGAGACTGGAGTGGAGCCAGAGCCAGGCCACCTAAAGTAACAGGGCCTGGCCTAGGGTCTCTCTTGCCTGTGTCTACTCTAAAGCAATGAATGCTGATTTTTTAAAAAGTTGCATTTGTTAATAGAAGCCAAGGGCAGATCCCTGGCCTGTCTTGATCAGTGTAGCCCTCGAAGTCAGCACAGTGCTTAGTACACAGCAGGTGTTCAATAAATCGTGATTGAATGAACTGCCATCATAAAAGCCAAGATGGATTTTAAGTCACTGGTTGTTAGAATACCAGTCACTATGCACTCTTGGATGCTTTCTGAAGTGAAGTGGGATTGGTGTAGCTATGGATTCTTACTCCCTGTGTCATGTTTCTATCCCTCCTATTCCCCACATTTGGGCAATTCAAAATACTAAAGATAAATAATGATATTAAAATGCCTGCATTCTTTGAAAACTTGTGTTGGAAACATTGGGAAAAAGTTGCCTTCATGTTTGGGCAGAGAAACTAAATTTCTGCATTAAGGCTTCCTATATTCAATCCTTCCCCAGCTGGAAGGAAACAAAGGAATCATGCCTGGACTTCTCCATATGTGTACAGCTGTCATCATCCCATTGTTTCCTCCAGAGTAGAATTTTCTTCTAGTGCTGGATCTTCCATTTCATTTGGGGTCATTATCTTGTGCCCTTATTTCTGGAATAACAGTTGCCCAGTTCTGCATGTGTACAAATGAAATGGAGCCTACATTTGTTCTATTCCAATTATGACAACATTCTTTCTTATGTCATGTAGGGAGCTTAATTTGGTCCTATTGAAGTTGCCATGACCCATCCTATGTGCCTAGAATTGCATTTCCCTTAATAATTACAAGTTTGATTGGATTTCAACAAAGTATATGGTTGAAACAATGCATAGACTTCATTTTGGAAGATGTCACACCAATGAATTTAGCTGTCCACCTTTTCTATTCTATTTTCAGGCCAAATGTCTCTAGTCTTTTCCATTTCCTAGCCTTTCTTTGTCAAGGTTCATGTAAAATAATTGAGGTTTTGGCAAATGATGGCATGGCAATCCAAACCACAAGCTTTGGGTGATAATCTGGGCTTGCAGGCAGCATGTCTGAAGTGCGTGTTGGTGGGGGTGGGGGGTGGAGGCATGGGGTGTGTACAGTCTTCTAGGACTGAAACAACCTGTGGAATCTGATGCTATTTCCAGGGAAATAGTGTCAGAATCGAGTTAAATTGTAGGACATCCATCAGTGTCAAAATTGTTGGTGATGGGAGAAAACCTTCTCTCCACACATTGGAGCTGGGTGCAGAACCCTACGGAAATGAGTCAAGTAACGTTAAATGATGAAGGGAAATCTCTTTTCTTGACATCAGTTCTGAATGTGCAAGAGACTTGAACCCTCTAGGTAAAATTGAGTCCCCCTGCTGAGCTTATGATTAACCTCTATATCCAAAACTTTATTCCCTTTCTTGTCCTGTCTCTGTCCCCTCAGGACTGAGGAGTATCAAAGAAAAGGGGGATTGAAGCTGAGCAGGACCCTGTGGGGCCCTCCCAGGTACAAATCCTTTCTGTGTCCCATTTCTTATTTGTAGGAAATAGGCTTCATTTCATGTCCTGTTTCTCATTTGTAGGAAACAGGCCTGACCTTCCCGGAGTTCCAAAGGGCACATTCAAACAGTTGAATATCAGGGAAGGGAGGGAATGCAGGGAGTGCAGAAACAAAGGAGGGGCTGTCAAGAAACAATAGTGCAGCAAGGGGCAAGTCCTAGTTCCTCCTCAAGCGATATACATAACAATCTTTGAGTTCTTCCGAAGGAACTAAAGCTCCCATCCAGGTTGAAGATGGTAACTTCAGGCTGAGCCCAGGATTCCTGGAACACCACCCTGTTACCTCACCACCAACCAATCAGAAGAAAGTCTGCACACAGTGGAAGATAAAGACTCTGACCCCCCCTCCCCAAATGATTCTTCCTTTAAAAACTTTCATGGTTGAGCACAATCTTTGGAGTTGGTTCTTGGACATGAGTTCACCTTCTCCCCAGGTTGCTAGCCTCCTGTACAAAGCAACCTTTCCTTTCCAACAAACACTTGTCTCTAGTATTGGCTTTCAAGCGGCAAGCAGCCAAATCTGGGTTCAGTAACAAAACAAAACAAAAAAAAAGAAAAGAAAAGAAAGAAAGAAAGAAAGAAAGTATAAATAGTGCTGGAAGATGGAAATGAGTATCACCAGACACTAGATTTCTAGACAATAGTGAAGGTGGAATAATGTTAATGGCAGTGGGGAAAAGAAAGTCAGTATCCTAAAACAGTTACAGGAGAAAGCTCCTGTACACGTAAGGGTGGCTTTTTCCAAGCCTGGACAAACACAAACACAGAAAGAACAGTTCCACAGATCAGTACCAGGGGTGGTATAATTAAGGAGATAGAGGGCTGCCAGTAACAAAGTCTTCATGCCCTGTCTTCACTCTAACAAACCCCCTCCCCTACTGTTCAGAGGGGTTGGCTGGGCTAAGTAGAGAAAACAGTTCTTTAAGCAAGTATATTCATGTATGAGCTCAGCTTGGAGAGAAGGTATGGTTCTTAGTGTGGGCCCTATAAGCAGAGGATAAAGACAAGCAGTAAAGCCAAGCCCAGGATGACTGGAAAAGTGTGTGTCTGTGTATTCTGTGTGTGTATGGAGCACAGAATAGGTATCCACTAGGGGTAAAATATTCTTAAGGATTTTTAGAAAACTCCCCTATTCAGTTTGTAACATAACTCCCTTCTGTTTCCCCAAACTTAAGGAAATGCTCCATATTGTTGAACTGGAATTTGTGTTTCTGGAGGAGGGAGGTGATGATGTTAGCCTCAAGTAGCAGTAAGACAAGAACAGGATAGATCAAAGGGAACAGAACTTAATTATCTTCAGGATATGTGCAAATGCATCATAGCCATAAATAACAGAGAGGAACCATAAAATTACTCAGAAACTAAAAAAAAAAAAAAAAAAGCTACCAAAAGTAAATTAAGTTAAAAGCCTAATGTGGATGTGGCTGAAGAAAGAATAATTTGAAAGATAAGGTCAAGAATGTCTCCTGGAACAGAGTACAAAAATTCTGAGATGATGTCAGAATGCCAAGGATTCAAGAGAAAACCTTCAACACTTTAAGTAGATAAAGTTTTTAAAGAAAAATCAAGAAGTTAAATAAGGAAAGAAAGAGTAAAACTATGAAAAAAGAAATTTAAAAATCTCAAGATCAGGAGTACACGCCCCCAAACACACACAATATATGGTCATATTGACGACAGTGCAGCAAAACTAGAAATTTAAAAAATAAAGGGAAAAAAATAACACTTGAATTTTAAAACTCTAGATAACTATTGGGTTAAATAAGATACCAAACTGAAATTAGATTGAAGATTGCAGTAAATGTAAACAAGGCTGGGTCTTTTGAGTAAGTCAGAAAATACATCCTGCAAAGTGTTGAAGAGCAGAAATGGCAACAAAGACTCGTAAGTGCTAGTGGGGAGGTGAAGGGGATTGTTTTAAAAGACGTGATATCCTGTATAATTTCTATTCCAATATTTGAGGTCTGGAAAAAGTGATCGTCCATGAGAAAAATTACTGAAACTGGTTTGAGAAGGTATCGAAGCAGTGTTAAGTATATTACCCTCAGTGTTCAGACTTAGCCTTAAGAGTGATTTCTGTGAAGCCTTTAAAGAGTGTTTACTTGTCAGGTCATTTAACTGTTCCATGGCATTAAAACACACACACACACACACACACACACACACAAATACAGCTTCTGAAACTGAACAGAACTCTGTGGGGCCCCCCTGGGGTCCCAAGAGCCTTTCTGCGTCCCCCTTTTCTTTCTGTGTCCCCTGTTTCTTATTTGTAGAGAAAGGCTTCTGCCTCTTAGACCTTTCCTGAGTTCCAAAGGGCAGATTTTACCAATTCGGGAAGTGAGGGAATGCAGAAACAAAGGAAAAGCAGTCAAGAAATAATAGTACAGTGATGAAACATAGTTCTAGCTCCTCCTCGAGGATTATACACAGTATCTCTGAGTTCTTCTACAGGAACGAAGGCCCCTGTGCAGGTGGAGGATGGTAACTTCAGGCTGAGCGCAGGATTCCTGGAGCACCATCCAGTCAGGAGTCCCACACCCTGCAGGCTTCACCCCAGATTCTGCCTTTTAAAAACAACTCTTCCAAGAACCATCTGGCAGTTCAGGTCTTTTGAGCATGAGCTACCTGTTCTTGCTTGGCCTTGTAATAAGCCTTTCTCTGCTGCAAACTACAACGTTTAGGTCTGTTTGGCCTCACTGTGCGTCAGGCACACAAGCTTGTGTTCGGCAGCACTTCCAACTCATATTGCGCCCCTATTGTAGTATCAAAATAGACCCATAAACAATGTAACATATAAACCATTTTCAAAAATTAAGTTTCTGGCAAATACAACCTAATTGAATGTTAAGAAAAATACATCATAACCGAGTAGGCTTTATCCTGGAAATGTTAAGAACTCTCCAAAATTAGCAAGGCTGATCCAAAATTACCATTCCATTGATAGTTTTAAAGCAGCAACAACTGATGCTCTCAATACATGGTGAAATGGCATTTGGTGATATTCAACCATTGCTAATTAAAAAAAGAAATTAGACTAGGAAATTTGGACCTAGTCCAACATTTGTTTTATAAGAGGAGGAAACTACAATCTTCTTTCTAGCTGGATATCTGGAAATCAAAAAGGCTGGTTTTTTTTTTTTCCTTTTTAAAGTTTTTAAGAAGTTCTTTCTTACAAACTTTAAAAAATAGGAAAAAAAAACCCAACAGGTTTTTGTGAGACTGAACTCAAGTAATATTCTGGCCCAATAACAACATGTTCACAGCCATCTTGGCCTTCAGAAGTGTCAGGTTAATTGAAGAGTCATATTTCTAAACAGTTTTCATCAAATGGGAATTTCTAATTTTATTTAAAAAGTACCCATTTCTGGTATCCCAGTCAAAATAACATCAGATGAAGCATTCAAGATTTACACATGATTTAAGAGTACATTTTAAGGCCATCTCACTTGTAGGAATTTCAGGGCCCAGCCAGTCATTCTATTTTTAACTTAGAGACATGCTGTTCTATACAACTGGTAATTCTACTTCTCACTCTTACTTCTGGAAGTGTTTGTGGGCCACAGAACATCAATCCACTATTAGCAGATTTTGAAAGATGGCTTTAGTGTTAATTCAGTATCTCTTTGGTATAATACTACCACTACATTCTATTTGATAAACCCAGCGGTATTATCTCAACTACTTAATCGCTGTGGCAAGGGCATAGACCAGCCAGTACAGACGCCCACCCCCTCAGAATGGGTACCCAGTAATCTGTACTGATGCAAACCAGCTGACGGGCAAACCTGATCATCAAGCCTAGATTGGTCTCTACAGGCCATGATTTACATGTTGTCTGTGGAACGACTGAATACTTGGTTTGAACTGCGGTCTCTTGGATTCATTTACTCTCACAGCTTCAATAAAAAGCTTCACACTTAAAACTCCATTCCTGATTGCCCTCTGTTTTGCTTTTAACAGTTGTACCATTTCCAACACATATCCTCACCTTTTTTTCTCCTGACTTTAACTGTTCATAACACCATCATTATTCTCAGTCATTTAAGCTTGAAATCTATGAGTAAGTATCTATTGGAGATAGGAGATGGCCAATATCAGGATGGCCAGTATCAGGATAACTGACTTGGGTAGTCCCCAGCAAGTTGTAGAGCCAGGTAGATGGAGCACCTGTATCAACTATGTCTAACAGTAGGCAGCAGGGCAAAGGACAGACAGAACATACCGTCAGGCAGCAAGGAGCCAAGGGTCAATGAGCAAGACCCAAGGAGGAAGAGGCAGATAAAACTTTTAGCCCCGGAAGTCCTAGGTAGGTGCTCAAGTCAGGCAATCAGGTCCCTGAGTGCAGTGTAGGGCTCGGACGCAGGGATCCAAGAGAATGACCTGGCTATTAGAACTTGAAGAAAAGAAGTTTAAAGGAGAAACATTAATGCTACAGTGTAGTGTACCTTTGGAGGCTGGGCCAAAGAATGGGCCCTCACACAACACAAGGCTTGCTAAAGCCCATGATCTTCAGAGGTGACTCTACTATCCAGAGCTGCACTTGGATGGTAACATGTGGAAACTTACAGAATCTAGAGGGGCTAAAGAAGGGAAAGATAAAGGGATCTGTAATTCATGGACTGGGCTTCCCCACTTCTGACTGGATATTCCTGTGCCTAATGCTTCATTGCTAAGTAACACCTATAGATTGTGTGATCTCTGTTGTAGGGTAACATTATATATCAATGACTGTTCCAAGAGTTGCATCCACTCATGTCCAGAGGTTTTAGAATAAGCAATCTCAGAAAAGCCTAAATAGGCTGGTGGCTTTTGTTGCTCACAGAACTCAGTGTTCAGGAAGGAATTTTTATCATAGATGGGGAGAAGGCAGAAAGAATGGTTAGAAATAGACTCTCACCAGATGGCCAGATTTTGTTCCTCTCACTTTCTGATTTGCCAATCCCAAGCAAGCCCCAAGGCTCAGGAAAGCCATCTTGAATCTTTACGTGTACAGAGTCCATGGGAGGCAGTGGGCTGGAGGGAGGAGCCAGGCACCTGGTGACAAAGTCAGTTATTTGAAATAGGAATAAAGGGCTTTGATCCAGCTAGAACAGCTTCCATTTGTGGTTCTGCAAGCAGGAGTCCTCACTTGGAAGTGCTGCGTGGCTGCCGTCAAGCTGCATTTTATGGAATAAACTGTGGGGCTGCTGTTTCGTGTGGGTAACCCTAATATTAGAAAGCCAGGCCAGTGACAAAGCGTGTATGGATGGGTGGAGGCTAAGTACTAAGACGCTGTGGGTCAGATCTGAGCTGTAAGACGATAGCTGCATTATTAAAATTGTGGGAAGCACAGAGGCTTGGGGGCTCCCTGAGGACAGGTCCTTCGTCTGCCTTGGTCTCTGCATTTCCACCACCCAACACACTACCTGGCACACAGCAGTGCTTAGTAAATATTTGTTGCATTAATGAGCACAGACCTGCATTTAAATCTTGGCTCTGCTACTTACTAGCTGTATGTTCTTGACATGTCATTAAGTCTCTGAGACTCAATTTTATCTTTACCATTAAAAATGGAATATTGTATACACAAAATTGCATAATAGGTGCTCAGTACATGGTTGTTGCTATTGTTTATGATAGAGGTATGTGACTTTGGGCAATTGACAAACTTTTTTTGGCCTCAATTTCCTCATCTAAAAAAAGAGATAATATAGCACCTTTCTCACATAGTTATGACAAGGGTTATATTGAGATAATATATGTAAAGCACTTAGTGCTGAGCATATGGAAAGTACTGTTTAAGTATCTCCTGGCTCTTAATTTCAATTTGGTTTTTAAGCTTTTTGTTTTGAAATAAGAGTTCACTTACACCCTTCACTCAGCTTTCTCTAATATTGACATCTTATATAACCACAATACAATGATGAAAACATGGAAATTACTACTAGTTACTAGTAGTTACTAACAGTTAGTAGTTACTGTTTAATACAAAACTATTAAGTAATCCTGAGACCTCATTTGTATTTCAGTTTTCCCACTGATGTCTTTTCCTTTCTGGTCTAATCCAGGATCTGACATTGCAGTTTGTTGTCATGTCTTCATCTCCTCCGATGTCTAACAGTTTTTTTCAGTCTTTCACATCAGTTTGATGACTACTAGCCAGTCATTTCTTACAATGTCCTTCAGTCTGGATTAGTCTTATGATTCCTCAGGATTTAGGCTGAGATTATGTATATTGGCAAAGATAGCACAGAAGTGATATTGGGTTCTTCTCAGTGCATCATACCAGGAGGTAAAGACATGTCCTGTAACTGGTAAGATTAACTTTGATCACTTGGTAAAGGTGGTATCCAGGTTTCTCCATTATAAACCTACAGCTTTTCCCTTTATGATTAGTGTTATATAGGGTGTTACTTTGAGACTGTGCATATATCCTGTTTCTTATCAAGCTTTCACCCACTGATTTGAGCAATTATTGATGGTTCTTGCCAGTAATAACTACTGTGGTGTTCTCCTAATGGTGATGTTGTATTTCCATTATTCCTTCTTTTATTATTTGGAATTATACTGTAATAAGAGATGTTTCTTATCCCTTATCCATTCAATTGTTTATATCACTTGGATTCATGATTACATTGTGGTATTTTGTCCAGATGGGCCCAGTTTTGCCTATTAGGAGTTTCTTCAAGTTGACTCAAGTGTTTAGGTATGCAGTCATAATTTTCTGAACTGTGTTCACCCTGTATGGTATCGAAAAATTTAAGCTCATGTTGTATTTTTCTGCCCTAGCCCCAGAATCAACCAATTCTGCAAGGAGTCTTGCCTTCTTTTATTGGAGAATGGTATTTAGAAACCAAGATCTGGGTGCTAGGTGTGCTTGTTGCTATTGGGGTGTCATTACTTCTACATAGTTCTATGTGTATATATACACCCACATACAGATATAAAAATTTCTTTTAGTTGTAATTAGTTAAGAGATTATTTTCTTAGATATTTTGTGAAGAGACACAGACCACAGACCATCAATTTACTTGTGATTCTACTTACTTACTTATTGGTTCAGTAGGTACCATAATATGAGAGTGCTGTCTGACTCAGAATTAACTCTCGACTTGAGAAAAAGGAAACGAAAAGGCTTTGCTCCCTCTAGCGGTAAAACTGAGTAACTGGTATTTCATAGCCCAGACAAGAGTTGAATATATGAATGGAGATAGTGGAGAGACAAGCAATTTGTTAGACATATTGACCAATAGGGGAACATATGTGATCAGATAGAATTAGGATGTGACTATCCTATTGCAGGAATGAACCTAAAGGGAGTAATTTATAGCTAATACTCGCCTGGGTTGTTGAGACCATGATATAACCAACATTTTACAAGAGGCATTCACATAAATCATCCCACTGGATCCTCAATTGTGTGAGGCAGGTACAGCAGACTTATTATCCTCACTTTTCAAATAAAGAACCAGTCTCAAAGAGCTTAAATTGTATGTTTTAAAAAGAAATTGTTTCAGACAGAGCTGGAACTTGGATTTAATTTGTACAGCAAGGAAGTGTTGGTCTGTTTTGTCATTGCTAGCCCTTTGCTCTTTCTGCTAACAGATTTTAAAAGGTTAAAATATTTCATTACAGTTGAAAAAAAATACAAGACGCTATCCCAAAAATATGGCCCCATAATTTAAAGAGGAAAGAAAGGAAGGAAAGAACACATCTTCCACGTTTTGACTCTTGCAAACATTTTTAGCAGTTCATAAAAGTGAGAAAAAGACAATCCTAACTATCACTGAAGTTCTTTATCAAGTTAACACCTAGTTAAAAACAGGTAATGGAAGCTTTATAAATACGAAATCCAGACACTCAATAAACGTCTTACCACCAGATGTGGACTGAGATATGCAACAGTCTGGGAAGCTGGCCACCATAAACCCTCTGAGAGCCATTGAGGAGTCATATAACCATCTCTAACCACGTGATCCCTGGTCTTTGTACTATTACCCTTCCTTTGGTGGAAGAGAGATATCACCATAAATCTACTCCTAACTAGAAAAATGCATTTTCTCATTTTCATCTACACGGATTTGAAAACAGGGAAGAGACTGATCAATACACTCATTTTTCTGCAATCATCTGGGAGACCAAAATGGCCTTTGGGATGATGTATGACACAATGTGAATCCCTAAAAGCTTCTGGTCTCTGAGGGTTATTATGGAGACAACCATGGGAAGTAATAAAGCTGTGTCGGGTATTTAAAGTGAGGGACTTCATCTTGTCTCTCCTGGTACTTCCCCTCCTTTTTCTATTCCTAAAGTGCTGAATGGACAATATGAAAGAAAGAGATGCCGATTTCAAGCTTTCAGGAACCCCATTTGGTCAGTTGATTCTAGAAAGGTAAAACCTATCAAGTATTTCACAAAAGTTGTTGTTAGATCAGCTTTCAAACTGATGCCAGAATCAAACCTTGGGATGTGTCATTTTTATTCAAGTAACAATGCAGGAGTAAGAAAAAGACTCCCCTTCCTATCCACTGGGACTAACAGAATTCCAAGGAGAGCTGCATTATTTGAACCTGAGAGAGCTGGCTAATTGCGTGCAGTTCAATAGAGCTGCTTACATCTCTGATGTACTGTGAAATGTAATTGCTAAATCTGGCTTGAAAAATAAAAATGAGCAAAATGTGCTGTGAAATAGAATTCCCAAGTCTAGTTGGGAAAACAAACAAACAAAAAAACGTGTGAAAACATACCCATCAGATACTCTTTGAGGTCAAGGCTATAAAGGGAACCCACAGGTTCTGTAAACTTCTTCTCACTGTCCTTTTCCCCTTGTCTTCAGCCAGCCAGTGAGGAGACAAAGAGCAGGCCCATGTCAGCATCTGGCTAGTGTCTAGGCATGAGCCATAATGCTGTCCTCTCACACACAGGTGCTGTCACGTGATGTCTGGCTACAACATAGCGCAGCCCAAAGGACATGCTGGGAAGGGGGTGGGTATGCCCTGTGTTCTGGTCTATCACACCCATGGGCACCATCCCACCATTCCACTACTTCATGTAGAGGAATCTTCATTTCCAGCTAGTTCTATGCAGCAGGGACCACAGAGACCATGACAATCATCCCTGCCTGCCCATCCCCTGGAGGCTGGGGAAAAGCAGGAGGAGGAGGAAAGGTATCTTCGGTACACAGCTCTTTGCAGCCTGCTGACCCATCATAGAGAATTTAACTTCTGGGGCTAAACCATCTAAAAGCCAACGCGAATGGGATGAGGGGAGTCCCTATGGGAGTGATCCACCTTATAAAATACCCAGTGACTATGCTGAGGTGCCACATAGCAGTTCTGACCACTACCATGTGGACCTTGCTTACACCCCTCCAGCCACCTTGCTCACCATCCCACAGCACCAGTGCTCCAGCCTCACAAGCTCTCTCTTCCTGTTAAGTTTTGGGCATGCTGTTCCCTCAGCCTAGAATATGTGGGTCAGGTTGCTACCCAAGCACTTAGACTGTTCAGGTGTTATTCCTACAGGAAGTATCTGAATTCCTCATGCTCTTCTTCACCCACTCCTTGCCCAGCCGAGTGTGCTTTTCCTTCTGTTCCCAGAGCTCGTGCAACTGCTATGGGGGTACAGTGCTCATCAACACCATCTGGCTCCCTCCCCCCTCACAGTGTAAGCTCCTCAAGTCCAGATCATTCATCTTTGTTTCCCAGTGCTAATCTCAGCATTTGGGACTCAGAATTAAACCTGTGCTGATTGCATCCAAGAATTGCGGAAGCATGAGAAAGTCTTGTGGTCTGAAATGCAACTGAAGAAGTTCTCGTCCAGTCCAATGCTTCCCAAAGTGTGGTCAGTGGAACATACGCCGCTTGGGTGTGCTCTGCTCCCCCTCCCCTCCCTGGAAGAGAGAAATTTAAAGGGGTATTCTATGATCACATAACTTTGAGAAATGCTGCACGCTGTGCGATCCTCCTAAAGAATTGGGTGTGCATGAGCTTCATAAAGGCCTTTGGAAAACCTACAGTTTAGAAACTTTTTAAAAGTTGGTTTCATCTGCTGTCAGGCAATCTAATTTGTAAACCGGGTCTTATAATTACGTACTGTTTTATGAGCTAACCCTCAACTGTTGATGGTCGAGTACAAGAAAATTTCAAACAGGAGCTTCCATTACAGTAGTGGATCTCAAAGCGTGGCCCCCAAACCAGAGGCAGCAGCATCTGAGAACTTTCTAGAAATGCAAAGTTCAGCCCCACCCCTTTCCTACTTATTCAGATACTGGGGGCACGGGTGTAGCAATCTGTTTCAACAAGCCCTTCAGGTGATTCTGATGCACACTCTGAAGTGTGAGGACCACTGCACTGGAGAAGTACTCCTGGTTCTTGGTTCAGGGAGAAGAGAGGTTTATCTGACAGGTCAATCAGGAAAAGAATGACTCAGCCCTTTCTCAGTTTCTGCCATCAAATCTGCTGTCTGCAACAAGGGTGCATTCTGATCTGTCCCATTGGCAGGCTGTAAGCCCAGTGGGCGAGAATTTTCTGTGGGGAAGGCCTGTGGTTTTCCAGTGCTGCTTGTGATTAGGTGAGTATCCAATCCAGAGATGGAATGGGAGCAGGGCTTTGCCCACAAATCAAAAGCCTCACCTTCCAAAAAATCTTGATTAGAAGATAGCATTTTGATTGGGGTTTACCTGTCTCCTGTGTCTTATTTCTTAATTGGTTCAGAACTTAGGTGGGGAAGAAGGGGTTTTTACAATGGTGCCACGTAGCACAGCACAGAAACTAACGTGTGTAGGGCTCCTGGGGTTGTCTAATGCAGCAGTCCCATTAATTGTTAGCCCCATAAAACGACAACTTTGTTGGCTGTTTAGAGTAGGATTCTGAGACCAGGTCTGGGCTCACTGGGAAGGAGTGTTGAGATCAGGTAATAAAGTCTACACAGATGTGGGAGGTAAGTGGAGGCACATGGGTCTAATAACGGCCGTTCCAGGGTAGGTTGTTATCAGAACAAACAGTTCCAAAACCAAGGAAAGAGGTCTGAAGACACTGCACTTTGCTACTCTCCCCTCTTTACCAAGCAACCCTCTAATACACGACTTGTGCTCCTAAGTGGGCTAACCTACTAGGAAGGAATACCCTGAGCCGAGGACCAGTTACAGGTAACTCACTAGACCATTCTCCTGTAGAAAGCAATCAACTGGCCTCTGGGTTTCTCTCCAAGCCTCTTGTGTTTAGTTAGTAATGGGTTCATCTGCTGGAGCCCCACCACCTCCAGAACTCTGAGAAAGCAGTTTACATACTGGGAAACTGAGCCAAGGTTCTGGCCCCTGTGAGCCTCACTTGGGGGTAGCCCGAGGACCCCAGAGAGGTCTTTCATCACAATGGGTGGCTGGTTCGAATGGACCTTTTCTCAACTCACACTTTCCATTTCAAAAGGCAAAGCATTCGGGGCAAAAGAGATAGAAGAGGAGGAGTTATCTAGGGAATTTGATCCTTGTGGTCATTTCTCAGACAAAAATGTTCCATTTATCCCTTTCTTCAGGAGCAGAAATTTGGTACCCATGTCACCTAGATTACTTAGCGTTTGAAAAGAAAATTGTTTTGTGTGTCTGTGAGAAAGAGAATATTTATCTTCCTTCAATGCCTGCTTCCCGAGTTTCTATTACTATAACCAATGAGGTCCTTGCATGTAGTTTTGTAATGGAAAGCCCACAGAGTTTCTCACTTTTTTGGTGAAATTACTTTTCTAAAGTTACTTAAGAGCTGCCAATCTTGAAAAGTAGAGCCTTGGAGTTAATTTTGAACGACCCCAACTAGTTTAGGTAGAAGAAAGCCGAGAAGTACGAGTACTATCAGAGTTTTCACATCTAATCTCCTACATATCCCTACAGCTAGTGTTAATCAAGAGACTACTGCTGCCTGAAAGAGTGAACATTTTGGAAGAAACTAGGAAAACTTTTGTGAACTTGACAAAAGGATGTCAGAACATTTCAAAGTTTTCTCAGAACAGAAAGTAAAGACGTAGGACCTTCCCGCCTTTTTTTTCTCTTCCCAGTGAGACCAAAGTACTGACCTTCAGTTAGAAAAGGTGATGAAAATGATATCCTACAGACTTCAACTGACCTTCAAGATAGGATTTAATCTAACCAGGTTAGTTTTGCCCGACGCTCAGCAAGCCAAAATGCTGAGACACCAAGGTTTGCAGCAAAGAAAGAGATTTTTCGCAAGACAGCCTAAGCGAGGGGACAGGGAGAACACATCTCACAACCACCTCCCAGAAGGCTAGGGGCTGGGGGGTATTTATGGGGTTAAGAAGCAGGGCGATCTGAGGCATGGGCAGTGTGGGTAAAGGTGATTGGGAAAAGATGGTGGTAACTGTAGTTTTGTGCAGGTGTAACTAAGCTACAGGCCTCGTTCACATGTGGAGGCACACAGCATGATCTGAGGGCACAGTTTTTGGCCCACTGACATCAAAAGGTCACTGAGCAGACACTGGCGCCTGCCCAGTTGGAGGGCTGGTGGTCCTATCCTGTCTTACCAGGCTCAGCTCAAACTAGACACAGCTGACTCCATGTTTCTGGAAAACCACTCGGGCAAACATTGCTTAGGCTACATGCCCTTGGAGGACATGCAAGTCTTTTGTAGCAACAGTTGAAATGGGCTTGATTGGTGAAGGCAGGTTACAGGTGAAATGGATTTAACTAATGTTTATCCACGGTTTCAGGATCATGTTTAACAGCAGGGGCTGTGGACCCAGATGCCACTGTTTATTAGCTATGTGACACTGAGCAAATCACTTCACCTCGCGGAGCCTCAGTGAGCTTATACATAAAGTGGGGGTCATAACAGTGCTCAGCTTACAGCCCCATAGAGAGGAATGAGATAATTCATGTCAAGGGCTGAGCAAAGGCATGGGCATACGGTGAGTGCTCAGTCAACATTAACTGCTATTACCAATATTGGGTGGGAGCAACCAGCCCCTCTGTTGGGACCGGAACCATTCTAATTGGTTGGCTTTTTTTTTTTTAAATCGAGGTATAACTGATAAGTAAAATTGTATATATTTAAAGTGTACAATGTGATGATTTAATATATGTATATATTGTGAAATGATTACAAGTTAACACATTCATAACCTCACATAGTTACCTTTTTTTTTGTAAGAATGCTTAAGATCTACTCTCTTAGCAAGCATACAATACAGCATGATTAACTATAGTCACCATGCTGTACATTAGCCCCTCAGAACTTATTCAATTTATAACTAAAAGTTTGTACCATTTGACCAATATCTCCCGCTTTCTTCCACCCTCTAGCCCCTGGCAACCACCATTCTACTCACTGTTTCTATGAGTCCTTTTTAAATTTTATTTTATTTTAGATTCCACATGTAAGTCATACCATACAGTATTTGTCTTTCTATGCCTGACTTATTTTACTTATCATAATGCCCTCCAGGTTCATACGAGTTGTCACAAATGGCAGGATTTTCTTCTTTCTGAATAATATTCCTGTGTGTGTGTGTGTGTGTGTGTGTGTATGTGTGTGTGTATACATTTTCTTTATCCATTCATCCACTGATGGACACTTGGGTTGTTTCCATATCTTGGTTATTGTGACTAATGCTGCAATGAACATGGGAGTGCAGATATCTCTTCAATACACTGATTTTTCCTTTCTTTGGATATATTCCCAGAAGTGGCATTGCTGAAACATAGGGTTGTTCTATTTTTAATTTTTGAAAAAAACCTCCATACTGTTTTCCATAATGGCTGTATCAATATACATTCCCACCAACAGTGTATAAGTGTTCTCTTCACATTCTTGCTAACGTTCATCTCTTGTCTTCTTGATAATAGCCACCCTAACAAGTGTGAGGTGATATCTCATTGTGGTTTTGATTTGCATTTCCCTAATTATTAGTGATGTTGAGCATCTTTCCATGTACCTGTTGGTCATCTGTATGTCTAATTTAGAAAAATGTCTATTCAGGTCTTCTGCCCATTTTTTAAATTGGGTTGTTTTTGTTTGTTTGTTTGTTTGCTACTGAGTTTTGTGAATTCTTATATATTTTAGATATTAACTCCTTGTCAGACATATGATTTGCAAACATTTTCTCTCATTCCATTTTGTTGTTTCCTTTGCTGTGCAAAACTTTTTAGTTTGATGTAGTCCCACTTGTTTGTTTTGCTTTTTTTGCCTTTGTTTTGGTGTCATGAATCATTTCCATGACAGTGTCAAGGAGCTTTTTTTCCTATGTTTTCTTCTATGACATATAGTTAAGACTTTAATCCATTTTGAGTTAATTTTTATGAGTGGTATATGAAAGGGGGTCCAGTTTCATTTTTTGCATATGGGTATCCAGTTTTCCCAACACCATTTATTGAAGACACTATCCTTTACCCATCGTATGTTCTTGGCACCCTTGTCAAAAATTAGTTGACTGTATATGCGTGGGTTTATTTCTATTTTATTCCATTGGCCTATGTATCTGTTTTTATGCCAGTACCATACTGTTTTGATTACTATAGCTTTGTAGTATAGTTTGAAATCAGGAAGTGTGATGCTTCCAGCCTTGTTCTTCTTAGGATTGCTTTGTCAATTTTGTTTATCTTTTCAAAAAACTAACTCTTGGTTTTGTTGTTTCCCATTGTTTTTCTAGTCTCTGTTTCATTTATTTCTGTTCTTTGTTATTTCTTTTCCTCTACTAACTTTGGGCTTAGTTTGTCCTTTTTCTTCTAGTTTCTTGAGGTATAAATTTAGTTAATTTCAATCTTTCTTTTTTCTTAATGTAGGAGTTTATTCCTAATAAACTTCCCTCTTAGAACTGCTTTTATGGCATCCCATAAGTTTTTAAACATTGTTTTTCCATTTTCATTAGTTTAAAGATTTTTAAAATTTCCCCTCTGATTTCTTCCCTTTTGGTACTTTTGTAAGATGCAATAAAAATTGATTATAAAAGAAAAAACCCAATAAAGGCATACAAAATGCAAGGCTTAATATTTCCCCAACATTGCGGAGATTTGAAAACATACAGAAAAGCCGAAAGAATTGCACAGTGAACCCACGTGTACCCACCACCTAGATCCTACCACTGACATTTTGTTATATTTGTTTTTTCACTTATCTATTTATTCCTCTGTCCATTCATTAATACAAACTCTGTTTTGATACGTTCAAAGTAAGTTGCAGACATTAGTAACCTTTACCCCTAGATAGTTCAGTATGCATATCATGAACTAGGTTTTAATATTTGTTTGTGGGGTTTTTTTGAGGTAAAATTTACATATAGTAAAATGTGCTTATCTTAAATGTACCATTCAAAGAGTCTTAAGACATGCATATAACTGTGTAACACGAAACAATATCAAGATACAGAACATGTACATCATCCCAGAAATTTCTCTTGTGCCTCTTCCCAGTCAATTTCCACAATGTGTCAGCTATAAGTCCTAATTTCTTATTACTAGATTCAACAAGAATAAAATTACAATGTGAAATGCTATTAAAGTTTCTAAATACATACTCTCAATTTTTGAACCTACCTCCTCATGCATAGGTAATAAGCAGCTCGTGACTCAGCCCAGCCCATGGACTGGTTGTGTAAATAGCCCTTTACTAAAATGCGGGGTTTGCAGCTGAGGGCCCTGTGACCAAAAGTCCGAAGGCCACTTGCTTGGAAGCCACCAAAACAAGAGCCTCCCCCAGAGGCACATCCTCTGACTTTCTCTATTTACTCTCTGTACTCTTGTTATATTCACCTCCAGAGGGAGGGAGGGAGAGACTAGAAAGCATATAGTGGGGGAGGGTATGTAGGGAGAATGAGGGAGGCTCTCTTCTTCATTACCCCTGCTTTTTGTGGGACCAAATAGGCATCCCAAGGTGAGCATACCAAGTGCTAGGAGTGAACGAGTGATCTGTTGGGGAAATGTTGCTGGCTTCTTCCGTTTCCAGCCTCCTCATGCATTAGCCCACAGGTAAGGGGAGGTGGGACAGAGCTGCAGGTGGCAGCAGCCTCCTCAGACTCTGTAAGAAACTAGGCTGTGGCAGATGAATCCCCACTACAAGCCATTCTAGGAGAACTTATCCTCCTTTCTCCCCTGGATGGAATGGGGGCCTCCCTCAGACAATGATGTATTTGGTTACTTCTTTTTGAAATGAGTTCACAGTGTTTGGGAAACGCTCACAGAGCCCCCCACCCCCAGATTTCAGATGTGGCTTTGAGCATCATAGTTCTCAGGGTAGAAGGTTGGGTTTGCAGACCAGTTTTTTTTTGGAGGCAGCCCTGCCCCTCAGTTCAGGTTGGCTTCCATGGCACACGCTGTCATTCCAGAAATATTGATTGAGTAGGTGCCGTGTGAAATGTACCCACTGTAGGCTACAAGAGCCTTCCCTCATCTGTGGCACCTGCCCGGAGAGCCTTCAATCTGGGTGGGGAGGGAAAACATGAATACCTAGTATAATAGTGAAACCTAATACTTATTATACCCTTACTGTATGACATTTTACAAAGGAGGAAACCAAGGCACAGAGAGGTTAAGTAATTATCCAAGTCCCCACAACTCAATAGTGAGATCAGAATTTAAGTGGGACCAATAAGCAAGAAGTAAAAACCCAAAAGTCTGGCTCAAGAACTCATATTCATAACCAGCATACCATACTGCCCGCCTAATAACTGCTAACTTCATGGGCAATTAATATGTGCATGTATGCTATGTATAAGATCCTCTTTGGGGACTTCCCTGGCGGTCCAGTGGTTAAGACTCCATGCTTCCAATACAGGGGGTGCGGGTTTGATCCCTGGTCAGGGAACTAAATCCCACATGCCACGTGGTATGGCAGAAAGAAAAAAAAAGATCCTCTTTGAAGTGCTTTGCATGTATAAACGCAGGATTTGATGGATGTCCCAAGGAACATCTAAGAGGAATCTGGAAATTCCAAAGAGAAAATCATTTTCAGAGAATGCGCCATATTTTTTTTCATGACTCTTTAACATGTTAAGGTCTAATTTGGAAACCAAACTTTTCATAAGGTGTTTCTGATTAAATCCATATACAACCAAAAATTTGAATCCTGGAATAAAAGTGACTACACAAAGCTCTGAAGGATAGACATGCAGATGCTCTCCCTGACAGTTTCAGAAGCAGTATAGACCTATATGAAAGCCCAATTGTGCTGTGAACTTAAGATCCAGCTGGCATCTTTAGAATTTCTGATTTGGAGCTTTCTGGACCAATGTTAGAAAGAGGAACGAAAGAGAACAATCTGGAGTTCTGTCTGTGAGCTCTTAGGCAAATTGTTTAAGCTCTCTAGGACTCAGTTTCTTATGTATACAATGTAGGATTAGTCCAGGTCACTAGTATTAGCTTCATTACATGATACCCTTACAAGTGTCTTCCTCTGGAAGAGAAAAGGCAGAATTGCATGCTGGGATTTGCGTATAACTCATAGCCTATCTTGTCCATGTAGCAGCCTGTAAAACATTTGGGAACACCCCATGTGTCAAGCAAGTAAATGTCATCCCTCCTTGTTGTGTGTTGCCAAGGGCAGGAAGTTGGCAATGGCTAGGCTGGATATTTCCAGGGTGTTTCTCAGGGCTAAGTTTTGCAGCCCCAGTGTTTCTGCTCCTATGTCTGACACGACACCCTGCCTTAGTCTGCTGTCAACTCCACCTGGAAAGGGCTCCTCCCTCAAAAATCACATCAAAAATTCAACCACCAGTCCTTACTTAGCTGTCACAGAGACAGCACTTTTATTTTGGAAAAGAAGGGTGTGAATTGGGAGGGAAGCTACATCTTCTGGACAAATCATTCCTCTAAGTTTACAGAGAAAGCTGCTAAGAAAGTCAGTAAGCTGACTTTGTAATTTTGTTGTTTGCTTTTTTCTGTTAATAGATCTCTCATGTCTAAGAGCATAACAGGACCTTTCCATCCTTTCCTTCCTTTCCCCATCCTCTGTCCTTCCCTTCATAGAAACACTGTCAAGACCAGCATCTGAGAAGCAAGAGGAGGGTGTGCAGCATGAAGGTAGTGTCATGCTCAGTGGCTAAAGATGCAGCAGGGTACACGGAGGCAGCAGGCAAAGGAGGCTGCTACAATGGTTGGGAGATTGGCTACACTGGGCACGAAAGTCAATACGTTGAGAAAAATGAGAGTCAGATCTCACACTGTCAAACAACCAGAACCAGACCAGGAACTGCTGGCAGAACCACTGCACTTCCACCACTACGAGAAGGTAGTGACCACTAAAACGGGTGAAGCCTCCAACATGTAAATGGCACTGCCATGTATGTAAGTCCCTCTATCTCATATCCTGGGTGTCAGCCTGGGATGACCACAGGGCAGAAGATGACCACAGAGCACATTTCCTGCAATGATTGGAACTGTCTCCACTTCCCTCTCCCCTGTTCTCTGTCCTTCTCCCAGGGTAGTGAAGTGAGACCTGGCTACACTGTGATCTCTACCCTGGGATTCTGAATCATGACTTAACTAATAAGTAAAAACTCACTGGAAAAGTGAAAAATGAAATATATCAAAGAATATCTAAATAAATGGAGGGACAACACCATGTTCCTGGATTAGAAGGCTAAATGTAGTAAAGATGTCAATTCTCCCTAAATTGATATTCAGGCTTAATGTAGTTCCTATCAAAATGTCAGGAAGATTTTTTTGTAGATACAGATGATATTATTCTCTTTTAAAAAATATTTATTTATGTATTCATTTGGTTGTGCTGGGTCTTAGTTGTGGTGGGCGAGCTCCTTAGTTGTGGCTAGCCGGCTCCTTAGTTGTGGCATGCAGGCTCCTTAGTTGTGGCATGCGAACTCTTGGTTGCGGCATGCATGTGGGATCTAGTTCCCTGGCCAGGGATCAAACCCAGGCCCCCTGCATTGGGAGCGCAGAGTCTTAACCACTGTGCCACTTGGGAAGTCCCGATGATATTATTCTAAAATTTAAATGTTCATCAACAGATGAATGGATAAAGAAGATGTGGTATATTTATACAATGGAATATTAACTCAGCCATAAAAAAGAATGAAATAATGCCATTTGCAGCAACATGGATGGACCCAGACATTATCATACAAAGTGAAGTATGCCAGACAAAGAAAGACAAATATCATGTGATATTGCTTATATGTGGAATCTAAAAAAAAAAGGTACAAATGAACTTATATACAAAACAGATATAGACCCAAAGACATAGAAAACAAACTTATGGTTACTAAAGGGGAAAGGGAGGGAAGGATAAATTAGGAGTTTGGGATTACCATATACACACTACTACATATAAAATAGATAACCAACAAGGACCTACTGTACGGCACAGGGAACTATACTCGATATTTTGTAATGACCTATAAGGGAAAAGAATTTGAAAATAATAGATATATATGTATGTATGGCTGAATCATTTTGCTTTACACCTGAAACTAACACAACATTGTAAATCAACTATACTTCAATAAAAAAATAAAATAAAATTTACAAGAAATTTCGAGGAATATAGAATTGCTACAATAATTCTGAAAAAGAAAAATAAAGTGGAATCAACCTACCCAATATTAAGACTTATATAGTTATAATAATTAAGATGTGGTATTGGTAGAGGGATAGACACAAAGATCAATGAAACAGAACATAAGGCCCAGAAAGAGACACAAACAAATATGCCAACTATGGTACAAAGGCAATTCAATGGAATAAGGATAGTCTTTTCAACAAAAAGTGTTAGAGCATTTGGACATCCATGAGGGGAAAAATCCTCAACCTAAACTTCATAACTTATACAAACTCAAAATGGATCATGAACTTGGACTTAGATATAAAATGTAAAACTATAAAACTTTTAGAAAAGAACATAGCAGACCATCTTTGGCATCTAGAGCTAGGCAAGGAATTCTTAGACTTGACACAAAAAGCATCATCTATAACAGGAAAAATTGATAAATTGAACTTCATCAAAATTTAAAACTTTTGCTCTCTGAAGGACCAAAAGAGGATGAACAGACAATCTACAGAGTGAGAGAAATATTTGCAAACCACATGTCTCATAAAAGAACAGAATCTAGAATACGTAAGGAACTCTCAAAAATCAACAGTAAAAAACAAATAATCCATTTAGAAAATGGGCAAAAGATATTATAAGACATTTCACAGAGGATATACCGATGGCAAATAAGCACATAAAAAGATTTTCAACATCACTGACCACTTGGGAAGTGCAAATCGCGATAATCAGATATCACTACACACCCATCAGAATAGCAAAAATCAATATCATATGATATTGCTTATATGTGGAATCTAAAAACAAAAAAAGATACAAATGAACTTATTTCCAAAACAGAAAGGGAACTCAGACATAGGAAACAAATGTATGGTTACCAAAGGGGAAAGGGAGGTGGGGACAGGGTTAAATTAGGAGTTTGGGATTAACATATACACACTACTATATATAAAATAGACAGCCAACAAGGACCTACTGTATAGCACAGAGAACTATACTCAATATTTTGTAATAACCTATATGGGAAAAGAATCTGAAAAAGAATATATATAAAATATATAATATGGGGACTTCCCTGGTGGTCCAGTGGTTAAGGATCCGTGCTCCCAATGCAGGGGGCCCGGGTTCAATCCCTGGTCAGGGAACTAGATCCCGCATGCTGTGACTAAGAGCCCACATGCTGCAACTGAAAGATCCCACATGCGCAACGAAGATCCCACGTGCTGCAACTAAGACCCGGGGCAGCCAAATAAGTAAATAAATAAAATATTTTAAAAATAAAATATATAACATATAATATTTTATATATATATATATATATGAATCGCTGTGCTGTACACCTGAAACTAACACAATACTGTGAATCAACTATACTTCAATTAAAAAAAAGATTTAAAACATCACAAGATCATCAATTCAGCATTTTGCTCTGTAAAGGCAAGTTAAAGAGGACTCTAAGTATCTGTACTGAAATAATCTGTACTAGAGTAAAGAAAATTTATATTAAAAAAAATAGTGACAGCACCAAAATGCTGGAGAGGATATGGAGAAACTGGATCACTCGTATATTAATGGTAGAAATGTAGAATGGTATACCCACTCTGTAAAAGAGTTTGGCAGTTTCTTAAAGAAAAACAAACTAACCTTGCAACTATCATACAATCTGACTATTGCACTGTTTGGCATTTACCCCATAGAAATGAAAACATATGTTCACACAAAAACATGTATACAAATGTTCATAACAGCTTTATTTCTAATAGCCAGGAAATGGAAACAACACAGATGTCCTTCAATGGGTGAATGGTTAAACAGAGTGGTATATCTACACCAAGAATACTACTTGGCAATAAAAAGGAATGAACTATTGATACACATAAAGACTTGGATGAATCACCAAAGAATTATGATGAGTGAAGAAAGCCAGTCCTCAAAGGTTACATATTGTATGATTCTGTTCATATAACATACTTGAAATAACCAAATTATAGAAATGGAGAACAGATTAGTGGTTGTCAGGAGTTAAGGAGAAGGTGGGGGTGGAAGCAAAGTGACTACAGCTATAAAAGGACACATGAAGGATCCTTGTGATGATGGAAATGCCTGTATCTTGACTGTATCCTTGTTGAAATACTGTACTATAGTTTTGTAAGGCATTACCATTGGGGGAAATTAGGTAAAGGGTAGATGGGATCTGTCTGTATTATTTCTTACAACTGTATATGCATCTATAATTATCTCAAAATAAAAATTTTAATTAAAAAAAAATTAAGAACCAGAAAAGGGCATCTTGGCAAGGTAGAAAAAGCCCCAGATGAGGAGGTAGAAATCTGGGTCTGGTCCCAGCTCTGTCGCAAACTCACTTTGTGGCTTTGAGTCATGTAGCATCTGTGAGTCTCAAAGTCCCCCACAGTAAAAATGAGGAGACTGAAGTTGGCCTTATTCAATGTAGTAGTTTGCTAGGGCCGCTGTAATAAAATAGCACAAAGCAGGTGGCTTAAGTGACAGTAATTTATTGTCTCATAGTTCTGGAGGCCAGAAGTCCAAAATCAGTGTGTTGGCAGGGTTGGTTTATTTCTGAGGGCTGTGTTGGGAAGGATCTGTTTCAGTCCCCTCTCCTTGGCTTGTAGATGGTAGTCTTCTCTCTGTGTCTCTTTACACTGTCTCCCCTCTATATGTGTCTCTGTGTTTACATTTCCTGTTTTTATAAAGACACCAGTCATATTGGATTAGGGCCCACCTTGATGACTTTGCTTCAACTTGACTACCTCTGTAAAGATCTTATCCCCAAATTAAGTCATATTCTGAGATAACTGGGGGCTAGGACGTCAGCATTTGATTTTTGAGGATGGGGGACACAATTCAACCCGGAATACTTAACATCATAGATGTGCTATGGTAATCAGATGAAATAACTATGAGAAAGCCCTTGCAAGAGATTCCTATGTAAACCTAAGAATTTAAAAATCATTAAGAACATTATAAGAAAATGGCATTCAAGCAGCAACTTGGTGGACAAACAATGACTCAAAAGCCAGGACGCAGCTTAAGTTACAAAACAAACTCAGGCCAAGTCCTTTAGCATGGTTCCTGTTTTCTCTTCTTGGAATACGAAGAGATTAGATTCATGTTTCTACTGTGACTTTGCTCTAATATTCTGTTGGTTCTAACTTCATTGTTTTAAAATAACTTTCTAATTAAAGAAATTAATGTTCATTATAGAATAGTTGGAAATATAAAGGCATAAGGACAAAAAATTAGCCATAATCTTATAACTCAGTAAGAACCTCAGCGTTAACATTTTGGTATTTTTCCTTCTAGTTTTTTTTCCCCAAGCATGTATGTATGTATGTATGTATGTATGAGTGTATATATATAAAACACTCATCTTATACATGTCATATATATTACATATGTAATGAGTGATATATATATAATACACATATATATAATTTTCATTATACACATATTATTTTTACACACTAGAGCTCATAGTATCTACACAATTCTGGCTTTTTTCACCTGATATTATATTGTACGTATTTTCCTACATCATTAAAATTCTTCAAATATGCAATCCCTATTGGTTATATAATATTCCATTGAATGGAAGATCTGTATTTTATTTTTTTTAACATCTTTATTAGAGTATAATTGCTTTACAATGGTGTGTTACTTTCTGCTTTATAACAAAGTGAATCGGTTATACATATACATATGTCCCCATATCTCTTCCCTCTTGCAAGATCTGTATTTTATTTAACCAAATTCTTAGTTCCTTCAAGGCTGCTTCTCTGTGTTCAGAAAGGAATTGTTGCAGATTTGTGTTATTTGCCTCAAACACAATTTCAGGCTTTACCCACGCCTGCCCAAACTCCTTCCTTCGCAGAAACTTGCGATTGAGGTGTGATGCTAGAGAAGCAACCCTCCTGCCTGGCGCTTTGGGGCTGTGGCTCCAGCTGCCTGCTTAGAGCTCCGAGGCCCCACCTGCTGTGGGAGGGAGCAGTTTGGCACTTGGGTTGAATTAATTCACGTTTTTCAGGGCAATACAGCAGCTGGGAGAAGGTAGAGACCCCAGGAAAGAGAATGTCCACGGAAAGGGGGAGGAAGGCAAATGGCAGAGAGAGCAGAGGAAATGCTCTGCACCGGCCACGTCCCGTCAGGACTCTCAGCTTTCACCTCCAGTTTTCCCAGAGCATCCCTGCCTACTTTCTGCTCCTCAGCACTTCCTTGGGTATGGCTGGCGCTGGGCCATCCGCATGAAAAAGCACAATAAAAACAAAATCTTCAGCAGATGCAGCAGCCCAAAGAGGATCTTATATTCAAGACCACAGACCGTGGCTCCAACTCAGCAGATGCGGTAGCGAGGTGCACAGATGTGGAGAGAGACCATAGCCCAACTCATAAAAGACACTGCAGAAATCATTTGTTTCAGATGGACTTTCTGGGCTCTCACAGGATGTGACAGGCCAGCCCAGAATGCAGCTGTGGGGCTTTCTTTAGGATAAGGATGGCCAGCACTATGTGACAGAGGAGCTGAGATGTTTGGTTTATTTTTTTAAAACTTTACCTATTTCTGGCACTAATACAACTTATTAATATTTCTAGTCTTTTTTTATGTTCTATCTTTCTGGGAAATAAATCCCCTTGGAACCTAATGTGCCCAACTTTTGGCATAAATCAGAAAAAAGAAACTTGGATTTTGCTGACAGTCTTTCTTAGTGGAGTGGGCAGAATGTTAGCCTGAGGGTGAAGAAATCACTTCCAGCCTTGAGTCTGTCACACACTAGATGTGTGATTTTGAACAAATTATGTATGTGATTTTAAATAAATGATTTAACCCTTCTGGATCTCAGTTTCCTCAAATCTAACATGAAAGAATTGTATTATTGATGGTTTGCTAAATTTTTGACACTGGTGAACCCTTTGTTCAAAGGAAATCTTACATGGAAAGACCCAAGGCTGATATTTAAAATACTTACCAACCAGTAGTGCGTGGACTCCTCCATTGAGAACACATACCGACCACAGCCTTGTAGTGGAGAACTGAGAGGCCCCTGCCTTGCCTGACATTAACCCTTCAGTTCTGTGATTATAGGGGTGGATCTCAGGGAACAGGGCACATGGATCAGGCAGCAGGATGCACTCAGGGATCTCAGGACACCAACTGTTTACCAACAGTTATGTTCATAGCACTATTAGTCACAATAGCCAAAACTGGAAACAAACCAAGTACCCATCAAATGCTGAATGGATAAAGAAAATCTGGTGTATTCATATGATGGAATCTTATGCGGCCATATAAGGGAATGAAGTAGTGATAAATGCTATGGCATGATGAACCTTGAAAACATTATGGTAAATAAAAGAAGCCAGACATGGGGCTTCCCTGGTGGCGCAGTGGTTGAGAATCTGCCTGCCAATGCAGGGGACACGGGTTCGAGCCCTGGTCTAGGGAAGATCCCACATGCCGTGAAGCAGCTGGGCCCGTGAGCCACAACCACTGAGCCTGCGCGTCTGGAGCCTGTGCTCCGCAACAAGAGAGGCCGCGATAGTGAGAGGCCCGCGCACCGCGATGAAGAGTGGCCCCCACTTGCCGCAACTAGAGAAAGCCCTCGCACAGAAACGAAGACCCAACACAGCCACAAATAAATAAATAAATAAATTTTAACAAAAAAAAAAAAAGAATGCTGCTCTGAATATTTTGGTATGTGTCTTTTGGTGAGCATATACATACTTACTCCTCTTTGGCAGGAGTGGACTTGCTGGGTTGTAGGGTATGTGTTTCAGTCGATACTATCAACAGATTCCAAAGTGTTCTTACCAATTCAAACTCCCACCAGAAGTGTAGGAGAATCTCAAGGTTCTGTCACCCCCAAAATGCTTCCCCCATTTGTCCCATCATAGACATCTGAAACGTTGCCATTAGAGGTGTATCCCTGGCAGGGAGAGCCCATGCTCTTCTTACAAGTCACTTATACTGAGTCTCTCACTCAGGAAACTGAGAGATTTTAACAAGAGTCAAGATCAATGCAGGAAAACATTGTGCACTTAACGGCAGGGAAAGGAGACTAGGAACAGCAGAAAGACCCATGAGTCTGCCTCCTGTCCCTGCCCCTCTGCTGTGGCCCTGAGGTGTCTTTCTGGCCATCAGGTCTATGCCTGGCCTCAGCAGTCATCCTGTGAAAACCACACATTTGGCATTTGTCCCAAAGGTTTTGCTCCATCACTGAGCAGAGACCTAGTCTCCCACGTTCCCTGGGGAGGAAGAGAGAGCAGCGTTGGTGTCCCCATGCCCCCAGAAGCAGTAGAGTCACCAATCTGTGCAGCCCCTCAGTTCCCTCTGCTTCTCTGACCTGGTCCACAGCCCCATAGCCTGTGCTCCCTCCCCAACCCCCAAACTGGCCTCCTTCTCTACTTTTCTCCAAAACAGGAATTATTTTGCACATTTTCTTCCCAAGTCCAAAAATAGGAAAGAGAAGGGAACAGCTAATCTGGTCCAGCTGCTGATTTTGTTACTTAAAGATTTTTTTTTTTTTTTTACAGTAATTCTCTCTCTGGTTTTCCCTCACATCTGCACACCCTTCTCCGCCCTCCCACCCCCCCATATACAGCCTTTACAAAACCACCCTCTCTAGAGTCCAGGGAATGTTTCTTCCTCAGCTGCCTGTAACTGGTATCCACCTAATTGAGGGGGCTCCTCCTTAGTAGTGCCAAGTGCCCCACGCTGGGGTTTCCACTTCTCGCCTTGTGCACATTCTGATTGAATCAGTGCTGCCATCTGTGAGTTACAGCACATCTCACCCCAGGTTGCGTCCTAGCCTTCTGGCATCACATTCTTGCTTTTTGAGAAGTTTGTAGGGTAGGCAGATGTGACAAGAAGAACCCCCAAATATACAGCCAAAGTGAGCAGGCAAGCTGTGAAGTATAACTCACATTGCTTTGTGAACTACCATATGCTAAACTAAATTCATGCATTCACTCATTTATCTCACCCGCAATTCCTGGGTACCTAACTTAGGGCAAACTTGGTGTGAGATGCTAGGGTGGATGCAGACATGTACCTGCCACATGGCTCGCACTAAGGAAGTTTACGCTGGAGGCTGGTAATAAGGGCATTTTAGGACTTAACACACAATGGGACTCTCTGAAAGTGAAAAGCACTTGGGGCACTGGCTTTGATCAAAGTGATTTCAGCGAGATCACCATGGGACTGGAGGCACTCACTCCCCCAGGATTCCCAGGGACCCCTTTTCCAGTGCGGTTCTCTACCTGCAGACAAATTCGTAAACAGAAAGGAGCGGGGGTTTCTGGTCCTAGCAGTGTCTCCCCCAGCTTCTGCAGCAGCCAGCACAGCCTCACTTTCCATCCCCCCGCTCCTGCTTCCCTCCATGGCAGAGGTAGAGGTGGGGCCACCCCCCACGTTACGGTCTCCAATCTCTGCTCCTTAAGTGATTCCACTGCTAGATTTGTGGCATCTCAAGTCAAATACAGAAATTTGGAGGAGGCTGTAAATAGAATCTTTGTTCTCAGATCTTGCAGGGGTCTACAATTTAAAATGCCACGTTTTGTCTAAGAATGTGGACCTTTTTCATGCAATTTTTGAAATTTCTTTTAGGAAGCAGTTATAAAGTCATGCTTGGCTAAGTAGTCCTGAGAAGGAATCATCCTATCCAGATCCAGGTTAGATTTCCCTGGAAAGCCTGTGGGGAGGGATTTTCTTTAAAAAAATAGAGGCAGATTATCTTATTTTTGGCTGAAGAGAATCTAGTGACAGAATTTTTCACATTCTTATTATGGAGACACCCTATGCAGCTTTCTGTTTCCCCCCCCTGGGTTTCTGCTCCAGGACTTGGAGGAGAAAGGAACTCAGAAAATGAAATTGCATCCATGGGGAATTACTACGGCAGCAAGTATTGGAAGAGGGTAGTATATGCCTTATTTATCTGTGCATCTTCAACCATCAGCACCATCAGCACTCAGTTTAATGTTTGTCTGATGAATTCATGAATGGATGAGTGAATAAATGAAAATAGATTATCGTGCTTGGAATAAGAGAAGCAACAAGAAGCATAAATCCCTAAAAAAGTCTATTTTGATGACATCCCCAAAGCAAATGGGGGACAGAAGTGTGTGCCGTAATTCCTTGGGTAGGTCACTGACCTGAGTGTCTCCACATCTCTACAAACTGGTGAGGCTGGCTGGGGTGGAGGCATGTTGGTGCTAGAACGTGGGCTCAGGCCTCTTTGTAGCATACACAGCTGGTGATTCTGAGCTTTTATAGGGGAAACCTGTTTTCTTTACCTGCCCAGCATCCATTCCCCCTTCTATTGCTAGGAGCTCATCAATTTTTCTTTGATGGATTCACCTCTCATTCACTCCCAATCCATGTGGTTCAGGTGAGACTTACCACACCTCCCATATCCAGTGATGGCCACGTGACTTAGATATGTCCAATAGAAGTCACAATGATTGATTTAGAGATGCAAACATGACCCAGTTGGGCTCAATAAGGGTTAGTTCTAGTACTTTTGCTGGAACTATAGGAGGCATGGCTGTTACCCTGTTGCCATTGCTAGGTTGGGAGAGTGTCAGCCTGATGCTGCTGGTGACCAGATTTGCCACTAAGTGGGAAGAGCCTGACATAAGCTAATAAATTTTCTTTCTGTATTAAGTAGGATTAGGTTGATATTCTGTCCCTTGCACCTGAAAGAGCCATGACTCGGGCTTTCTTTCTGTGCTCTGAGGCCTTGAAACCACCCATGGGGTCTTCTGGCCCTTGGTCAGGCATTTTGCCCACTCTCTGCTGTCTATTCTGGGTGATGAGGAGGTACCTGGTTCACAAGTTTGGGTTAGAACATTTTCAGCAAGGCTGTCGCCTTGTGTTTGGGCTTCCTGAAAGATCTCAGCTGAGCCTTTCTTTGTGCTCAGCACACTGTCCTTCTGGACAGTGCATCAGCATTCTGAGAATGCAGCCCACTTTCCCTGGTGGGGTTGAGTTACCAGGTTCATCTCAGCTGCTCCAGGAGTCAGCGGCTGGACTGCATTGTCATGGGACCCTTGAGATGGTACCTTCATGCCTGGGTACCTGGGCTGGACCAACACTGTTCAAAGTGTCTGTCCACAAACTATTGGTTACTTGTCCACGATGAGGTAAGAAGCTTGCATTACAATACTTATCAATGCACTGTTTACTCCATAAGGAAATTCTTGCTACAAAAAAATTTAGTAATATAATTGTTTTACATGACTGTACAAGCTCCTTGAGGGCCAGTAATGAAACAGTTCATGAACTGACAGCGGTCTGCAGTGTTGAGTAACACTGGCCTAGACAACCCTCAGTTGCCACAGTCATACAGGATGGTTGGTCTCAAATGCAGTTAAATTCCTAGGTATGATCCCCTTTGACAGGGGAGCCTTGCCATCTTCTGAGAATGATGGATCTACTGGAGTGGTTCTCAGTCTTGGTTGTACATTGGAATCACCTGGGAAACTTTCAAAAGGTGGACATCCCCCCCAGACATTTTGATTTGATTGGGCTGGGGAGTGGCCTCGGGCATTTGGGAGTTTCGAAGTTTTCCCAGTGACTCTAACGTGCAGCCAAGGTTGAGGACCACGGCTCTAGTTCTAGATTAGTGGTTGCTCAACGTTAATGTATGTAAGAATCATTTAAAGAGCTTGTGTGAAATGTACTGCTGAGCACCAGTGCCAAAGATTCTGATTCAGTAGGATCCTGGAAATTGCTCTTTTTTAAAACAAGTAGCCCAAGAAATTTTGATGTAGGTGGACCACAACACTTTGAAGAGCACTGCTTTAGATGATTTTCTGGATAGGTGAGATCCAGGTAGGCTGGAATATGCAAAGATTTGAAGAGAATTTCAATGGTTGAAATGTTGAAGCCATACCAGGTGAATCTGTCTCCTTTCCTTTCAGAGGATCTCAACTATGTGGAAATGTCACAGCAAAGATGTGGGGAATGAGTAATTAATAGTGTCCAGTGAAATCCAGGAATCAGTGGATAACCTTAATTGTCTTGCAACTTGTCAATGTAATATTATTAATACTCTGCCTTATTTCATGTGGATGTCTCTGCCTCTGAGCTCTCAAACCATCTTTCTCTGCTTTAGCCTAAAAGGAAATGCCATAACTATAGGTCCAAGACAGCCTAGGCCAGGCTTAGAAGTGGCCAGGTCCAATCACAATGGCATCATGATGGAGTAGGCATTCCCAATTAGACTCTGTACATAAGCAGAGCTATTTTACTAGTTGAATGACATTATAATGACAACAGGTGGAAGACATCTTTGATCAGGATGAGGTTGTATATCCCTGCAAAGGTTCCCATCTTGAGTCAGGCTTTGCTCAGTTGGTCTAGGAGGTTGAAAGTCAGAGAGAGAGAAAATCAATCTCAGTGGTGAACACACTGAGGTCAAGATGGTCTTGAAAGAGGAAGCACCCACATTCTTCCTATTGATGGAAAGTGCCTGGGTCCTAGTAATTCACCTCCTTGGGTTAGTACCTATGTGGTTGTGGGTGGCAGCAAATTTAGGCCCAGAATGAGGATACTGTTCATGTTCAGAGGGCCCTGGGCCCAGGGGACCAGTCCTGTAAACATTAGCCCACGCCTCTAAAACACCTGAAGTCTGAATACTTGTTCAGGATTCTCAGAAAAGGAAGAATTGTGAATATTAGCAAAAGGTCTTTTCAGCGATTTCTGAAATGACTTTTTAAAATGATCTTGAGGTCCTAAATCAACTAAAACTTAGTTGAGTTAAATTCAATATACAATTTCTTTCTATGGGGAGCTCTTCTTCCTCCTGAAAGCTGGCTATATATAATTTGGAAGTTCTAATGATTCTGATATCCCATGGATATGTTCTGATTACCCAGGACAAACCCACTTAACTTCTGTTGTCCTTGTATAATTATTAAAGGTGTTCTCTTTCTATCAAAACGGTCCCCATTTGGGTGACAAATTATATGGTGATTTTTTTTTTTATTAGTAAATCAATGAATGTAAGTTTTGTCTTTTTTTTTTTTTTTTTAGTTCGTAATCACTGAAGTGAGAAATCCATGTTAAGAAATGGAAGTGAGGACTTGGGGGCAAGATGGCAGAAGAGTAAGACGCGGAGATCACCTTCCTTCCCACAGGTACATTAGAAATACATCTACACGTGGAACTGCTCCTACAGAACACCCACTGAACGCTGGCAGAAGATGTCAGACCTCCCAAAAGGCAAGAAACTCCCCATGTACTTGGGTAGGGCAAAAGAAAAAAGAAATAACAGAGACAAAAGAATAGGGACGGGACCTGCACCAGTGGGAGGGAGCTGTGAAGGGGGAAAGGTTTCCACACACTAGGAAGCCCCTTCGTGGGCGGAGACTGCGGGTGGCAGAGGGGGTAAGCTTCGGAGCCACGGAGGAGAGTGCAGCCACAGGGGTGCGGAGGGCAAAGCAGAGAGATTCCCGCACAGAGGATCGGTGCCGAGCAGCACTCACCAGCCCGAGAGGCTTGTCTGCTCACACGCCGGGATGGGCGGGGGCTGGGAGCTGAGGCTCGGGCTTTGGACGGATACCAGGGAGAGGACTTGGGGTTGACGCCGTGAACACAGCCTGAAGGGGTTAGCGCACCACAGCTAGCCGGGAGGGAGTCCGGGAAAAAGTCTGGAGCTGCCGAAGAGGCAAGAGGCTTTATCTTGCCTCTTTGTTTCGCGGTGCGCAAGGAGAGGGGATTCAGAGCACCGCCTAAACGAACTCCAGAGACGGGCGCGAGCTGCGGCTATCAGCGCGGACCCCAGAGAAGGGCACGAGCCGCGGCTAACAGCGCGGACCCCAGAGACAGGCGCGAGCCGCGGTTATCGGCGCGGACCCCAGAGACGGGCAGGAGACGCTAAGGCTGCTGCTGCCGCCACCAAGAAGCCTGTGTGCGAGCACAGGTCACTCTCCACACTGCCCCTCCCGGGAGCCGGTGCAGCCTGCCATGGCCAGGCTCCCGTGATCCGGGGACAACTTCCCCGGGAGAACGCACGGCGCGCCTCGGGCTGCTGCAACGTCACGCCGGCCTCTGCCGCTGCAGGCTCGCCCCGCATCCGTATCCTTCCCTCCCCCCTGCCTGAGTGAGCCAGAGCCCCCGAAGCAGCTGCTCCTTTAACCCCGTCCTGTGTGAGCGAAGAACAGACGCCCTCAGGTGACCTAAACGCAGAGGCGGGTCTAAATACAAAGCTGAACCCCAGGAGCTGTACGAACAAAGAAGAGAAAGGGAAATCTCTCCCAGCAGCCTCAGAAGCAGCGGATTAAAGCTCCACAAACAACTTGATGTGCCTGCATCTGTTGCACCTGTTGAATACCTGAATAGACAATGAATCATCCCAAATTTGGGAGCAGGATATATATTAATTTTTCCCCTTTTCCTTTTTTGTGAGTGTATATGTGTATGCTTCTGGGTGAGATTTTGTCTGTATAGCTTTGCTTTCACCATTTGTCCTAGGGTTCGGTCCGTCCATTTTTTTGTTTTTGTTTTTCTGGTTTTTTTTACTTAAAAAAATTTTTTTTTCTTAATAAATGTTTTCTTAATAATTTTTTTCTTACTTTTTATTATAATAGCTTTATTTTATTTTATCCTCTTTCTTTCTTTCTTTCTTTCTTTCTTTCTATTTTTTCTCCCTTTTATTCTGAGCCGTGTGGATGAAAGGCTCTTGGTGCTCCAGCCAGACATCAAGGCTGTGCCTCTGAGGTGGGAGAGCCAACTTCAGGACACTGGTCCACAAGAGACCTCCCAGCTCCACGTAATACCAAACGGCGAAAATCTCTCAGAGCTCTCCATCTCAACATCAAGACCCAGCTTCACTCAACGACCAGCAAGCTACAGTGCTGGACACCCTATGCCAAACAACTAGCAAGATAGGAACACAGCCCCATTCATTAGCAGAGAGGCTGCCTAAAATCATAAGGCCACAGACACCCCAAAACACACCACCAGACGTGGACGTGCCCATCAGAAAGACAAGATCCAGCCTCATCCACCAGAACACAGGCACTAGTCCCCTCCACCAGGAAGCCTACACAACCCACTGAACCAACCTTAGCCACTGGGGACAGATACCAAAAACAACGGGAACTACGAACCTGCAGCCTGTGAAAAGGAGACCCCAAACACAGACCTAACAAATGAAGAGGAAATAGGCAGTCTACCTGAAAAAGAATTCAGAATAATGATAGTAAATATGATCCAAAATCTTGGAAATAGAATAGACAAAATGCAAGAAACATTTAAAAAGGATGTAGAAGAACTAAAGAGGAACCAAGCAACGATGAAAAACACAATAAATGAAATTAAAAATATTCTAGACGGGATCAATAGCAGAATAACTGAGGCAGAAGAACGGATAAGTGACCTGGAAGATAAAATGGTGGAAATAACTACTGCAGAGCAGAATAAAGAAAAAAGAATGAAAAGAACTGAGGATAGTCTCAGAGACCTCTGGGACAACATTAAACGCACCAACATTTGAATTATAGGGGTCCCAGAAGAAGAAGAGAAAAAGAAAGGGACTGAGAAAATATTTGAAGAGATTATAGTTGAAAACTTCCCTAATATGGGAAAGGAAATAGTTAATCAAGTCCTGGAAGCACAGAGAGTCCCATACAGGATAAATCCAAGGAAAAATGCGCCAAGACACATATTAATCAAACTATCAAAAATTAAATATAAAGAAAACATATTAAAAGCAGCAAGGGAAAAACAACAAATAACACACAAGGGAATCCCCATAAGGTTAACAGCTGATCTTTCAGCAGAAACTCTGCAAGCCAGAAGGGAGTGGCAGGATATACTTAAAGTGATGAAGGAGAAAAACCTACAAACAAGATTACTCTACCCAGCCAGGATCTCATTCAGATTTGATAGAGAAAGTAAAACCTTTACAGACAAGCAAAAGCTGAGAGAGTTCAGCACCACCAAACCAGCTTTACAACAAATGCTAAAGGAACTGCTCTAGGCAAGAAACACAAGAGAAGGAAAAGACCTACAATAACAAATCCAAAACACTTAAGAAAATGGGAATAGGAACATACATATTGATAATTACCTTAAATGTAAATGGATTAAATGCTCCCACCAAAAGACACAGACTGGCTGAATGGATACAAAAACAAGACCCATATATATATGCTGTCTACAAGAGACTCACTTCAGACCTAGAGACACATACAGACTGAAAGTGAGGGGATGGAAAAAGATATTCCATGCAAATGGAAATCAAAAGAAAGCTAGAGTAGCAATTCTCATATCAGACAAAATAGACTTTAAAATAAAGACTATTACAAGAGACAAAGAAGGACACTATATAATGATCAAGGGATCGATCCAAGAGGAAGGTATAACAATTGTAAATATTTATGCACCCAACATAGGAGCACCTCTATACATAAGGCAAATACTAACAGCCATAAAAGGGGAAATCGACAGTAACACAATCATAGTAGGGGACTTTAACACCCCACTTTCACCAATGGACAGATCATCCAAAATGAAAATAAATAAAGAAACACAAGCTTTAAATGATACATTAAACAAGATGGACTTAATTGATATTTATAGGACATTCCACCCCAAAACAACAGAATACACATTCTTCTCAAGTGCTCATGGAACATTCTCCAGAATAGATCATATCCTGGGTCACAAATCAAGCCTTGGTAAATTTAAGAAAATTGAAATCGTATCAAGTATCTTTTCCGAGCACAATGCTATGAGACTAGATATCAATTACAGGAAAAGATCTGTAAAAAATACAAACACATGGAGGCTACACAATACACTACTTGATAACGAAGTGATCACTGAAGAAATCAAAGGGGAAATCAAAAAATACCTAGAAACAAATGACAATGGAGACACGACGACCCAAAACCTATGGGACGCAGCAAAAGCAGTTCTAAGAGGGAAGTTTATAGCAATACAAGCCTACATCAAGAAACAGGAAACATCTCAAATAAACAACCTAACCTTGCACCTAAAGCAATTAGAGAAAGAAGAACAAAAAAACCCCAAAGTTAGCAGAAGGAAAGAAATCATGAAGATCAGATCAGAAATAAATGAAAAAGAAATGGAGACAATAGCAAAGATCAATAAAACTAAAAGCTGGTTCTTTGAGAAGATAAACAAAATTGATAAACCATTAGCCAGACTCATCAAGAGAAATAGGGAGAAGACTCAAATCAATAGAATTAGAAATGAAAAAGGAGAAGTAACCACTAACACTGCAGAAATACAAACGATCATGAGAGATTACTACAAGCAACTCTATGCCAATAAAATGGACAACCTGGAAGAAATGGACAGATTCTTAGAAATGCACAGCCTGCCGAGACTGAACCAGGAAGAAATAGAAAATATGAACAGACCAATCATAAGCACTGAAATTGAAACTGTGATTAAAAATCTTCCGACAAAAGCCCAGGACCAGATGGCTTCAGGCGAATTTTATCAAACATTTAGAGAAGAGCTAACACCTATCCTTCTCAAACTCTTCCACAATATAGCAGAGGGAGGAACACTCCCAAACTCATTCTACAAGGCCACCATCACCCTGATACCAAAACCAGACAAAGATGTCACAAAGAAAGAAAACTACAGGCCAATATCACCGATGAACACAGATGCAAAAATCCTCAACAAAATACTAGCAAACAGAATCCAACAGCACATTCAAAGGATCATACACCATGATCAAGTGGGGTTTATTCCAGGAATGCAAGGATTCTTCAATATACGCAAATCAATCAATGTGATATACCATATTAACAAATTGAAGGAGAAAAACCATATGATCATCTCAATAGATGCAGAGAAAGCTTTCGACAAAATTCAACACCCATTTATGATAAAAGTCCTGCAGAAAGCAGATATAGAGGGAACTTTCCTCAACATAGTAAAGGCCATATATGACAAACCCACAGCCAACATCATCCTCAATGGTGAAAAACTGAAACCATTTCCACCAAGATCAGGAACAAGACAAGGTTGCCCACTCTCACCACTATTATTCAACATAGTTTTGGAAGTGTTAGCCACAGCAATCAGAGAAGAAAAAGAAATAAAAGGAATCCAAATCGGAAAAGAAGAAGTAAAGCTGTCACTGTTTGCAGATGACATGATACTTTCCATAGAGAATCCTAAAGATGCTACCAGAAAACTGCTAGAGCTAATCAATGAATTTGGTAAAGTAGCAGGATACAAAATTAAAGCACAGAAATCTCTTGCATTCCTATACACTAATGATGAAAAATCTGAAAGTGAAATTAAGAAAACACTCCCATTTACCACTGCAACAAAAAGAATAAAATATCTAGGAATAAACCTACCTAAGGAGACAAAAGACCTGTATGCAGAAAATTATAAGACACTGATGAAAGAAATTAAAGATGATACAAATAGATGGAGAGATATACCATGTTCTTGGATTGGAAGAATCAACATTGTGAAAATGACTCTACTACCCAAAGCAATCTACAGATTCAATGCAATCCCTATCAAACTACCACTGGCATTTTTCACAGAACTAGAACAAAAAATTTCACAATTTGTATGGAAACACAAAAGACCCCGAATAGCCAAAGCAATCTTGAGAACGAAAAATGGAGCTGGAGGAACCAGGCTCCTTGACTTCAGACTATATTACAAAGCTACAGTAATCAAGACAGTTTGGTACTGGCACAAAAACAGAAATATAGATCAATGGAACAGGATAGAAAGCCCAGAGATAAACCCACACACATATGGTCACCTTATCTTTGATAAAGGAGGCAAGCATATACAGTGGAGAAAAGACAGCCTCTTCAATAAGTGGTGCTGGGAAAATTGGACAGATACATGTAAAAGTATGAAATTAGAACACTCCCTGACACCATACACAAAAATAAACTCAAAATGGATTAAAGACCTAAGTGTAAGGCCAGACACTATCAAACTCTTAGAGGAATACACAGGCAGAACACTCTATGACATAAATCACAGCAAGATCCTTTTTGACCCAGCTCCTAGAGAAATGGAAGTAAAACCACAAATAAACAAATGGGACCTAATGAAACTTAAAAGCTTTTGCACAGCAAAGGAAACCATAAACAAGACCAAAAGACAACCCTCAGAATGGGAGAAAATATTTGCAAATGAAGCAACTGACAAAGGATTAATCTCCAAGATTTACAAGCAGCTCATGCAGCTCAGTAACAAAAAAAACAAACAACCCAATCCAAAAATGGGCAGAAGACCTAAATAGACATTTCTCCAAAGAAGATATACAGATGGCCAACAGACACATGAAAGAATGCTCAACATCATTAATCATTAGAGAAATGCAAATCAAAACTACAATGAGATATCATCTGACACCGGTCAGAATGGCCATCATCAAAAAATCTAGAAACAATAAATGCTGGAGAGGGTGGGGAGAAAAGGGAACACTCTTGCACTGTTGGTGGGAATGTAAATTGATACAGCCACTATGGAGAACAGTATGGAGGTTCCTTAAAAAACTAAAAATAGAACTACCATACGACCCAGCAACCCCACTACTGGGCATGTACCCTGAGAAAACCATAATTCAAAGAGTCATGTACCAAAATGTTCATTGCAGCTCTATTTACAACAGCCAGGATATGGAAGCAACCTAAGTGTCCATCATCGGATGAATGGATAAAGAAGATGTGGCACATATATACAATGGAATCTTACTCAGCCACAAAAAGAAATGAAATGGAGGTATTTGTAGTGAGGTGGATGGAGTCAGAGTCTGTCATACAGACTGAAGTAAGTCAGAAAGAGAAAAACAAATACAGTATGCTAACACAAATATATGGAATCTAAGGGGGAAAAAAAGGTCATGAAGAACCTAGTGGCAAGATGGGAATAAAGACGCAGCCCTACTAGAGAATGGACTTGAGGATATGGGGAGGGGGAGGGGTAAGATGTGACAGAGTGAGAGAGTGGCATGGACATATATACACTACCAAATGTAAAATAGATAGCTAGTGGGAAGCAGCCGCATAGCACAGGGAGATCAGCTCGGTGCTTTGTGACCACCTAGAGGGGTGGGATAGGGAGGGAGGGTGGGAGGGAGGGAGATGCAAGAGGGAAGAGATATGGGAACATACGTATATGTATAACTGATTCACTTTGTTATAGAGCAGAAACTAACACACCATTGTAAAGCAATTATTCTCCAATAAAGATGTTTAAAAAAAAAAAAAAGAAATGGAAGTGGGAGAGATATTCGTTTAAAAATAACTACTACAACATTTGAAAAGTTTTCTAACATGAATTCAGCAGGAATCCAACAATAATTTAAAAAGTCTCTCAGGAAGCTAAGACTTTTTGATGGAAACTATTGACTTTTCTCTGCCTCAATGCCCTTTCACTTGCGGAATCCACACTTGCTAAGGGTCATCAGATAAAATTGTAACTGGATTTTCTTTTTTTAAAAAACAAACAGTGTTGTTTTTGAATCTTACAATGAGCATCCACTACGCTAGCTAAGACAAAAGAGAAGAGACTCAAATCCCTTGTTCCAGGGAGGATCCTCAGGAAATGAGGGGATATAAACAAAATGTTCTGCCATGAAACTATTGTCCCTCGAGCAGTGCCTGATCCAAATAAATAAATAAATAAATAAATAAATGTATGTCTTCAGCTTTAAGTGGATCAACCAGCAGAGTTGCCAGTGCCCGCCACCCAGCCTCATCTCTCTAGCTCATCAGTGGGCTCGGTTTCCAGCTCATTTCTAGGTCAACCACATCCAACATAGGGAATGATGACTGTGTTGGCAATCTTCCATATCAGTGGTGCTTTAAAATTCTCTCCTCTGGTGCTCTAGGTGCCACTGAGAGGTGTGGAAATGTGGCTGGTCCACCACATCATTATCATCTTCATCATCAATATAGCTTCCACTTATTTGAGTGTCCACCATATGTCAAGAACTGTTTCAAACACTCCATGGGAAGCAACTTTTTACAACCTTATGAGGAGATACTATTGTAATCTCCATGTGGCAGATAAAGAAACTGAGGCAGATAGGTTAAGTGCCTTGCCCAAGTTTACACAAGTAGCAAGACGTAGAGCCAGGATTCAAAATGAGGAAATTTGATTCCAGAGCCTGTGTTCCTACCCCCACAGAATTTCTCTTTCTCTTTCTCTACTCCCACTCTAATATGAATGACAATCTGTATGGCAAATAGCTACTTCTCCTGACACTGTTTCCCTCTCTAGCTACTTCTCTCCTTCCCTTTACAGCAAAATTCCTCAAATTCCTCTAACTGTATGACTATAGTTGCTATCTCCGATTTCTCTCCTGCCATTCCTTCTTGAATCCCCTCCAATCAAGGAACTCACCCCACCACTCCACTAAAATTGTTCCGTTAAAGTAAACAATGATCTCTCTGTTGATTGATCCAATGGGAATTCTTGGTTTTCACCTTCCTTGATGAGTCAATAGCTAACAAGTTGTTTAGTCCCAGCTCCCAAAACCTCTCTTCATCGGCTGCCAGGGCACCACATTTCCTTACCTCACTGGCCTTTCCTCTTCAGTCCCTAATGCTAGCACCTCCTGATCTCCCTGACATCCCAATATTGGAGTGTCTCTGGGCTCAGTTCCTGGAATTCCTCTCCTGTCTATCTACACTCTTCTTGATGATCTCATTCAATTTTACAGGTTTCAATATCTATACTACAGCATTTATATCTCCAACATATTTTTTTCTCCGTTGAACTCAAGGCTCTACTATTAACTGTAATCCAAACTTCATATGACTGAAAGTGAGCTCCTGTATGAAGCTCAACAGAAACCCCAATGAAACTTATTTCACCTGCTGCCTTCTCCATCTCACTCATCACCACATCCACTGCCTACCCCCTCATCCAAGCCCTCACCATCTCCTGGCTGTATTAGTGTAATAGCTTATTAATTAGTCTCATACCCTTTTCAGTCTGTTCTCAACATAGCAACCAGAAAGATCCTGTTTAAATATGAGTCAGATCATGTTACTCTTCTGCTCAAAATAATGCAAGTCTCTCATTGCACAGAATGTGGCAGATTATATTCTCCAAAGAGAATTTATTCTGCAATTGTATTTCCTATCCCACATGCTCTTCATATAACATGACTTTAGAGAAATGGGATTTATTTTCTCTCCCGTGAATCTGGACAGGCTTATGACTACGGCAAAAGTGATAAAAGTAACTTTCAAGGCCAGATGAGCCTTGAGTCTTCCCAGATTCAAAAGTGCGATAAACACTGTGGAAACATCACAGAACACAAACAAGCCATTCTCACTATGCCCTGTCCAAATTCCTGACCCACACATGCATCACAAAATGACTGTTTTATGATACTAAGTTTTCGGGTGGCTTGTTACACAGCAAAGATAACTAGAACATTGGGTAAAACCAAAGTTCTTGTAATAGCTACAAGGTCTCCCATGATCCGGCTTTGTTATGGCTCTGACCTCATCTCCTACACCCTTCCACTTCCACTCCAGGCATCCTGGCCTGCTTGCTATTTTTTAATTACACCAAGCAGGTCCCTGCATCAGTCTTTATATTTGTTATTCTCACCGCCTAGAGGTTTCTGCCCCTCCCCCCTGTTATATTCAGATTTAATCTCTCATCTCCTTCAAGTTTCCCTTTTAGTCTTTCCTGGTGTGACATCCAGGCTCCAGGATGGTGCCAGTGATGGCTGCCTCCTTGAGTCATGCTAGTCCCCTCCCGTAATGAATAAGACTGGGTCATGTAACCACTAGGTTACGGCAGAAATGACAGAATGTGGCTTCGAAGGCTAGGTTACAAAAGACACTGTGGCTTACATCTTGCCCTCCTGGGTCACTTACTCTGAAGCAAGCCAGCTGCCCCATTGAGAGGAGACACAAGCAGTTCTATGGAGAGGCCCACATGGTAAGGAACTGAGGTCTCTTGCCAAAGCCAGAAAATAACTGACCCTCCTGCCAATAGCCATGACTGTCAGATATCTTGGAAGCGGATTCTTCAGTCCATTCAAGCCTTCAGATGACTGCAGCACAGCTGACATCTTTACTGCAACCTCATTCAAGATTCCAACCCAGAACCTCCCAGCTAAGCTGCTAGTGAACTCATGACTCACAAAAACAGTGAAATAACAAATGTTTGTTGTTCTAAGCCACTAAATTCTGGGATAAATTGTTACTCAGAAAAAGATAACTAAAACAGCTCTGGCTACCCTATTTAACAATGTAACCTCTCTCTTCCCAATGTTCTCTATCCCCCTTACCTGCTGTATTTTCTCCACTGTACTTATTACCATCTAATAAACTACATATTTTACTTACTTAATTACTGACTCCCCTCCTACCCCTCACTGTAATGTTAAGCTCTAAGAGGATACACATTTTTGTCTCTTTTATTCACTGCACATCTCCAGTACCAGGCATATAGCCAGAACTCAATAAATATGTGTGAAAAGGATAAATCTCACATGCCACTCTGTGATCAATTAGTTATGGCTACCTGAAGCACTGTGTTAATAAAAGGATTGTCTGAGCTTAGTAGGAAGAAGGCTGCAATCAATTAGTGATGACTACTGTGGGTGTGAATAGTAGTAGTAGCATCATGTTTGCAATGTATTTGCCTTCCCTGCTCTATCCCTGCATCTTTTTTTTCAGGCACAATTCACACCCAGTTAGCCTGTACCAATGATAACAAAGTTTATGTTTTGTCAAGGGCTTCAGATAAAGCAAATTGCTCTACAATTTAACATTCATAACATTAGGAAAAATATTTCTCTCCTAAGTCTCAATACAAATGCCAAGATTAAGTTTGCCTGCTGGCTCCTGATTATTTCCTGGGGAGGCAAAGAATAACCTGTTACCATTATCTTTGAACAAACTCTACATAAAACATAGACTATAAACATTAAGAAATGAAAACTATATGACCTACTGTGGGGGAATTTTGAACTTGAAAACTGTCCAACAATGGAATTCAGAGTTTATGTAGGAGTTTGAGAGTAATTTTCAAAATGGGTAAAATATTTATGCAGCGCATGAGAATACCACCAGCTCTGTTATGAATCGGAGGACGGAATGCAACCTTCGTGAAAACCAAATCTGCAACATTGCTCATGGACCTAGTGATCCTCTTTGAAAACATTACTCTCCTTTATTCATTCAAAAATATTTTCCAACCTCTTACTGTGTTCTTAATATTGCTTTAGGTAAAGGGAATTAAGCAGACAGAGTCCCTGCCTCAAACACTTTACATTCTCTTCCTCAAGTAGCATAATTTTCTGGCTGGCTCTGCTCACCCCAGTTAGAGAGTCAGAACTCAACTGTCTAAGAGATTTCTAGGTTTAGCATCAGTTCTTTGTTCCTTATCACATGGGATGCAAGACATTAATGTGAGAGGACCCATGAAGTTTTACTCAGCCTGTCCATTTTTAATTAGTTGTCCTCAGATACAGAACCTTTTTTCTTTCATGAAACAAGAGGCAGAATTTGAGTTCCATCTTCTAAGTCCACGTATCACTTTCACAGGATTCTGGGTATTTTTAAGGTAATGACTGTCCAGGTTCCTCCTGGGGAGACTAGAGAAGTCTGGTGTGGGAAAGGTACCCAGAAGCATAGTGGGCACTAGGTCTGGTCAAGACCCATCAGTCGGACTGAACCTTGTAAGAATCACAGGCATGTGAAGCAGGTCTGGGTAGGGGTGTGGGTAACGCAATGGGTTCAGTTTTCAATTTATTGGCCGTAGGATAACTTTGTAAAATCCAAGATTACAGGCCTGTTAGGTAGTGAGAAATATGGCCAATCAATCAGACATTCAGCAGTCCATCATTGTATTGGTGACAACTGACGTGCCCGGACTACAGAACAAGATAAAGGGGGCTGAGGATGGCGTTCTAGGGCACATCAATATTTCACATACATGATCTCATTTGACCCTCACCATAACCACTGTGGTAGATACAATGGAGATTTTTTTATCTTATTTTATAGATAAGAAGCTCTGAGAGATTGGGTTTTGCTCAAGATCTCATGGAGCAAAGTCAAGAATAGGCCTTGTGGGGCACCTTCTGCAACACCACTACTCTGTGACGTGGCCTTCCAGAGAGAAATAATGTATCAGTATTATTCAAATTCTGTTGTTTCTGCATTTTTGATGATCACTCTGGCCATTCCCTCCTTATCTATGGGAAAGGAAGAAAGGTTGCAACAATTGGATTTCCTATATATGCTGCAGATGGAACTTAGGACTAGAGTCTAAGCATCTTAGATGACTCCCATCACCCTGCCTGCGGCTGACTGCCTTCCATCTCCAAACACATCTCTTTTTTTCCCCACTAAAATCTGAGCCAAAGAAATGTAGCTGAAACTGATAATTTTAACATTTTTTGTCACAGTAGTTTAGACAAAGATGAACAGATTTAAGCAAAACAAGCTAAAAGTAATTTCTTCTTTGCAAATGCCAAGCTTCACCTTTGTGTGCCTTGAAATTCCTTGGCAACACACTTAATTCTGGGGAATCTGAGTTTATTAGAGGAATGTTAGGAGGAAGCAGGCCACCTACCCTCCTAGCCCAGTGTTAGATTTAGCCATGAGTGTGCCTGCACTGATTTGCTTGAGGTGCTACAACTATGAGACACAGTGATGGTTTGAATCTCTCCCTTGTCTACCTGGAGGGAGGAGTAGGGTGTTTGCTTGGCTCTGTTTTAGAGCAACAACCAGGCAGTGGAGAAGCAGATCTTGAGTTACGGTGCTTTTTGAGAAGAATAGCATGAGCTTATCCCATCCTCCCAATATCTGCTAACAAATCTCCAGGAGCATCAAGGGAACAAGATTAGCCTTGGAATGTCCAGTGGGCTGGGTTTTCTTGACCAGGCATTACCCATGGGAGTGTGATTTTAAAAGAAATGTACCTCATGAGCAGAGTAATAAGAACTGCCCCTACCATTATATCAAGCAATTTATCTGGGCACCCTGCTCGGAATGTTACTACACTATCTCATTTAACATTTGCATTACACTAGTAGGAGGTATCATTTCCTCCATTTTACAGATGAAAAAAACTGAGTCTCCGAGATATCGTATAACTTGCTAAGGATCACAAAGCTGGTAGGAGGTGGGGGAACGAGTGTCTGACTCCAATACCCAAAGTATGACACCTCCTCTACCCAGGCAGGGACTTTGTCCCTAGACCCGCAGCCTTTCTGTAGGGGGTTTATTTCAAATCTAGCTGGCTGCTTTCTGGGTCACCCTTCCCTCCTGGATGGGGCTTACACAGCCCCTGATTACACGGCGGTGCAGTGAGGTTGGAGGGCTAGAAAATATGGAGGCAGGCTTGCCAGATTCAGCAAATAAATATACAAGATGCTCAATTAGGTTTGAATTTCAGGTAAGCAACAATTTCTTTGTGTAAGTATGTCTCAAATATTGCATGGGACATACTTATACTAAAATTCTTGTGTGATTCATTTGAAATTCAAGTTTAACTGGGTGTCCTCTATTGCGTCTGGAATCGCCAGATGGGAGGGGGCCATTCCAGCCTTCAACCAGCACAGTGCTGGGCTCTGCTCTCCTTCCCAGGTTGGTTCTTCAGGCAAATTTCCCTTTCCCAAACTTCCCAAATTTCCAGAGACTCAGCCCCACTTTCCTCTCTTTTTATTGGTGCCCCTGCCCAATCCAAAGGAAAAGTTACCTAGAGTCCTCATGGTTCCCAGCTTCCTTTTGCTGGTCCTCAAAATAAACATGCATGCTCTCGCCTTCCTTTTTATGGGAGTTTCATCTAATCACTACAAGAACATGGAGAGCAGTGGTAACAGGAGTAATAAGCATGGAGAAATCACAAAGCTCCCAAAATGATTACAAAGATCTCTTGGTGTTTATTCCCTCCTTTCTTGGCAGCAACCCTCACCAACTCCACCCCTCTTTCTTACCTGGTTCTAAAGTCTCCTCAGAGTGGTGCTGGAAATCCCTCAGCCCCACAGCCTCCAGGCTGTGTCCTTTCACTTGAAGCATGAGGCTCATTCATCAATCAGCTCCCTCCTCCACTGCTTAACCTAAAAAGTGCCAAATTCCTCCTGTGTCCCACATCACTGCATTGAATGAAACTGTAGCCAGAGGACAGAGGCACCTATTGCACTGACTTGTCTTCATGCCTGAGCATCAGCTGTCTCAGAAAACAAACTTCTTTCTCTACCTTGTTGAGTCCTTCTCTTTAAATCGGGGGCAACTGCAAATATCTTCTGCCTTTAAACCCCTCATTCTCTATGCACCATCACATGAGCCTGAGACTCCCCGCACAGCCAGTACTACAACTGTTCCACTTCTGTTGATTTCTACTGCTCAGGCTCCTCACATTGCTGCCCAGCTGTCATCACCAGGGAGCCCACTGGCTGATTCTGGACCACAGATTTGGGGGTGAGGTGTCAGGGGAAGATTGTACAATGTATTAAAAAATTAGCTGACGTTAAATTTTTCTCATTCTCATGCTTCGGGTTTCTCTTTAAAAATCAAAAGACTCAGTGCCACCAGGCTCTCATTCCTGCACATTCGATGGTGCCTGCACAGCCTAGTTCCCCACCTCCCTCTTCTAGTTTCCTGCCAGGGCCCTGTCACGATGACAGCCCGTCCCTCAGTGGAGAATTACAGGCCTTCCTACACGAAAGGCAGACTATGAATGGACTCCTGTTAAACACATTATATAAGAGGTTGAGAACCAGGCAGATTATAGTATTTTTTTAAATGAGTAGTTAAAACAGTTCTACAGGAAGTCATTTACTTTTGCTTATAACTGTATATGCTAATTTGAGGAATACTGAAATATATGCATATGGTTATGTTGATGGTTCTTACAGGTTTAGAATTGATTTAATTTAGTACTGTAAACTATATAGACATTGTAAAATTGTGTCTCATTAAATTAAAAGGAAAAGTTTATTGTTAAATAAGTGTAAATCTGCGCATTGAATTTACCTCGAAGTACTTTTAATGTGGTTGCAAATGGACCTACAATCTACCGAATCCTACAGAAGCCAGTGTCTCTTCACTTTTGCCAATAGATGAGTAACAGGCAAAAAACATGGACAAACGAACAGAATGTGGAACTTTACTCTCGGTCTGCTAAGACTCAGAAGAAAGGAACATGTTTACTAGCATCTAGATTAAAACACCACAAGTAAAGTTGATATTGGATCTCTTCAATACTCCCAGAAGCAGAAAAACATCTTGTGTTGACTTTTGAGAAAAGTATTGCTTGTCCTCAGAGTTCAGGAGCTGAATCAAAATCTGATACTGTTGATCATTTTACCTAAAAAGTTATCCTATTGAACAATTTAAGAAATAAATTTTCTTTCACACATTTGACAACCACTTTGGGAAATAAGGCTCCCTAATATATTTATCACAGAAAGATATGCAAAATATTAACATGTCCATCAAGTAATTATTATATTCATCACATTATAAAGTACATCTTAATGCAGAAAAATTTTTCTTTCTTCTTATTTTTGTCAGAAAAATCAGAGAACTTTCCCCACTTAACCAAATTTGGTCCACATAATTAGAAGGAAAGCACAGAACTATGATGGAGTCACAGATTTTAAAATTTCAAGGTACCTTGGTGCCATGGGGGATGCATTTTAATCTTTTTACATCATCAGAGTTAATTGGAGGAAATGCAGAACAATACTGGCTCACAGAGAGGGAGCTGGAAGCGGGTTGCACCTGGGCAGAACATATGTCTAAATTCTGTCTGAATTTTGCACATGAAGAAACTGAGACCAAAGAGGGGAAATGACCAGGACAGTCTCATGGCTGGTGAGTAGAAGAATGAGCAGGAGCCCGGGGCAGGGTCTCCTGGTTTAGTATGATTTCCAGCATTGCCTCCTTAGAAAGTGCATGATGACAGTGAGGGTCCTCTATACAAGAAGTCAGGAGGGTGTATTGTACACTTTAAAGGATTTTCATTAAAATGATGAAATACACAGTGCTTTTACTTAAAGAAAGAAAAATATGTCCATATATATGACTAGAAGAATATATACCCTGATGCTAACTGTGGTCAATATTAACACTAGAATATAAGCTCCACCAGAGCAGAGAGTTTTGTCTTTTTCCTCACTGCTGTCTCCATGGCACCTACAACAATTTGGGGCATAGGAGATGTTTGACAACTAGGGTGGCCATCTCTGCTGGTTAGCCTAGGACAGCCCCATTTATGCCTACTGTCTTGGGGGCTGAGTTTTTAGTGCTCCTTTCCAAAGTGTCGCCCTAAATATTACTAAATATATAAATATATGTTAGAATAAGTAATTTATGAAGAATGGGATTATGGATTTGTTTTCATTTTCTTCTTTTGGTTTATCTGTATTTTCTAAATTTTGTATAGTGAACATGTATATTTGTGTAATAGGAAAAAAATACATTTTTTAATTAAAAAAAACTTGGCTCCATCAAATCAGCTGCACTTGTTCAAATATTCAATTATATGACTCATTTCATTTCCTGATAATAGTGTAAATATTGTAATAAGCCTCCCGAATAGAATAAAAACACACACATATGATTTACATATACAATGTTAAAATACTCTGGAACACTAGAGCAAAACTGAAAACTACAATTTTTTAAAATTCAGATCACAGCAGAGTATGGTTTTCAAATTAAGCCACTTCTATTTTAAACTATTTGGTAACTGGGCCTCTGTAACTGATAAGTAAAGAGGTTCTTTAAATAATTTTTTTTTAAAATAAATTTATTTATTTATCTTTGGCTGTGTTGGGTCTTCGTTTCTGTGCGAGGGCTTTCTCCAGTTGCGGCGAGCGGGGGCCACTCTTCATCGCGGTGCGCGGGCCTCTCACTGTCGCAGCCTCTCTTGTTGCGGAGCACAGGCTCCAGATGCGCAGGCTCAGTAGTGTGGCTCACGGGCTTAGTTGCTCCGCGGCATGTGGGATCTTCCCAGACCAGGGCTCGAACCCGTGTCCCCTGCATTGGCAGGCAGATTCTCAACCACTGCGCCACCAGGGAAGCCCTAAATGTGTTAATTTGTTTACGTTCTGAAAAATAATTTTTTGTTAATTTTTCTCCAGGGGTGTTTTGTCTCTATACTGTATTAAGAATGCCCACTTATCTCCATTTGCGTGAAAAGGTGGGCATTTACAGGATTGGCCAAAAGTTTCCTTTGGTTTTTAAGCAAAAATAAAAGACACGTTTTTCATTTTCACCAAGAACTGTATTGAATCATGTATTCACCATTTTGTTCCACTACCTTCTGCCATTTTTCAGGCAACTTCATAATTCCATCTTCCCAACACTTTTTGTCTTTTTGAGCAAAGAACTGTTCCAGGTGCCTTTTACAGTCTTCCAGGGAATTGAAATTTTTTCCATTAACAGAATTTTGTAAGGACTGAAATAAATGGAGATCCGAAGGTGCAACGTCTGGTGAATACGGTGGATGAATGAGAAATTCCCAGCCAAGCTGTAACAGTTTTTGCCTAGTCATCAAAGAAACATGCGGTCTTGTGTTATCCTGATGGAAGATTATGCATTTCCTGTTGACTAATTCTGGATGCTTTTCATCGAGTGCTGCTTTCAGTTGGTCTAACTGGGAACAGTACTTGTTGGAATTAATCGTTTGGTTTTCCGGAAGGAGCTCGTAATACAGGACTCCCTTCCAGTCCCACCATATACACAACATCACCTTCTTTGGATGAAGACCAGCCTTTGGTGTGGTGGGTGGTGGTGGTTCATTTTGCTTGCCCCATGGTCTCTTCCATTTCACACTATTGTACAGTATCCGCTTTTCATCACCCATCACAATTTGTTTTAAAAATGGAACCTTTTTGTTATGTTTCAGTAGAGAATCGCATGTGGAAATACGGTCAAGAAGGTTTTTTTCGCTTAATTTATGTGGAACCCAAACATCAAAGCGATTCACATAACCAAGCTGGTGCCAATGATTTTCAATGCTTGATTTGGGTATTTTGAGTATGTTGGCTATCTCCAGCGTGGTATAACGTTGATTGTTCTTAATTAATGTCTCAATTTGATCGCTATCAACTTCAACTGATCTATCCAACTGTGGAGCATCGTCCAGCAAGAAATCTCCAGCATGAAACTTCGCAAACCACTTTTGACACGTTCAGTCAGTCACAGCACCTTCTCCATACGCTGCACAAATCTCTTCTTTTGCGTTTCAACCTTTCTTGAAATAATAAAGTATAATATGCTGAAAATGTTGCTTTTTTTTCTTCCATCTTCAATATTAAAATGGCTACACAAAAATTCACCAATTTTGGTACTTTTTTAAAAATGCACACTGATACGACAGCTGTTACAATACAATCTAACAAAATTGTTTCGAATGAAGTTAAAGACAACTAAACGCTATCAGAACCATCTTATGGAAAAAACCAAACAAACCCAATATAAAAATGTACTGAATGGTTTTAAGAAAACCATGTTAACTTTTTCTTATTCTATTCAACTGAGGAAATAAAGATTTTTTTTAAACAATAAACTTTATTGCAGAAATACACTTTAAAATTTGGGTGGGGAGTAGAAGAGAAAAAAGGGATGGTGAATGCTGAAGAAAATAAAAGAGGAAAAGAAGAGCCCACTCCACCCCTTTCAAACAGAGAAACTAAATGTAATGGGAGAGTGGGAGCTGCAGGTCTTCCCATAGCAAGAAAGACACCTTTGAGCACTGATGCCCACAGCCCTCTTTCCTTCCTGACACGCCCACCTCCTGGCTTCCAGGGTACTGTATTCTTTGACTCTCCAACTCTTCACACTTGGCTTCTGTCCATTTCACCAACCCTGGGGCTCAGTCCTTAGTACTCTGCTGTGGTTCCCTTCAAAGGCTCCTCCCTCACCGTGATGTTGGCCTCCCACTATATCAAGAAATTTCCATCTCATCCAACAACACCCTAAGAGTGCCACATGTTCAGTGGCTTTCAGATTCCTTTCCTTGAGACACTCTGCCATCCCTGAAATATAAACAAACAAGCACCTACTATGTGCAAATCACCGTGGGAATGCATTTTAATCTTTTTACATCATCAGACTTAATTGGAAGAAATGCAGAACAATATTGGCTCACAGAGAGGGAGCTGGAAGTGGATCCCACCTGGGTAGAGCATATGTGCATGGGACCCATTTACTGCTTTCATCACTTGCCTTTGTGGACGGAGCCACATCTGGATCCCATTACAATTATGAAAGGTGCAGGCTTCATGCTTGCTCTAAAGCCTGGCTCTGATTTCACAACCAGCTTGGAGAAGCAGGAGGCAAGTAAATACTTCCTGTTCCATTTGTAATCAACATGCACTTGACATCAATAAACTAGGATAATTACATTATCATTATCATTACCATCATTATTATTGGACACAATTGAGGAGACATTAATAGAGGTTTCTGCAGGATCCCTTTGGGATAGATGGGACTAACACTGGAATAGAGAGTGAAGGGGGTGCCATTTGTCTCTTTCCTTAGCCAAAGAGATGAGACAATTCTTTAAATGCTCTCAAAAGACAAGAAGATTTGACCAACAGTATAGTAATCGATTGCTTCCATTGTTTCTTCCATACAAAATGACAAGATCCCTAGGCCTTGAACATTTTCTGAAACCCTAGAACATTAGAGGAGGAGGGGACTTTAAAGATAGGCAAGTCTAGGCCGCGCACGCGCGGTAACGGTAGCATGGTGGTGTTGGTACCTTTTGTGGTTCCCATGGTGGGTGACAAAACCTTGCTGGCGTGGGAGCTGAACTCTGGACCCACGGCCGAGGCCTTGTAAGTGAGCCAAGCCAGGGCGGAGGGAGGGGTGGAGGAAGCCACCCCGTGCCCCAGTTACTGGGCGCCCCGCGGTACTGCTTCAGCACCTCATCTGCCTGTGGTCTCCGCTGAGAGGAATCTTAGTTCTAGAGCCGACGTGAGCAGTCAGCTCGCCCCCACAGATTTTTGAGAGGTAGTTCCCAACAGACGGCATTGCCTCCTAATGCTTCTCGAAGCTTAGGATTTCAGAGAGAAACTTGTTCCTGAAATGAGACGTGTTTGGAGTTGCAGGCTCACTACAGTTGCCTGTGGCAAAGGGCTGGGGGAATATAAGGGAACGGGCGGTTTGGCTTCCTGGGCGTGAAATTTCCTGCACTTACTTAGCATGGGACCACCCTACAGCATTCTCTGTTCACAGTCTTCTCCCAGTTTGGCCTTCTGTATTCGGTCCAAGTCTTCACAAACGCAGCAGTGGCCGGTCCTGGGTTCTAGGCCATCATCAAGTTTTATTCAGCAAGGGATGCCCACAGAGCCCAAAAGGCATGCGACCAGAAGCAGCTTTTTCAGACATCTCCAGTGAAGAATTCTCAATCATAATCCTTTGACAAGAGTTGAAGATTCTTATCTTTTTAAATTGCCAGCATTAAAATATTTAGACATGGGAACAACACAAGTGTCACTTACAACAATTGAAAAGCATCCTCATGATGACCCTTTAATTGGAAAAACTGAGGTGGGTCAAAAAGGATCTGGCTGTGATTCATGTCATAGAGTATTCTGCGTACAAATTGAAGGAGAAAAACCATATGATCATCTCAATAGATGCAGAGAAAGCGTTCGACAAAATTCAACACCCATTTATGATAAAAACCCTCCAGAAAGTAGGCATAGAGGGAACTTTCCTCAACATAATAAAGGCCATATATGACAAACCCACAGCCAACATCGTCCTCAATGGTGAAAAACTGAAACCATTTCCACTAAGATCAGGAACAAGACAAGGTTGCCCACTCTCACCACTATTATTCAACATAGTTTTGGAAGTTTTAGCCACAGCAGTCAGAGAAGAAAAAGAAAAGGAATCCAAATCGGAAAAGAAGAATTAAAGCTGTCATTGTTTGCAGATGACATGATGCTATACATAGAGAATCCTAAAGATGCTACCAGAAAACTACTAGAGCTAATCAATGAATTTGGTAAAGTAGCAGGATACAAAATTAATGCACAGAAATCTCTGGCATTCCTATACACTAATGATGAAAAATCTGAAAGTGAAATTAAGAAAACACTCCCATTTACCACTGCAACAAAAAGAATAAAATATCTAGGAATAAACCTACCTAAGGAGACAAAAGACCTGTATGCAGAAAATTATAAGACACTGATGAAAGAAATTAAAGATGATACAAATAGATGGAGAGATATACCATGTTCTTGGATTGGAAGAATCAACATTGTGAAAATGACTCTACTACCCAAAGCAATCTACAGATTCAATGCAATCCCTATCAAACTACCACTGGCATTTTTCACAGAACTAGAACAAAAAATTTCACAATTTGTATGGAAACACAAAAGACCCTGAATAGCCAAAGCAATCTTGAGAACGAAAAATGGAGCTGGAGGAATCGGGCTCCCTGATTTTACTTGCAGTGTTTTAATGGAACCTACCTACACAATTCGTAATACACCGGAGAAGAAAGCTGCTAAGCAAACCTAGGAATTGACGAGATCACACTTTTATCTTTTAGGCATGTCCTTTTAGCCCTCCCAGGGTGACTGATAGCTCCATGAGTATGGAGATTGTATATCTCTCATCACTTCAGCCAATAAGGAAAGAAATCAACAGTAGCATGAGAGTGACTGGAGGTGGGGCAAAAAGGATCTTGCTGTGATTGGAACTGAGGGTTGGGTTGGAACTGTCACCTCCTGCAGGAATGGAGATTAAACTACAACCTCCTGAGGTGCCTCTGGAGGCTGAGTTGGGGTCTCCTGCATGATTGGAGAATGTACAGTCTCCATATTGGATCCTGCAGTAACGGTAAGTTCCACATCCATAGGTTGAATTGTGACTTGAGTCAGGCTTGGCTGTGCAAGTGTCACCTCAGGGTGTTTTGGAGGGGGAGCTGTAGTCTGCTGCAGGGCTGTAGAATGTTCACACTCTGTAGCAGGTTCTGGAGTTGTGGTAAGCTCCCGGTCCAAAGGTTTAACTGTGATACTGGGTGATGTTGGATACTCAGCATGATCCTGATCTGGTGCTGGAACTGTCACCTCGGGATACAATGGAGACTGAGCTACAACTTCCTTAATGAGCTCTGGAGGCTGAGCTTGGGTCCGCTGCATGGCTGGAGAAGGTTCAATCTCCATACTGGATTCCAGAGTTAACATAAGAGGTTCAAAGGTTGAACTGTGACCTCAGTCAAGTTTGGATGCTGAGCCTGAACTTGCTCTGGATTTTGAAGTGTCACCTCGGGGTATGTTGGAGGAACTATAGCCTCCTGCAGGGGTGTGGAATGTTCAGCCTCCATAGTAGGTTCTGGAGTTGTGGTAAGCCCCTGGTCTAAAGGTTGAACTGTGACACTGGGTGATGTTGGAGGCTCAGTGTGATCCTGATCTGGTGTTGGAACTATTGGGTTCTGATATACTGGAAGCTGAGCTACAAAAACCTCCTTAGGTGGTTCTGGAGGCTGGGTTAAGGTCTCCTGCATGGTTGGAGAAGGTTCATCCTCCTTAGTGGGTTCTGGCCTTATGGTCAGTTCAAGGTCCAAAGGTTGAACTGTGACCTCAGTCAAGGTTGGATGCTGAGCCTGAACTTGCTCTGGATTTGGAAATGTCACCTCGGGGTATGTTGGAGGAACTGCAGTCTGCTGCAGGGCTGTGGAATGTTCAGCCTCCGTTGTAGGTTCTGGAGCTGTGGGAAGCCCCTGGTCCAAAGGTTTAACTGTGACACTGGGCAAGTTTGAATGCTGAGCTCGATCCTGTCGCAGTGTTGGAACTGTCATCTCATAATGCACTGGATTTTGTGCTACAACCTCCTTAGGTGGCGCTGGAGGCTGAGATGGGGCCTCCTGCTGGGCTGGAGAAGGTTCTGTCTCTTTAAGGGGTTCCAGAGGTAGGTCTGGTAACTCCTGTTGGACTGGAGAAGATTCCATATTCTCAGGGGGCTGTAGAAGCTGAGGAAGGGTCCCTTGAGGGACTGGAAATAGTTCCACCTTTGCAGGGAGCTCTGATGACTGAGCCTGAAGCTCCTGCTGTGTGGGAGAAGGTACCACCTCCTCAGGGGGCTCAGGAGATACAGCTGAGCCCCCCTGGGGAACTGGAGACTGAGCTGGGGCCTCCGCCTGGACTGAAGAAAGCTCTATCCCTCCAGGGGGATCTGGAGTCTGAGTAGGGTCCTCCTGCTGCACTGGAGGATGTTCAACCTCTTTAGTGGGCTCTAGACTTTAGGCAACCGCTAGATCCACGGGTTTAACTGTGATATTAGGCAACACTGGATGTTCAACTTCACTTGGACCTAGAGGTGAGAATGTCACTTCATTATGTACTGAAGGTTCAGCTGCACCATCTGTAGAGGCCCCTGGAGGCTGAGTTGGGTGCTGATGCTGGACTGGAGAAGGTCCAACCCGCTCAGTGGGCTTCGGATGCTGAGCTGAGCTCTCCTGCTGGCTTGGAGAAGGTTCAGTTTCCTCAGGAAGCTCTTCAGGTTGAGTTGGGGCTCCCTGCTGAACTGGAGAAGGTTCAACATTTTCAGAGGGGGTTGGATGCTGATTTGAAAACCCTTGCTGGACTGAAAAAGGTTCCAACTGCTCAGGGGACACTGTAGACTGAGCTGAGGTTTCTTGTTGGGGTGGAGAAGTTTCAACCTCATTAGTGAACGCTGGAGTTACGATAAGTGCAAGATCCACAGGTTTAACAGTGACATCGGGCCACTGCAGAAGCTGAGCTTGATCCTGACCTAGAGGAGAAACTGTTGTCACGTGATGCTCTGGAGAGAAAACTACAGTCACATTAGAGAGCTCTGGAGACTGAGTTGGAGAGGACTCAGCCTCACCAGGAGACTCTGGATGCTGAGCTGTGGCTTCCTGCTGAGGTGGAGAAGGTACAACCTCAGGAGCCTGTGGATGCTGATCTGGAGTCTCCTGCTGGGTTGTGGCAGGTATAACTTCTTCTCCAGGATGCTCTGGATACTGAGCTGGGGTCTCCTCTTGTATGGAAGGTTTATTATGTGTACCGGCTTCTGGAGATTGGGCTGGCGCATCCTGTTGAACTGGCAAAGGTTCAACCTCCTCAGGTGGCTGTGAAGGCAGCGTGGGGGCCTCATGCTGGGTTGTAGAAAATTCTGCATTAGTAAGGGGCACTGAGGGCTGAGCTGAAGGCTTGTGCTGATTTGGAGAAGGTCCCACCTCTGGAGTGGGTTCTTTTGTTATGGTAAGCTCCACATCTGCAGGTTTGACAGCGACACTGGATAAGTTTGAATGCTGAGCATGATGGTGACTTGGAGGTGAAACTGTCATTTCATGAAGCTCTGGAGGTTGAGCTGGCTGTTCCTGTTGAGTTGGAGAAGGTTCCACCTCCCCTGAAGAAGGCTCTGGAGGCTGAGCTCATTGCTCCTGCAGGGTTGCAGAAGGTTCTATCTCCACTGGAGACAGAGCTGGGATCTCCTGCTGGGTTGGAGAAGATGCTGCCTCATTAGGGGGCTCTGGAGACTGAGCTGAGGCTTCCTCCTGGGTTGCAGAAGTTTTATCTTCTCCAAAAGACTCTGAAAGCTGAGCTGTGGTCTCCTGCTGGGTTGCTGGCTTCACCTCCTCAGGAGGCTCTGTAGGCTCAGAAGGCTGAGTCGGTTGTTCCTGTTCACTTGGAGAAGGCTCAGCTTCCACAAGAGGCTCTGGAGGCTGACCTGTGGTCTCCTGCTGGGTTGGAGAAGGTTCAACTTCCCCAGGAGGCTCAGAAGGCGGAGCTGGTTGTTCCTGCTCACTTGAAGGCTCAACCTCTCCAGGAGGCTCTGGAGGCTTAGCTGAGGTCTCTTGCTGGGTTGGAGAAGATTCTGTCTCCTCAGGATGCTCAAGAGGTGGAGCCAGGGCCTCCTGCTGAGCTGTAGGAAATTCAGCTTCTGTAGTGGGCTCTGGAGTGATGGTAAGTTCCAAATCCAGAGGCTGAAGTGTAACACTGGGCAAGTTTGAATGAGCGTGATGCTGAACGCCAGGTAGAGATGCTACCTCATCACTCACTGGAATTTGAAGTACATACTCAGTAGGGAACCCTGGAGCCTGAGTTGGGGCCTCTTGATGGAGTAGAGAAGGTTCAACCTCCTCAGGATGCTCTGGAGGCTGAGATGGGGCCTGCTGCTGGACTGGAGAAGGTTCAACCTCCTCAGGGCTCTCTGGAGGCTGAGATAGGGCCTCCTGCTGGACTGGAGAAGGTTCAACCTCTTTAGTGACCTGTGGAGTTATGGAAAGTGCCAGATCCAGAGGTTTAACAGTGACATTGTACAAGTTTGACTGCTGAGCTTCATTTACCCCATGATGTGCTACTGGTTGAACTACAACCTCCTTAAGTGTCTCCAAAGGCTTGGCTAGGGCCTCCTGAGGACTTGAAGTTTCTAGTTCCTCAGGGGCCTCTGAAGGCTGAGATAGAGCCTCCTGCTGAACTGGAGGTGGTTCTACCTCTTCAGTGGGCTCTGGATGCTGAGCCTGGGCTTCTGCCTGGGGTGAAAAAGATTCAACCTCCTCAGGCGTCTGTGGATGCTGAGCAGGGGCCTCTTTCTGGGGTAAAGATTCAGCCTCCTCAGTGAGCTCTAGATGACGAGTTTGGGCCTCCTGCTGGGATGGAGAAATTTCAGCTTCCACAGGGGGCTCTGGAGGTTCATCTGGGCTCCCCAGAAAATCCGTAGGTAGGCTGTCCTCAGGATAAAAGGTATCCATACTGGGATCTAAATAATCACCCTGCAACTGCTGTTCTAGACCCTGAGTTTTTTTTCAAATTGGCCTGTAGTTTCAACAACTTTGGCAAGCCGTCGATGCTGAACTAGAGCTTTCTTCAGGTTTGGGGGTGAAACAATAAACTTCACTGGTTTTGAGCTCTTACTACCTAGAGGTGGAACAAGTATTTCAAATGATTGGTGACCTTCAGCCTGATCTAGACCTATGTTTTTAGTCTTATATTTGCGTTGAGAAGGCAGAACCAAGGCCTGATTCTGATTCCAATCCAGCACTGGAACTTCCTCTGGGAGCTTTTGATGTTGGGTTTGCTTGTTATTCAGATCCTGATGTGGAACACCAAACTGATCTGGCCCTGTAGGCAGCTCTCCAACCAAATCCGTGTACGCGTATGGAACCTCAGTCTCAGTCAACTCCTGATGAGGCGGGGCCAACATCTGGACTGGAGACGAGGACGTCAAGTAATTAAAGCCCCTGGCTTCTGCCAGGGGTGTAAGGGCATGGGGCAATTTGGGAGGGGGGTCTGAGGCATATGAAGACCAAGCCTCGGTCAGCCGCGCGGGGTTGGGGGTCACCTGGACGGGGTCCAGGGCCCACTCCGGAGGCTGAACTGCCTGGATTAGAAGCCACACAGTTGTTGCCACGTGAGGAAGAGCCGTGGCAACCAAAGGCGCAGCCGTGACATAACACGCGGCGGCTCCCAGGCGCAGTGACCCAGGCCACTGAGGAGCCGGAGCCACATCCTGCATCCGAGCTGAACTGCTATGCCAGCGCTGATGCTAGGGCTCACGTTAGCAGCTGCGCGCCCCTCCCCCACCTAATGTCCCACCCGTTATTTACGACATCTTTAGTTACGCCACCTTTATTAGGTTCACGCAGAGATCCAATCCGCGCCACCAGAGTGGGCCTTTTTCCCAGAGTCCCCGGGGCGCAAGCCATCCTTCCCCTTGCAAAGGCGACAATTACCTCCTGCCGGGCCCTCTTCCCAAGCACTCCCTGCCCTCCCTGGCCCCAAACAATGAGGCGGGATTTGGGCTGCAGACCCGAGTGGCCCCAAACTCCAGCGGCCCAGGGGTGGAGGGGGGTTGGGGAGGATGCAGAGCTTCCCAAGGAAACCACAGGCATTCTGGGAAATTCAAAAGTGCTAGTCCAGTTCTGGCAATCTGAACTCTTCCTCCTCAAAGCTGAAGTCTGAGAGACATTCTTCCTCCCTTTGGCCACACGGCTGATAAGAAAAGTAGCTGATCTGCAAAATGAGCACCAGTTATGGTGGCGGGAGGGGAACACACCTTACAATTATTCTAAAATGTTGTGTATATATGTCCATGCCACTCTCTCACTTTGTCACAGCAGCTCGGTGGTTTGTGACCACCTAGAGGGGTGGGATATGGAGGGTGGGAGGGAGGGAGACGCAAGAGGGAAGAGGTATGGGAACATATGTATACGTATAACTGATTTACTTTGTTATAAAGCAGAAACTAACACACCAGTGTAAAGCAATTATACTCCAATAAAGATGTTAAAAAATAAAAAAAAATAAAAAAATAAAAATAAAATGTTGCCATTTTCTCCAAAAAAAATAAAAAAAAGATAGGCAAGTCTAGCCTTTCTCTCTCTTCCTCTCTTTAATTCATCTTATATTTGCTATCAAGGAAATGGAGGCTAACAAACTTGTCAGCACTTTAGCTTGTGGAACTCAAACTGGAACCCTAGCCCTGGCCTGTCTATTTCCTTAAGAAGGAGAGTTTAACCAGGGCACCTACGCTCTCCAAGTGCAATTTCCTAACCAGGAATCAGGCTTTCTAATGGCTCAAGATTCTTCACTTTGGCCCTTAGGACTTCTATAGTCCATTATCTAATGTAATATAAATATTTGGAAAATAGCTACTTGGCCTCTCCCCTGAAGACAAAATTGGGAGGAGTGAACTTTACAGCAGATTAGTTCTGCTGTAAACCCTCTGGGTGGTGAGGGTTGTTAGACATTGGCAAGAATTGTGGAGAGATTTTTCTCTTTTTAAAAAATCTCTATATTGGAGATTTATATATAGTTTACTCTTTTTTGGGGGTGGTTTCCTTATCAACAGATGAAGTCCAAGGGAGTAAGGATGGTGGTGGAGAGAGACAAGCAGATTATTTTGGGTTCTCCATTATTTTGTATATCACACCTATGTTCCTGCTGTGTTTCTGGAATTATTCATTTGAACAGTGAGTAAGTCACCTAGGCAATGAAACTATCAGGTACATTCTCACTCACAAATGTGCATGTGTGTACACACACACACACACACACACACACACACACTACCTCCTTTATCTGCATCTTCATTACGTTGTACTCTATCACCAAAAATGTGCAAAGAGAAAAAAAACCACCCAGGATCTGTATACTCATAGCAGTCTCAGTGCATGGGTGGGAACCACTGGATGGGATCATCCCTGAATGTATCCGTAAGCCCTTGGAGTCTCTGATTAATAAATACTGTTGACCCTGAAATAATTTTAATTATGATTTAAAAAACAAAATATAACTAATAAATAGGTATTTACCCACAGGTACCTCCTAAGCCACTTCAGCATTTTAAAAGAAATACATTATGGGACATATCTTCGCAGCAATCACCAATCATGTCAAAGGGACCCTTTTTAAAGGCAGCTTTTCTGTTCAGAAAAAGGGACAAAGGAGCCAGTCTAGGGTGGCTGTTCCAGAGAACAGGCTGGGCAAATGCAGAGAGGTGTCCTCCTCCAAATTTGGCTCTGGCTCATTCCCTTCAATTTGCTCACCTTTCTTGTACGAAATGTCCTGATTTTCCTCAACATCTTGATGATTTATTGTAAATAAGGGTTATTTATACGAAATCTTCCTGAAGAATTGCAGGATTATGTAATGGCTTCCCAAGAGGCCCAGCTGAGCATTGTAACGCCCCTTCCTCCAGTTCAGGGCAGAAACAAGAAAATAAAACCTCATTTAACTGTTTATTCAACCAAAACAAACCTAACTCCAGGGCTTGCCAAGATTTTACAGTGCCAGAGGCAAGGGGGCGAGAAACCAGAAAGGGAAAGGAGGAAAGAGATTCGTAAAATGTGGGCAAGCAGGGGAAGAAAACAGCTCACGCGGCATGAGCTTCCTGCCCCCTCAGACCCTGTTTATGAAATCTGAGCTGCTGCACCCCTGGCACATGGAGCCAGGATACAGAACGGGTGGAAAATGAGAAAACTTCAAGCCATTTCCTGACTTCTCCAGTGTGTTCTCACCTTTTACCAGTTGGGCCCCAGACTGAACAGGTGCAAACAACGTTTCCCTCACACTGTGTCCCCATTCCCCAGTCCCTGTTCCTGGGAGTTCAGAGGGGCTGCATGCTGGAAGGGACCTCTAAAGGTCATCCAGTTAATCCTGCTGCCTTCAGACAACACTGCCTCACCGTTAAAGACTGCATACTTTGTTTTGAAATATTCCGCAATCCCTGTTGGTCATCTGTTTCAAGGTTGAACCATTCTATTTCCAAAATGTTTTCTACTTAGAAGTAAGAGAGAAGGGAGAGCTTTATGAAGAACAAACCCTGACTTACATCCTTCCTTCATGTTCTTCTGCTTATTCTCTTTTGCGCTATGTGACAGGCAGGGCAAGTACATTACTTTTATTGCACTGAGATTGGGGGATTAACATGGTTGGTCTGTAACACTGAACCTCTCTGGTTAGAACTCACAGATCACTGATGACTTAGCCCAAGTTCTCTTTACTTCATTACATCCACTGACCTCTAGGAACTTCTTAGGAGAGAGTAAGAGTCTCTGTTTAGCTGAGAAGAGAGACTTGCTGAGAGAGAGCAGAGCTTCAAGAACGCTGCCTTCTCTGGAGCTTTATACCTGGAGGGGTGAACTTCAGGAGAAGAGCAAGAGAAGGACAATTGGCTGCTTTCCAGAAGGTGGTGGCTTCCTGGGACTCAGTCTAGAATTGTGAAGAAAAGAGGTGTTTGTCACTTGTGGAGGGAAACGTTTTGTCACCTTGAAGGACTTGTTCCCAGAGATCTTTTCTTAGAGTCATTATTCCAATTCTCAGTGGTGTAATTAAAAAGAACCTTAGCATGGCCATCCAGGAGAGAGGTTAGGAGCATGGATGCTGAAGCCAGGTTCATGGATTTGAAACGTTTCTGTACCTACCAGCCGTGTGAACTTGGGCAAGCTATTCAACCTCTCTATGCTTCAGAGTAAGATGAGAATAATAACAGTGCCTTCCACATAGAGTTGTTTGGGGGATTAAGTTAATTAATACATGTGAAGCCCTTAGATCAGTGCCTAGTACAAAGTAAATGATTTATTTCATGGATGAAGAAGCTGAATACCAGGTCTTGAAATGACTTCTTGAGGTCCCACTATTTTGGACCAGCATGACTGAAACCAGAAACCAGGTCATGTGGCTCTCAGAACAATTCTCTTTCTATGTCATCAAAGTATTGAAAAGCGGATGGAAGGTTAAACTGCAGAAACAGTGAGTGTAGGGAACAAGTTCCAAAATATTAGTTGTGAAGGGATGCAAATTCCCACTGTGGTGAAAAGATGTCCAAGAACCAAGAGAGGTTCTTTATTTAATTTTAAGATAGAAGATACCTGTCTGTGTTGATGGGGTAAGAAGGTGGTGACAGTGAAGAGGGTGAGGTTGGATAAATAGGAGGAAATTTTAAAAAGAGGAAATAATAAAGCAAGAACCTGGAGAAGATAGGAGGATTTGTGGTACACAACTCAGGTGGAGGAATTAACCTTGAATGTCAGAAGAACACTGCCTCCTCTGAGACAGAGAGAAAGAGGTGAAGGTGGTGGTGGATTCAGAGAGATTCTAGGTGGAAGTACAGACAGACTACCTGACAGCAGGGGTCAAAGTCACCTGCTGAGCAAGAGGGACAGGGCTTAGTATGAAGTTTGCGGAAGGCAGTAGGAATTGTTAGTGGCCACTGTGGGAGTGGGAAAGAGCATTACTAGGGGATGAGAAGTTTTGCAGAGCAGAGGGGAAGGCAATAAATGAGAAGTGACTTCCAGCCAAGGCCATGGGACTTTTTTTCTAGCATCTCTCAGAAGCTCAGGTTCAGGAACGGGAATCCAGGCCGACTGGGAAAACCCAGAGTTGGAGGTTTGCAGGAAGGTGTGTAGAAGGATGAGGTATAGAAGTTGAAGTTGCTGGTAATAAGCATCTTGACTGGGGGGAGAAAGAAATAGAGCCAGGAGGAGACCGAATGATGGGGAGAAATGCAGAAATCAGGAAGCCGGATGCCAAGAACAAGTTGAAGAGTTGAAGGCCTGGAAGTGAGGATGCTGGGGTCAGACACTGAGACACAGGTTCGAGACCTTAGAGGTGGAGCAGTTCTAGGAGATGACCAAGTCTTCAGGATGGCCTTAAAAGTGGGTAGCTAGAGAGGAGAATAGTATGAGACCAAAGAATCACAGCCTATTCTTTGGGTAGGGAAACTGGGGCCCTTGCTCAGATCCCCACTTGGTGGTGGTGGAGCACATAATGTCCTGACCCCTTATTCCTCTTTTCTGACCATAATTCAAACTCAAAATTTCTATAATGAGTGTTACCCTGAAGGTCCTATAAAATAAGCTGACAGTTAACACAGCCACTGCAAGTACTATATTCCTGGATTAGCTCTGCCTGGGGCGTTGACCCAGGCCCCATCCAGCCACACTAGATAGAGCATTTTCCATCCAACTCTATTTTCTGACAGAGGCACTGACAAAGTTTCTTTGCTTTGCCAAACTTTCATCAGGCTCCTGAACCTTCTCCCAGGTCCATCTGTGCACTTTCTTGTAAAATCCAGTAAGAACTGTGGTAAGTCAATAACCAGAACCACTCACCCTCTATATGTGATCAGGTTCCATATCCTCCACCCTCCCCCAGGTGTCTGACCACCCTGGCCTGTCTTCAGCAAGAATCCTGTTAGGTCAGTTTAGTAAGAATCCCCCTTACCCTTGATATTTCCTCTTAGTAATTTTCCATCCAGAGACTCCCAACCTGTTCCTTGGCTATAAATTCCCACTTGCCTATGCAATATTCAGAATTGAGCCCGGTTCTAGTCTGAGGTCTCTCATACCCTATTGCAATAGTCCTGAATAAAATCTGTTTTTACCACTTTAACTACTGTCCAGCTCTGGTTTTTCTTTGACAGCACTAAGGGGTTTTGAGGAATCTTCTCGATTTCAATCTTGAAAGCTTGGGGATGTGAATTAAAGAGTCATAGCATCTCCTAATGTCTAGTACCTATAAATTAATGTCAAATTTTTGGATCCCAATTATGTTTTTGGCATGTACCACACCCTGGGATAATGTGGTACATAAATTTATCATCCATTCATAAAGTAATAGTTGCTTACTTGCCCTGAATTTGTCCTTCTCAAGCATCAAAAGATAAAGTGTGTGGATTCACCTACTTTATGATTCTAGAGACTGTTTTTCCCCAGCCTTCACTTTTGTAGGATTGAGTTCTAATCTATTTGTCTGTTCATATCCAGTCCCACTCCCTTCATCATATGTCCTTCTCTGAGAGTCTTGTTTGTCAGGATAGTGATGACTATTTGATTAGCTTTATAGCTTTCAAAGCACTGTCTCATAACTCATCTTATTTGAGCCCCACTGTTATCCTAAGAGTAAGGAAGAACATCCTTCCCATCACACAGATCAGAGAGGGGTTGACTTGCCCAAGGACACACTTGACTTATGACTCCATATTCTGGGATTTTTCCATACCAGAAGCACTAAGGAGCATGACTTTTCAGGTTCTAGGTTCAAATCTTCACCTGTCACTTTCTATGAACTTGGACAAATTATCTAATTTCTACAAGTCTGAATATCTTCATAATTAAAACCAGGATAGATGTCCTTATCCTGAAAGGCTGTTAAGTGGAATAAGTGGGATAATATCTATGAGTGCTCAGTCTATCATAACTACAATTCCAAATCTTTTATGTTGTTCTTGAGAATAAAATTCCTGGTCTTTTTCCTGAATCATAACAGAGACCTTGACATTTATAATTTATAATTAGAGTTTGGAAAATTCTTCTGTTATTGCACTACTTAATACTTCGCCGAATTTAAGTTCGTGTTTGCTCACATGTCATTGAAACAGCCCCACAACAGCAGAATATACATTCTTTCTAAGTGCACGTGGAACATTTACCAAGATAGACTATATTCTGGGCCATGAATCAAGTTTCACTACATTTTAAAGGATTAAAGTCATACAAAGTTTATCCACCGACCACAATGAAATTAATGAGAAATAGCAAATAGATATTTGGAAAATCCCCAAATATTCAGAAGCCAAATAACAAACTTCTGAATAATACATAGGTCCACAGATGAAAGAAGAAATTAAAAGAGAAATTAGAAAGCATTTTGAACCAAATAACAATGAAAGTATAACGTATCAAACTTCATGGGATATAGCTAAATCAATGCTTACAGGACAATTTGTATGCTAATATTATAAGCTGAATGCATATACTATTAGAAAATATGATCTCAAACAAATGACCTAAACTATTAAGCTAAAAGAAGAAACAAATAATAATAAAGATAAGAGCAGAAATCAATTAAATAGAAAAGAGAAAAGCCATAGAGAAAATCAATAAAACAAAAACTGGTTCCTTAAGAAGATCAATAAAATTAATAAACATTTACCCAGATTGATTAAAATTTAAAAATTATAACACAATATAAGGAATGAAGAAATTAAGAATAATAGGAATGAAGAAGGCCTCATCACTACAGGTATAAAAGGCATTAAAAGGATAAGAAGATAAACTGAACAAACTCACGCCAATACATTTGACAACTTTGATGAAATGGACAAATTCCTTGAAGAACACAAACAACTGAAGCTCACTCAAGAAGTACAGAACTTGAAAATCCCTATACATATGTTAGAGAGAATCTGAAGTTATAAACTTTTCCATCACAGAAACAAACAAATATGTCAAGTCCCAAATGGATTTATTGCTGAATTCTACTAAATATTTAAGGATGAAATAATACAAATTCTATATATGTTTTTCAAGAAAATTGAAGAGGAGGGAATATTTTCCAATTTAATCTATTAGACCAGCATTCTTCTGATGTGAAAACTAGATAAAGACATTATAAAATTACAGACTAAACTCATAAACACAGATGTAAAACCCTTAACAAAACTTTAACAGATCAAATCCAAGAAAAAAAAAGATAATGTATCATGAAAAAAATGAGGTTTATTCCAAAAATGCAAGATAGGTCTAAAATTCAAAAATCAATGTAATTAACTATATTAACAGAGTAAAAAAGAAAAGTGATATGATCATCTCAAAAGATGAAAACATTGACAAAATAAAATATCCATTTATGATTTAAAAAAAACTACCAGGAAACTAGGAATAGAAGGTAACTTCTTCCACCTGATGAAGGCCATCTATGGAAAAACCAACAGCTAACATCTTACTTAATGGTGAAAAATGCTTTCCCCCTAAGATTAGGAACAAGGCACGTATATCTGCTTCTAATACCTCATTCAAATTGTCCTGGAGATGTAGTAAGGCAAGGAAATAAATGAAAGGCATCCAGATATAAAGCTGTCTTTATTTTAAGATGACATAATCATTTATTTAGAAAATGCTAAGAGACTTTTTAAAAGCCAGAAGAGCTAATAAATGAGTTTTACAATAGTATAAAAAACATAAAATATTTAGGTATAAATCTTTCAAAATATATGTAAAAGTCTGTATTACAAACATGCAAAAAAAGCTATAAAACATACCAAAAAAAAAAAAAAGAACTACAAAGTACTGATGAAAGAAATCAAAGAAGATCTAAATAAATGGAGAGATGGAAATACCATGTTCATGGATTAGATGTTAATTCACTACAGAGAAATCTATAGGTTCAATACAACTCTACTCAAAATCTATCTCAGTAAAAAAATTTTGTGAAAATCTAGTTCACAAAAAAAGTTCACTAAAAATTTTTATGGGAAGTCTAAGGAACAATTTCTAAAAAGAAGAACAAAGTTGGATACTCACACTACCTGATTTCAAGACTTTCCATATAGATACAATAATCCATATAGTATGATATAGATGCAAGAATAGACATAGACCAATGGAACAGAATAGAGAAACCATAAATAGACCCACACATTACAGCAATTGATTTTTGTCAAAAGTGCAAAGGGGGGACTTCCCTGGTGATGCAGTCGTTAAGAATCTGCCTGCCAGTGCAGGGGACACACGTTTGATCCCTGGTCTGGGAAGATCCCACATGCCGTGGAACAACTGAGCCCATGAGCCACAACTACTGAGACTGTGTTCTAGAGCCCATGAGCCACAACTATGGAGCCTATGAGCCACAACTACTGAAGCCCGTGCACCTAGAACCCATGCTCTGCAACAAGAGAAGCCACCACAATGAGAAGCCCGTGCACTGCAACGAAGAGGAGCCCCCACTCGCCACAACTAGAGAAAGCCCACGCGCAACAACGAAGACCCAAAGCAGCCAAAAATAAATAAATAAATGTCTTAAAAAAAAAGTGCAAAGGCAATTTAATGTTTTCAACAAAGGCAATTTCATGAAAAAAGAAGGCAATTCAATGTTTTCAACAAATAGTACTGGACCAAAAAGATAGCCATATGGAAAAAAACTAAGCTAAAAACTCCTACCTTTTAAAAGATAAAAAAATTAACTCAAAATTGATTAAGACATAAACGTTAACACTTAAAACTATAAAACTTTTAGAAGAAAACTTAGAAGAAAATCTTTGCTAACTTTAATTTCCTCAAAACATAAGCAATAGCACAATTTACCTAAGAAAAAAACTGATACATTGAAAGACAGTGTCAGGAAAATGAAAATACAAGTCATGAATTGGGAGAAAATATTTGCAAATTGCATATCTGATAAAGCACTTGAATCCACATATACAAAGAACTCTCAAAAGTTAGTAAGAAAAGAAACAAAGGTTTAATCAGACACTTCCCTAACAAAGAAATACAGGTGACAATAAGCACATTAAAAAAGATGCTCAACATCATAAATCACTTTGGGAAATATTAATTAAAACAACAATGTGATACAATTACTCACATGTTAAAAAGACAAACAACAAAAAACCCCTTAAGTACCAAGCCTGAAATTCTCATACATTTCTCATAGGAATGCAAAATGGTATTGCCACTCTGAAAAACAGTTCAGCAATTTCTTTTAATGTTAAACATACACTTAAGCTACCCAGTAATCTGGGTATTTAAATATCCTAGATATTTACCCAAGTGAAGTGATAGCTAATGTTCATACAATAACCTGTACACAAATGTTTACAGCCACTGTATATATAATTGGCAAAAACTGGAACCAAATGTCCTTCAATTGGTGAATGGGTAAACAAACTGTGGTACATCCATACATAGGAACACTACTCAGCAATAAAAAGGAATAAGCTACTAATGCACACAAACATGGATCTCAGATGCATCAAGCTAAGCCAGACTCAAATGCTACATATTGTATTATTCCACTTATAAGGCATTCTTACAAAGGCAAACTATAAGGACAGGGAACAGACCAGTGGTTGCCAGGAACTGGAGTGGGAGATGTTGACTACAACAGGAAATGGAGGGTTTTGTGGGGACTGGTTGATGGAACTGTTCTATATTTAAATTGTGGTGGTAGTTATCCAACTGTATTTACTTATCAAAACTTATAGAACTATATACCAAAGAGGGTTAACTTATTATATGTGTATGTATATTATACCTTATTTTTAAAATAAAAAGAAAAAAGAAAAAACCAACAAGATTCAGAGGTCAAGTTGACCAAGATCCATAATTAGTGAGTGGTGAAACTGGGATCTGAATCCAGTTCTGACTCCAAAGCTTGTGTTCATATCAACCATGGCAGAGACAGTGGCAGTCACGTACCCAATTTCTCAATCTTTCTTCTGTAATGATAGCTAAGGAGACTATGTGTATTCCACGTGATCCACCACAAAACAATGGAACTTCTATGACTATTTGAAATATAAACTTTTGCATGTTAACCCATAGATGGTGGGGCTGTTTGTTACTACAGCATAAAGTATCCTGTTCTAACTGATACAACCACTATGTTGCACTCCCCAGTAGCTTTCTTTTGCAAGACCTGAGGGTCTGTTTAAGAATGTTAGGTTATAACCCTGGAACAACAGAGAGGAGAAAGTTGTTGAGGGTCTTGAATCCAAAATGTAGAAGTATAGACTCTATTGAGTAGGTGACTGGGTCTCCCACATAGCTGGACATCCTGGATTCAGTCTTAAAGAACTATGAAAGAGCAGTGGCCTGGCTGCAGAGCTCTGCTGACTCTGTGACTTAGCCCTCTATGGCTCTGCCCAGGAGCCATTTTCCTTGGTATTAAAAAGCTAAGTCTCTCACTGGCAATCTCTCCAAAGGCTGAACCCCTTGGGCACCAAGAGTATCCAGAGCCTTCCTGTTTGGGATCTAGTGCCCTGGCTGGCTCCTGCACTTACAGGCAATGTTTTCCTGTTCAGGTTGCAATGTTCTGTGGAAAGTGTGAAGCAGAAATTGTTGTGATAAGCCCGGAGCTGAGGGGCCTCTGGGGAGCAGCCCTAGTGAGCTGGGTCACCTCATTTCGTGAGGGCCAGCCCTGGGGGAGGCTCCACAGACTTAATTAAAGCCAGCAGGAGCCTGTTTGAAGCAAGAAGAGCAGAAGAGTGAGGGCAGCAAAGAGCAAGCTAAGCCAAACCCACCTCGTCCTGCTAGAAACCAACCTGGGAGTCCCATAGGCTGGAGCCCAGGTTAATACCAAGGCACAGGACGAGTGAGGGGCAGCACAAGGAGTGTTGTGAGCACCAGGGGGCAGGGCAGAGGGCTGGAGCAGGAAGGCAAGGTGGCTGACCTGAGGAGGCTAGGGGGAGATCACAGCTCTTTTTATGGAAACTGGTTCCCAGGGCTGAGCTGCTGGTGATCACCAGAGTAACCAGCTGGGGTATGGGGGTCGGAGGACACAGGAATCCCAAACAAAAGTGCTCATCAAAGTTTCAGGGAAACATTTTAAAGCCAGATCCTGCCACCATACCTGCTTTTGGAAGGTCTGCTCACCTGCCCCAGCCCAGAGAAACCTCTTCCTCCTATGGAGGGTCTCCTTTTCTGCTGTTCATGGACCCCTGCGTGGCTAAGTGTGTGGGCAGCAGGGGCTCCGGCTTCTATCCCTGTGTATCCCTAACCATAGCTGCTCTGGCCCCATCTACAGACCTGGCAGGGGCTGCCTCTGGCTTCCAGGGCTACCAGCCCCATACCATGCTTTGGGCTGGAGAGAAATGGACTTCTTTTTTCCTTCCATAGCCATGGGCTTTGGGAATGCTTTTGAGAGGACTTGACTTCTAGACCAGACAATAAAGAGTTGACAACAAGCCTGAATATGAATTTGTACATTTACACAGCAATTTAGAGTTTGCAAAGCCCTTTCACATATCTTGTCTCATTTTCCCCCTGATTAACTGTGAGATCATTAGAGCAGGAATTCTTATTCCCATGTTACAGATGAGGGAATAGAGACCCAGGAAAAATTAAATAACTCACCAGTCACAGTGATAGACTCAAGAGCCTTTCCTACGGCTTAAACCAGGAAAGTTTTGGGGTTTTTTTTCTGTCATATATGAGACATTGGTAAAAGATTTCTCTTGCTAAAAAAAATAAAATAAATAGCCATAAAAATTTGAAGATCAATACTCTGTTTTTTTCCAATGAGGAAACAGAGACCCAAAGAGGTGAAATGATTTTCCCAAGTACATGCTAAGTAAGGGTCCAAGGTGAAGCCAGAACCCATTTCTCCTGCTTCTAGGTCAGTTCCCTTTTTTTTTAAAACCCAAATTATGGTTCTGGGCCAGAATTATGCAGTGTGCCTTTACTCTCTCCTAAATCTTTCTTGCCAGGGTCCAGACAATCAGAATTAAGGGCAGAAAGGAGCCTTACTCCCTATCTGAGGAAAGGGGTGTTACACTTCACCAACAAGGACACCAAGGCCAGGCAGAGATGACTTTTCCCACATCATACAGTAAGTCAGAGGCAGAAACAGGATGAACCCAGAGCCCCTGGATCTCCAGGGCCATGTTCTTCCACTATCTCCCCAGGTTGCCCTGACTTCCTACCTCGAGAAATTCCTGACTCTTTCCTCACTGACATCCAATTACCTCCTAGCTCCTCAGAACCAGGTGAGGGCTCTTTCCAACCCACTCCACTCTTGATAGCAGTGATTTTCCCTCTCCATCCCTGCCCTAGCACTGGGTGCAAGACAACGTATTTAAGACCATCTGTGCCCAAGAGGGCAAGAGTCACAACCTACTGCAGAGTAGAAATTGTGGAGGTGAAGGAGGGAGGTGTCCTTCTGTCCAGTTCCCTAATTCTGTAAAACTTTTCATGCCTTCTCCCTTGATAGCCCTTAATGTCACCATACTGCTGGCACAGGACTTCAAAGCAGCCTCCGCTGGGGAGCCTCAGATCACCATTAAGGGAGAGTGGTGGTGGGTTCATACTCTCCTCCTGCCTTAGACACGTCTGACTCCCGTCTCCAGCCCACCCTGTCTCTGAGGCGCTCATGCAGCTTTGCATTCCCAACACATACACACAGCACCAGGAACAATGCCGCACCAACTATTTGTTTAATATTTATTATATATTATTCTAATATATTATCATATTTATTAATACATTATCATATTTATTGATACAACATTTATGTTATATTTATATTATAGAATATTTATTATAAATATACTTATTAACACAGTATTATATGAATCAATAGTATATATGATATATAATGTATAGTAATATATAATATATAATATACTGTCATATTATATATGTTATATATAATATATGGTATTAACATATATAATATATAACATAAAATGTTATTTACTGCTAATTGATTCATTAATAATTAATACATCCCTGTACACTCATGCAGGACTAAACCCTAACGGAGACAGAGAAGGATCCTGAGCAATATATTTCATTAGTTACAAGAGTGAGAACTAAATCCCAAACGTATTTCCCCAGATGCTTTTCATATACCTTTGCAGCACCTTTAAAGACTCCTTAGGACCCCCGTTCTCATTCGTTTCCATCTCCTGAACTTCTAGTTTTCTAAGACTGAATTGTACTAGCTTCACTGATGTTTCTGACATGCTCTAAAATTACTAAATGGTTATCAACAGGATGCTGTGTTCTGGCCAAACCAAATAGATGCCTGTTTGCTGGTCTAGAGTTAGCTGGAAACATGCAATCTGTGAGTCCTGCAAGATTCTAGATTTGGAAAATGCCCACAAGTGTCTGAGGGTGGGGAGGATGGATCCGTGGTGGTTTCCGCCCCTCGTGTCACCCCTTTCACGCGCCTCAGTTTACTCACCTGCAACAGGATTGAGAGAGGGTGCTGGAGTAATTATCCCTCACAATGGGGCTGTGAGAAACAATTAAAGAAACATTGCAATGTGTCTGAATGAACAAATTCATATGAAAAAACCCCTTGAATGGGTCTCTGGGGAACAACAAACAGATTTTACAAGTTCACAGTTACTTAGCTAAGATCAGGTGATGATATTTTATTTGAGAAAAAAGAAAACATTATGTGCTAGCAGAGATGCCCATACTTGGGCTGAGTGAGGGCCATCTGGGAGGAGGGAAGGGGGTTGCCTGGTTCGGGGGCCTGGGAGGAATATTCACCCTTTCCAGTCACATGCTAGTGGAGTCTTCCCCATCGCCTGGGTGCTGCCATCCACCTGCCCGGATGTCTGGCTTTCCCTGACATCCCCTTCCATGGCAGGATTTCAGCTTTATGTCTTCTTCCTGGGTTTTCATTTTCTCAGCTTTTGTCTTGTTTTAGAAAATAATCAGATGAAAATGCTCCCCAAAAGCTCAATATTTAGCTGTGACATATGGTAGGAACTGGTTAAAAGCATCTGTCCTCTTTACCTCCCATTTTCCAGATTATTCTTCAGGAATAAGAGGGCCATATATCCTATTTGGCAAATGTATTTTTTCTTTTTTCTCTTTTTTTCATGTTTATATATTTTTATCTTTTTCTCTTTCTCTTCCTTCCTTTGCCTCTTTTCTTCTCTCTTTCCTTTTTTTTTTTTTTTTAAATGAGTTCCAGGATTCTTTGTTCAGCATGTAGCTGTAGATATCTGTGAGGTGGCATGAGTGGCTTTATCAGTCCCAGCAGTTCAGAGGGAAACACTCATAATGCTTTATCTCAAAACTCATACAGACTGCTCTGCTCTAGAACTGAAATATCATACCTTTATTCCTTTGGGAAACCTAAGGGGCCTTCTGGGCCTCAGTTCCCACATGGAGTAACAGCAGCTATGAGTCTGGGAGGATGAAGAGAAGCAAATCTACTCCCACAGCCTCACCCATATTGCAGTCCAGCTCCTCCTCCTTTGAGGTTGTTCAGTCCCCAGGGAAATTAGCTGAGGGTAGAAGACCCAAGGCTGGGCTGGCTATACAGTTACCACTGTATTATTCTGGCTCATCACACAATTTCTCTGGGTCTTGCTTTATTTATAAATAAACAGGAGAGGCTTGTACTAAATCAGTGGATTTCAAATTTTTACCTCTTTTATTTTTCAGCAGTGGAATCCTTTTCTCAAAATCTTGCATAGGACCTCATTATAGGAAACAGATAAAAGTGGGGCTACCCTGACTGAACATGGATGGGAGGGCTTGGGCACTGAATTCAGGGTCCAGGCTGGGGGCCAGCGGAGGAGATGCCCACTGTGGATCCTTCCAGTTCCAGGACTTGATGATTCTTGGGCCATTGCCCCTGACTCCAACTGAGATTGCAGGAGAGGAGTAAGGAACCATAGTACCACCTTCTCTCCCTGGTGTCCCAGCATCCCTGCCTGCCTTCCCTATTCCACAATGACTGGGTGAAAACAGGATCCTTTGGTTGTGGCCTGACATTAGGGAAAACCGTCCAGGCCCCTCCCCACCCCCCCTCCCACCCACCACGGCCCACTGCTGCCTTCCTCCTCAGCCTCCCAGTTGCCGAGGCCCTGGCAGATGTGAAAGCTGACCTGGGACCTGGGACAAGGCCTTGAGGGGGAGCTGGTGACTTCACAGAGGAGGAGATCAAAGGAGGCTGAGCTCATGTGACCCAGGCCGCAGAGTCAGGGCCAGGGATAGCTGTGAGAACAGAGGGAGGACACGGGAGCCCTCCAGGCAGGCAGGAAGGAGGCTCCTGATCCTTCTCCGACGTCCAGGTGGTACCTGCTTTCCCCCACAGCCATTTCTTTTTTCTTAACTTTTTATTTTGTATTGGAGATATGTACGGCTGAGTTGCTTTGCTGTGCACCGGAAACTGTCACAACATTGTTAATCAGCTATACCCTCATGGCCATTTTGTGGCAGACAGTTGGTGAGTGTGTGTCGGTGGGGGAGGAGGGGCGGTCAGTAGAATTTCTGGTTGTTTTGTTTCTTTTAACTAATTCCTCATCCTTTACTCCTCTCCCACCTCTTCAGACTTTATAGGAATTTTTGGTTATTCAACACACCCTCTTTCCTGTCAGACGATATTTCATTTCTCACATTCCACCCCGGGGCCTAGGTTAGCACAGCCTGGCTGCCCCAGTTAACCTAGGTGAGATATTAAACCCCACCCACCCCGGGAGTCACCCATCATCATCCCCGAGCCGCGGGTCCACTCTGTAGTGAAACGGAGGTGCTAACAGTTCTCATGGTATTTTCAATTAAAAATTCCTGAAATGTTTCCAACATCAGCCAGCCAGAAAGGAGGGTGATAGAGAACAAATGGTGACAAGGAGAGAAAGAGAGAGAAGGAGAGTGAGGGGGCAGTGGGTAGGGGAGGGGAACAAATATGTGAGGGGCTGGGAGTCAGCGAGGGAGCCAAGGAGGACTAGACCAGAAAAACGGAGGCAGGAAAGAAGATGAAGGGCCCAGATCAAGCTGCCGAAGTAGAGCGGGAGGCCTAAGAAAGAAGCGGAACCTGCATGTGGAAAAACTGAAACCACCAAAAGATAAAGTGCTTTGGCTACAAGTCCAAAAATTTCAACCAAGGTAGCTGGCACTTTGTTGGCATTCATTAGCCAAGTTTTATGCAATGTTCTTATTTATTCTTCCTTTGTTATTATTTTTTTTACCACGTCCTGTATTACGCTAACCAGAAAGCCCATCCCAAAAATGTGCCTGAGGCCGCAGGGAAGGGAGCTACAGAGATCTAAACCTTTTCGGGAAGGAGGACCCAAGGACATCCCCAAGTCTTTGACTGTCTTTTGAGAAGTTACAGAGAACTCAGCCCTGCCTGACCTCCAAGGCAGGTACTTGGCAAACTCATGTTGTTGAAACCGATGTGGTCACCCATCCTGTTGGGGAGGGAGGGCCACAGACAAAGATAAATATGAGAGAGATGGGGAAAGGCCGTTACGTAACATTCCCAAACACACCACTTCAGAGAGTGTGCGGAGGAGGAAATGAGAACCAGTCATTTCAAAAGCAGAAAAGCAAAGTAAAAGCCCCACAGGCACCCAATCCACCCAATCCACACAATCCTCCTGTGCAGAGGGGAGTCACTAGATCTACGGGAACCGCCAACCCCAGGAATGCTCAAGAATCCTCTTGAGGAAATAGCCTCACTATGGTTTTCTCAAGAGTGTGGGATCCCCCTCCAGTGTCCCCCAGTCCAGGCAACGGTGCCACCCACAATCCAGTTTGCACATATCAGAAACCCTGTCCTAGTCTGCCTGGACTCCTCCCCCTCCCCCTCCATTATTATCCATCCCCACATCCTGGAAATTGTAACCATGGCTCAGGCCATCATCCCATCTCACCTGGGGTAGCTTCCCGATGGCCTCCCTGAAGCTGTGCTTGCTCCCTCTAATCCACTGTCCACCCTGTAGCCGGACAATCTAAAAAAAATGCTACTCTCATGGTAGCTTGCTTATAGCTTCTCACTGCCCTCGAATCAAGTCCAAGAGATTGAGCCCGGGCTACAACATCTGCTGGGATTGGTCTCTGCTATCTCTCTAGCTCCATGCTGCAACTCTCCCTCTCTCCACTGCTGGACCCCCTGGCCTTCTTCCTGTCCTGTGAATACACAAATTTCTTTTCTGTCACATGGCTTTAGCATCTGTAATCTATATGTCAGGGTCTCTTCTTTCTGTGGTATGGGCATTATCCCTTAGAACCTGCTGAGGGAAGGGAAATATCAATGGAAGGGGCCGTATAGTCTCCCTGGCTTCCAGGGTCCTCTGCTGGTCTGTACTCTCTGCCCCTTTAGTAATTGCAGGATGCAACACAAAGTCCTTGGAAAACCCCCAGTAGCTCCCCCGTCTCCTTACCTCCAATACCACCATGTCTGTTCCCACTGAAAGACTACATAGTAACTCCAAATTAGTCATTAGTAGTTGTTTTCCTGAAGGTTTAAAAGAACATCCCTAAATGTACCCAGTGGAAGAACAGGGAGTTCTGACTTATCAGGCTAACTTGTCCCTTGGGCTGAAGTGAGGGTGTAAAGCCTCACATTAGTCTTTGAATAGACAATGGCCCTATTTCTCCACCCTTGCTATGCATCTTTGTACCCACTTTTGAGCTCCTCTTTGAACTATCCAAATCCAAAGCTGTTGTGGACTGAATATCTGTGGCTCCCCAAAATTCATATGTTGAAGCCTTAACCTCCTATGGGGATAGTATTAGGAGGTGGGGGTCTTTGGGAGGTAACTAGACATAGAAGAGGGTAGGGTCATGAGGGTAGGGTCCCCATAATGGGATTAGTGCCCTTAGAGAAGAGGAAAAGACACCAGAACTTCTTCTCCATGTGCACACACACCAAGAAAAGGCCATATGAAGACACAGTGAGAGGGTGGCTGTCTGTAACCCAGGAAGGGGGCCCTCACCTGACACTGAATCTGCCAGCCCCTTTATCTTGGACTTCTAGCCTCCAGAACTGTGAGAAATAAATATCTGTTGTGAAAGCCAGTCTACGGTATTTTGTTATAGCAGCCTGAGCTGACTAAGACATTCCTCAGAACGCTCACCCCTCTCAAGAAGAAACCACTGTGCCTCTGGCTCAGGCGTTGGGAGATGCTAATGGGCTGTTCCTCCTCCCAGGCTTCTCTTTGCCTGGAGAGGCAGAGTCCCAGTGATTGCTTCATCTGCACTTTGGTCTTTCTCCCCAGAGGATGCCCATCACTGGTTTCTTCCTGAATCACCTACAAGCATATGCCACTATGGAAACCAATTTTATTCTGAGGATGACACAGTCTAGTCTATGAAGAAAACCTATTTTTTTCTATTTACCTGACTCTGACCTTGTGAAATAACACTTGCCTTTTTATGCCATATGTATATTTGTCTCCTTTCTGAACTATGTTCATTACAAAAAGCCCCTCACCTCAACCTTCACCCCCACATTATCTGAGATTGCATTTCAGGATGGAGGGCACTATCTCCACACAGCTTCTCCCTGGAAAGTGAGGGAGGGCCCATTTCAGTTCCTCTCCACAGGCATGCTTTTCCTTTAGACTGCAATGTTCCTTCTTCCCCAGTTCCATTATCTAAATGGCTTCTGCTTGTCTTTCGCTTCTCAGCTCAAAGTTCCTCAGGGAGTTCGTTCGCTCGTTCGTTCGTTTGTTCATTCATTCATTCATTCCTTACTTCCTAGCTCTGTACCAGGCCCTGGGCCAGATGTTGGAGATACAATGATGAGCCAAGACAAGTATGTCCCTTATGGAGTTCAGTCTTGTGGGAGCAGACAATCAAGTTGGAAGGCATAGAGTGCCACTGTGATAAGCTCCAGGAATGCATCACTGGACAAATTGGACACATTTAGGGAGGGCAACAAGGGAGATGTATGAGCATTCCAAGCAGGGGAACAACCCGTGGAAAGGTCGTTCGTCAGGAGGGAGCAAAGCACGTATTAGGGATTGAAAGAGGGCTGGGCTGGCTGAGGCAGAGAGTGTAGGCTGTGTTTTAGTATGAGTTTGGGGAAAGGGAAAAGGGCAGAATATCAGGACTTTGTAGGATATGCTCTGGAGTTTGTCTTGACTCTTAAGAGCAAAGAGACATTGAGATTTTCAGTGTTGGGAAGGGGGTGGGGGTGTGGAAGGGTAGAGGAATAGAGGTGAGGGTAAGGGTGGCATGATCAGGTTTTCCTTTCAGAAGACCACTGTGGCTGCATTGTGTAGAATGGACTGCAGGGGCCCCGGGGTTGGGGGTAGACCCGGTAGGGGTACTACAGTGGTAAACACAAGAGACAACAGTGCTAGTGGAGACAATGGCAGTGAAGATGGAGAGAGGTGCAAAATTCTGGAAGATACTTAGGAGCACAATCCAGGGGCTATGGTGTGGGATTGGTAATGGGGAGTGAGAGGGTATGTGAATGAGTCCTTGGTTACTGGCTTCCACACAGGCATTGGGGGTGGGAGTTCTGTGTTCCCAGATGGATAGGACTAAAATAAGACCTGGTTTGGGAGGGCAGATCCTGAGTTCTATTATGCCCTCCCTGTACAAACCCAGCCAGCGCTCAGCAGTGTTGTCATTAATCAATATCTGGGTAGTTATGTGTTTATTGTACGAATTTTCTGGACAATTATTCATTCCACGAGGGTGGGACTAGAGTTGGTCTTATTCACCAGGAAATCCGCAGGGCCTGACTTGCTGGCATTCAGCAAATGTTTGTTGAATAGATTAGTGACCATCTGCCTCGGTCCGTGTGCCATTTGAAACATTTGCCATTTCTGTAGCCTCCATGTATCCCAAACTGAATTTGTAACTAACCTTGCATGTTGGAGTTGAAAAGCGCTGGGCTTGGAATCAAAAGATCTGGGTTGAAAACCTACTAGTTATGCGCTAGGCTAGCCAAAGGTCTACAGATGAGTCAGAAATATTCAGAAATATGTTCCCTCTTGGGTAGAGCAACCTGGAAGCCAGGCCAGTCAGAATATAAACACAGCAAACTGAGAAGTGGTGATTATCATTCTGAAGGTGCTAGCTTTAATATACCTGTAATAGCTTATTTTATCATTTCACTTCATTTCATTTTTATTATTTTTAAATGGTGGGGTCCTAGAGGGGCCTCAGAGTAGATCAAAGGTCTCCAAGAAGGGACTGAGTTTCCCCCCAACAGTGGGGCTTCCCCAAAAGGAATTTCTCTAGGAGACATTTCTCTAAAAGACATTTGCCTTCCATCATTCTTTCCTTGGGAAGAAGTCAGAGGTCAGAGGGGTTAGGGTGTGAGCTCTGAGTCACGCGGGGGAAGGTGGGAGCCCAGCCTCAGGAGTCCTGGTTCCAGACCCAACCTGCCATGTGGTGATAGAGAAGCTAGCCCCACCCCAGCCAGAGCTTGAGTTTCTGCATGTAGAGAATGAAGGCCTTGTACTAATTTAATGCCGATTCCCAGGGTGGCACTAGGTATTGGGGGTGCTGTTGCAGAGGCAGGAGAGGTGGTAGCTTACAAGGCTAAAATCAAGGAGGCCAGAGTTGGTGGGATGAGGCTGCTGACCTGATACCAGGAGGCACAAGTTTAAATCTCCAGCCACCTGAGGTCATTCTGTTGGCTCATCAATAAGGCACCCCCTGAACCCCAACCTAAAGTGGGCCCCCCATTATTTCCTATCATAGTGCCCTATTTTTGAAATAAACTATACAAATTGTGCAACTTTAAACTAAATATTTGTGTGATTATGTTTCAAATGTGTCTCTGCCACCAGGCTATAAGTTCTATTAAATGACCATTCTGTATGAACAGAACTTAGCATAGTGCCTGCCAGGCACAGAGTAAATGGAGATCTGTTGAATGAATGGATGGATGGATGGATGGATGATTGAATAGATGGATGGATGGATGGATGGATGGATGGATGGATGGATGGATGGATGGAGGAGTGTGTGAGTGAGCGAATACGGAAACAGCAGTTCCCATGCTCCAACACTCCCTGTTGTACTGGGACTTCTGCCTTCCATTTTTGATAAGTTCACTCCCTGTTCCCCAATGACTGCTCCCATCCCCCACCCTAGCAGAGTCCACGCCACTTTCCTTGGCCCCAGGAGAAGACCCAGATCTCTTCAGCTCACATGCCAGGCTCAGCAGTGGGACTCTTTTTACTACTTCTGTGGCTGCTGTCCTGGTAGTCTTTGCTTCTGTGATTAGAAGGGCTAGAAATTAGCCCAGTTCTGAAGATTACTTCACGGGGACTAGCTGCCATCCAATTTCTGGCTTGCCAGGAGTTTGCCAATACCTCCAAGATGACTGTGGTCCTGACAATGACAGCAGCTCCATTATTATGTTCTTATTACTTGTCAAGCTGTGCTGAGCACTTCCACATCATCATTCATTCTCCCAGCCATCCTGTGACATAGATGCTATTCCTGTCTCCACTTCCCAGATGAGGGCACTGAGGCACAGAGGGGGCCTGTCCATAGTCATGCAAGTAGCAATGGGCTGAGATGAATTTGGATTCAGGCAGTCTGAGTACAGAGACCATGCCTGTAGCCATACGATAATTTCCTCTTGTCCTAAAAGTGTGGTCCTTTCCGTTGAGTTCCGGCTTCAGCTGTGAGATTTCTATTCTAGGGTTCATATTGGGTCTCCAAGTAATGCCCAACTGCAAAGTGGGTGGGTGTGGAGAGGGCTGCTGTGTCCTGGGGAGAGGAAATATTTTGATTTTTGAGTGTCAATGGTGCATACAAGTTCTGCAGATTGTCCTCCTGGGGGTGCAGGCTGTGCTTTCAGGAAATGCTCAAGTATCCACTCTGGATGCGATCAGCCCAGGGAGGAGGGGCAGGTGCCCGACCTCTGAATGCCAAGTGTGGGCCCAGGACAGTGGTGATTCTCACACTTTGGCTTCCCAATAGAAGGATGCTGAAGCTCTGCTGCATCTCTTTCTCATTGAATTTATTTCAATTTTAAACAATAAGGATTTAAAAAATCAAATTTAGGAATTAAATCCAAAAGTGTGCCAAACAGCAGACTATAACACACGGAGGATTGATGAGTATTTCATAAAGCACCATTTTAAAGTAACAGAAACGCTCCCAATTAGTGCTTTTAACCCTTTTTTTAAATTGCTTGGATTAAAATCAACTCTTAAGCAAGCCTGGAACCAATATGCTGTTGTTTCTTCTGTTTGTATCAATCTTACAGCTGTTGCCTTGCTAGGATTAATTTGTCTCCGAGGGGTTTCAACACTATCCTCCCTAGTGTATTTTCAGAGCCCATAATGTCATGTAATCGGGACCATGTTATTTTTGTCTGAATCTCTGGGAGTGATGTAAGAGGAAAAAGGAAACCAGCTAACTCCCAACCATTTGACCAAAGGTTAAATTAGTCTTGGCCTTTCCCCAGCTGGACGGAATGCTGCTCAGTCAAACATTTATTCCACCCAGCAGAATGGAAGTCCTCTTCCTTTCTTCTTGAATTATTTTCCTTACAATATCCTTCCCCATCATGTCCCCAAGTAATATGCCAATACTCGTGTCCCCCTCCTGGGCCCCCACCATCTTTACGTTGTTCATTATGGATCATTGGTACAGAGTAGAAGTATGTAGAAAAAGTCATACGAGATGAACAAAGATCCTGACATGGGAACTAGAGGCATGTTATTCTTAAGAAAGATTTCAAGCTGCTAAGTGGCTGCAAGGAGAACACACTGCTTGGCCCCTTGGTCTTGTCACCAATGCAGATGCACAGTGTTGCCAGCATCTCGGGAACACCCTGATGGCTCTGATTGCAGCTTCTTCTGAAGCCAAGCAGGACAAGCCAAAAACCCCACATGAGCCAGTAGATGGTCCTCTTATGAGACCCATAGACATGTTGACTTTCACTCCATCAAACTCATACTTCCTGTAAGTGCAGGAAGCTCTCTCGGAGCCTGAGAGCAGGTCTTGAAAAATTAACATCTCTCCATTGACACTATCTGTTTTGTATTTGAAGAAACTTCAGGGCATGAGTTGTGGCCATTGAATGATGTAACAGGCCCAATGAAATAGTCATGTTTCCTTTAGGTGTTCTTCTTTTGTCAGCAAGCCGATTTATCCAGTGGTAAACTACAGTCTTCTGAAAATAATGTCCCCCCTCCCAGGAGTGGGGACACTTTGATAGAGGAGAATGATCTGGGACTTTGGAGCTAGAAGAGCTGGAAAAGCAACAGCTGACATTCATTGAGACTTCACCAGGTCTGTGCCAAGCACTTTACGTGCATGATTTCCTTTGGCCTATGCAGTGATCCCAGGAGGCAGGTACTTTTGTTGTCCCCATTTTCCAAGAAGGAAATTGAGATTTTGAGAGTTTGGGTAACAGGCCTAACATCACAGAGGCAGGAGGTAAGAGCTCAGTCTGGGACTGTCGGGACGGGTTTCCCAGGCTGCTCCCTATTGCTTCCCTGGGAGTGGGTTGTGGATGCGGCCTCACCGTCTTCCTCCCTGAAATGGGAACAATAAGACTTGTCTTTCCTACAGAGAGGGTGGTTATAAGACTCGAAGGAGGTACAGATGTGAAAAAAAAGGTGGGCCTGTGAAACAATATGTAAATGTCTGTTATTTTATGGTGGAGAAGTGAGGAGCACCAGGGACCCGCTGCCTCATGAGGCTCTGTTTGTAGCCTGAACTCTTGTAATCTGTAGGACAGTTTGTGGGGATGGGGGTCTATGTGGACGGTAGTGGTGATATTTCAATTCTTAATGGATGAAGTGTAAAATCAAGTAGAAGCAAGAAAACAGGAAAGGGATCTAAGACAACAAGGGCAACTCAGTGTTGTGGAGACAGGAGAGAAGACAAGATGCTGCAGTGTCAACCCTCAGGTCAGTTACTTTCCCTCTTGCCTCCTAGCCTGCAGTCCATTTGGTCATCCTCACCCAATCAAATTCTGTCAAATGCATCCCCCAAAGAGCTCTCACATCTCACTCCCATCGGCACTCATCTTGTCACAGCCTCTACCTGTTCTCTATGCCTCTAGTCTCATCCCTTTCCTCCACCCTGCCATCAGAAACCTTACCCTTCAATGGCTACACAGTTCTTTGAAGAATCATGTCTAAATTCTGAGCATGAGTTACTGCCCTTTAGGACCCAGACACTGCTAGGACCTGCAGCCTCAGCCACAACTCACAGCCCTATATTCCAGCCATATGGAAGCACTGGCCATTGCCATGCCTGACATTTCCTCTCTCAACCTTTGGGAGGTGGAAAAGATGTCCTTCCCTTCCTTACCTAGAACTCCTATGAGAGGTCCAACTTATGAATTGTCCTTCTGTATATTCTGATTGGACTGTACTTGAATTATCCAACAGTACTGTAATAATTTAATACCTGTCATTCTCACTCAGGATTTCTTAGCTGTGGGAACTATGTGTTAATCTCTAGAACTATAATCCCCAGTATTGGTGTCTGGCACATAGACGGCACTTGAGAGAGGTTGTCTGAAAGGATGAATGAGCCTCTAAATTTGGAATTGGGCTTGTATGCAAGATGGGTCTTCCTCTTCTCTTTGTTCAGTTCACTGGCTGTGTTCTACAAATTTTCATGAGTTTTTCAACAACTGTAGAGATTGTATTCAGATCTTATGATGTGATATGGCTACTTCTGATTATTCCTGAGTTGGGGGAGTGGGTGGTAGGTAAATTATCTTAAAGCAAGTAAGCCAAAAAGAAAGCTTTTTTTTTTTAATTGGAAGAAGAAGAAAAGATTCTGGTTCAGCACAAGGTTTGAACAAAATCTCTGCCAGCCAATTAATCCAGGAAAATGAACTCCCCACACCTCCCTTACCTGCTCTTCTCAGTGGTTTAACAGAAACAACTGGAATGTCATTGACGCCACCATGTTATCCAAAGGAGCAAGATTCGGAGCTGTTCTTTCCATCAAAAGGAAACTATATAAATTCTGCAAGCTGAGGCATGTTTCTGTTATTTGTTCATGAAAACCTATTCCAATTCAGTGGGTTAACCACAGCTGTTTTGGAGATACACTGTATTAGGTGTATAGTCTCAAAGCCAAAATGTCATAGACATTTTAATTAGTCTAGTTGACTAAATATTAATTCATATATATATATATTCTGTTCTGAATTTTCCCCATCAACCAGCATATGTAATAACCTAAAAACAGAAATAGATTTAACTTTTAATTTTTGCTAATTTGATTACAAATGAGAAATCCTGTGTGGCTAAAAGCAACAGCAACAACTTCAGTTAAATTAAAATGAATAATGTCCACTGAAAGCCTCTCTTTAGAAATATTTCTTGGGCTTAGCCAGAGTTCTAGCTGAAACCAACTTATTTTCTAGGAAGTTGCTATACTGGGAACAGTAATCTGGTTCAGTGGTTCACAAATACTAACCCAAGGATTAGTGTAAGGCAGGTGGCATATGGAGCTTGAAAGGAGATTTTCAAAAGTGCTATTTCCAGATCCCCCTAGATATTGGGTTGGCCAAAAAGTTCGTTTGAGTTTTTCCGTAAGATGCGTGGAAAAACCCGAACGAACTTTTTGGCCAACCCAACAGATACTGATTTGGTGTGTCTGAGTTTCGGGGAGCCTGGAAACCTGTACTTTTGCAAAGCCCCAACTAATTTTTATGCAAAGTTGGGTTTGAGATCCACTCCCATCCCATCCTTCACCTTGTATGGGTCTAATTTAAGATAGCATCTTGGTACTTCTTTAAGTGGCATCTCTGTCCAGGACCTAAAATATGTGGCAGTGCCCTGCATGCTGGTGTTCTATAGCGAGAGAGACAGGCTAAATGAAAATGTGTTTGCCACTCAGAGAGCCAGATGTTGGTATTCCTGGGCAGTCAACAGCCTCTTCATATGTAAGTGATTTGTCACAGATTATTCTGGAGTAATTCTATTACGTAAGAGAAGTGGAACGGCCTAAGAAAAGCCCCTCTTCAGCAGCCTCTGCTCTCACGAATTCTGAAGTTTTTCTCAGACCAGGGTAGGAAAGACCTAGTCTTTCAAGCTAGACTGTCTTCATCTGGTACAGATCTGGCCCATGCGTCTAAATGCAAGGGCCTTTCCCCCCAGGGTCAGCAGAAATCAGATACCTCAGCCTGTTCTCCCAGCTATATATCAGAGGCCTGACTGAGGGATAAATGTTCTGGGAAAGCTCTTCAAGGATGAATGGGGCTGTAGCTACCTTAGAACACCCAGTAATGGCTGGACTCTTTTATTTTGAAAGCTGGGTCAGGCAGAAACATAGTGAGTTATGGAAGATGGCTCATGTCCAAGGCAGCAGGTGCCCACTGGACATCAAATTGTTTCTTTCAATACAAACCATTAAGCACTCTACACTTCCTTATTTGTCATTAGATATGTATAATAGATTTTAAAGAATATATTTTTAAAATTTTTATTTATTTATTTTTGGCCACACCACGCAGCTTGCGGGATCTTAGCTCCCCGACCAGGGATCGAACCCATGCCCCCCTGCACTGGAAGTGCGGAGTCTTAACTACTGGACTGTGAGGGAGGTCCCTAAAGAATATTTTAATATTTAAATTATCTTGTCCAAAAATATGGGAAAAACAATTTTAAGAAATCACTCCAGCTGATTGTACTATTCCTATCCAGGCAAAGAAAGTAATTTAAGTTTGGAGAAAGTAGCTGAATCCTCGTTTTTCTTTCAGTTATAAGTTGGAATGAATAGATATAGATTTGTATTTCTTAGTTTGCTTGTCCTTAGTTCCTTGATTTCTTGTTATAAAAGGAATTTCCCCAAAGGGAAGACAATTAACTAGGCAACAGCAGACAAAACTGCTGCTACTGAGAGAGAGAATTTTAAGTTCAGTAGCATGAATCCAAGTGTTCAGGAGATTAGCACTAGTAGCAGAGATCACTTCAAAACCTCAACACATTTTACATATTTCACCCTAAACCCAGACACTTATTATCTCTAGAATTGTGTAGAGATGAATCCTAGAATCATTGGTTCTTCAAGGTGAAATGAACATAGTGAGGCCCTTATCCAGTCCTGTCTTTACAGATGAGGCACCAAAGCCCAGATCAATTGTGTCATCTCAGGCCATAGAGATGTTAGTGGCCATGCTGACTCTGAAACCTGGGATTGTGATACACACCCAGGCCACAGCCCTTCCTTTTCCAACCGTGAACAGTTAACCCTGGGATGAGGGATTAAGACCCCTGACCAAAGGAAACAATTGTGTGGCTAATATGTGTTTCCTTAATGATGACAACTGACTCTGTCACTGCACAGTCCTGTTTTCAGGATCTCCAGTTCCTCCCCAATCAAAAAAAATCAGCAATGTTAAAAGAAGCCCTTTCCCTGCACTATGTTCAAGGCCCTGTACTATGTTCAAGTGTCTGAATAACCAGCACATGTTCCATTTTTCTCTTTGGGAGATGTCAAGAACAGTGTCTATGAGGATTCACTCCTCCCATCTAGTCACCACCTTGTGCTCGACTTGTCCTTCAGATCAGACCAGTTCCTCTGCAGCAGAGAACAGCTCATGGTCCTACTGCTTCCCTCTGAGGAGACCCCAGTGGACTGCTGCACAGAGGGGCTGCGACAAAGTGTATGTAGGCAAAGTCTCTCATTTCTTCCTCCCTCCCTCCCTCCCTTCTTTCTTTTTCCCTCTTTCTTTCATGTAATTCACCCCAGTCCCAGATATTTGAAACCTAGGGTGTACTGAATGAACCCCACACTACATGTTAGTAGCTGGAGGTTTCCCTCACATTCTTCTTCACTTCAACCCATATCGGGTACATCGGTAGTACAGTCTACCTACCGCCAACAGCAGACCTTGCCATGTGAGTTTCTTTTCAGTTTCAGTAACTTTCACTGATAATTTGGAAAGCATTCTACTAACAGTGTATTTCCTATTTCTTTAAGGAATTGAGATTTGTAAGCATAACTTTCCCTCAAAGCTATTGGTACTATATCCTTTCCTTTCCCTTCTTAGCAATTAATTTGTGATGGCTGCTCTGATGGACAGACATTATCTTGGTATTAGGGTCTAAGCCTCAACAACAATGTGTAGGTTCTCCACCAACCCCAAAGAGAATTCACTTCATGAACAAGCTTTTAAAATATTAATTCTCGTTGGTGGCACTCATTAGTCATTATTACAAATCTGTCCGAGTTATTTCTTACGGTGGAGATTTTAAAAAATCTTTTGGCATATAGAGAGACATTCACTGACATCCCCTGGCTTCATCAACAAGCACTGAGGTTACAGGAGAGATGCTGGAAGTAAATCCCGTGCACTGAGGAGTGTGCTCAACAATTGCTACAAACACTCAGATGCTGGAAAGGAAGATATGCCACTAACAATCTCCTGAATGCATGTAAAATACGGTAGGTCCGTACTAGAAAAACAAAAAATTCTCAGATGCTACTGTGAGAACCCCATCACCCAGAGTGGTCCAGGAGGCAGTGGGAGCCTGAAAGATGGGTAGGCTGAGGAGCCCACGCTCCATCCATCACCTTCAAAGCAGCAGCCTGGGTGGGAGTGCTTACCAGGGTGGGCTCCGCTGGGCAAACAAGTGTCCCATTTGCATTTCTTTGTTGCACTGTTTTCATTTTGCACTTCACCACTTGTCAGTACCCAAAGGTAGAAGTTCATTAAAATATCCTCCTCGCTCAGGAGATAGGGTTTCCCTTTTCCCACAGGAAAAGACTTCAGGGAAGTCCAAGGTGGCCCCTTTTCTTCAAGACAAAGGAACTTGGTGCTCAGAAGTTTCTCCTTTGTTTTCCGAGCCCCTTCCTCTTCTCATTTATATCTAAATTTCATGTCTCCTAGGACATATCTACCCCACTCTAATAAGCCTCCTTAGATTAACTTTGTGGATTAGAGAGTGTTAAGCACTTGACTCTATTCACATAAACTTCTGGATGGACAGTGGGTCTGACCAGATGGAGTGGGATCACCAACACTTCTCTGCAGATACACACCCTGCGCTTGAGAGCCGAGCATCTCTGTCCCCAGAGGCATCTTCTGGAGGCGATGAGCACTGACTCCCACAGAGAGGAGTATTTTTCTTGAATATTTCTGTCATCTCCAGCTACTTCCGGACCTATTGACAGTTGGCACCCTGTGAAGGGGCGCCCCCTCACATGGTTCACGGCATGTTTGGATGAGTTTTTGAAACTTTTCTTTAAAGGTTACTTGGCTCTATTTATCTACTTACGCTTATTTGCCACCCAAAACTAAGATAAAGGTGAAACAGCTGGAAATTATGATCACTGTTTCATAATGATATTTTTGACCTTTAATGAATCTTGGATTAAAATATTTCTTCTTAGGAAAGGTAACTACTTTTTCTTAAACAGGTATCAGTATGCAAATTCTGCCCATAGGGCAACATGTTTGAAAATGGCTCTGTTAGAGACTATCTACACAAATATATGTTCTCACAGAGGATGTTTTAACATGTTTCTATCCCACCTCTGTAAAAACAACAAAAACTGTATTTCAAACCTTTCTCATTGCCTGGTTTTTACAAATGAATTTTAAAGTTGCCATTTAATTTAGTAAAAAGTTAAATCCTCTCTAAAACTCTTGGGCAAACTACTTAAACTCTCTGAGTCTCAGTTTCCCCTCTGTAATTTAGGGATAATAATGATACTTGCCTCCCTGAGTCTTGGGGACCAAATCAGATAATATGTGAAAGTGCTTTGGAATACAAATATTAATTGGTAGTGATTTCCTTGGAGCATTGATTGGGAACAAGAGAACCATCATAACCAGGATGTGTTTTGTCTTTGCCCTCAAGCAAAATACTCATGCCATGAGTTAGGCTTTTACTGGGGTTGCACTTTTCCTAAGGAAGTCTGGTGAGATGTGTATAAAGAAAAAGACATTAACATTTTACAGGCACAGAAATGAAGCCGAGTCTGAGTGTTTTTATGCCTTGGAGAATTTAACTTTGTATTATTAGAGCACTAAGCCTTGGAACCAGAATCTGAACCAGGAGCGTAATTGAATCTCTCTGGTCTTAGTTTCCTTATCTGTAGAATGGCATTAGGCTAAATGTGGGCCTTCCCATCTCGCATATGGAATGATTTTTGCCGACCCATTGTAGGAAGGAAGGTAATGACAGTAAAAGCTACATTATTGAGCCCTTTCTACATGCCAGCCACTAAGTTGTTCACATGTATTGTTTCATCTATCTGCACAACAACTGCCCTTGGCAAGTACTACTATTACGCTTATATCAAGAATGAGGAAACTAAGGCAGGAGAAGTTAGATGACTTGGCTAAGCTCAGACAGAGTAAGTGGTGGAGCCAAGGTATGCACAAGACAGTCTAGGTTCAGAGCTGGAAATGTTAACTATACCCCATGTTGAGATAAACTCTTTTACACACACACACATATATATATATTTTTAAATTCACTTAACGTATTCATTTAAACTAATCTACAAACACATTCTTATAAGAAATTGAAACTTTCCTGATAGAGCTAAAGTGCCCTTTGACAACTCTCCCCTACCAACCGATGGCAGGCCCCTCCCTTGAGGTAGCCACTGATAAACATTTGGTGTGAATCTTTTTCAGTCTTTTTCTAGACATTTACAAGAATACAAGTGCACTATGGACATATATAGTATGTTTGTGTGTGTGTTTCAACCTACATGGTATCATGCTTTATATATTATTCTGCAATAAGCTTTCTTCACTTAACATTCTATTTAAAAACACATTGTTTTCCCTCTTCCCAGCATGTGCAAAGGAGTCAGTAAGTGTAATTTATTTCATGGTAGAGCTACATAAAGTATACTTAACCAATATTGATGGCATCTCACTGTGAATCTGCACTGCCGGGATTACTAGTAAGAATGAGGATCTTTTCATACGCTAACTGAACAGGCCTTTATGTTTATTCTTCTTTTATTTTTCTCTTGAAGAATATATTTATTCTTCAATAGTTTTCTATTGGCTTTTCTTTTTCTTATTGATTTCTAGGAGCTCTTTATATATCCTAAATACTGATAATTTGTCTGTTACATATATTGCAAATATTTTCTCCTAGTTTGTTGGGTGGATGCTTTAAATCCTCATAGCACTGCAAACTATGTATTACTCTCTCTTCAGTTTTATAGGAAAGGAACATGAGACGCAGAGGATAAGCATCTTGCCTCAAGTCACACACAGACAACAGAGTCAGAATTTGAAGCCTACCTGTCTTATTCCAGACTCAGTCTTACTATCACTCTTGACTTGTCTATTCTAACAGTTCCACTTGGCCAAATGCAAGGATTCTTATAATAGACAATGAATATAAACTCTTTAATTCAACTAGTAAGTTCTCATCCATTTTCCATTAATGTCATTTGGTGTGACAATGTGCAAGCAGGTCCAAGAAGTATAAATCAAACCACAAGCCTCTTAAGGCCAGAGCCAAGTCTTGCTCACGGTGCTACACCAGAGCCCACTGCAGTGCCTGGTATGTGGAGGTGCTGGGAAGCCATGAGGTGAAAGTTTCTATCTCTAGCAGGCAGAGCTCTACTTGCCTGGTGTTGCCACCCATGGAAGGATTTGTGTTCTTCGGTGTCCATGGGGATGTCTTTCCACCAATGCATCCCTATCCTGAAGCCTGGGTTAAGAGCTGTGTGACTAGATCTTACCCTGTAGTGGGTTCCCTCTTCCTGACCATTCACTGCTCCTCCTGGACTCCAGCAGAGCAGCTTTCAGTCCACTTGCCAGCCTGGTACACTAGAAACCAGGGGCTAAAGATCACAGAGCAAAGGAGAAGTGGACCTTGAAACTGCATTTATCTTCAAGAGCCCCTCTTCCAGAACGTGCCCCATCCACCTCCTGCAAGGTCCATTTAGAATTTCAGAGAAGAGTGTGCAGTCATCCCTTCCATTTGTTGCCTTGAGTTCTTGGTCGCTTTCTGAATCAGTCTTCAAGGCTCTGCCAACACCTCACTGTTCTGCTTATGCACACTTAGAATCTATCCCTGCTTGGTAGACAGATATTTTCCCCTTGAGGTTGATTCCATATACTTTCGGTTTTCTTTTGTGGCTTATATCCGCACTTTTTTTTCCCCTAGAAGTTACTGTCCCAGAGTCAGTATGAGGTTAAGTAAGATTCTGGGCTTTGGATATGCCTCTGAATCTCCTAACTATGTGCCACTGGGCAAGTAAAAAATGCCTGCTATGTAATAGGCTACATGGTAAATCATAATGTTCTCACTCTCTAATCCCTACCCAGTGTTCATCCTTCTAAAATACTTTTGGAAGCAGGGAGGTATTAAAAAAACTCAAATGTCACCTTCTGCATAAAACGTCCCCCCAAACTCACCCTAGCTCCTGCTCAAATCAAAGTTTATCACTTTCTTCCTCTGCCTTCCCATTGCAAATTTTCTTCTTCCTAGTACAGCACTTATGATATTACAGTGATTTATTTCTCTGTCTTGCACATTAGACTGTGAGCTCCAGATGACCAACACTTCTCACTGGCTAGGTATTCCCAGCACCTAGTATACGCCTGAAACCGAGCACAGGGCAATCATCCTGCTGAAAGTATAAATAAATGACAGAAAGAAAGGGGACGTCAAGGGAAGTGGGGATGGGTTCTGGGTGGGTGGCGGCGGGGAGTAAGTGTCAGTGAGCAGAGTGGGAACAATACCAAATGGGTGCGCTGGGGCTGGAGGAGGAGATGAGTGGGGGGATGTGGTGATGGAGATGTGTGGCTGGGCAGAGGCTGGGGGTTAGGGTCCCATCACTTCTGAAACTCCACCCCAAGGCCTGGAACTCTAGTTCATATACTGCGGCTCCTGAGCTCCTCTCAAATCTCACTGCCATCAACGAAATGGGACTCATGTACCTCCCTTTCAGGGCAGTGGTGAGACTGAAGTGGAACAACGCAATGGGAAGAAACTGCGCGGAGGAGAAGCGCCAGCACGTGCAGAGGAGGACGCTGGCTCCAAGGGTGTGGCGTCAGCACACAGCCGGGACCAGAACCCAGGTGCCCGGACTGTTAGTCAGGGGTCCCTCCCACTGCAGAGGGCTGCCCCCACGGGAGCTCTAGAGTGAGGAACGTTGGATTTTAAGTAATGCGAAGGAATTCTTCATATGCTCACACACAAAGCCCATACTCATGGCCAGCTCCAAGGCGAGCCAGTTGGATGCTGAGAAACAGGAAACAACCAAGCTATGAAGTAAACTGATTCAAGTGTTGAAAAGATAATATGTCCAAAAACAGACCCCTGGTGAAGCTTCACTGTGTTATTTATTAGCTAAGGGCAGGAGTATGTGGAAATGGAGGGTTGCTGGGACCACTGCTAGAAGAACCTTAAGGCCATTACTAACTCAAATATCAGGAACGAAGGCTCTTTACTCTCCAGGATTTCCACCTCCTTTTCTGGGAAGATTTTTCAGATATGAAACCAGTCAACTTTGGGAAAAAATTCCTGCATTCAAGTTTTTGATGCCACCAAAGACAGAGAGAGGAGGGAAGGAGGCAGTGCCCATGGTGGAGCTCTTATCTTCCCAAGGGCCTGGGGAGATGCATTTTTTTCACCTTGCCAGGCTTCCTTCTGAGGCAGCACCTGGGGGTCCCAATCATTCATCCAGCAATTCGGAAGCCCAGCCAGGTGTCTAGCTCTGAGCGCAGGAGACCCTTCCTGGCAAGGGTCCATGCTAGGGGCACAAGTCAGCTCTCCCGGCTTCAGGAGAGGAGAGAGAATCTGGGGCTGGACACACCATAGCCCTTCAGTCCCATACAGCAGTGGCCTTCAGCAAGGCAATGACAACAGCAAGCATAGGCCTTAAGACATGCCAAGCACAGATTCAAGGGCACCGTACATCAGTGCTGCTGTCAGTTCCCAAACACTCCATGAGGAGTGATGTTTTAATGTCTGTGAGCTTTAGTTCCCCCATCTGCAGTAGGGAAGCTCTAGAGGAGACACCCCAAATGCCTATCTTCAAGCCAGCTGTACCACAATCACTTGAGCTACATGTTAAAAGCACTGATGACATCTTTGGAAAGATACCAAGAAACTGATATCAGGTCTACTTCTGGAAAGAGGGATGGGCGATGAGGGCAGGGCACTGGAAGGAAGCTTTCCAGTATACAAATACTTTTTTTTTTTTTTTTTTTGTCTTTTGAGTTTTGAACGTACCTCATGTAATTATTCAAAAATAATTAAAATAACTCACATTTAAAATAAGATGAACCACAAATATAGATTTCCAGGTCCTACCTGAGTCCAGAGGAAATGGGGCAGTGTTTTTAACCAATTCTCCAAAATGACTCTGATGCCAGATTCAAGGGCTCCTATCCTCGAGGATGACACTTCCCTCCTGACGAAGGACCCTGTTTTACAGATAAAACTGAGTTCTGAGAAGGGTAAGGATGGGGCCAAGTCACACTGTTGCTTAGAAACAGAACAGTGAGTAAAATCTAGGTTTCCAGTACCCAGATCTTCAAACATTGTATCCCTTACCCTCAATCCCATGGGGGCCCCCAGCATCTTCTCCTCTCAATTCTACTTCTCTACACAAGAAAGACTTTTCTTGTCTCAGATCCCTTGCCCTTCAAACCCTTCCTTCAAGCTAATCTGGTAAACTGAGTGATGATGTGTTTAGTGGGTAATAATGGGCAAATGCGCTCTATTAAAAAACACTCATGAACCCTTCTGGAAACATTTGCAATCAATGACTGCATTTCACTTCTGTAAAGTAATATGGGGGATTCAGTATAAAAATTTTTCTAAAATTCTATCCCAGGAGGCAGGGGAGAAAAAGCAACAGACTTAAGTTCCAAGACCTGGGTTGAAAGGTTTACCGTGTGGAAGTCATCTCTCTTTTTTCCTCATTTTCTACATCTGTAAAATGAGGGCATTAGACTGAATAATTCAAAGGTCCCCTTTAATGCTTAAAATTCTATTATATAATCCCTGACTAAATCTGTCTTTTCTGTTTAAATCTATATTTTCAACCATAGGCACTAGAAGATATAATTGTCCTTTTGGAAAAGAGTTCTCAGTAACTAAATACTGTGTAGCTCTGAGCACGAGTAGCATGGGTTTAGCCATTTCAGGATTAGGTGGGTGGCAAAGGGGACCATTCAGTGCAAATTCAATCTTGATCACGAGAAAGAGGAATAGCTTGGGATTCGCTAAAAGAAACTGAAACCAAACAAAAGTTAAAGATGGAAAATAGCCTATTAGAATAGGAGAAGACCCAGCACGGGAAGCTGCAGGTCAGCATGGACACGCCTGATCTCTAGTGATTTCTGCTCCTGCTGAGGGAGGAAAGCCAGGTATACGTCTGAGAAAGAATGCTCAAGAAGAGATGCTCTATTTTTCATTCCCTTAGGTCCCCCTGTACCAGCTGGGATAAGGAGCCTTGATCTAAGGCTTCTCTCCTGCTAAAATGCAAGTGTCCTGAGAGCCAATACTCTAAGTCTTATCAGCCATATACTCACCCCAAGTGCATATGAATTTATCAAATCGTTTTATGAGTAGGGCTTTTTAAATTGTGGTAAAATATACATAACATAAAATGTACCATTTTAACCATTTTAAAGTGTATAGTTTAGTGCCAATAAATACATTCATAATTGTGCAATCAATACCACCATCCATCTCCAGAAATTTTTCATCCTTTCCAGCTGAAACTCTGAACCCATTAAATAATAACTCCACATTTCCTCCTCCCCCACTGCCAGTAACTGCTATTCTACTTTCCATCTCTATGGATTTGACTATTCTGGTACCTCGTATAAGTGGAATCACGCAATCTTTGTCCTTTTGTGACTGGCTGATTTCACTTAGTACAATGTCTTTAAGGTTCATCCATATTGTAACGTGTCAGAATGTCCTTCCTTTTTAAGGCTGAATAATATTCCATTGTATGTATGTAGCACGTTTTGTTTACCCATTCAAGGACACTTGGATTGCTTCTGTCTTTTCTGTAAATAACACTACTGTGAACGTGGGTATCCAAATATCTGTTTGAGTCCCTGTTACGACCAGGTTTTGGCGGAGTGGGAGAACCAACTCCCTACTTCAGGGTTTCTCATAGCCTTCCCATGGCACAGGTCCCCCACCCTCATTGCTTTAGGTCTGTTCGCACGCCGGCATCTATCACAGCAGATGGAGCTCCACACACCAGTGAGCCCTCGCTAGTTGGCAGCTGTGTCCAACACCCCCCGGCTCTCCTTCCCAACCAGGAAGGGCCTGGAACAGCACAACTTGGTGGTTCTGTGGAACGTTTTCCTCACAAGCGTGGACCTTCCTGCCTCTTCAGCTGAGGACACGGATTCGTGACTCAAACTCACGTATAAGAATATCTTCCAAAGTCTTAATGACCTTCAAAATAGGAAACAATTTAATTGAAGGGTATGGGAACCTCTCTCCTAGAGTAGGACTTTAAAGGTTACCAAAACATTTCTGAACAATGTGTTGAATAGACAAGACTAACATTGTGGTTGAGTTTCCTGAAAAGAATTCCTGACAAGCTTATTTATTACAAAGCCCTTGATGTCGCTGAGCGTAAGTGGAAAAAAAAAAAAAAAAAAAAAAGACAAGTGTTTCCAATATGGATGTGGCTTTGTGCATTAATTTATTTGTTATCTTTGAGAAGGAAAAGAAAAAAAAAGCCAAATCAGAATCCTGGGTCATCATGCCCCAAGCCGAGCCCTCGGGATTGAGTTTCCAGGGTGGTTTTATTTTCCCTAGGTTCTTCAAGGTTATCGATTCTTCTTGTGGGTAAGCCTTGTAACCGGTTTGTAAGAATAACAGTTTCTTGTGGGAATGAAACAGCCAAACAGGGAGCAGAAGAATGTGTTCTGGGCATTTTTCAGGTTTGCTCTCTGTGGCCCTTTAGGCTTAGCTGATTTGATGTAGGTCCCTGCTTGGGACAGGGCTCCTGTTTCCAACATCTGGGCCTGAGCTCCTCTGAAAGGGCCAAGAACTTGCAGAGAGTCATACTTTGTAGCTTCAGGGGAGAGGAGATCTTTCAGATTGTCACTCTCCCATAGGTGTTACCATCCCCTTCCTGAGAATCACTGCTGGGCTTCAATTTAAATATTCAAACCAGACAAGTGATTCCCCTCCCAGGCAAAAAAGCCACCACGTTCCTTGAATTAGAGAACGATGACAACAATAATCATTTAATAATATTCTATTATTTTCTGTTACTATATATAATAAAATAATAACGTCAATACAGCTGACATTTATTCAGCACAAGGTGGTAAAACCCTCTTCTGGGTTAACAATGGCCTGTCTCACCCCTGTGCCTCTTCTTGCTACCTGTGCTTTTAAACAAATGGGAGCCATGATATCCTCTGTGTTAAGAAATCCTTAGATCTCGGTGACTCAGCAAAACTGACTGGGCACCAATGTCATTTTAAATGGTGATTATCCTTCCAGCCTCCCAGCATTCACCAAGATTCCTAGTTCCAATCCCACCATCTAACACAGGTGTCCTCCTGCCTGGCTTCTGCACAAGAACCCAAAGCCCCAATGTGCTAGACGAAGGCCAAGGGAAAGTGAGATTTACACCTTCTTTGGGACTATAGCGCTAGTGAATACTTACATATTTATTCATTTTTAATAGTTGCTAATTTTTTTTTTTTTTTTTGCGCTCTTAAAATGGGAACTATTCAGCACATTACATGTACTTTCTTGTTCCACTCTTAAGACAACTGTGTGAGGGAGATAATTTTATCACCCCATTTTCCATGTCAGGAAACTGAGGGCTGGGATGGCTAACTGATTTTCCAAGGGCACACAGCTGCTGAGCCGTGGAACACTCTAGGATTCTGCTCCTTTGGCCACTGGAGAAACTCTTTATGTTACTAACAGGCTTCCCCTTCCGGAATTAGTTTGTCAGATCTGAATTTAAAAGACTAGACATATGATGGATGGACAACTTTACACACACACACACACACACACACACACACATGTGCATGCCCCTGGTCCCCAGCCTTTGCCTGACGAGCTCCTGTCCCCACCTGCCGCTGGCATTTCTTTTAGCACACACAATTAGGGGCTGGGAGCGGACACGGCTCCAGGCTCTGAGAGTGTTTGGGGGCATTACACCTCCCTCAGGGCCGCTAGAGAGCATGAGCTAATTGTATTAACAAGTGGCATCTGAAATTTATTCAATTTTACACGAACGCTGCATTGTTTATGAATGAACCTAACTTGGGAAATGGAGACTAGGATCCCGGCTGTTTAACAAACAGACCCTTCCCTTGGGTTTGCCAAGCTCTGGCAAACTAACAAAGCACTTGGGTTCATGTTCACTGCTATCCATTGGCTACCCCATGGGAGTCTTGAGAATTCTTATTCTAGGTTATCATCCAAGAGGACTTGGGCAGAGGTCCTACATTATCCTTCCATTAAACTGGATGCACCTGCCTGGAGTCGGAAAGAGAGAGGTCTTCCCAGGGTCCTGGAATCCCCGTGTTTGGCTCCAGAAGGGGTAGGGATTGGAGGGGTGTCTATTCTTTGCAGCTGAGGGGTGCCTGGGTTGGTGTACTTTTTAACCTGCTCAGAATATAAACTATGAAATCAGCTGCACATTTCTGCAAAACAGGCTGGGGAAACGGTCACCGGCAAAGCCCACTGGGGTCCTCGGGATAAATAAGATGGAATCTAGGGTGGTAAGATAAAGTCTACCATTAGTCTCTTGCTATCTGAAACTGTCTGGTGTGCTCTGTTTCCAAGAGGTTGTTAGACCGTTCACTCAGGGATGCGAAAAGTCAGGGTGGAGGCCTGGGACAATCAAGCACGTCTAAAAGCAGCTGGGGAGAAGTCCTGCTCCTCCGCCCGGGGTCAGAACGCCGCCCCAAATCAGCAGAAAGCAGTTACAGACAATGGACCTGTGCCCTCAAAAATGAGGAGCAGGGCAAAAGACACAGGAGGGACTTGTCACCGGCAAAGCCCATTAACCATTCCCAGGCAATAAAAATAGAGTTTGGATAATAAAATAAAGCCTAACCTTTTTTCTTTTTCTTGGTGCTTACTTAGTCTGGTTGCCCTTGCTCAGAGGGGGCCGCGTGCAGAGGCCTCTCAACCGGCCCTTCACACCAGAGCTCCTGGTGCAAAACAGCAGCGCCCAGCACCTCAGCTCCGGGCCGTGAGCAGACGCGCCACCCGCAACACTGCAATTCAAGATGGCGGCGGCGGCGGCAGCGGCGGGCTGTGCGCAAAGACGCTGCCCCCGGCGCTGAGATCTGGAGCCTGGAACTGCGCCTGCGCCCCACCCCACCCTAGAACCCCACCCCCTCCCAGCTGAAGGATCCCTATAAAGCAGCCACGCCCGCCCACAGCCTGTTGAGGGAGCGTTTGGACTCCAGAGCTGGAGTGCGCACCTTTCCCTTCTCTGATCAAAAAACAGAGTTTCCCTTTGCTTCTAAACCGAACTCAGTCTCATTCTGTTGGTTCAGACGACACGGGGCAGGAAGATCCTTGTTGGGGACTGACTTGGAAGGGTCGGTAACAAAACCATGTAGTAAACCAAATTAGTCAACTCGAGCCGACTTGGTAAATAACATATATTTCATTTCCCGAGAAGGAAGACAGGGACCTGCTCTTGAGAAACAAACCAAAAAAGCAGGGTTAAAAGACCTTGAAACCATTCAGAGGCGTTCCTGCTAAAGCAGTAATGGCGCCTGCGCCATGCTGGCTTCAAGTTCCTCCTTGCTACGTAAATGGCCAAAGGAAACATTATCCAGGAGTTCCACATCAAAGGCTAAATGGCAGGCTGATTTTCCCTTTAATCTGTCCAATAAGCAAATGAGGATTAGACAATGTACATGTTTAGGAAGAGGGCTTCATGCCTTTCCAGAGTGGACTTCCCTGCATTCTCATTCCCAGCTGGTCCCCACTGAGGAGCAGCTGTTGTGTAAAACATTCAGGGTGGCACAGACAGTCCGGCCAGAGCTTGGAGGTCTTGTAATCACCCTATAGAACGTCGGAACAATGTACTGAATATACACAACCAAAACCTGGGGAACAGTTGGAGCTGCATTCACCGCCTTACTCCCAAGCTGGCTTGAGGAGTTCAGATGAGGTCCACCTTTGGGAAAGGAGGCCTCCTGGAAACCACAGGAAACCCGTCCTAAAGAGTCAGGTTCTACATGATGGCCTCAACACTGGATGAGAAATGATGGATTCTGATGTCCTATGGACCGAGCAGCAAAGCAACAGAGTCATCTTGTTCGTACTCTTTGTGGTTGTTTAGAGTTGTATGTGTGCAGCATGACATCTCAGACCAATAGAAGAGATACATCATCCATGATGTTGTTTAATGCTCACACAACGTTGTGAGGTAGGCAGGGCAGGAATGATCATCTGGATCCTACAGAGGAGGAAGTGGAGGCCCATGGAAGTTAAGTGACCTACGCAAAGACACACAACTTGCAAATGGCCAGTTAGGGACTTCAGGTGAGGACTTCTGATCACTTCTCTGACCCTCTATGCTTTTCACTCTGCGATGTTGCTAATCGGCTATTTCTGTGTGCAAAGTTGTCACTCTGGATTACCAAGAGGACCTGGAAAAGGTTCTACATTATCCTTCCATAAATTGAATGTATGTGCCTGGCAAGGAGTTACAGCGAGGTAGCAAAGAAAACTACCAACTCTTGGCTCGGAGTTGCCATATGAGACCATGAGATTCACGAAGGCAGTAGCCATGCCTGGCCCGCTCTGTATCCCAGCGCCTGTGCTGGCATCTGGCATAGTGAACATTTGTGGAGGTAGGGAAGAGGAGAGGACGGGAGGGAGGAAGGGAGGTTAATTTCTTAGGATCACTGGCCTGCGGTGTTGGCTCTTCTCTCACTAGATTTTCAGATTCCCCTAAGACGAGTGATGATAGGACTTTGTAGAATGTGTATTTTCTGGTCTCATTTTGGCTGCATTAGTTTCTCACCTTTGTTTTGTTTTTTCCTTTACTCTTGCTTTTAATTCATGTGATTTTGTTGTTTTCATTTTTTCTGTTATACTTTAAGCATTGCTGTTGCTGACTAAATATTTCTGGGACATTAGTCAACCAAAAAAAAAAAAAAAAACCTAGAAAAGTGAATAAATAGCTATATAAACACATGTAAGTAACAATGGGCATTTCTGTTCTATTTGTGCCCCTCCCCCTGCCAAGAATGCAGCCCATGTGACATTAACAAATTCTGTGGGGAGATTTTTTTTTTTTTCCCAGCAGTCTTGCTATCCCTCCTCTTCACACCTTTCCAAATTCTACTCACTCTTTTAACACCTATTACACGGACAGTTTCCTCCTCCCTGACCTCAGCTAGCTAAATAGAGCTCTAGTTTCTTCTAACTGAATGTAGCACGTGCCACTTGTGAGCTCTGAGGAGCTCTGAGGCTGGCAGGAGCATGGAGCAGGGCAGTGCCATGGAACTCTCCGGCCGACCCCCATCTGACCAAGTTACGGCATGTGGTACCTGCTCTTGCTGGTCCATCCCCTATCACAAAAGCATGCTTTGGCCTCCCTCACCTCTGTGCCTCTGCAGGTTACTCCTTGGAGCAGGAATGCCTTCTTCTTGCTCCCTTGCCTATTGAAATTACATTCCTTCCTCAAGCCTTGTTCAAAACCCACCTCTTCCATTAACTTGTCTCTGACTGTCCTCTTTTCTTGGGTGCCTTCCTGTTTTAATGACACACTCCAGTAGAGTCACTGTTCCTTTCTGCTCTTTACTCCCTACATTGCAATATTTTTGTCTTTTATTATCTAAAATGTCATTAAAAAGAAAGACACTGTCAATATGAATGCACTGAGGGTGTTTCGGAGGAAAAGGTACAATGAAAATCTCAGGGGTTAACAAAAAGACTGTAATTATGTAGTGCCGATGACAAATCACCAATTGGTGTCTCTGTGTTGGTTTCGTTAATGACACCTAAAATGCCATCTCTCTTCATTTTCCTTTATGTCAGCATCATAAATGGATGAAGTTTGAGGGACTTTAGGCTTTGAAGAACTGTCAAATTATGCCTTACTTTATTCCAGATTCCTGCTATCTAGAACGTCTACTTGGCACCTAACAAAGGACTTTTACATGATTACTCTGTGTCCATCTTGTGCTCATTTTCTCTCCGATGCCCGGAGTATTGAACACGAGGTAAATTCGCAGAAAGCCCACAGCCTACGTTTCAGAGTTCACCCCATGCCCCAGGGACGGCATTCTCCGACGCCCAGTTTGTTCCTCTGAGGAACAAGATACCAGCAGTCAGAGCAAGGAATCCCAGTCCAGAGCAACGTGTCTCTCCCCGGGTCTCACTTCCTCTGTGTCTAAGTCATCAGTTTTTGTTTTTGCTTCACTTGACCAGGACTTGGGTGGGGAAGCACGGTTGGAAGGAGGGGATGTGCAGGTCTAAAGGGTGGAAACCGCTCTCCAAAAGCACAACCCTGACAACACAGAGAAAGCAAACAAGCTCTGGCTGGTCCTACCGTCACCATTTACAGCTTCCTTTCTACAGCTGCAAAAATATTACATCAGGTTGTCAGTTTTTGACTTTGTTCCACTTCGGTAAATAAAAATAAAGCTACTGATAAATGCCATTAGCAAATGTGAGCTCTCATCACGTGGTCCATGTTTGTGAGAACAGGCCTGAAGACTCCTCTACATGTTAGCTTTCACAGAGGCTCCTTTGGATGAAAATTGTCATTTCATATGTTTCATACATGGTTATACTTGTTTGCCACACAGAACTGTATGTATACCTGGATTTTAAACAGTGTCAGAAATAAGGGTCTTGTTTACCTTATGGCAAGAATACCCTCCAAATTCTGCTCAGTAGCCAGAGGCAGCAACATACCTGAAAAGCCCAGCAGCTGAGAGAAGGACCTAGATGGACTCAGTATGACACAGAGACACTGATAAACACAGCCAAATGATCCCGAGGAGTACACAATATAAATGCTTTATTGCTAGCACAGAGGTTTCTTTTTAAGTAAATTAAAAGAAATAAATCTTCATTTTCACATTCTATGTTGCAGTTCAAAGGTAACTAGCTGGTTAATGGATATGTTCACTGGGACACAGGCTATAGGAGGAGAGCATGACATTCACACAAAAGAACTCAGAAATGTGGCATCTCTCAAGGCATCTGGCCACTGTCCTTTGTCAGTAACAGCAAGGAGAGGTTTCTTTAAAACATCATGAATAGTCAAGGGTTATAAGTAGAAAACCGGTATGGTTAGAAAGCAGAAAACCATTAAATACAGAAGGCTATATATGTGTTGCCCATATTTCATATATTCTAGGTTATGTTTGGTACTTTTAAATAAATGATCTTCATCTAGGTTAGAGAATGAATTGGACTTGGCAGCTGGAAAGAGGGAAAAAGGAAAGGAAGCTGACACTGCCCATGTCAGAGATGGAGCCTTCAGTGGAAAGCAGAAGAGGAGCGCGTGGCTGGAGGAAAGGGAGCCAGCCTGCTTCATGCTTCCCCCTTGGGAGGCCAAGAGCAAGAGTGGTGTGTGGACGAGCCACGGGCGTGACAGGTGCAGATCTGGTGCAGCGTGGCAATCGTGGCACACTGGAACTCTACAAATGGAGAAGGAAACCTCCGAGCCTGGCCAGATTTTCCAAGGTTACTGCCAGTGGATCTAGGGCATGGGAGGCTGAAGTGACACCCACAGCACTGGGACTGGGAGGTGGCGTGCACCAGGGACAGGGACAGGGACTGGGGTGGAGGGACCGGTGCGGAAGAAGCTACAGAGTCCAACTGCAGAGATAATTCATTTAGTATGAATTTGCAGCAGTATTGGAAATGGAATTATTTCTACAAGGCACCCAGCATTACCTTTTTCCAAATTCTCAAGCCCGCTCAGATCAGTTTTTGGTTGATTTTAAAGACAAGCTTTGGAAAAGATCAATCCATGAAAAACAACCCACCCCCTGACTTATTCCAGAATGCTCAAGAAGGAATTAAATGCACAGATGCGCGCGCGCACGCGCACGTGCACACACACACACGTCCCTCTCTCTTACCCCCTCAAACCATGCAGTGATGAGCTCCGAGGCTGTGAACTACGCATGATGATCTCTGGAGCTCCATCTCCTGATCTTTCACTCATGTTATATATGGATGTAAGAAAGCCAGACTGGGTCAGGAATATCCCAAGTTCTTTCTCCTTAGTACATCTGCAGTGTACCAGCTCCTGGCATTTTCAGTCTGGTCTGGCTCTAACTAAAACCATTTCATGTTTTGCTTTGAAGAAATGGATGACATGAAACGGTAATTTGGCTGCAAAACCTTGGAAAATTGTTCCCGGCCCAAACATCTGCCCCAGATGAGCTCAGCTAAGACCTCCTTGGAGGAGCGAGAGGGGTCCGTGAGCAGGGAGAGCCCGGAAGGGGGAAATGAAGACAATGGAAAGGCTACCTTTGCTCACAAGCAAAGTCCTGTGTGACAGAAGGCATCAAATAATACAGCTCCCTCATTCAGCCCCTCACCCCAGAAAGAAATACTGGGTATGCCCCACAGCTACTCCTCGTGCCTTTATCCCACTTTCCCCAACATTTGGTACTGTTAAGGTGATCCCTCACAGGGTGCCAAGAAACCACGCCCGACTGGTTTGCTTTCATTACGCAGCGAATGGCCTGGCCTACCTGCTGTCATTTAAATCGTTAAGTAAGGACTGAGTATCAAGTTTGGATTCCTGAGAGCTGGGCCCCACAGGGAAAGCAGAGGGGGAGAGTCGTGCAGGCTGGCCTTCACCTTCCTTCTTGGCCATCCTAAGAGTTCTTCTGGGGGATCTTTACTGTCACAGTCTTAACTTCGGAGTACTCTCGCAAACCAAATTCTCCCCTGAAAAACAGAAACGGGCTGTATCAGGTACCAGAGGCCCAGGCAGCCCAACGTGGGCTTTCCTCTTCAAAAACCCTGTTCCAACCACTGGACGCCCAGGATGTGCCTGTGCTCTAATGGCTCTCCTAGAGACCCGGTCCGCTTTACCTGAAAGAAAACCACGAGGGTCCTCTCGGCTTGATGGTCTACATTCCTTCTCACTGGTCCTTCAGTTTAATAAGCGGAAACGATACCCAAAGGCCCACCACAGGAGAGTACAGGTCACACGCAATGCCTTAAAGACAGAACCCTGAACAAATACCGTCTGCGGCCTCCACAGAGTCAGGGGAAAGAGGAAATCAAAACAACGGACGGGATAGGAATTGGGAAGTGTGAGTCAGCTGTCTCCCGAGACTTGCCCTCGGCCACTTCCCCTCCTGGCTCGTGGCACCCTCTGGGGCCTTGATCAGGGACCAAGGATTTCTGTCATCTGGCAAACAAACGTTTGTTGCACTGTTACTATGGGGCAGCACCGTGCTGGGCCGGGTGCAGGAGAAAGTAGATAATCGGCCCCGGCCTCTGAAGGGCCCGTGGGTGGCCGGGCCTGAGAGGGAGGAGCGGGAGCCAGGTCACCGGCCTAGGTGGCCCCAGGAGAAACAGCGCCTCCGACCACTGCTTGAAGGGCGCTGGCGCGTGGAAAAGCCTCACTGCTACGGTGCTCCTTTTCTTCCCTTCTCTTCTCTAGTTCCTTCTTATTCCTACCTCTCTTTAATTGCCTTTCTTTCTTTTCTCGATTTCATTGTCACATCAAGCATGTTCTCTTAATTTTTTTCTGCAAAATACTTGACATTTTCTTCTTCTTTTCAAAGTCACTCCTCTGTGAAGCTTCTCCTCAAGTTCTCAGCAGAAGGAGCGCCCCTCCTCCTCTGTGTTCAGAGCACCTTGTACCCACCTCTACCACAGCCCTGTCATGCCAGGAGGGAGGGCGGGGGCTGCTCGAGCGTCTCTGTCTCCCCCACCAATCTGCATCTTCCTGCTCTTGCTTTCTGTCCTCCCCCAAACCTAGCGTGCGGCCCACAGCATCAGGCTGAAAGAAGGCACTTGATAACTGTGGGAGGGAGGAAGGGGGGGGCAGGCTTCTTCCTACCCCCTCTTCCCCAGTTCCACCCTGCTGACAGACCATCTCTGCCAGAAGAAAACATAAAAGAACGCTTAGAGATATATTTGAATAAGAAAGGATTAAGAAAGGCCGTTTTTAAAAACAGTCTTATATAAAAGGTACAAAGTTACTGCAACTGGGATTTACAGTGAAGACCCGCTGTAAAGGATACATTCTGCTTCCCTGGCCCGACACAGAGCTGCCCTCGCTGTGCCAGCAGCTCCTCTGAGCGCCAGGGCACCTGAGTGGTCGCGCCCCCCTCCTCCCCCACAGCCCCCAGAACGTCAGCGACTCAGGCGGCATGCTGCTCTCTCGTCTGCACTGGCCATTCTGCGTGCAAGAATGGGAAGAATAAACTTGGGATTGCCCCACTCAGTATGTGGCTCCCTCACCCGCTCTGTCCAGGCTGTCTCTTTATTACCAGCTCAGCGCTGGCTCTCGCTGGACTTTCTCCTGCCCTTGGGCAATTGTGCATGTGTCTCTTCATCACGGACATCATCTGCCTCCTGTCTGAAGTGTGGCTACTCCCTTCTTGTTCCCTCGCTTGTGCACGCACTTGGGGCAGGCCCTGAACCACTTTCCTCCCACTCAGATCTCTAACTAGGTTGTGAGAAATGTAAGAAAGTCTACAGAGCTAGAAACCTTGCTTTCGAGTGTGACTGCCGGATCCCAAATCTCTGAGTGCTCAAAGCAACGGAAAATTCTGCTGGACTGGAGGTGCTCCTCTCTCGGGTCCCAGGCGGCCATCTGCTGCGTGGCCGGCACACAGCCTGCTCCGAGATGGAGGAGTGGACTCACATCTGCCATGAAAGGAAATACTGCCCATGGGCCCAGGCCTCAAGGAAAGCCAATGAGAGGTCTCAGGGCAGCACGTGGAGCAGAACACTGAGGGTGGGGGTCGGCAGACAGGAGTGCCAACTCGGCTCTGCACTAACTGGCTGTATGACTCCAGCTGACTCTCTCCCTCCTCTTGGCACCCGGTCGTCTCTCTGACATCAGTTCCTGAACCTTAATATACACATATCACCCAGGAAGCTTGCTTAAGCTGTAGGTTCCTGACCATCCCCCACCAAAGATTCTGTTCCAGCAGGTCTGGGGAGGAGCCCAAGAGACCATGAGACGGGTGGCTATTGGACCCACTCTTGGAGCAATACTGCTGTAAGGTCTCGGAATCCAGTCCCTGACATTTGGATTCTTCAGCTATTTCGCCATCTCATTCCAGGGTCTTTCTCTCAAATCTACTTAAATTTTTCTCAATCCAGTTAAATTCTGTGGCACATAGTTCCATAGTTAAGGAAGAAGTCCACTACTGCACAAAAGGCAGACGTATTGTTATTGACATGCCCCAATCTCTTTGTATAGTCACCTTTCCAGCTGGGCCATGTGTCAGGGCACAGCACATTTAGAAGCCTGTATTCCTGCTTCTTGGCCAGACTAGGTTATACTCCCAAAGATGAACCAAACTCGGCATACGTAAAGGTAAGGTAAGATGTTAGATTTTGGTGTCTCTCAGCCAGCCATTTTAGGAAGTCACTCAGACTCACGCATAAAACAAATAGGGATTTCTGCTTAGGGTGTATATTTCCCTGCCCTTTTCTTTGACTTACAGCAGCATTTCTCAGAGCAGCGTCCCCAGACCACCTGCACGAGAATCATTCCAGAAGCCTGTTAAAAATGCAGGTCCTGGGCCCAAGCCCAGATCTACTAAATCAGTATCTCTGAGAGTGGGTCGCCAGATAGGCAGGGTTAGAAAGCCCCTCTCCCAGCCTGCAGGTGACTTTCTGTGCATACGCATGCTGTGCACACACACACTGACTCAGAGCGTCCGAACAACACTTCTCATCTTCAAAGCGTGTGTCCTTAGTTTTTAAAATGCTGAGGTTCACAGCTTTCTTTCCATCCCCTAGGTTTGTGATACATATTTTATAGTTTGGGCTCTATGACCCCTTGTCTCAGGAGAGCTTAAATGAGACAGAAAAGGATGGGAAGGCTGAAATAGATGGAATTAGCTGGACAAGCAGAACTGAGAGAAACTCAGCCCAAGTCTCTGACCCTGGGAATTAGAGGCCAGCCCATCGGATAACCTGTAGAGGGCAGCCCTCTCCACAGCTCTCTGTGGGGTAGCACTCAGGGGCTCCGACAGCCTCCTTGGAGCTCGTTTCCAGAAAGTGCTACTTCCCTTCTCTGTTCCTCTTAGAGGTGGGCAAGGAGATGTCAGGGACCAAAGCTGCACGGAGCCTGCAGGCCATGAGATAAACACTTCTGTCCAGGTGGAAGGCTAAGCAGAGTTTCCAGGACTGTATTAAATGAGAAGAAGAGTGGGGAACCAGGACAGGGCAGGTTCTTTTATTTGAAGCATTTCCTACCACTCCAGGTCATTTAAGGAAGAGAAAACATGTTTTGGGGGCAAACAGGAACAAAGACTCATATAATTTAGATAAGATGAAGTGAGTCTCATCAAAGAGCACTGTTTCCTAATTATTTTTTAACTGCACTGGGAAGGCCAAATCACTACTGTGCCCATGAGACGAGTCGAGAAAGGCCACTGTTCTGTGTGGTTCTGACACAGCCAAACTGTCTCTTGGACCTTCTTTCTAGGCGAGGGCGATGTTTCTGACAGGAAGAGACTGCGCCTGAACGATGTCCCAAGCCCGAATCCTGGTAGGAGGCTTGCCTGTGATGAGAGCGCAGGGCTAGCCTGAGATGAGAAACCATCAACCAGCAATTATTTATTTCAAGTGTATTTTATGCCCATGATACACCCTGTTAATGATCTGTAACAGTCAACGTGAGCAGCATTCCCAGAGCCGGCGATGGCCCCAACATTTCAGAGACTGGGAGAGCACAAACACAGGGGCAGGAAATGAAAGAAGTTGAATGCATCTTGAAAAGTGGAAGCAGAAAGTTAAGGCCATGTGCAAGTTAAGAAGAGATACTCAGAGTACATGAAGACTTTATAAAAGCTGAAGGAATACTAATAACTTAGCAAATAGGATCCAGACTGGGTACGGGTTCTGGCTATAAAGCAAGTGGGAGGCACTGAAGGCCACAAGCAAAGGTTCAAGCAAGAGCAGTTTCTCCCTTTCTTAATACATTTATTAAGAAAAAGAAGGACTGCCTACATTAACAGTCATCTACTTGATCAATAATGATGATAGTAGCTCACATTTTCTGAAGGTTTGCCAGATACCTTGATGGATGTTTGGCATACACGATTCTAACATTTAATCCTCACAGCAACTCTGTAGGGTTAAGTACTATCTATAATTATTCCCATTTTATAGATGAGGAAACTGAGGCTCAGTGAGATTAAATAGTTTGTCCAAGGCTGCACAGGTATTAAGCAGTAGAGCCAGGGTACATATCTGTGCAGTGTGATTCTAGAAACTCTGCTCTCAGCCTCAAAGCTGTATCTACTTCATGGTTTCATGGCTCGGGACTAGAAATTACCAGCTACAGTATCTGAAGATGTAAATCCCCTGTGCTAGTCATGGGTTCACTGCACTTCCCCCCAAACACCATACTTATTTCTCCCACAATGCCTTTGCTCACTCTTCCCCCACTGCTATCCTGTTTTGCCCACCAACCATGAAAAACTATTCCTCTCTCCTCATCTACTCAAATGCTCCTCTCCTTTAAAGGCCAATTCAAATCCCTATAAAAGATCACATCTAAAGGTTTCCTGGACTTCTCCAGCTCACAACGATCTCTATCACCCCTGAATTCCTCTACCACTCCACAGGCTTTTCTGGAATTCTTTTGATTCTTTCAATGTTGCATATTTCATTTATCCAACAAAATTTTAAGTAATTTAATGAGCTGCACCTTCCCCTACAGACCAAGCATCATGCTTTGCACAAAGTATGCATGTGCTCAGTACTTTTTAGCAGATTGATTGCGAACTAAGCATTTGGTCAAAAAAGTATGCACTCAGTTAATGCCAGAGGGAACAGGCATGGAAGATGTTTCCTCTTATGAATCACAGGATTTAGAAAACATGGATCTAGTTCCTTTCGAAATGAGGGAAAATGAAAGTTTTTTGGGATGAGGGGAGATGTCAGCTCAGGAAGACCCTAGCTACCATTCATTCTCCGAAAGCAATTCTAAAAATGCATTCATGTATGAAGTTGCAAATGCAGTCCCTCTAGTTTTCCTCTGCGACAGTCCCGTTTTTCAGGTCCTTAGCATCACAAGAGGGCAGCCCAGCTCTGATTCTGACCCGGAAGAGTCCTTATACCTGGTTCCCATGCTTCCTTGGCCAGACATCATGGAAACTAAGCCACTAAAATTTAGGTTCAAAGCTCAGATCTGCCACTTACTGGCTGTGAGACTTGGGCAAGCTACTTAACCACTCCAACCCTTAGTTCCTCATCTGAACCATCTGTAAGATAAAGATAAATGTATCTATCCCATAGAATCACTGTGAAAAGCAAATGAGACAATGTTAGGTAAGAAGGCAGAATAAAGCCATATGCAGAGCAGGCATTTAATTAATACCTATTATTGTTATTGCAAAATCCTTGTAATGGGTCATCTTCCTGTAATCTCTGCCAAAACATCCTCTATACACCAAGAATGTTGGCCATAAAAACTTTGGTATCCCCTCAGCTCCCACAGTATGCCCTTTAAAAACCCTTTGAGATTGGGTTTAAAGCAACCTCTCCACTTGTATCCTCAGCAAGTCTCCTCCATGCATCCTGTGCCCTAGGCTCTGCAGCCCCAGACTCACAGATCCTATAGGCACTGAGCAGGTGACAGTGAGTGAATTGGGTATGTGCAAAACTAACACAACCAATATTCAGTTCCCAGAAGCAGGCGTGATGGGGAATAGGGAAAACTGCAGAGCTCAGAGCTACAGCAATTTTGCTTTGGGGGAATGAAAATAAGCAAGAAATCTAGATTTTTATGGAAAGTCTCCTCATTTTGAATGTCGGGTAAAGGTTTTTAAAATGTTATAAGGAAAAAAAACCCAAAACATTTCTCTAAGCCAGATTTGTCCCTGGGTGGGCAGTTGGTGACCTCTGTTTTAAACACGCCAAACTCTGTTTTGTGTCTGGACTATTCTGTATTTGCTATGCCTTCATGCCTTTGTTCTTGCTATTCCCTCTGCCTGGAATGCCTGCTCCTAAGAAACCGAAATGTTATTTCCTCTGTGACCTCATCAGGCAAAATTAATTGATTTTTCCTCTGTATTTAACAAGATATTTGACATACTTGTATAATAGCACCTATTACATGGAATTATTGGTACATGAATTTTTCTCCATTCCCACTTAAGGTAAGGGTATTATTGTGTTTTATTCATCTTTGTAATGTGTGTTTTGCTTATACATTTATGTTTTCAACAAAGTGTTTGTTTAGTGAATGGATAAGAGTAAGAGAATTCACTGCTGTTGTGAGTGCCCCTCTATGCTGCTATTCGCAACCCTGTTTCTCTTCAGGCACCAGCAACTCTGGACACTTACATTTCTCTCCCATTTCCAGACATCTTGAATCCCCCAAAGGGACTCTGGGCATTTAAGGCATTGTAACAATTGATCCTGAAAGAAGAAAACATGGTACTGTTAGTGTGTATTCTGCTTACACAGAAACAATCCCACTGGCATGATATTTCTTTTATAAGTTCTATTTTTTAATTCCTTTTTCCCCACATGAAAATTTTATAATTTAAGATTTACTTTGATTTCCTGATCTAGCCAATAGGAAGTATCCCTTCTCAGGGTGAAGTCTTCGGTCTCCCCCATCCTTCCAGAGCCTATGCTTTTATTTCACGCAGGCTCTGGAGAATTACAAGCCCCCTCCCACCCTCATGGAATGTGTTATGGCCAGAACGAGACTGACTCTGGTCTTACCAAACAGTCCCAGCTTGCATTGCAGAAGACACCGTGAGGGCCTTGTTGATGTCATTAGTAAAGACAGCTGCTACAAGTCCAAAGTCTGAGTTATTGGCTCTTTCAATAACTTCATCCATAGTCTTAAACCTCAGAATTTCCTGAACGGGGCCAAAGATCTGCAATAAAATAGGTTGACCCAACACGGTTGCTTCGCCATCCTTTCACCTGTTTTCTACGTTTCAAGGCAAGTTTATTCTGCCTTCATCATTTAAATGATGTTTAAGTTTAGCAGAACATAACTGTAAAAATATCCCAAACTTTCCCAGAATAAGATTACATAAGTCTACCCTTAGAGTTTAACTCCTCCGCTCCCCCACCCTGCCTGGCAACACTTGATTCCACAGTGTGTTCTAAAGCTGTGTTCTCCATGATCCCCCAGGCACTGCTCCAGAACTGAGAACTACCGCTCTGGAGAGTTGGCTGATCTGCAACTGGTCCTCTCCTACAGAAGCGTGAGGATGCTTGGGTGCTTTCTATTTCCTGATTAACAGCCTAATGACCCATATTTGGGGGAACTGAACTGTTGACAATGTATCACTGAGACCAGTGATTGGCTTTTACGATGGTTCTGTTGGCTAAAAACAATTGAGATCATAAAGCACATCACCTGGCCTCCATCTAGCTTGCTTGCCTCTTCGTCTAACTTATTTCTTGAAACTGGGGATTTTCATAGCCATGTTTATTGCTATTGTACAATGTATATAAAATACAAAGAACTAAACCTCTAATATTGTCTACTAGAAATGCCCTGGAAACCATCCCAAGGAAGATGTGGCTGCTGTTAAAATCTACGTGATACCTCCTCCTTGGCAATCCGCATGTCGTCGGTGACGTTGGAAAACACCGTGGGCTCGATGAAAAACCCCTTTCGGCCCAGCCCTTTGCCTCCACACTCCAGCTTGGCGCCTTCGGCCACACCACTCTGGATGAGTTCCAGGATCCTGTTGTACTGTTTCTTATCAATCTACAGAAGAAAGTGCCTGATGACTCCAAGTAAAATCTTCTATGAAAATGGAAATAAGCAAGTGCTCAAGAATCTCTCTCATTTGTGATTTTTGGCCAAAGCTTCATTATACCTAGTCAAATCATATGGAACTGCTGTTAATTAACCATTTTTGACCTATGAAAAAGGGTAATTTTGTATGGTTCAACCTAATACATCAAGAATTCCAGTGAATGCACTGCTCTGATGATACTGCCAAATCATAAGTACCAGGTCAAGATTTAAGCAATATTTCTAAATGATGGAGATACTGGCTAATTGATTATTCACTGTTTACATAAGTAAAAATTAACCTTATAAACAAATGAATATTGGGGTATATTTTTATGGAACTACTGTTACACCCTCAGAGGAAAGGATTAAGTTTAAAGAGTGAGAGCTAGCATCCTAGTCCATAAAATAAGGTCATTCTCGCCCCCCACAAGCCCCCGAGTTATAGACTTATCACTCAGTTATTACGGTAAATAAAAAAGAAACCTACATTCACCTGAGTTTGAATTGCTGTTACAACTTCAGTCTTCTCTCAAATGGCCCCAAAACTAAGGAGATGTTGCTTATCAGGAAAACCCATGCTCTAGTGATCCAGATGAGATCTGGTCTACATATTCCTTGAAAAATTCTCAGTTCAAAACCAGAGTTCCAACTGGAAATATACCTTGATGACCATGGAGAACCTGCAGAGCTCAAGAGTGCAGCCGGCAGGGACCTTTGTGGCCCTCCTCATCCACCACAGTGCATGAAGCATTCAGAGTAAGAGAGAACCATATGGCAGAAGAGAGAGCAGACAGGTCTCCATTCCCTACACATTTACAAACTGCAAGTGGTCATCCCAGAGTAGGTCAGGTTGGTGGAGAGAATCCTTGGCAGCTGGTAAAAGTATAAATGGCTTTCTGGGAATGAGAGATACCTGCCCTCCTTGACTGTGGCACCTGTGGGGATGTCTTGAATCCAGCAGTTAAGGACTGGGGCTGGGTTCTAGTCAAGATCCATCTTGCCATGCCTGGGTCCCTTTTTGGAGCCGAGAGACTCCAACCTACCCCCAAAGTTCAAGACATCCTTAAGGCAATCCTAATCTCTTGGTTTTTCAAGGATAAAATTTAGAAACAGAAAGAGAAGCACAAGACGTAAGCAAGCAATGCCTCACTGGCTACATTTCCAGCCATGAAGACAGATGAGGAAGAAGAGTAAGGAGTCAGCAGAAAAAGGAAGATGATGCTTTGTCGGGTTCCACCAGAGTGTCTGGTTTCTGTGTTCATCAGAGATTAAGTAAAGAAACGGCACTTCCAGCACATGGAAGCAACAACCTAAGTGTCCATCGACAGATGAATGGATAAAGAAGATGGGGCACATATATACAATGGAATATCACTCAGCCATAAAAGGAAACGAAATCGAGTTATTTGTAGGGAGGTGGATGGACCTAGAGTCTGTCCTACAGAGTGAAGTAAGTCAGAAAGCGAAAAACAAATACCATATGCTAACACATATATACGGAATCTAAACAAAAATGGTTATGAGGAACCTAGGGGCAGGACAGGAATAATGATGCAGACGTAGAGAATGGACTTGAGGACACGGGGAGGGGGAAGGGTAAGCTGGGATGAAGTAAGAGAGTGGCATGGACATATATACACTACCAAATGTAAAACAGCTAGCTAGCGGGAAGCAGCCGCACAGCACAGGGAGATCAGCTCGGTGCTTTGTGACCACCTAGAGGGGTGGGATAGGGAGGGTGGGAGGGAGGGAGATGCAAGAGCGAGGAGATATGGGGATATATGTGTATGTATGGCTGATTCACTTTGTTATGCAGCAGCAACTAACACACCATTGTAAAGCAATTATACTCCAATGAAAAGATGTTTAAAAAACAAAAAAGAACGGGCATGTCTATGATTTCTCTACCTGGGGTCCCTGCTCGGTGGTGGGGTCAAAGGGGCTGCCCACAACGCGCCTCTTAGCCCGCTCCACGCTTCTTCTCACAAACTCTTCATAGATGGACTCCTCCACGAAGATGCGAGATCCTGCAGTGCAGCACTGGCCTTGGTTGAAGAACACACCCTGGTGAGCCTGCTCCACGGCGTGGTCCACTACAAGAGGAGACAGCCATGCTCTCAACACTGCTCTGCCCGTGGAGGGGCCCAAGGGACCGAGCCTCTTCCCTCCCCACAGTCCCAGCTGTAACGCCATGCTCCCCACAGAGCAGAACCGTGAGCAGCCCCGTGAAAAGCACTGGACTGAGAACACAGCTTGGCTCTAGTCCTAAGCAGACCCTGACGTTACTGGCTGTGTTAACTTGGACATCTTCACTTCTTGGAATCCCTTTCTTCTGTACAAAGAGGGATTAGACCACGTTATCTATAACAGGAGTCTCAAACCCCAATAACCAAAGGGGCTGGGCAGATAATAGTAAAGCAATGTGACAGAGACTCAGAAGGAAAGTACTACATTTGGCTGTTGCTATGCATAAACATAGCCCAGGGATGCCAGATTTCCAGTTTTAGGAAAAAACAGAAATCAATATTTTGTGTAACACTTAGAAGTAAACATAGCCATACCTTGCATCTGGCCTGTAGACTGCCAATTTGCAATCCCTAATCTATAGGACCTTGCAGCTATACTTTTAATTAGTATTTTGGCAAATTAAACTGTAACAGCAATGATCGTCTTTGAAGACACTAAATTTCCTCTGTATTTACATGGAATTGTATAGTAGCATATGGTAACTCGTTTACATCTCATGTGAAAATAAGAGATACTAAATAATACTCTATATAGTATTAATAAATCTGGTGTCTGCTAGTTGCTAAATGACTCACTGACTGATTGAATCAATGTACTGTCAGTGGAGTGCCTACACCTTAATAGGAATTTAGGTACAGAATTCTGATCCTCTTGACAACTAGTATAAAGCTGAAGCTGAACTCCTTGCAAATTCCAAGCTGGGGCTGAAATTCAGGCAATCTGCTTTCTGCTCTCTGATCTCTCTAGCAGTGAAATTGAGGAAGCAGTGCTGGCCTGGCAGGATGTGAAGAAGAAAAAGGATGCCTGAAAGAGGTTTTGTCATTTCATTCCCTGGAAAGTTTTTCCAAACATGAGGAGCACACCCGTGCAGAGTGGACTAGAGAGCATCCTGCCTGGAGACATGGGGTTTCTAGGTTATAGCTCTAGGCCTCTGTATAGTCCTACTGCCAAGGTGTAATCACCTCCAATTTAGGTCTATTCATACAGAACTGACCATAGTGTGTTGTCATCCTGACTAAAAGCCATGGGAGCAACAGAAAGGGGTGGGGATGGCTAAACAGAGAAGGGGGTGTGGGTTTGGGACAACGTTGGTAGAGCTAGTGAACTAAAAAATTTTAATGATCTACAAAGCCACCAGGCATACATGAGACATTTCAGGTTTCTTGAATCTAGGCAAAGGTTGTATTTCCAGTGTTCAGAGGCTTAGACCACGGCTCTTTCCACTATACAACACTGACGAGGCCTTCACCTCTTCTACCCTATTCTACAACAACACTGAGTCAAAATGGCTTATTATGTCTAGAAAACAAACTCTATCTGATTGTCAACTGATAAGTGGTCTTTACCAATATTATTTTCTCCTTAAAAGGAAGGGTCTAGATTTTTCTCCTTGAATGCCACTTAGCTTCAAAGACCTTTTTCTTAGTGTCCTGTTGAAAGTGGAGATAATAAAAGTGAGCACCGCAGGCCAGTGTGCCAGGGCATGTAAGAGATCTGTGGTTGACTTACAATCAGCATCTGCAAAAATAATATTGGGACTTTTCCCTCCAAGTTCCAGAGTTACTCGTTTCAAATTACTTCTTCCAGCTGCTTCTTGGATAAGCTTTCCAACCTGAAAGAAGGGAAATGGAGAAAGGTTTTGCACACCTTGCAGTTGAGACCGTCAGTGGCCAGAGCCAGCTGTGGGCAACAGTGGGACATAGCAGTAATGGATCCTGCAGGGCAAAGCACCCACCGGATACACAGGAACAACTCCTGTGGTCAACTTGTGTGGACAAGATATACGTCAGTTGGGATGCAGTTTAATGTCTGTTCTGAAGTGAGTTGGAAGACTGCTTTAGTATCATGATGGAAGGAGCAAGGAAAAGGGGGTTAAACCTGGAATCTTAATCACTGAAAGATTTCTCTAAAAGACAACTGGCAAGCAAAATGTAACTAGAGATTTTCCATCATTGCATTGTGGCTTTTAGCTTTGGACTCTGGCCTCCAGAAAAAAGCCAACTGGCTCCACTTGAAAGACATGATGAGCATAAAACAAACTCTTTAAGTGCCTCCAAAAGTGCCAGGTATGACTTTAATCACATGGTCCAAATATATATATTGATGTGATACCTTTGCTTCTGCCTAGGGCTATAGTAAAAGGATTCCAGAAAGCTGAGGATCTCTCTTTATTTGTGCAGTGCCTATTTACCTAGAATCCAAGCAAATAAGAGGCTGAGTTTGAAGAAAGCATTTCCCATTGTGTAGACTCACAATGCTAATAAAATTGAAAGTGTCAAGATGGAAACACGGATGCAGCACCTAGAGCCCCCTTTCAAGGAAGAAGGCACTGCCTCAGTGACAAGGAATGCTGTCAGCTCCTTCAGAGTCACCTCAGCTGAAAAGAGCTTCCTTGCCCAAGGGGATGCCCTCCTTCAGGTGTCCCACATCCACCCCCTGATGGTGGCGGTGGTACCACCACTAGGCAGCTCTGAGAGACCACGTCTGCTCCCCCACAGCCAGGTGCTTGGCTGAGGACATCAGGCCTGCACTGCAGCTCGACTTCCCGTTGTGTCAACTGCCCTTCGGCTGGGATCCCGAATAAATAACCTGCACGGCAAACTCCATCTCAGCGACCCCTTCCAGGGCACCTGGCCTGTGACAGGGTGCTGCCCTAATGGAGGGCAGAGGTCACTCTACGGAAAGTGCTGGGCCACCCTATAGCTCTTACAGGCAGTTTGCCCTCGTTGAGATGAAGACTGCTACTTGTGCCTGGAATCCCACTGAAAGTAAAGTATTTTAAAAGGCTGGGGGGGCTTCCCTGGTGGCGCAGTGGTTGAGAATCTGCCTGCCAATGCAGGGGACACGGGTTCGAGCCCTGGTCTGGGAAGATCCCACATGCCGCGGAGCAACTGGGCCCGTGAGCCACAATTACTGAGCCTGCGCGTCTGGAGCCTGTGCTCCGCAACAAGAGAGGCCGCAATAGTGAGAGGCCCGCGCACCGTGATGAAGAGTGGCCCCCACTTGCCGCAACTGGAGAAAGCCCTCGCACAGAAACGAAGACCCAACACAGCCATAAATAAATAAATAAATAAATAAATAAATAAATAAAAATTAAAAAAAAAAAAAAAAAGGCTGGGGAAGAAAAATGCTAAATATATGCTGGACTCCTCTGGTCCCTGCCTGAGATCCTCAGGAAGGACGCGTAACTCCTCAAGCAGTATAGTAGAGTAGCGGTTAAGAGAAAAGGCTCTGGAGCCTGCATTTTGTTTTTTTTACTGATTATATCACTTAACGACTGTTTGACCTTGGGAAATTTTTTATCTTCTCTGAGCCTCCGTTCCCTCCTCTGTAAATGGAGCTAAAAACCATATCCACCTCAGAACTTAGGTGTCCTGAGGATGAAGTGACTTAGGGTCGATGGCCCTCAGAACCCAGACTGGCACGCAGTAAGCGCCTGCACAAGTTAGCCACACGCAGGTATGAGAGGCCAGGGCCCCTTCTTCCACGCTGGGCGCAGAGAAATGGAGGTGGTTGTCGGGGGCGGTACCTTCCAAAGCAGGTCTCCTCCCAGGGCCCCTACACTCTCTGTTCGTGTCAATTACCTCAGGAAAACCCTGAGGAAGCCCTCTGACTTGCCACCAGTCTCCAGTATTGCTCATTAGCTGGGCTAAATGCTTTACATGTTTTTACTGTTACTCTACCTCGTGCCAAAACATTTTTAGAAAATATACTCTCATTCTGAGGAAATCTAACTTCGGTGAAAAAAATAGTGATGTCTCTGAAAGAGGTAAAATTAGAGTCTCTTAGATGCAGAACACTGTTACTCATTAAAGGTTTAAGAAACACCAACATCTGGCCCTAAGGATTAATGGGCAGACATCAGCCCACAGCCAGACGGCCCTTCCCCACCGGGCCGGCTTGTCTCTCTTCTACCTCCAGGTAAACCCCCTAAGAAGACGGGCTAATGAAGGCCCCGTTCTCAGGCAAACATGCTCTCCTGCAAGAGGAAAGTATGGATACACAAAGGAAAGGAGAATCTGGCCCTCCATCCTGGCAAGAGAACAGCAGTCAGGTGAGATTAGGACTGAAGCCTGAGAACCTAGCAGAGGGGAACCCACACGAGGGCAGCAGGGCAATATAACCGTGGGGCGTCCCTGAGGAGGCTGTGGCCTGCAGCTGCCTGTTCTGAGCAATTCTACTGTGCTTGTCTCTCTCTGCCCTGAGGAATCCATATCAACTGAAGGGGACTCATTTCAAAGTCCAGGAAGATAAAGAGACAAGCGCTTTCTCAAAGAAGATAACCACTGGACGTCATGAACATTATTATTAATTATATGTTAAAAACTAGCATTTATTGAGTTGGTTTATATCAGACATTTACATGTATTCATGCATTTAAGCCTCTCAAAAACCCTACGAAGTAGGTATTACCTCATTTTAAAGAATATTGAACTCAGGTTAGAAGTCAATGGATGTTACCAGGTTACCCGGCAGTTACTCGCAGAGCCTGTTGGACTCTGTGCAGGTTGACTCCAGGGCCCAAGTGTGGGTCACTTCCTCTCCTTCCCTTAACCTCCTCCCAGCACTCCGCCTCCCCTTCTATATTTACTGAGCACCTAATGCATGCCACATACCACCAAAACCTTATCCCTGAACTCCAAATTAATTTAAAAGTGAGGAGGAATATCACTTTTTATAGACACAAATAATGACCACAGTTCATCAGTTACAAAAGGTATATTCCGCCTTCAGACTGACATTTGAAAAACAAACAAAAGCAAGGAGAAATCACGGATTTTACACATAGGAAGATGCTGAATAAATGTGTGGAGTTGGTAAACAGAGTGCCGACTCACTAGCATTACATTTCCGTTAGCTCTGCTCCCCGACATTCATCAAAGTGCCCCATGGGTTGATATTTGTTGCACTAGGAATGCTGTCCAATGATTAGCATTTTCATGGCTACAGTAACTATACAAAAATCTTGCTCAGTCTATGGTCATCAGAGAAGAATACCTAAAGAATAATTTTTCCTGCATCAATGCTTTGCCATTTTTTCCTTAGAAACCAAATTCGTGCTAAACACCGAAAGGCGAATCTCAGATGAATAATGATTTTCCTTTTCATCTTTGGAAGAAGATCAAGTTGCAGCCCAACCTCAAGAAAGAACTGGATGTGTTACGCTACAGGAGAACCACTTCCATCTGGAGTGGCCTCAGGACAGGATACTCTGAAAAACCCCAGTTGTTCACCAATCCCCTTCATTCAACACTTACTCCTGGTTCTCCTACTATGTGCCAAGTGCAATGCTAGGCACAGTTCCTTATCCACAAGGAGCTCACAGCTAAGAGGATTCCCATGTAAACCTAACAGGTGTTCAATAAGTACAGAAAAGTCTGGGCCTGATTTAATATTAGATCTGAACAGTGAAATTATAGTTGTGCAGCATTTTGTTATAACCCAGAGTCAGGCTCCTCTGGGCCCCACCCACAGAAGTGGGCTAGGTGTAAAAACCTTCATTAATTACGTGATTGGGTATCATCTGCCTTCCCATAATACTCTCAGTTTGCAGGTCAGACTCTCTTTGGAGAACATATCACTACTCATGAATTCTCCCTGCGAGTGGAATGAGGTTAAGTGACCCTGAAGGGAGGCACTCCTCACTGTCATTACCATAAGGGGGAAAGAGACAATACGAAGAAGAGATGCAACTCCAAAGCAGGGAATTCTTAACAGGAAAGAGTAATGTTTAAAAATAAAGAGTTCATGTGAGAGCCAACTCTTACAAAATATGATAGGTCCTGTGCAAACCAACCTAAAATATTACTTGTACAAATCCCATGCAAAGGTTTCCAAAGTTAAAATCTATGGGGTAGGAAAGTCCAGGAAAGAATGAAGTACAGACATCAAACAAAGGCCTGGGATTAAGTGACCCATCTCAGAAAAGTAGTAAGTTCCGCAGGGATATGTATGTGCTACGCCAGTCATATTTATACATGACTACAAGGTGGGAGCATGAGGTGAGATAAATGAGGCTGCCAGGATGCACAGGTCTTCTGAGTGGTTCAAGTCAAGTCAACAGGGGTGGACTTCGTAACACCAAGCCCTATTCTGATAAAAAGGCAACCTGTGAGATAAAACAGAGAAATACACAGTTTGAGAAATTAAATCTTGTATGTGAACACAGATTAAATAGAATAAAGGCACAGAGAACAAATTTTGACCAAGTTCATCATTATCTTTTTTTTCAAATCAGAAAAGATTTCATAATATACTCTTATTATACATCCTGTCCTATCTCTGACAACCTAGCTAATTATAATCGTAACCAGGTTTATGGACGACAGTTTGGCCCACAGGAGTGAGAAGACCTAGTTTCTATAAGCTCTGGCTTGGCCTCTAACTAACCTTTGATTTGGGGAAGCCACTTCACCTCCTTGGGCCTCAGTTTCTTCAACTGATGAATGAAGACACAAACCAAGCAGTTACTCTGGCCCTTAGTACCCCAGTTAGTTGGAAGAGTTAAAAAAGACTCAGGGCCCCTGCTCATTCTGAGAGTCTGTCCAGAAGAATCCAATTCTTCTGGATTCTTCTTGTCTTACTGAGCAGACCTTGCTTTTCATAGAGGCACCACAGCTGCACTGAATGGTAGATAAACCTGATCTTTTTCGGTTTCCCACAAAGAGCTCATTATGAGAGAGTAAGTGATAATGTTCCTATCATGGGGTGTCTTAACTTGGCACTCCCTGCAGAGTCTCTCAGCTGTATCTGTGTACCTCAAACAGGCAAGGGCGAGGAACCAGGGGCTCGCCCACACATAATGGAACTGGGCTAATTCTCAGCAGGAATGTTGGCACACATCAACTCTGACTCCCATCCTCATTCTGAATAGTCTTCACGATTGATATCAGGAGTATCCCTGGAAGAGCCACAATGTACCAGAATCATGCTCACAGCAATGCAGCAGGGTAGGAAATGCAATTTGGAGCTTTGCATGGAAAATAATTTGTTATACAGGACAAAAAGACCATGGAAGGCTTTCTGTGCCCTCTTTATTCAAGGCTGTTGCTCCCTGAACAGAGTTTCTAAAGTCTGGTAAAATTTTTCTTTTTATTCATTAGTTAATTACCCATATTTCTAGGATGGGTTTCTTCTCAGAGACATTTCTTTTTCTTGATTAGTTAAGTATACATATTGGGGTGGACTCCTTCTCAGAGATATGCCACCTTTTTTAAAAGATGGAAAACTCTCTAGTAGAGATCTCAATAAACAGGTTGAAGATGAATGCTTTTTCCAATATATTTTCCTTTCTTAAACCCCAAACAGATTGACTCTGTGCTTCTTTCCTCCTCTCCTTTCTTGATTTTCATTGTGCTACTGGTTCTATGATAGAAATAGAAATGCCCAAAATATGTATAATTGGACATTTCTTGTCTTTCTGAAATATCCAGAAATAACAGACCAAATCAGTCTGTTCAGATCTGCACCAGAAAGTCACAGAACCAAGGCATCTAAGCAGTTCCTTTAATTTAAGGGATAATAGCAATTTCAAAACTTTGTGAAATTCAGATTGTGAAAAACGATGCAGCCTCTGACTATGCTTCCAGCCCCTCTCCTCCACCACCATTCTCACCACCACACACTCATCACTACAGCACAGGAAACCACTTGCCCTTCCTGGAATATGACCGTGTCTCTGTATTAGCTGTTTCCTCTGCCTGAAATGTCTTCCCTCTCCTTGCTTACTCATTTTTCCAGCCCTACCTTTGCCACTTCCTCTGAGAAGCTAGCTTTCTAGATACACCCTTGCTATAGGGTTTGGTTTTCCCACTTTTCTGATCCCACATAACTCTCATACTGCTCTTGTTTAACAGCTGTCTTCCCTACCAGACTGACCGTGTGCAGAGGGACTCCTGTGCACGCACATGCACGCACACACACACGCACACACACACACACACACACACACACACAGATTTTCAGCAACATTTGATGAGCCAATGGGCCAGAACATGACAGCTGCTCTTGAAGTCTCTGGAAATCAGAGACTATGAAGTCTTCAAGGAAACAGAGGTGAGCGATTAGAACACGGAATGCCTATGTCCAAGGCTTTTGCCTTGACACCACTGGCAGAATGATCTTGAGCTTTCCTCTTCTTACTTATCTTTGGCTGAAATTTCCACATCTTTAGTGAAGGGGATGGCTTCATGGTTCTGACATGACTGCACGTTGGAGCTCCCGGAGCACTTAAAATCGTTTTCTTTGTCTGGGCTCTGCCCCCAGAGATTCTGATCATCTTCGTCTGCAGTGGAGCCCATGGGCATGGGTAGTTTAATGTGCTGCTAGAGTTAAGAACCATGGAATTAAAGAATCCTTAAGGGCGTTTCTCTCATACTGTCTCTAACCTTTCATTGTTGGTTCTGTTTTCCAACTGTTGAACATTATCATTTATTGAGCACCTATTTTGTACTGCTTGTTCTCACAAACATTACTTAACCCTCATGGTGATCCTGTGAGGTAAGAATTATTACCCCATTTTAGAGCTGAAAAAAAAGCATGACTCAGGTCAAGAAATGACTTGCTGACAGGCACCCACTGAGTGGCAGAGCCAGGACTGCTTCTCTTCTCCAGATGTTCTCCTGGGGTTATATACCCTCTGCTATGAGCAGAATTCTGATGGCCAAACACACCATCCACAGCTAACAGATATTCCAGAGCGACTGCCCTGTACACTTAGCCTTCCTTCTGTTACATAAGACTCTCCCTTTTAATCTCAAATAAATTTAAAAAATCAAGATTTTGATTTTGGGGGAGGGCTCTGCTTTGATAGGAGGAAGCCTGGAATCCTCAAGTCAAAGGTACTACATGTCCCACTAACCAGGTGGACTAAACGGATGGGCTTCTTAGCATCGGTTCATTCTCAGCCTGAGCTCTGAGGAGATAAATCTACTGCAGAATGAATCAAAGAATCTCAGCTAGCAGGCAAAGACAACAGCATACTCTTTCCTATGCTTCAGTACTCAAGGTTTTATTTAAGTATTAAACAAGAAAAGGAAGAAAGCTCATAATTTAAAACCTGTACATCCAAAGGTTTTGACACAACAAACTGGTATTTTTCATTCAAATTCTGGATAGTTTACTAATGGACTCATACAACCTTAGAAAGAGGCTTATAAGTTGTTTTAAAAAAAAATAACAAAAAAACTCTAGCAGGCCACTTCTCCCCACCTACAAAGAGGGGTGAGGCTACCCAGAGGGGAGAGCTGCCCTGATTCACTACTCAAGCAGCAGAGAGGGTGTCTGTATCATGTAAGATGACATGCATCTCACTTAGGAAATGAAAGGAGAACCCTGGCTGCGTAAATTAGAATCAGTGATAATACAGCTGTTAGCTACAAACATTTGTTTGGCACAGATCAGTCTGGACTCTCCTGTAGTTTGCTTTGATGGTCTCTCTACTATCTTGTTGACTAATGATGAAATCATGGTTTGTTAATTTAACTGAATAAAGAAAACATCATACCAAGCAAAATGAAAACTGTTTTCCTGTACTTTATTGAGGTTGTTTATTGACTCTGTGCTTATAAGAGCCCTTTTATATTCACTTATCAAATATTTACATTCATTGCTTATGTATTTAGCTGCAGAAGGAGAAATTAATCCTATCTTTTGAGTAACTTTGTTTTCTTTTTAAAGGCCTTTTGCTAAAGTAAAATGGAAAGCAGCCACCTCAAATAAGCTTCTTGTTGCTGACTGTTCCAGACATTTTGTGATGTATAAACAGGTCCCCTCTACTAGGATAATCATTACTGGAGCCACATTCAAATCCATATTTAAGTGACATGTACCCTCTGGAAGAATCTATACAGTTTCCCAAGTAGCCTACAAAATTAAGAGAGGGTAGATAAATAAAGAAGTAAAAAAACTACAAGCTGTAAAGGGGTTTGGTGATTACATGATTCATTTGCCTGTGAAAGTTCTCCACCTACCACCATTAATATAAGTATAAGGTGGCTTTCGTAGTCTAGTCAAATACTTCTCCCTCTGGTTCTCTATTATCTGTCAATGATATCATCCCAGAGAAGAAACTTGGAGATACTCCAGATGCCACGGGATTTGTTTCCCTCCTAGTAAATGTAAACCCCTCTAGAGAGAGAAATATCAATAGACTCCGCCAGAAAACTTAAGGTGAAACTTGCTCTATGCACACTGCTATAAGCTATCTCACTGTGTGAATGTTCCTAACAGCAAAATACTTCATGGGGCCACCTTTCGTCTTATTCTCTTTCCCAAACTCTCCCTTCTCTCTCAGCTCCCCCATTGGATATCTGCATTGTTGAAGATAACATATTAGTTGTTAATGTTCTTCTTGTGAAGATAAAGAATTTCCTGTGTTATATAAAGCAACAGTGAGACAGCACTATACCCCTATTAGAATGGCTAAAATTATAAAGACTGACCATACCAAATGCTGCTGAGGATGTGAAGGAGCTAGAAGTCTAATACATTGCTGGTAAGATGATACACCCACCTTGGAAAACAATTTAGTAGCTTCTGAACCTAATAAGATCCAGCCATTCCATTGCTAGGCATTTATTTACCCAAGAGAAAAAAGAATCAATCTGTCTATCTATCTAACTATCCACCTACATGCGCGCGCGCACACACACACACACACACACAAGGACTGGCACATAAAATGTTCACAGGAGATTTTATGTATAGTAGTTCCAAACTGGAAACAACCTAAATGTCCATCAACAACAGGCAAATGAACAAATTGTGATGTATCCATAAAATCGAACACTACTCAGCAATAAAAAGGAATTAATTTTTGATATATATGCAAAAATGTGCATGGATCTGAAAATAATTGTGCTGAGTAAAAATAGACAAAAGAGTACATACTGAATGTTTCTATTTACATAAAATTCTAGAAAATGCAAATGACCTACAGTGGCATAAAGCAGATCAGTGCCTGGGAATGGGAATGGGGGGAGGAGCAGAGCAGAAGATGCAAGAGAGATTACAAAGGCGCAGTAGGAAACTTTTGAGGCTGATGGATGTATGTACTATGTGAACTGTGGTGATGGTTTCACAGGTGGATACATATGTCAAAACTTACCAAACTGTACACTTTATGTGAAATTTATTGTATATCAATTATACCTCAATAAAGCTGTTAATAAAGATATATTAAGCAATAAAAATGTTACTTTATTAGAGTAATTATGCCATACTTCTTTTTGTTGTCCTTTGTGAATTATTGGTGGGGAAATTATATTGAATCCACATGACTATTTAAAATATGATTTAATGGTTTTAATTAAAGTTAAATGCATTAGAATAAGTTAATTAAATTTTAAAATAATTAAAGCCTGACAGGGAAAGAGAACAAGTGAAGAGGAAAAAAAAATAAACTTAAGGGAAAGCAAAAGGTGGTGAAAACAAAGAACAGATTAGAAGCCAATAAAAGAAATTATTGGAAGTAAAAGGGTGACAAATTTTGAGATTATGAATCTAAATAAGAATAAAGCATCATACTCATTATAGAAATTGACCAGTTCTCATTTATCTGCACAGATGGTAGAACAAAATCATTGAGCTAAGATCTCATTGGGTAGATAAGGGAAGGGTGGTCATTTTTGTCAGAAGAAATGACATGTGCAAAGTCACAGAACTGTGGGGACTTCCCTGGCATTGCAGTGGTTAAGAATCCACCTGCCAACGCAGGGGACACGGATTCGATCCCTGGTCCGGGAAGATCCCACATGCTGCAGAGCAACTCAGTCCGTGCGCCACAACTACTGAGCCTGTGCTCTAGAGCCCGGGAGCCACAATTCCTGAGCCTGCGTGCCGCAACTACTGAAGCCCACGTGCCCTAGGGCCCACGTGCCGCAACTACTGAGGCCACGTGCCGCAACTACTGAAGCCCATGCGTCTACAGCCCATGCTCCGCAACAAGAGGCCACCACAATGAGAAGCCCACGCACTGCAAGGAAGAGTAGCCCCACTCGCCACAACTAGAGGAAGCCCATGCACAGCAATGAAGACCCAATGCAGCCAAAAAAAAAAAAAATTCAAAATCAGTTTATTCAAGCAAGCACCCCAGGTAATCTTCCAAAAAAGTGAAATAGAACAGCAAAACAAAACAAAAATAAACATTTACTAGAAAACAAAAATATTTGTAAAATATTTATAAAAGTCATAAAACAAACAAAAGGAAAGTAAAATTTCTAGAGGAAAGTAGGAATTAGTTTTCGACAGACATATCCTTTGCAAACAGATTCAACTAGAATCAATCAGATTCAACTAATATTCACTGAATTCTTACAATGTGCCAGCAATAGGACTGGAACTTTCAAATACACTATCTTCATTAATCCACAAATAAACATGTAAGCAGTTCTTCATAACCCCTCTTAATAGATGAAGAAATGAGAGATGAGAAAGACTAAATAATATGCCAAAGCGAGCTGGGATTTGATCCAAGCTTGGATGAATCCAGCCCCCTTCCATATTACACCACATTTTCCCAAGACTATATTGTTATATAAATTTCATTTAACAATAAATAGAAAACAGTAACAGCTAATATTTATTGACACTTTACTAAGGGCCAGGCCCTGTGCTAAATACTTTAGATATACTAGCTTACTTCCTCCTCACAGTCGATGAATTAGGTACAATCATCCCTTAGCTACAGACGGAATCTGAGGGTGGGAAAGATTAAATATTAACATGTACTGTGAACAAATGCACACTACCATGAGAGAGGTTTAAATTATGTCTAGTTTTCTCATATAGATCTGATATTTAATCTTGATTGCTTTTAGGATGATTTGAAGACTATGTTTGGCATTTCTTACTGAAAAAATACTTTCCTCTAGTTTTTTTAGAGGTAGTGCGATGCAGCATTCTTTCAAGCTTTCATTTTAGCAAAGCCATGAGGAGTACTTTATTTTTCTTTAAGAGACTCTAAATAAAGGATTGAAAGAAATAAACTCAAGGTGAACTACATTAAAGCTCTAAACTCCCTAATGTAAAATTCTGTGAGGAGGTCTTCGTTGATCGTGAGATTGATCAGATTGATTATTAACCCTTCAGCTCAGCTATTACCTTTGCTTATCATAAACCACTGGATAGTTTTGTAGATGGAAATTAACTTGGCCTGAATGTAGGTGAGACTAATATAATCTGAGCATTAGAAAGATGATTTATGGAAAATGGGTATACGGGAAAACCTAATATTTTTCCTAGCTTTTGCACACTTTTGTGTCCCTTAAATATAAAAATACTTCCACTAGAACACTGGAATTATGTGTTTAGCAGTCACTGACTGAACATCTGGTGTCCAGCACTAGATCACTCTACCAAGTGTTCGGGGCACGAGGAAATCAGACACCCACTAACTCCTCAACAAGTCCCATCTGTTGTGATTTAGATTCATAGGGCTATTTTTTTCCCCCATCTCTATTAGGCTTTTCACTTTAGAAGAGATTTTAAGGATATACTGAATTAGTATAAAATCTACAGCTCTGGAGTTAAAATGCCTGTTAAAAGCAGAGCTGACTAAAATGTAAAAAACAAAAACTGCATTTGCTATTGAGAAGCAACAGTGAAACCTAACGTCCCATTTTACATTCCAGCAAAATATGTATCAAGCCTTTTGAAAGTGCTGGACTATCAGGCATGGGAAATGATTCTGAGAATTGAATGATACCAGTGTTTGATGATTATTCGCCAATATCAAGCAACACATTACTCACACGGGTCCCCACAGCTGCGGTTCCTTTCCCACAAGTCCTTTTCGAACTTTGGCTCCCATACCATACCACCATAATTTCATTTTCTCTGAAGAGAAAAGGAAGATAGACCTATATTTTCCACAGTTGTGAATATTAACAACTGTGGAATTAAGATGTAGAATTATCTTTTTCTTCAATGGTGTTACCTTTGAATGAAATAGCTTTTCGTTTGAATTTAAACATCTTGAACACATTATATTTCTCCTTAATGCACAGATATAGATACATTTGAAAACCATGTTGAGCAAAAGAATTTTAGTTCTAGCCTTGGTCTTAGAAGGCATCTTCAATAAAGAAGTATTAAGAGAAATGGTGCAGAATTATTCTTCTCTTTCTCCATGCTCCCAGACACACCACACTATACTAGTTACATATTCACAGACTATCACTGGGTTAGACTGAATTGCACAATTTCTCTAAGGTCTAACATTGTACCTGATATTTAGTTAGTGCTCAATAAATATTTGCGGAGTGGACAAGACAGCTTAGGTTTAAAACTGTAAGTTCTATGCCAGAGATCGTCCACTGGAAGCCCTATAATGTATTGAATAAGATTTAAAGAGGCTGAAGATGTGATTTTAAAGTAAATTTTAGAAAAAAGGAAAAAAAGTTGAGTTAGAATAGTGTCTATGACCTTTCAGAATTACATACGTTTGACCATGCTTTGAACAGAATATGTTCCACTGATATTATCCTTCCTAAGTATCCCCTTTGATATGTCATTCCTGATTTTAATGGCTCCCTCCTTCTATGGTACCGAGTGCAGCCCCTTAGCAGCATGGCACTGTCATTTGAAGTATAAGCTCTGGGTATGATTCTCAGACCCACAACTTACTAGCACGTGACTACAGGCAGGTAATTTAACCTCTCCCAGCCACATCTGCTCATCTGTGTATCTCCTAGAGCTACTGTAAAGATGTAGTGAGATGATATATGCAAAGCACTTAGCAGGTACCTGGCATACAGTAAGTGCTCAATCGATGTTGGCTATTAATATCCACAATTTTAAGCCTTAAATACTTCTTTAAAAACATCCATTTTTAACAGCTTTATTGAGATATAATTCATATACCATAAAATCTACCTTTTGAAATTTAAAATTCAATTTTAGTATATTCAGACAATTGTGCAATCATCTCAGTGATTAGTAGTATCTAATTCCAGAACATTTCATATCTATTAGTAGTCATTCCCCATTCTCCCCCTTTTTCCTGCCCCTGGAAACTACTAATCTACTTTCTGTCTATAGATCTGCCTATTCCTGACACTTCATAGAAATAGGATCACACGACATGTGGCCTTTTGTGACTGGCTTCTTTCATTTAGCATGTTTTTAAGGTTCACCCATGTCAGCCTATATTGGTACTTCCTTCTTTTCTGTGACTGAATAATATTCCACTGTATGGATATGGATACACCCACATTTTGCTTATCAACTCATCATTTGATGGCTATTTTGATTGTTTCCACTTTTTAGGAATTAGGAATAATATTTCTGTATGTTTCTGTGTGGTTTGATTTTGTCAAATGCTTTTTTCCATGTCTATGGAGATGATGGTGTGGTTTTGTCCTTTATTCTATCCATATGGAATATTACACTGACTGATTTTTTGGATATTAAACTAACTTTCCATTCCTGGGATAAATCCCACTTGGTCATGGTATATAATCCTTTAAGTTGCTGATTTCTGTTTGCTAGTATTTTGTTGAGGATTCTTGCATCTGTATTCATAAAGGACACTGGTGTATAGTTTCCATGTGATGTCTTTGTCTGAAAGGTCTTCTACTCTCTGGCCTCAGTTTTTAAACTGAGAATTATTTTCAATGGCTTGATTTGCAGAATAGTACTTTCTAGTTCATCTGCCTCCCAACCTTTCTCCCCAACCCCTTCCCTATCCCTATTCTGCTCCACTAAGACTTTCTGTACCACTAAGACTTTCTGTACACTCCAGCCTCTAGTTGTTGACTAATTCTACTTCTTCTCCGTTCACTCTACTTACCCATATCTTACAAAACCTGTATCAAATCCCTCTTTCTCTTGAAGCCTTGACAGATCATCCAACTCACAGAGCGCTCTCATTTTTTAGAATGCTAATGACATTACAAACTAACATTTGCTTGTTGCTTACAACTTATAAAACTCATTGTGCATTTAATTCTCACAACCCTGAAAAATGTGTGCTTACTATTAAGCAAATTTTGTACAGAATTAAGTGGTCCATAATTATATAGCTACAAAGTAAAAAATACTAAACCCTAAGCTATTAGTGACATTTTGAAGAAAGAAAGTGTTCCACTGATATATCACCTTCTAGCTCTGAGATTAAGCTTTTATTTCTCAAATTCAGTCTTTCCTCCTTCGTGTACCTAACAAATACTTATAATTCATGCTGACTACACATCAGATGCTACGCGGGGTAGTGAGAAGAATGACTAAAGGATAGAATCCAAAGAGAATGCAAACCACCACCCCCCCAAAATCGGTATGTTTGACCAGAAACTGTAATCTTCAAAAATTAAAGCTAAAAAATCACCACTAAACTGATAAGCAAATTATCTCACCCCCAAAGATTAGAAATTAGTGTTTTATAGGCAAATCTTGCATAGAAATGTTATCATTTGTATAATAAATAAAATTAAAATAATTTAAAAAAAAGATTAGAAATTAGTCATTTATGGGATTAAAATACTTTAAAAATATTCTACACCGAAGAAACCAAGGAATTTTAAATCAAAACATTGTTAGGGTTGTATTCTTAAGACTTTAGTTGTATCAACAGAAGTATATAAATTTGTAACCTCATTGAGTATAATATATTCAATTTGAGACAATGATAAACTATGAGAATCGGTGACCTGCCTGAAACCTACCTAACCAAAGGCAAATTAGAATATCAATGGTGATTATAGGAAACTTTTGAAATCCTCAAACTTACACAGGTCTAAAATCTCCCAAACTGAATGGAACACCTATTTCAATTGGTAATTTGATGCTTCCAATCATTAACAGAGCTTACTTTCAGGAGACCCAAAGAGCTGTGGGAAACAGAGACTCCACCCTTAAAGGGCACACACAACACATGTTCTGAGACCAAAGACAGCAGCAGTAATTTGAAAGAAGCCTGGGTCATACCCACCTGCTGATCTTAGAGAGCCTACCAGAGAGGAAGGCGGCAACTGGGGCTCACCCAGGGGACACCAACGCTGGCAGCAACCATTTTGGGGAGCTCATTCTACCACGAGGGCACTGCTATTGGCAAGTGCCATTTTGGAATTCACCCTCTAGCTTATTAGCACCAAGACCTGGCCCTGCTCACCAACCAGTAACCACCAGTCCTGGGACACCCCAGTCCTAGCAGATAGTGGTGCAGGGACACAGTCCCACCTACTAGCAGGGCTGCCATAGGACACCCTGAGCCCCAAGATGCCCTGGAACTGGCCCCAGCCACCAGAGGGCCCAGGACCCTGCTATACCCACCAGTGGGCCAGCACTAGCCCCAGGCCCCCAGGACCTTGCAGCCAGCTGTCGGGACTGGCCCAATCCACCAGTGGGCTGGCACTAGCCCCAGGACCCAGCCTCACTCACCAGTGGGTGGGTACCAGCCCTGGGATCCCTTGGGCCCAGACATACCCAGCACTGGTCAGGACCCAGACCACTCAGCAGCAGGCTGACACTAGCTCTGAGACTCCTGCCCCTGCAACCTGCCACCCCCTCCCCTGGGACCCAGCTCTGCCCACCAGTGGTCCAGCACTAGCCCCAGAACCTCTGAAGCTCTGCAGTGAGGTGCCCTGTGACCCAGTCCTGCCCACCAATGGGCCAGCACCAGGACCAGAACTCCCAGACCTCGTGTAGCCAGTTGTGCCAGGACCTGACCCTGCCCACCAGCAGCCAGCAGCCTCCACATTAGGCAGAGCCTAGCAACCAACCAGGCCAGGGGCCAGCCATGCCTACAAGTAGGCTAGCAGTAGTCAGCTCGCCACAACAGAAGGGCCCACAAAGCCCACACAGAGGGGCCCCTAGAGCAGGTAGCTCTGCTGAACAAAGGGGAATGTACTGCTGGGTCCCATAGGATGTCTCCTACATAAGGCCACTTTGCCAAGATCAGGAAACATAACCAACATACCAAATACATAGAAATAAAAATAGGAAATTAGGCAAAATGAGGTGACAAAGGAATATGTTCCAAATGAAAGAACAAGATAAAACACCAGAAGAACTAACTGGAGGTAAGCAATCTACCCAATAAAGAGTTCAAGGTAATAATCATAAAGGTACTCAAAGAACTTAGGAGAAGAATAGATGAACACAATGAGAATATTGACAAAGAGAAAATATAAAGTAGAACCAAACAGAGCTGAAGAATACAATAACTGAAATAAAAAATACACTGGAAGGCATCAACAGTAGATTGTATGATACAGAGGAACAGATCAGTGAACTAGAAGACAGAGGAGGGGATATCACCCAAGCAAAAAAGAAAAAAGACTTTTTGAAAATAAGGACAGTTTAAGAGACCTCTGGGACAACATCAAATGTGCTGGTGGTCCCAGAAAAAGAAAGAGAGAAAGGGGCAGAGTACATATTTGAAGACATAATAGCTGAAAACTTCCCTAACCTGGGAAAGGAAGCACAGAGAGTCCCATACAGGATTAATGCAAAGAGGAACATACCAAGGCACATTGTAATTAAAATGACAAAAATTGAAGATAAAGAGAGAATATTAAAAACAGCAAAGGAAAAACAACTAGTTATATACAAGGGAATTCCCGTAAGACTATGAGCTGACTTTTCAGCACAAACTCTGCAGGCCAGAAGGGAGTGGCATGATATGTTTAAAATGATGAAGGCAGGCCTTCCCTGGTGGCGCAGTGGTTACGAATCCGCCTGCCAACGCAGGGGACACGGGTTCGAGCCCTGGTCCAGGAAGATCCCACATGCCGCGGAGCAACTAAGCCCGTGCGCCACAACTACTGAGCCTGCGCTCTAGAGCCCGCGAGCCACAACTACTGAGCCCGCCTGCCACAACTACTGAAGCCCGCGCACCCTAGAGCCCGTGCTCCACAATAAGAGAAGCCACCGCAATGAGAAGCCTGCGCACCGCAACAAAGAGTAGCCCCCCACTCACCGCAACTAGAGAAAGCCGGCGCGCAGCAATGAAGACCCAACACAGCCAAAAATAAAATAAAAAATTAAAAAAAAAAATGATGAAAGCAAAAAACCAAGAATACCCAGCAAGACTATCATTCATAGTTGAAGGGGAGATCAAGAGTTTTACCGACAAGTAAAAGCTAAAAGTGTTCAGTGGCACAAAACAGGCTTTATAAGAAATGTTAAAGGGACTTCTCTAAGCAGAAAAGAAAAGACCACAATTAGAAATATGAAAATTATGAGAGGGGAAAAACCTCATTGGTAAAGGCAAATATACGATAAAGATAGCAGATCAACCACTTATAAAGCTAGTAGGAAAATTAAAAGACAAAAGTAGTAAAATCATCTATATCCACAATAAGTAGTTAAGGGATACACAAAACAAAACTTATCAGCCTGGTTTCTCTGACTCATATCTGCTAGTTCATATGCTTGCTGGTGAAGGCTAGGCCCAGCATTGGATGAAAGCTGCTAATTGGGAAAATCCTGAAAGGTCTCTAGAATTAAAGCTGGAGACCAGCCCGCTAAGTTATACGACCAGGCTCAGGCAACTGCTAGACAACTTCATCAAGCAATTCCTAGGACTTTTCCAAAGCCTGTTGACTGGGACAAAATTCAAGCTTGCACGCAAATCTGATGAACCTGTTCATGACTATTATAATTAACTTCAGATTGTTAAGGAAAATTCTGGTCTTCCTTCAAATGTTGATCCCACCTGGGGAGCCTTTAATTTTATGTTTATCAATAGGCTGAACCGGGACCTTTCCCTTCTGGTAAAAAGGACCAGGATAGAATGGGAAACTGTGTCCACTTCAGATTTAGGTAATCTGGTAAACCAGCTCTCTCACACGCTAGAGCAGTCACCTAAAAGGAAGATCAACAAAATAGTTAATCTTCAACTCCAGCAAATGAAGGTCCCTAAATGAAACCAAAACCCTCCTAGTTTCTGCTATCTTTGCATAACAGCCAGGACACTGGAAAAGAGATTGTTATAAATTCAAGCACTTCCGGCACCTTCAGGCCTCTAACCAGTCTTCCTGTTGCTCTCCCAGTCCTCAAGGAAGTGGCTCTGAGGAACTACAGGGGCTCTTCCCAATCCTCCCTCTTAATCATCTTAGGGAAATGTTTCTCCAGATTGGGGCTGAATCTCCTCCAGTCCTAACTGACACCAAAGCCAACACACCCGGTGCTCAACTCTGCTACTATAAGGCAGCCCCTGCCTTGGAGTACTAAACAGTTCAAATATCAGGGATCTCTAGTGAACCACAAGAGGTTCCTGTCTTTGAACCTATACTCTTTTGTTTAGACCCTTTGAGAAATACATACTCTTTTCTCCTTAGTTCCTCCACCCCTATCCATTTTTAGCTAAGACTTCTTAGGGAAGTATCATGCCAGAATTTCTTTCTCCCAAAACAGGAGAAAAATTCATTACTGCCACTGCCCTTTTGGTGAAGGCCACCACGAAAAACTATTATGGGATCCCCTTTAACCATTTTTGTACCTCATGCAGTAAAAGCTCACCTGAATTCTCATCATATTCAACAATTCTCAGTCAGCTGCCTCACCTCCTCTAAAGTCTTCTTGTTAACTGCTCCTCACATCACTCTTTTACAGAGTGACGGTAACCCTGCTACTCTTCTCCCCTCTGTCACTGATGAAGTCCCTCATGACTGCTTAACGCTGATAGATCACCTCGCGACTCCTTGAGATGATCTGCAGGAAAATGCTTTGGGTAACACTGATTTCTCATGGTTCACTGATGGTTTCTATTTAAAAAGTGACAATGACAAATATTGTGCTGGACATGCTATTACAACTCCTTTTAATGTTGTTGAAGCAGCATCTTTACTTATGGCTACTTTGGCGTAACAGGCTGAATTATGTGCTCTTACACAGCCTTGTACTTCAGCCAAGGACAAAAGTGCCACTGATAGTAGATGTGCTTTCAGAGTAGCTCATACTTTTGGAATGTTGTGGAAGCAATATGGCTTCCTTACTTGTAGTGGAAATAAAATTTAAAATGGCCCTTATATTAAGGAATTGCTAGATGCAATATTTTTATCTGCTGCTTTAGCTATTATTAAGATTCTAAAGTTAACTTTCTGGAAGCTAAAAGAAATCACCTTGTTGACATTTCCACAAGGAATGCTGTTCTTAAAGGAACCAACAACAGCCAAACCTCTGGCATGGTCCAAAGAGATATTTCCCCAAATTATAACTTAGAAAAACTGGTTAGAGAAGCCGAACACAATTGGCCTCAGAGAAGGAAAAATAAGACTGGAAATTCAACAATTCTTGGTTCGACAGAAAGAGAAAGCTCTGGTTTGGACCAAATAACAACTCAGTCCTAGCGGTGATTCTAGAATCCCAATCCTAACCACTGTACATACATTAAACCATTGGTCTACTGACATAATGATAGCATTCATGAATCAATATTGGTGAAGAAACATTAAGAAGGTTGCAAGAAGTTCCTACCTCACTTATCCCACTCGTCTGAAATATAACCCCGAGAAGCCTGTTTGCACTGCTCCCGGACATTTCAAACTGCCTAATAACCATTTGAGGTCTGGAAAAAGCATTTCATACAACTTCCTCTGTCTCATGAATATAAATATGTTTTAGTCCTGGTCTGTCTGTTTTCACACTGGGCTGAAGGCATCTCTTGCAGACAGGCTACTGCCTCTTCTGTGGCTAAAGTCCCTTTGAAAAAGATTATCCCTACCTGGGTAACTCCTCTTGAACTTCATAGTGATCAAGGAACTCATCTTACTAGTCAGTACTTTGACAACTGTGCACTGTTTGGCCAGTTTTACAACGCTTTCACCATGTGTACCACTGTCAACCCTCTAGTTTAGTCAAATGCACTAATGATATTATTAAGACTCAAATGGCAAATTTGTAGAGTCCCTAAAAACACCCTGGCCAAAAGCATTGCCATAGGTCCTTCTAAATCTTAGATCCATCCCTTTTGGAACTCATAAACTCTCATACTTTGAAACAGTCATAGAATACCCAATGCACTTGGCTCCTGCCTCTTTTGACTCACTGATAAGAGAGATACTGCAATATTGCAAAGGCCTAACTGCTTCTATTAAAAATAACCATGTTTTGTTAGAGCAATCTTTTTTACAGTGTGCTCTTGGGAGACAAAGACGTTCAGCATCACACCTTGTACCCTGGAGATTTTATCTATTGGAAAAGACCTCCAGAAAGACTTTCTCCAACCTTGCTGGAAAGATCCCCTATCTGGTACTGCTAACCAACCCTTGTGCCACTGAACTCCAAGGAATAGACTTTTGGATTCATGTGATACACTAAAAGAAAGCACCAAACCCTGACTGGACCTGCACATCATCTGGGGACCTGAAAGTAAAAATTTCCTAGAATTGAAGCAGACACCACCTGATGAGATAGCTTTCTCAAGATAATCTGGACCAGTCCTGTTGGAAGTTTGCCTGCCAGACCTTTAATGATGACATAACACTTCAGAAGATCTCCTAGGTCTACAATTTTGATAACACATGGATTTTAAACAAAAAGTGCCTGAGAGTTCTCCCTCCTATCCCTCCTTGTTACTAGAATGTGACCTCAATAGGTTTTCAATCTGTGTACTTTCCCTCTGACATGGGAAACTACACCCAAGGTCCTTCCAGGCATTGAGAGACAAAAAGCTGCTGAAACCAGAAAACTGGACTCTTGATCAGCAATGCTTTCAGAGAAAGCTCTTGATCAAAAGGGGGAAATGTAAAAATTAATAAACAGAAACCTCAATTAAGATAGAGTTGGGAGACCAGAAAGGGGAGCTCTAACACCTATGACAACAGCAGAGCCTAAGAGGAAAAAGAAAGACTTTCTCTTCTTGCCTGGCAAGAGCTCATCCAATTAGAGGAGACTGTCACACCTCAGCCAATGAAAAGCCACTATACTTCAAACTGTCAATTTCTCCAATGGATTCTGTTTACTATAGCCCTCCAATTTCCTTTTCCCTTCTTTAAGAGTCCTCTCCTTGCTGTGGAAGGACTTGCATGTGGTTTGCCATGGTTGCAGACCCCAAATTGCAATTCTTTGCTGATTCTGAATAAACCCATTTTGGCTGTAGGAATAACTGGCAGTCTATTTGTCAAAAACTGTCACTGGACTTGCCCTCTCATGGTAAACTAGAAAGGTACATGAAATTGCTTTCTTTAAATGAGATATCGGGCAGTATGGGACTGTGATTCTAGAGATAAAAGAAACAAACAAGGGAAGATCTTTCTGCCAAAGGACTTTCTAGATTGCAGCATGGGATGGGGAGACCAAAGTAGAACACGGTGGTCTCACTGAATTGATGAAATAGATCAGAGTTTAGAGAGAATAAGGTGGTTAAAATGTGAGGGGCTTAGTACCAGAGGGAGACAATGCAGTCAAGAAACCTTATGGGGGTCCCATCAAGTCTTTGGCTGAAGGCTAAACTGGGTATACATATGGTGAAACTCCACAAGAATGGATAAAGAACAAAGACCAGGTAATTTGTATGCTGAATAATCCCCAGAGCTCATACAGAGTTGGGGACGTTTGAGTCCTGACTAGCCAGAGTGGAAAGACCTAGTTGAACACTGAGAACATTCAGTAGAAACTCCAGAAGGATCCCAACTTAGTAATCTTAATAAAGTTTAGTATCTTAGTAAAAGATAAGCTAGTACTTAACAAAGCTTAAAATTAAGTGTCAAAAGGGTCAAGCTGTACTGCAAGTGACTTAACCACTTTACAGAAGAAAGTCCAGCACTCTTTAAAGAAAGAAAACAAAATCCACATGTTCAATAAGGTAATGGTCACAATGTTCAGCATCCTTTCAAAAATTAACAGACGTGAAAAAAGCATATATATTTGAAAAATAACTGCCAAAGTTTTCCAAATTTGATGAAAATACAAACTCACAGATCCAAGAATTTCCAATGAACCTCAAATGGGAAGAAAAACAAAGAAAACTACACAGAAGCACATCATAATCAAATTGTTGAAAATCAGTAAAAAGAAAACATTTTTAAAGCCCCCAGAGAAAAAAATTATATACAGTAAAACAAAGATAAGAATGACTGCGAACTTCTTATCAGAAACAGAGCAAGTCATAAAAAAACAGAATGACATCTTTCAAGTGTTGAAAATAAAATAAAATAAAATAAAAACTGTTGAATCAGAATCTTATATTCAGGAAAAAGTCATAAAAAATGAAAACAAAATAAAGACATTTTCAGACAAACAGAAGCTGAGAGAATTTTTCACTAACAGACCGGCACTATAAGAAATGTTAAAGAAAGATCTTTATATAGAAGGAAAATGATATCAGAAAGAAACATGGACCAAAAAAAACAAAAAACAAAAAAAAAGAAGAGGGTCAGAAAAGGCAAGTATGTGAGTAAAATGTAAAATAATTTTGTTTTCTCATTTAAAAAATTTTTTGAAAAGATAGTTGAATTTTTAAAACAAAAAGTGTAGCAATGTACTATGGGCTATATAACATACATCAATAGTGAATTATAGAACAACAGTAGCATGAAGGATGGGATGAGAAATAGAAGAATTCTGTTGTACTGTTATTACATTACGTATGAAGTAACATAATACTTTTAAATAATAGACTGTGATTAAGATGCATGTTGTAATTACTAAAGCAAGCACTTTAAAAAGAGGCTTAGCTGGGGCATCCCTGGTGGCGCAGCGGTTGGGAATCCACCTGCCAATGCAGGGGACACGGGTTCGAGCCCTGGTTCGGGGAAATCCCACATGCCGCGGAGCAACTAAGCCTGTGAGCCACAACTACTGAGCCTGCGCTCTAGAGCCCACGAGCCACAACTACTGAGCCCATGCGCCACAACTACTGAGCCTGTGCTCTGGAGCCTGTGAGCCACAACTACTGAGCCCGCGTGCCACAACTACTGAGGCCCACATGCCTAGAGCCTGTGCTCCGCAACAAGAGAAGCCACCACAATCAGAAGCCTGTGCATCACAACAAAGAGTGGCACCCGCTCACTGCAACTAGAGAAAAGCCTGCACACAGCAACGAAGACACAACACAGCCAAAAATAGAAATAAATAAAATAAATAAATTTATATTAAAAAAAAAGAGGCTTAGCTAATAATCCAAAATAAAAGATAAAATGGAGTACTATATTCATCCAAAATAAGGCAGAAAAAGAGGAGAAAGAGAACAAAAAGCAAATGGGACAAGTAGAAAATAAAATCAAAATGGGAGATTCAAACCCAATCATATCAATAATTCATTAAATACTGAACAACAACCCCCTCACCAAAAAAAAAAAAAGCAGGCACAGGAGAGTACATATTGTATCAGTCCATTTATATGAACTAATAGAATAAGAAAAATTAATAAAAAGGGTCACTGGTTGCCTGGGGCCAAGGGTATGACAAATCTTTTTAGGGTATGGAAATATTCTGTATCTTAATTTGGGTGATGGTTACATGACTGTGTACATTTGGTACTTAAATGGGTGCATTTTATTGTGTGTAAATTATACTTCAATAAAGTCTTTTTAAAAGTTTAAAAAACTTTTAAAATGGCAAAACAGAGATTTAAACCCAGGCAGCTTGGAAACAAGCACTTATGTTCTTATTGATTCACTATGTCACTTCTTGTCTGACCTGAAAGATTAAGTCATCATTTCAATATAACTTTCCAATACACGGTACTGTGACTTAAAAAAAAAGTGCTCAGTTTTTAAACTGAAATATCCTTGGAACAAAAAGTTAAATCCCCAGAAATTAATTTATCAAGAAAGCCTAACATGTGAATGATGATATCAGTGATGAACATTATAGGACAAATAAATGAAGAGATTTATATTATGTTCCTAGATGAGAAGTCAATCTTCTAGAGAGAGCACTTATCCCTCAATTTAACATAGACAGGTAATATGACACCAGTCAAAATTCCAATGAGAGTTTTGTAGAGGAAGGTAAGATACTTGGAAAACTAATTTGATATTTTATCTGAAAGAATGGGAAAGGATAGCCAAAAGGTTTTGAAAAACCAAATAAGAGGGCATCTTGCCTACCATATTACAACACATCTTTTAAAACCTAATAATTAAAGCAACCTGGTACTAGTGAAAATACTGAGGAGTGATGTTACAAAGATGGCAACGCAGGTTGTTCCAGACTTTGCTTCCCTTCACGAGAAGCATAACTAACAACTATTAAAAAAAACAAGACGTCACTGAGAGAATCCTAGAACACAAGGTTAAGCCTGAAGCACTCCCCTGCACCATAGAGACCCAGACAGACTCCATTAGAAGGGTTATGAAAAGCGGCCTACACTGTGACCGCATTGCCCCTCCCCCAGGCCATTGCAGCACCATGTGGAGAGATCTCTCCTGACCCTCTGTTTCCTCCAGTGGGAAAAGAGAAGCCAGAATTGTGAGTTAGTTTGTGGGAGCCACTACTCTGATCTCGTACCACAGGGATTGCAGGGGACTCTGCGGAGCTCAAGCACTGGGAATGTGACTGTGACAGTGAAGCGGGTAGGGGCTTGCAGCACACAAATCTTGGCAGACTGAATTCCTACCTGCGGTGACCAAGCAGTAATCCCAACCAGTGGCTTTGCCCATCTGCAGAACCAAACTGGGGGCATACTCTGATCAGGGAACACAGAGGGTTGCAGATCTGCCTGATTCAGCTACTCAAGTAAGGACTTTTGCTAGTAGCCCTAGAGCCCTGCCCAGACAAGGAGCTGAATCACGGCACCACCCACTGTAGACTGTCTTCCGGCCCCATGTGACCAGAAGGGCTGATAACTCCTGAAAGCTGTGTGGCTCAGTAGTGCTTGAGCCAAGAGGCAGGCAAGCAGAGCTGACTGCCCCCAGAGCAAAGCCAGTACAGGACATGGAGTGCTGGCCTGTAGCCTTGTTCAGCTTATACATTACCTAAGGCTACTTCGTGCTACAGCGGCAGAGTTAAATTGTTGCAGCAGAGACCATATTGACGGCAAAGTCTACAATATTTGCCATCTGGCCTTTTACAGAAAAAGTTTGCTGACCTCTACTCTGTATCACCCCTTATGGCTCATGGCCATAGTAAGCTGCAAACTGCATCTACAGGATTTGGTGATATATTAAGACCAGAGATTAATTTAGATCTCTAGTTCTTTTTATTTTCTTTTTAAGATTTTTTTGACGTGGACCATTTTTAAAGTCTTTATTGAATTTGTTACAACTCTGCTTCTATTTTATGTCCGCGAGGCATGTGGGATCTCAGCTCCCCGACCAGGGATCAAACCCGCACCCCCTGCGTTGGAAGGCGAAGTCTTAACCACTGGACCGCCAGGGAAGTCCCTAGATCTCCAGTTCTTACCTTTTGATCTTGATTTAAGAAAGCATTCAGAATCCCAGCTTCTGGGACACTTTTGTGGGACAGTCTGTTAGTTTGTTTGTTTTTGCCTCTGATATGTGTTCCTTTTATTTCAAAATATAATAATAGGGTTTTGTTTGTTTTTCTGGGACTGGTCTCACACAAATGGCATACAAAAAAACCTCAGAGATCTGTGGCATCAAATAGTCAATGTACACCTTTACTTTGACATTCCTCAGTCTTCTAGCTATGATACCAATGCTGCTCGTTGAGACCTTGGGTATTCACTGCTCTTTAGGTGTTCAGCCTATGGGTAACATTTTCAATTTTCTCTTAAACCCTCTACTCATTTGCAGAACTGTTCTTCAAGCTATGGTTTCTCAGGCACCTACCTCAGTAGACCCTGTGAACGCAATCTTGTCTATGCCAACGTGAGAAGCTATTGCTGCCCCGGCCGTTGGCCCGTATCCTGGCAAAATATTGATGACTCCCGGTGGAAAGCCAGCCTAACAAAACAGAATTGGAGGAAACGTGGCTTGTGAAAGCTGATGAAGCACGTTAAATCGGATATGCTCCAGTGGGCCCCAACTGTAAGGAGAGTGGGAGCCACTCCTGAAGTCAGTTTCTCTTACCTCCTTGATGAGGGCTCCCATGTAGAGCGCGCTGAGTGGTGTTTGTTCTGCTGGTTTAATAACTACTGTATTGCCACAGCACAGAGCTGGAGCAATTTTCCAGGCAAACATCAGCAGGGGGAAGTTCCACTGAAAGGCAAAAACTCAAGGTTGATAGATGAAAAATATTCCTCCATTACTTTGTTTTCAAGCTGTGACTTCTCAGATGTCTCAGACTAGTCCTCAACATAAATCTTGTCCCACCAGAGTATAGATGTTTGGATTTTTTAATTACGTCATTAAGAACAGAATAGGATTGACCGTGAAAATCTCTCCTTTTCTCTCTGGTCAGCAAATTACTATTTCCAGCTACCCACAAAAAGAAATCCCATGGTAAAAAGGGAGTCTTTGTTTTGTTTTGGTTTTTCATTGTTGTTACTTTATATGTTTTTAAAATTAGCCTTTGGTTCCAGTAAGTTCTTGTGTATGAAAACTTTTCCTTGCATTTGTGATTTTTATACCAGGATTTCAGAATGGTATGAAAGCTTTTCAGTGTGGAAGAACTAGAAGTCAGTGTATATTTCCAGGCAGCACCGTTTTCTTTACCTACATGTATTGTCACAAAACAAATGATTACAAAAAATAAAGTGCATCTACTGATGAGTATGCAAAAGTTTTAGTTTGTCTCCTTGACACTGCAAAAAAAGCTAATGGAGACTAAAAAATATATGTGAGTATCTGAGTCTGCAGCCTAAAATGGTTTAAACTGATTTTAAAAGGATATTAAGCTTGTATTGTTATACGTGCAGGCATGAGCCTCAGTACTATCAGGTGTCGTTGATAATTTCATTAAGAAAGAAAACAAAAATCCTGGTCCCCTGGCTTCAGCCCCTGACCACAATGTGTTTCTGCCTGAAGCATCTCAGCTGCCATCCTTGAAAGATTCTCACTGGCCCTGGCAAGCTTGCAAAAATATACAAGTGTCTTGCCTTCACCAAACACCCAATTTCTTTTCCCCTTAGTTGTTTATAAACTTGGGAGTACACAGTGATGTTTTAATTCCATCTACAGTATATAAATCTTGGAGTGCAGTAATTGAGCCGAGCTGGCTGACAAGCGGCTCTTGCCCTGTCAGTGAAAGCTGCAGCTCCAAGAGTCTGGGGACGGGCAGGAAAAGCAGGTTTGAGTTCCTGCAATTAAGGTGACAGACCTCAACCCTGCTCTGAGCTGAGTAGGATTTCCCTGGGTGGTTTAGGAGCAGAAGAACTTAAACCAAATCTCTTATCTTCTCTTTTCATTCTCTAATAAATCTCACAGTAACCTAGAGCTTATGGACCACTAAAATAATATATTAATACTTCTCAAAAATCTTTGGTTCCCAAAGCCAAAGATTATCTTGAATTATTCTCCTATATTTTGAGAAGAGAAAACTTCTTGTCTATACTGTAAGAATTTAAATTGAGCCTTCCCTGAAATCCTTGCCAGAACGATTAGCTAGAATCTTCTGTTGGCAGATTTGATGATGTTTTGTATAGTGCCAAGGCTGTGTATGAGACAGAGAGAAAAAAAAATGTTTAATGTTCCAATCCAAACACTAAGCACTACATCTATTTCCCTGTACAAGACACACAACAGCCCGGCATGGTTTCAATTATGAGTGTGACGTTAATTGTACTGCTGTGTCTTCTGTAGAGTCTTCTATCTAGATTCTTGTGAAAAGAAACAGTGGGAAAGAATGGGATTAAAAGACCATATAAAACAATATGCCTGGAAAAATGGTGAGTCACAGTTCTAAAAAATAAACAAGCAAATATAACAAAGTATTAATTTTCCATAAGCAGAATGGACATCCATAACCAAGGGCAGGTTATTAATACACTGGACTTTGCTTTGCTTATTTTAATCATGAGAATTCCATGACTTGAGAACTCAACTCCTGGTAACGAAGCTGAAACCCTATTAACCTGTTCAAATAAGCATTTGCAGGGAGGCTGTTAAAGATATGTCAACAACATGAACTCAGGTTTTTTTTCCCCCAGTAATGGAAAACACACATTGCTGAGGTCCATGTTTTATGTATCTTTAAGAGAACTGGTTCAAATGAAAATAAATACGAGGCGTGAGGAGATACACTCACTGGGATGATCTGTCCACACACTCCAATAGGTTCATGTCTTGTAAAGGTAAAATAGTCTCCATCTGAAAGAAACGAGCACCGTCACTACCACAGAGTTCAGACTAGAAGAAAAACTGCAGAGGGAGAACTTGGGTGGCAGCAAAAAGCAGAAATAAAGTTGAGAAAACTTTTTGTCCATGGTTCCTACTCAACTGTGTATGAAAGCTGGTAGAAGAGCTGTCACTTGGCAAAGGGTTTCTCCAGATACGGTCCCCAGACACCCGAACAGAGCACTGGTAAGAGGCCCTCAAAGGCAAAATAAAAGACAAGTTTATGACACTAGATGCAGTCCTGGGGGTGGAGGGTGGGGCAGGGAGGGGGGCAGGCGGGCCAGGGAACTGGAAAATAGTAATATTATATTAAATATTAAAATGATATTTATATATAGAACAGTTGAGTTAAAAACTGAGGTACCTCAAAATTTTAAATAGCTTTCTGAAAGTACTAAAAAAAAAGAAACTAAGTAAAATGCTATTGGGTAAATTTAAAATGCTAGGCAACTGGAAAAGGTGAGGTGTAAAAGTAAGATCTATTTCATAACTCAATCCTGGTGTCCAAATGCACTTCCAGGCACTGGGGGAACCCAGGCATGTCTAGGCCTATTTCAAGAAGGCAAAAGTTCACTTCAAAGAAGATTACATCAATAACCCAAAGCCTCCACCCTCACATCAGCCATGGAAATGAGGACAATTTAATAATCTTGTTTTCCCTATAGGAGCAATGGGAAATTGGAATAAATACCCAGAAAATCTAAATCAAATTCTTCTTTAGGAAAGTACCATTATGTTTATCTGAATTATTTTAAGTGGCTAATTGAGATAACCAAAGAATGGCTTCTTTTTTTTTAGCATGAAGCTTTTCATTTCTGGTATTGGGTCTTTGTTTTTCCCTCAGTTGCCAACGCTTTGGCTGCTTCACTGATACTTGTTTTCTCTCTCAAAAGCCATTCACTAGGGAAAGTGAAGACCCTCAGTTAATACTCAGGAAGAGCATTACTATTAGGGATGGGAATGAAAGTGGGGACAGGAGGAGATGCTAATTCTTCCTAGAATTAACAGCTATCTGTTGCTGGTACATCTTTTCAAAGAACTTTTTCTTCCCACATACATTAGCATCCTTTTATCCCCTCTCTTTTTAAAAAAAAAATACAAATGGGGTCATATTATTCACAGTCTTCTATACTTTGGTTTTTTCCACTTTTTTCATATAAATCTAACACATTTTTTAAGCTGCTGAATGTTATTCCACTGGCTCAATAAATAATGGTACCACTGTAAACTGTCCTGAAGGACGACAGAGATTGCTTTCAGTTCAAGCTATTATAAATAATGCTGTAACACTATCATTTTATATATCTCTGTATATCTGTGAAATTTCATGGTCAGAGTGTACATGCATTCACATTTTGATCAATATTGCCAAATCACTCTTCAGAAAAATTACACAATTCATAATTCCAAAACAACATGTTTTTTTCCCTACCCTTTAACACTGGGGTTTTTCAAACATTTTAATTTTGGTCAACCTGATAGGTAAGAAAATGACAACCTGTTTTGATTTGTGTTTGATGATATATGGAGTGAATATTTTTTCATGTTTAATGGTCATTTAAAATTTTTTTCTTCAGGTTTATATCCTTTCTCATTTTTCTACTAGGTTATTCTTTTTTAATCATTTAGAAAACTCTGTGTATATTAAGAAAATTAGGCCTTTGTCATGTGTATATGCAAAGTTTTCCCCTAGTCTGCTACTTGTCTCCTAATTTTGTTTCATGTATATTACTTTAAATGGAAGAATTTAGGAAGTAGGTAAGCTCAGCAACTGTAGGAAGGAAATTATTTTAGAATGTATCTCCACTACAACAAAAAAAAATAGCCAAAATGTGGAAACTGTCCACAGGATGATAAGAAGAAGTCTGAGTAATATTTTAAAAATCAAGTTAACTATCTCAGCTTTGTGTGCAGACAATTCAAGAACTTTCATAGATATCTTTTTTTACAATAGTGCAAGTTACCACCATTCTTCAATTTATAAATCTCTGAAAAAGTTTTTTTCTATTAATACGTTTTAATGTTTCACATTTTTTTCCCAGAAGATATAAATGCAATATTAGGCTCCTCTTCCTGGGAAGGTTTTTCACGGGGAGCAAAAACACTGATCAATAGGCTAGAGAATTTCATTTGCAAGGAAATCCTTCTCAAGTAAACTCTGTAATCTGGCTAAGGTGATGGATTCGGGTATTAATCAAAGACCATAGAAAGAGAGTGTAATGTCAAGATGGAGTACAAATGGCCTGAGAAAAAAATGGGAATATGAACTGAAGAACCACACAGGTGTTTATTTTAGCAGCACTAGAATGGTTCAGACAGAATTCACAGGGCACTTGCACAAGCACAGCATGGTAATTCATAAAGCGTTTCCCCCCTCAACATTCTAAATGCTGAAGAATTTAGTTGTATTACTTATATAATTTTGAAAGTTACTGAAGAAATGAAAGAGAAGAAAAAATGTAGGAGAATCTTAAAAAGCTGACCTCATAAGGAATTGAACTCGACTCCATAATTGATCCCAAGAGAAACTTGAGTTATGGGGAATGAAAACTTTCTTGGATAAACTGTTCACAGATTTGACAATGGCTGGCGCAATGAAAGAAATCGAAGAATCTTCCATCTAAGTTCCTCTAAGCAGTAGATAAATAAAGGGTGTTTTGGTGCTTGAGCTCTTCCCAAAACACTGCTGAGTGAAAGAGATAAAGAAAGGGTCCCAGACCTTGCGCTCAGTCCGCATTCTCATCTGGTTAGTGGAAGAGGATTCTGAACACCCCTAGTCTGAACAGGGTGCCCAGCACACACGAGAACTATACCTCCTACGTGCACCCTTGGCCAGGGCTGGAGGCACCTCAGAGGTCCCACACAGCTACTATGACCCTGCTCTGGATCTCACCAAGCTTCTAGGCTAAGGTTACCCAAAGGCCAATCGCTCAAGAGCCACCTTCTTAATTTTTGCCATGTTCAAGTATCACTTACCCTATTACTTATAATTTCTTAAATTAACTCATCTTTTAAAAGCTATTTGTCAGCTATTTGTTAGCCTCACCTTAAGGAAAATCTATGAAATAACAGATTTCATGAGCTAGCAATATTTTCTTCTAATATTCTTCAAACCTAATAATTAAAATAAAACATGCTTACTGCATTCCTGTAAAGAATCATCTTTAATTTTTATTTTTTATTGAAGTATAGTTGATTTATGTTTCATGTATACAGCAAAGTGATTTGGTCATAAATATATATATATTCTTTTTGAGATTCTGTCCCATTATAGGTTATTACAAGATATTGAATATAGTTCCCTGTGCTATACAGTAGATCCTTGTTGTTTGTCTATTTTATATATAGTAGTCTGTATCTGTTAATCCCAAATTCCAAATTTATCCCTCCCCCCCCTTTCCCCTTTGGTATGTTTTCTACGTCTGTGTTTTCTATGTCTGTGACTCTATTTCTGCTTTGTAAATAACTTCATTTGTATCATTTTTTTAAGATTCTACATATAAGTGATATCATATGATATTTGCTTTTCTCTGTCTGATTTACTTCACTTAGTATGATAATCTCTAGGCCCATCCACGTTGGTGCAAATGGCATTCTTTCTTTCTTTATATGGCTGAGTAGTATTCCATTGTGTATATACACACATACACACACGTGTGTATGTGTGTATATATATGTGTGTGTGTGCGTGTGTGTATACATATATATATCACATCTTCTTTATCCATTCAACTGTCGATGGACATTTAGATTGCCTCCACATCTTGGCTATTGTGAATAGTGCTGCTATGAACACTGGGTGCATGATTCTTTTTGAGACAGAGTTTCCTCCGGACCTATGCCCAGTAGTAGGATTGCTGGATCATATGATAGCTCTATTTTTAGTTTGTTGAGGAACCTCCATACTGTTCTCCATAGTGGCTGTATCAATTTACATTCCCACCAACAGTGCAAGAGGGTTCCCTTTTCTCCACACCCTCTCCAGCATTTATTGTTTGTAGACTTTTTGATGATGGCCATTCTGACCGGGGTGAGGTGATACCTCATTGTGGTTCTGATTTTCATTTCTATAGAATCATCTTGCAGGTTACCGGTGCCACATGGTATGCCATATTGTGCTTCTCAAATTTAAATGTGTACACAAAGCACCTAGAGTTCTTGTTAAAATGCAGATTATGAATCTGTAAATCTAGGGTGGGACCTAAGAGTCGGCATTTCTATATAAGCTCCCAGATTATGCCAACGCTTCTGATCCACAGACCACACTCCAAGTAGTGAGGTTCAGAGGAACCAAGCAGGTAAAGGGTAGTCCATGTGTATTATGATGACCTACAGCTGCTGACTTCATTTCTATTTACTTTTTGCCTCTCTGATAACTACTAATTTGCCTGAAAGGAGTTTGAAGTGTAGGAGAATCTAAACAATGTTTTTAACACTTTTAAAATAGGAAGATAAGAACAAAAACATATATACTTCTACAGAACCTTCCAAAATATTTTTACATGCTTGCCTCATTTCATGCTCAAAACAACACTATGGAAAAATTAGGGAAAGTATTATTATTAGAAATTTACAATTAGAGAAAATATGGCACAGAGAGGTTAAGTCTAAAGTGATATCACTGGTTAAGTTGTGGCTCCTGCACTTGAATCTGCATCATCAGACTTCAAATTCACTTCCCTTAGAAACATATTAAAGGCTCTTTTGTGAAAAAGGTGTTGGATTTAGGTGGCTATCACAAAGCATAGAATCAGAGTGTAACGTCAAGGAGTGCAAATGGGGGGAAAAAGACAACCCTTTTACGAAGGGTGAAGATGATTCTTTGAGGATGTGGTGTGTGGACAGAGAACTCGCATAGACTCCTGTATCTTAAGTTATAAAGGGAACGCTACAGAGCAACAGTCCTCTCCTCAGGTGGGGGAGCCCAAGGCTGAGCACCTCTCTGCATCTGGGGTGAGTCGACTCCAAGAGGGTGCGGAGTGTTACTTCTCCCTCTCTCTCTTCTATACCTAAGATGATGTATAATGAGTACTGCTCTCTGCCTAGAAGAAAAATTGCAGCCCATTTTCCCATCTTTGACATTAATAATGATCTCTAAATATGGCAAGATGATTAAAAAGATTGTCCCCATCATTTCTCTAGCTTTGTGCTATAAAGCACATCAGCCTGACATAGAAAAAATCTCCATCCAAACTCCGATACTCCATTTTAGGCTATGATGATCTTAGGTCTTCTTACCAAATATGAGGCATTACAGAGAGAGTTCAGATTCAGCAAGAAAGGATTGCATGTGATGAAAATACCAAATAAATGTTCTGAATATCACATTCTGAGGCAACAAGTTAGCATACAACTATGGTGGAGAAAACTAAAGAAGCGATGAGACATCAAAACAGAGATACTAATTCACGTGTTTAGAACTTTTTATCTGTCAGCCTCTTTTCCATTTCACTCAAGTAAAAAATACTGTTCTTAAAAGGAGTTTATTTTAAGACACATCCAGAGACAACTTCTCTTACGTGTTTTCATACCTGAATGTTATACACCTTTATGAAGAATATAAAAATCTTACAATTAAAAACTCTATTTTACCATGAATTTGGTTGAACTATGGACCAAACTTTACTGAGTATGTATAGATTGAGCCATTTCTAGAATTAAACTAAGAAGAGTCTTTGTCTCTAGAGATGAGTAATAAAAAAACCTCTTCCACATTTGTGAATGTTGAGGCACTCTTCTATGTTCTTTCATGGGGGCTCATCAAATTACACAAGCAATATAACAATTACTTAGTTATTTAGAACAATTTAAATATTTGGATTATTCCTTCAGGGTAAACATTACTTCTTAAAGCAGAGTTTATAGTTGTTTGAAAAAAAATTTTGACAGAATTATTATTCTCATAAGGATATCTAGCATTGACACAATCTACACATAAACTAGACAGAGTATGATTAGGTAATACCTATGGTCAATGAAATCAGAAGAATCTGCAATGTGCCAGAAATTGAGAAGAAATTTATCAAATATGGACCCCAAGAAATGGCTCCCAGGAATGCAAGGATTCTTCAATATACGTAAATCAGTCAATGTGATACACCATATTAACAAATTGAAGGATACCATATGATCATCTCAATAGATGCAGAAAAAGCTGTCAACAAAATTCAACACCCATTTATGATAAAAACTCTCCAGAAAGTAGCCATAGAGGGAACTTACCTCAACATAATAAAGGCCATATATGACAAACCCACAGCCAGCATCATTCGCAGTGGTGAAACACTGAAACCATTTCCACTAAGATCAGGAACAAGACAAGATTGTCCACTCTCACCATTATTATTCAACATAGTTTTGGATGTTTTAGCCACAGCAATCAGAGAAGAAAAAGAAATAAAAGGAATCCAAATCGGAAAAGAAGAAGTAAAGCTGTCACTGTTTGCAGATGACATGATAATATACATAGAGAATCCTAAAGATGCTACCAGAAAACTACTAGAGCTAATCAATGAATTTGGTAAAGTTGCAGGATAAAAAATTAATGCACAGAAATCTCTTGCATTCCTATACACTAATGATGAAAAATCTGAAAGAGAAATTAAGGAAACACTCCCATTTACCACTGCAACAAAAAGAATAAAATACCTAGGACTAAATCTACCTAAGGAGACAAAAGACCTGTATGTAGAAAACTATAAGACACTGATGAAAGAAATTAAAGATGATACCAACAAATGGAGAGACATACCATGTTCTTGGATTGAAAGAATCAACATTGTGAAAATGACTATACTACCCAAAGCAATCTACAGATTCATTGCAATCCCTATCAAACTACCAATGGCATTTTTCACAGAACTAGAACAAAAAATTTCACAATTTGTATGGAAACACAAAAGATCCCAAAGAGCCAAAGCAATCTTGAGAAAGAAAAACAGAGTTGAAGGAATCAGGCTCCTGGACTTCAGACTATACTACAAAGCTACAGTAATCAAGACAGTATGGTACTGGCACAAAAACAGAAATAAAGATCAATGGAACAGGATAGAAAGCCCAGAGATAAACCCACGCACATATGGTCACCTTATCTTTGATAAAGGAGGCAAGAACATACAATGGAGAAAAGACAGTCTCATCAATAAGTGCTGCTGGGAAAACTGGACAGCTACATGTAAAAGAATGAAATTAGAACACTCCCTAACACCATACACAAAAATAAACTCAAAATGGATTAAAGACCTAAATGTAAGGCCAGACACTATAAAATTCTTAGAGGAAAACACAGGCAGAACATTCTATGACATACATCACAGCAAGATCCTTTTTGACCCACCTCCTAGAGAAATGGAAATAAAAACAAAAATAAACAAATGGGACCTAATGAAACTTAATAGCTTTTGCACAGCAAAGGAAACCATAATCAAGACGAAAAGACAGCCCTCAGAATGGGAGAAAATATTTGCAAACGAAGCAACTGACAAAGGATTAACCTCCAAAATATACAAGCAGCTCATTCAGCTCAATATCAAAAAAACAAACAACCCAATCCAAAAATGGGCAGAATACCTAAATAGACATGGCTACAAAGAAGATATACAGATTGCTAACAAACACATGAAAGGATGCTCTACATCACTAATCATTAGAGAAATGAAAATCAAAACTACAGTGAGGTATCACCTCACACCAGTCAGAATGGCCAACATCAAAAAGTCTACAAACAATAAATGCTGGAGAGGGTGTGGAGAAAAGGAACCCTCTTGCACTGTTGGTGGGAATGTAAATTGATACAGTCACTATGGAGAACAGTATGGAGGTTCCTTAAAAAACTAAAAAGAGAACTACCATATGACCCAGCCATCTCACTACTGGGCATATACCCTGAGGAAACCATAACTCAAAAAGAGTCATGTACCACAATGTTCATTGAAGCTCTATTTACAATAGCGAGGACATGGAAGCAACCTAATTGTCCATCGACAGATGAATGGATAAAGAGGATGTGGCACATATATACAATGTAATTTTACTCAGCCATAAAAAGAAATGAAATTGAGTTATTTGTAGTGAGGTGGATGGACCTAGAGTCTGTCATACAGAGTGAAGTAACCGTATGCTAACACATATATATGGAATCTAAAAAAAAAAACAAACAAAAAGGTTCTGAAGAACCTGGGGGCAGGACAGGAATAAAGACACAGATGTAGAGAATGGACCTGAGGACACAGGGAGGGGGAAAAGTAAGCTGGGACAAAGTGAGGGAGTGGCATGGACATATATACACTACCAAATGTAAAATAGATAGCTAGTGGGAAGCAGCCGCATGGCACAGGGAGATCAGCTCAGTGCTTTGTGACCGCCTAGAGGGGTGGGATAAGGAGGGTGGGAGGCAGACACAAGAGGGAGGGGATATGGGGATATATGTATATATACAGCTGATTCACTTTGTTATACAGCAGAAACTAACACACCATTGTAAACCAATTATACTCCAATAAAGATGTTAAAAAAAAAAAAAAGAAATGGCTCCCAACTACAATATGAAGAGTATTTCAAGAATTGCTACAAATCTTATATAGCCAGTAACACTAAAAATGAGTTTACTTAACAGCATCAAAATCTGTAACACAATTCAATGAACGGATGGCCATCTCCTAATCTCTAATTTGTGTACAGAATTACCTTTCAAGGAGCTAGCAACCCTTTTGGTGACCCCAGTACTAAACAATTAGACCAACTACATTGAACTAGTTCATTTTGTCGTCTAGCAGATTCCTATGTATTCTGAGACTGAACAGACCTCACTGAACATTTTACAGGTGTAAGGATAAACTCTATAAATGCTTATACAGACACTGGAGATGACATTAGCATACAGTGGTGCTAACATTATTTCTCCCAAGAGGCTGCTGGTAGCATCTCAGACGTTAAACTACATGTTCCTGAGTCAGTTATGAAGATATCTTAGCTCTACTACTACTCCATTACGTCACCTTGGAAAGTTACTTTACTTCTCCGGACCTCAGTTTCTCTGTCTGAAAAATGAGGAGACTGGCCTTAGTGATCCCTGAGTTCTTCTTCAGCCTTAACCTCTCAAAGAGGTTACATGTGAAGCAGACTTTGCGATCTCCTGTCACCACCAATTCAGGTAACTACCTACCCTGGGTTCTTAGGTGGGCAGAGCAAATAGCTCCTCATTCTCATTCTGAGTGAACAATAAGATCTCACCATATGGGTTCTCTGCTGACAACGCTAAATTAGATTGAGCTGTTAAAGGCAAAACCTTAGGATATGAGTTAATTTCTGCATATTTTTAGCCTATTTAGTTCAACAGGTAAAACTGAAAGGAGGTGAAGTAGATAAATAATTACAGATGGCCTGAGTAGCTTTTTAAACTTTTCTATATGCTAATGTATCATAAGGTCATTTTTATGTCAGAATTCAGCTTAAAGCATGGACTACATTTTCTCTGCTTACGTATCACAAAATAAATAAAATCAATACTGTTAAAGAGAAAAATCATAAGTAATGTAAATCAATTATCCTCTATTTTTCCTTCAGTGAACTAAAAACGATCTTTGTTCCTTCTCCCATCACAAGGAGTTTGTGGCCATGAGAGGTTAAAAATAATACAGGTTAAAAATAATCAAAATGGGGATAAAACTACTTCCCCTGGAGGGCTTCTATGAGATTAGAGATATTGTAATGGGCACAAAGAAAGTGTACAATAAATCATAATAATGATTATTATTTATCATCATAATTAGCAGATGTTATAGCAGAAGGGTCAAAGCATAGGATTTATGGTCAGAAAGAATGGCTCCATTGAGTACCATAGCAGGAAATAATAGACAATGTTGTAAAGGGAAGAACATCAAGACCCTGAATCAAACTAATACCACATGATTCTGTGATAACATCCAACTGTGGGCCTTGAGGGGGATGTGACAGAAAGGGATGGGAGAATCTTTCAATTCAGAGGGAGAAACAGCTGTCCAGTGGATGGCTCAAAAGTGGTCATGCCATAACCCTTTTCTCCTCCTCCCAAATATTCTAGAGGGAGGCTACCCTTCAGGGGGAGGGGAAAAAGTACATACTCGCTCTCTCCAACTGATTATCCATTATGTAATCAAAATCTCTTTCTAAAACACAATTCTGATCAATGTATTCATTTACTTAAAATAATTCAGCGACTCACCATTACTGTGGAATAAAACTTGCAGCATGGTTTCTCCAGGCCCAGAGCCCCTCTGTCTTCTAAATCTGGCTATACTTTCAGATCCACTAGCACACTGTACTCTCCTCCCTCCATACTTCGCACAGGTTATTATCACTGCTGGTGATGGCCCTATCTCCATCTTTACTTACCTGCCCTTGTACAGGCATCACCTTGTACATCCCACTTCCTTCTCCAGGAAGCCTTAATACTGGGTGAGATGCCTTTCCTATGGAGTACCATTGTACTTTGTACTTCCATATGTGAATAAGCCACTCTGTATTGCACTTGGCTGTCTACTTGTTTGTTTCCTTTACTATTCCATGGACATCTTAGTTGTTCACCTTTGTAACTCCAGTGCTTAACACAGGTGCTCAAAAAAAAATCTGCTGAATGAATGAATGTATGAGGCAATGAGGGGATGCCTGAGAGACAGGCTGAAGCCTGGTAGAACAGGTGAAGGAAGAGCTCTTCCCATTACGAGGCAGAACGCCCAGCCTTCCTAAATGGGAAGGAGTCCAAGAGACAATAGCATAATTCTTCCCACTCTTTCTGGTTCTTATCCTTTAGTGTCAGGGATACTAAGCTAGATGAACCATGGAGTACGATTCAATGTAACAAAGCAGCCTTATATTAAAAAAAAACTTTCAGGTTTATTTTTATGGGTGACCAGGCAGAACTGTGCTTTCCGTCCTTGTATTTCTCCTAGGAGCAATGGTTCAGTATTTACTAACTCAGTGTCCACGCCAACTTTATAGAACATAACTACCATGAATAATGAGAATCAACTGGATGTTAATCTAAAAATCGGAAGAGGGTGACTGGCTTCTTCCTTTTGCCACCCTGCTGTACACGTCTCCACAAGAGGGTCTACGATGGCTTAGGCAGAAAGAGACTTGGATTTAAATCTCAGGCCTGCCACTTACTCACATGTGACCTTGTTCAAGACACTAAACCCTCGCTGTCTCATTTTCTCACCTGCAAAATGGGTACAATACCTTTTAAAATCTGACCTGTTTCACAGGATCATACACAGAATCACATAGATCCTGTATGTGAAAAAAACTTTTACATGCTCAAGTGCTTTGCAAACGTAAAGTACGTTATCCCTTTATATTATAATTTCAAACAAAATTAGGGTGTTTCACAGGAAATGTATGTAACACAATAAAGACCTCATGGTTAAAGGCTAACGGCTTTCCTACATTCCAGATTTCATTGAAAAAAGCCAAGAACACAGAGACAAAAATCAAGCTGATGTTAAATTATAAAGTTACAGATGACAAATAAAACATAAATGGATTGATTGAACAAATTTGAGAATAAATAAGTAAATAATAATGACGCTCCCTTTCCCTGATCTTCCACTATCACCCCTCTGGCTTAGCCAACTAGATTCCCTAAGCACTGAACTAGCCAAAGGGGTTGTGAGATGAATTCTCAGGAGCCTACAGGCATGTCCAAATGTACCTAAAAATGGAACGGAAAGGAAAGCGGCCAAGTTCACGTTTGCCGTCATCCTTCCTTTCAACTGCTTGAGGCACCACAGCAAAAAGGTCTTACATCCCAGACCCCCAGCTTCCTAGGAGCTCTGCTAAATGACCTGAATCCCTGGAGAGTCCCTCATCCTGGTATCCCTCTAAACGCACTTAAGGAAAAACTGGGGAAACAAAAATTACTTGGCATTTAAGGGAATTCCTCACTTTTTTTCCTTCACAGGCTGGACACCAGTTTATGAGTAAAGGTGGGAGAGACTACTGTGAAAGACTTTTCTAAGCCCTGTATTTCTAACTCAGAATTCCCCAAAGAGCATCAGATGAAAAGTGAGACTTATAGACCAACCACCTCTACTGCCAGATAAAGTTACAGTAAAGTATCAAACATTATCAGGAACTCCAATAAATCTTTATCTAATCAATCAAGGTCTTCTCTCCTAAGGAGGCAAAAGAAAACCAAGATATCGTTAGGTCAAATACCAGGTCAAATGTGTACAGCCTTCTGTTTCACCTTATTTCTAAGATATCTCTAAATCATTTGAAAAGATGTTTAAATGCCTGAAACATATTTGTTGTCTTAGTGAAATGGCAGGTGGGGTGGGGTGCCAAACACCCAGGGCCTTTGATCCTGATAATTTCCTTTCTGCACTGAAGCAGAAGAGGTCAACCTGAAAAGGCTGGCGCATGACCTGCTCTTGACAAAGGTTTTCGTTCCCAGGCCCTCCCACAGGTATGCTTACGCCAGACAACGACTCTGCCTCACTTAGGCCATTCCTCGATCCTACAAATGAGGCCAGAGAACAGTGGTCTGTAATATCCCAGAGCCAGGAGTGAAGTAAGATTCTGACATTCCTTAAGAACAGTCTTCTCCATCCTTCTGAGTCTGCTGAACGTGGGAAACTTCTGGATGGCAGGGAAGAGTCCCTATAACCAGAAACGCATTTTCTAAAGACTGACATTCCACATGTCACCATCATTCACGGAGGTAATTTTAAAATAGTCCTTTGAAGCCTCATCTCTGTCCCTTCTCCCTTCTCACTGTGACGTCTTCTCTTCTTGCTAAATGAGGCATCGCAGTGGCCACATGGTTGGTGCTGGTCTCTGTATCGTCTCCTCACTACGCAAGGCAGAGAACCCAGCAGCATAGGCATCACCTGGCAGCTTGTTAGGAATGCAGAATCTCAGGCCCCATCCTAGACCTGCACTTGAAGAAGATTCCAGGTGATACATATGCACATTCAAGTTTGAGAAGCACTGCTCTAAGCCAGCTACACTATCATCCAATCATCCCCTTTTCTGGTAAACCAATCCTACTCAGCCTAGGAAGGCCCAAACTGGGCACTCCCAAGTTCCCAGCATCACTTTCCACTCCTCCTAGTATGCACATGGGAAGCAGGCTGTTTTCCAGAGAACACGGGCAGAGTACCTGGCATGTTACTTAGCAGCATCCAGAAGCCACTCAAAAACATGTACTTTCTTTCTTTATATGTATTCACCACTGCCAATATCGTCCTATCTCTTCCAGTTGGTCCCTTTCCTGTCGTGATATCTCTTCTACCCAGTATCTAAAATGGATCCTCTAGTGAAGTCATTCACCAGGCTCTAATGTCAAAGTTTCAGCTCTACAATTTATTTGCTGGGTGAATCAGGAAAACTAACCTTTCTAGGCCTCAGTTTTCTCCTCTGTCAATGAGGATGTTAATAACAGTGCCTTCCCCTTGGGGCTGCTGTGAAAGCATTTCATTTGATATTAGCTACAGCTAGTATTCATGCTCAGACCCACACCTTTCCCCCAACTTAGTTTGGATACTTTCCCTTTCTTTTAAAGGGCTACAGCACTGACAGGCCAAGCCACGCGACTTAGCACCTAACTGTAACTCTCCTGTAGAGATCTTTGTTTTGTGTTACTAGTTTTGTCTCCAAACCTGGATCTTAAAAAAAAAGTGTCAGGATGGTGGTTGTTTTTACAGACTGTGAAAGTAACTTATAGGGAATACAGAAAATACAGAAAAATATGAAAAAGAAATAATAAATAATCCATAATCTCACCACTAAGAAAAAACAACTGTTAACATTTTAGAGGATTTCCTTCCAAACAAGATCTTATGTTTCACGAGAGCAAGGGCCAAGTCTTAATCTTCTCAGAATTTTCCCTGGCTTCCCCACACCTAGCGCCTCTCCACACTCCCAGCACCTAACCTACCACAGTGCTAAGCACTTTGCAGCTGACAAACACACGCCTGTTCCTTAGCTGAGAGACGTACTGATGTGGCTTGCCCCTACACCTGTGTGTGGACTGTCTGCATATTGAAATAAGGATACTGTCAGAATTAGTGACACAATCTGTTTAGTTCTTTGTTCGGTTCAAGCTGCTGTAAAAGTGTGCTCAGATCTGTACTCCATGTGACTGCTGTTTGTGTTTGGTGGTGAAAGTGTGTTTCTGGTGAAGCCTCATGTTTCCCTTTTCAACATACTCAGATTACACATACCTACAGGAATGGTCATCCCGTGAATTTTATCAGCCCAGCCTGCGTAATACCGAAGGGTTTTGATGACTCCTTGCAAATCGACGTAAAAAGCTTGCAGGAACGGTTTGCCACCATTTAGGGATTCCATGGTCTGTAGGAAAAGAAATGGAGAGAACTTTCCAATAATACACTAAGTAACTTCTACAGCAGAAGAAAAAAGGAATAGAGAGAATACAAATGAATCTGAACAATGATGCATACCTGGTCAACTCTGATTTCCCAAATGAAAAGATTTTTAGTTCCGCGTGTTTAGTTTAGTTTCCAGTAAAAGCCACAATGAACTTATACGTGTGTGTTCTTGTGCCTGTGTGTTTCCAGTAACCACTATCCCAATATATAAACACAACTGGTGATAAAGAAGTGTTCTGCTTGTCAAACCAGCTTCTGTTGTATTAATGATCAGAGCTGCGTGGGGATTTTTCAGAGTCTACACCAGTATTCTGAATCCAAAAAGAGGAGCAGGGACATGGGCTTTTATGCAGTTGATGAGACTATAAAACGTTCTCCACACGGCCAAGACCCCTGCTGAGAAATGGAATAGCCACGGTGCACAGCGAGTTTATTTATTACCACCAAATAAACAAGATCTCCTCTAGGGAAGCTCATGCTATAACAACTTGAGGGCTGTTTTTTCATAAATATTTATGTTAATAACCATTATCTATTAAGAGTGAAGTATCTGGTCCATTTAATAAAAATAGAGTTAGAGTTATTAAGCAGTTTTAGATGAGAAATGTTATTATTTTAATGACACAGTCCTAAATAGGGTAAATCTGTAACATAAAGAATTACAAATGAACACAATGAAATGAGAAGAGTATTTCGACTTGAGAAATAGTAAAGGTGTTAACATATTTAAAAAATAAAATTAAAAAAACATGTTTGTAATCTCATGTCCTTCTCTTCAAGGACATTTTACAACACATACTGGTACGAAAATTGAGTGCTGACAAAACTAAAATTGAAATATTCTCCATTCAATGACATGAAAATATTATTTACAGTGCAATTTTTCCACTTACCATGTGTATAAGATGGAACTCATTTTAAAATATCATGTGACCTATTCACTGTATATTGGCTCACCTTTATTAAAGGAAATCAAGTTATTTCCCAGTTCTTTTTAAAATATTTATATGTCTGTGAGATGAGCATTACATTCTCCACACAGCAGGCACAGAGCCAAGGTCTTGACAGCATAGACTGAAGTAGAGTCAATAACCAGAATCTGGGCCACCTAAATGGTCCATCCCTATGAGCTGTTGACACCAGCTAAACTTACCTGAGAGTTGCAAGCCCTAGGTTTATTTTCAATTGTGTTTACCTGGGTGCAGTATTAACTTCAGTATTCTGGTCAGGAGCTCCCCCTATATTCGAGAGGCTACCTCTTAACAAAACTCACTCGTCTCATGCCTTGGGAGTGTTTAAAAGTAGAAATCACATTTAAGTGTGATGGGAAAAAGGACTTGACCACAGTGAGACATATGTCAGAAACAGGATGACATATGAATTTTATGACATGAAAATATAACTGCAGAAATGAACTATATCATCATCTAGTAAGTACTGCTAATCTAATGTTATAAATATTATATGGATTTAACTCAATTAAACAGACACTATAGACCATCAATGTGCCCCCATTCACCGTTTATGCTAGGATTACAAAAAATGGAGTAAAATATAATTTTCATTCTCAAATAAATCATAATCCAGTAAAGAGACAGCATATAGACCAGCATTCCCCCAAGGTACTCCAAAGAATTCTGTTTTGTACGATATTGACAGGTTAGCCAGAAAAATAGTGTTGAGGCTCCAACAGGTTTGAGAAACACTGAGTAGGGCTTGTCAGAGTCTTTAATATGCTAAGTGTCTTATGAATCTCCATGGAACACCTTTTCCCAATATATATAAACACCTCATTGGAAACAGTATTCCTTGAAGTACCAAACTAGAAAATATTTTTATAGATCAATAAATGTTATATATAGCAAGAGTTCTAAACCATCTCCATAAAGGATTCATTTTTGTTTCCACACTATGAACAGACCCATGAAAGGGATGGTAGGAGGGAGAGCCATGGTAGAAACGACACTGAGGAAGGGTACTAATGCTTCCCTCTCCCAGAGCGAACCCAACAGTGATCTGATTTCCCAAGCAGAGGGTAGAATATAGTATTCATGGCTTTAATGCCCTGACTCAACAAGGATGCCCTACATATTAAATGATCAACTATGGGTCATGCAGGTGGAGATCCCTGCAAGACAGGTATACTGCACAGGTATTCCTAAATGGTTCCGATTTCCAAAAAAGTTGGTATTCTCTAAGAAACTGACTTTTATTTTTAAAATAGCAATAACAACAATAACAACAATAAACCACTAGGAGAGGGGACATTCCTTATGTGAGAAAATGATTGTTTTAGTGAAAGAAAGTTGCTGTCTCCTTCTGTCTCTCCTATTAGTTCTAAAAGAACAAAGGGAGCAGAAGTATATGAGAGATCCATATCATGCTCTCTGCTTCTGAAGGATTCTCTTTAGTCAAGAGGGGCTAACTCTGGAGAGGTAAAACTCTTTTGATTGCCAACAGTAATTTGGTATTGGTTTCCTGCAAGGAGCATGGTGACTCTCTTGTTGCTTGACTGTTTTTGTTCTTTTTGTTGAGGGTGGGAGGAAGGGGGACGAGGAAAGCAGGAAGGTCCTTACCAGTCATGGGAAGCTATGGTTTTGTTCTTCAAAATTCAATAAGAAGAGACACTCAGCTGGTCCTCCACTTCCCCATCTGATCCCAAAAGCCAAACCTCTACCATTTTTCATGTGTATTATGTACCCCTTAGCTTGTTCCCCAGGTCTGCTTCATATCATACTTTCAGAAAGACTGAGAAATCTAAATTTCAATGGAATGGTAAATTTGGGGTAAAGACGTGATGCTTTCTTAGGTTACTTACTGCAAGGACTGCCCTGTCTCGTTCCACCAAGTCTGCAAGCTTATCCAACAGACGTCCTCTTTCTGAAGCATCCATCCTTCTCCACACTGAGCCAAGAGAGAAAGCCAGGCGGGCTGCCTGCACTGCTTTGTCTATATCTGCCTGTTAGAGAGGAAGAGGCACAAGTGAAGAGAGAGATTGCTACAAATAAAGGAAGAACCATCTGCTTTCACAAAAAAGGTGATGAATGAACATCAGTGGTGATGTCTGGAGAGCATAAGTTTATTGCTTTGTTGTCTGAAGGTAGTTATTTCGTGAGAAATTTTTTTCTAAGACAAACATACCTTGTCTGCTTCTTGAACTTCACACACCTGTTCTCCTGTGGCTGGATTATAGACAGGAAACACTCTCCCACTTTCCGAGTTCTGCCACTCGTTGTTAATAAAAATCTAAGGGAGTAGACAACAGAATGGGATCCATGAGACAGGTGACAGGAAGTCAGTCAATGGTGCCGTATTATATGGAAGTACCATAGTAGTAATACTTGCTCTGTTTGCTTGCTGGTATATAATTAAAGTATAGAATTTGAAGTGTTACAAGAAACCCTTGATCATTATGCAGTCCAGCCTCACCCCCAATTCAGAAATTTCCTTTGTGATATTTTTAACTCAACGTCATCCAAAGATTAAATATAATTCTTACCTTTAGTGAACCTGTCAACTACTGAGAGAGTCAAACAAGGAAGAAAGGATAGACAGTCTCACATACATACAAACCATACACTGAGATTGAGAAAGTATTTATTATAGTCCAAGCTCTGGCCAATATCCCAAAAGGGTAAATCGTGGATCAAACTGACAGTCATCCGGCCTTAGCTACTAGTTTCTCTGTCAGAGGCATAAGTGACTTCACAGGGAAATCTGAAGGGTGCTGGAATAAGCATTTGTCTGATTTATAGTCAGATCCTGAACTGAGCAATGACTCTGACCAAACCAACTGGTGAGTTAAACAACTTACATGTGTAAATCCAAGTTAGATTTCTTTCCTTTTGCTGGGTAGGCTATGTGGCTCAGCAAAGGGAAAAGGCCTATAACTTTCAAATGGGTCTCTCTAGGATTTCTTAAGAGCCTTGGTTTCTTTATATAGGAAATGAAGATTATATTAAAATGGCAAAGAAATGGTTTAAGAAATTATTCAAGTCAATTTCTCAGAAGATTTGTAAGATATGCATTAACAAAGGAGGGAAAATATAGGCAAAAACATTTAAAAAATTTTATTGATATTAAGAGAGAAATCCAAACTAATATTTTTAGACTATGAAAGCTCAAAGAATACACAAAGATATTTTACTCTATAAAATTTATGGCACAACAGTGAAAATTTCTGAACCTATGAACCATTCAGTAGTCAGTCAGTTTAGAACAAACACAATGATAAACTGATTTGCTACTGCCTGGCATTTTAGTAATCACAAACGAGGCTGAGTGTAGATCTACAATTTTAAAAATTAAGTTCTAGATTATGCCAAAGCTTTGCTTTTTCCTTGATTTGATAAAACAATGAATCTGTGTTGAAGGAGTCTTCTTTTCCTGAAGGCTTTTTAAGATAAAGGGGGGCGTGGTGGAGAAAGACCTTAAACCTGTAAAAGCACTTAATACAAATGTACTGAGCACAAACACAATGACCTTGTAATTAACAATTTTTTTAAAGTTTTTACGGTGAATGTCTAAACATGCTTAACATACTGTATTCATTTGTATAATGTATTCAATAAATGCATAGATATTTCTAGACACAGGAGAGGCAAAGATGATTAAGAGTTCCAGCCTTCCAGGGTCAACAGTCTCTAGTAGTTCATTAAATACTCACAACAGGGCTTCCCTGGTGGCGCAGTAGTTGAGAATCTGCCTGCCAAAGCAGGGGACACGGGTTCGAGTCCTGGTCTGGGAAGATCCCACATGCCGCGGAGCAACTAGGCCCGTGAGCCACAACTACTGAGCTGCGCATCTGGAGCTTGTGCTTCGCAACAAGAGAGGCCGCGATAGTGAGAGGCCCGCGCACCGCGATGAAGAGTGGCCCCTGCTTGCCGCAAGTAGAGAAAGCCCTCGCACAGAAACTAAGACCCAACACAGCCAAAAATAAATAAATAAATAAATAAATAATAAAAATAAAGGAATTCCTTTAAAAAAAAAAATACTCACAACAACCCTAATGGCAGGATTTTATTATCTCAACTGAAAATGAAAAAAATTGAGAGGTTGAAAGTCCGAAGAAGCAGGTTCTCATCGTGACTCTGATTCAAAGTCTGCTGCTCTTTCCACTACACCATGGTTTCCAGGACTGCTCAGCCCAAAGAAACACAACTAGTTATGTCCAAGCCTAAATCAGATCTATAATTCTTGGACTCCTGATCTAGTTCTCTTTTCACTCCATTTAACAAATTTCCTAACATTTCACAGCGCATCAAATCTGCACACTCCTTTGAAATACAATATGATCTCAAAGGTAGCAAAAGAAAAAAATTAAGAGGTTAGTTTCATTAAAGATTCACTTCTAGAGGTTATCAGGTTTAAAGGAGAATGGGTCTTGCCAATATTCCTTATTCCTTTTATTCACTATCTGACTGAAACTTCTTAACCCTTGGAACATCATCAGATCCAATTATAGTTTTAAGCTTCTTTGTTGAACAGTTCTAAATGTTATGTAAGGATTGATATTTCATGAATTTTATTGTTTCTTAGAGGTCTTCCAAAGATCAAAGAGAAAAATTACTTATTTTTTAATAGAATAAAATTCATTCTCTTACTGTTATCATTTAAGTACACTGATCGTTTTATCAATCTAAAATACATTATGGGATCTTAGTTAACTTTTCCTGTATCTTGAAACATATTGCTAATTTCATCATTCTTGGAATTATTTCATCACTCATCAATTATTTCCAACTATGCTTAAAAAAACCCTAAAATAATAAGGAAACAAAAACATTATGGAACTGTCTAGAAATGAATAAATAAATACAACCCCACTATTTCATCATCCTTTGGTTTTATTATTGTATTATCCAAAGTAATGCATTATGTCTCAAAAGGGTATAAATAAAGAAGTGTGGAGACACCATCTTTGTCATATTCTTTTTACCTTTCATTGAACACAGTTAAGAATTCAGAATTTTTCATTTCTGTCCATAATGAGAAAGAGAAGAAAATTAATAGAAAAAGACATTTCATAACTGTTAGATGAGTCAGAAGTTGAAGGCAAAGAGACAGAAACACTAGAGACTGCTGATGAGGGTGAAACTGACTGTATAAGCAAAATCTTGGACTATGAGTCTTTAGGATAAATAAATGCATTTTCTCCAAATTAATAATCAGGGAGCAAACAAGATACTTATCAACACAAAAAGGAAATATGATAGTCTAACCCAACTAGTCATTCAATAGGAAGGACTTAATAATTTAAAACCATCCTGTTTTGATAAAAGAACATGTAAGAATTCTTTTATCTTTCATGATATTTGTGGGTAAAAATTTACTTGATATGATTCAAAAATGGACAAATGCTGAAGGTAGGTGTATACACAAAGGTGACTGGGAGTACAGATATTACGTAGAAATAAAAAAGTTCATTGGATTGATCAATCTAATTTACATTTACAAAACTAAAAATGAAAATGTTTTTGTAATTATGGAACAAAAATGGCCATGCTCTTTTCTACAAAATTATGAGCCTTCAAACTTTTCAATAGTATTACATTATGATAATACAAATGCAAGAAGAACCAGAAGTAACAGTAAGATATAACCTATAAGAGATGTGTTTAAAATCTGCAATCAGTATTTATGGCATAAATATTTCCAGTTTCAAACATGATGGCTGATGAGTTGCATTCAAAGGCCATTGTTCACTTCATGTACATATACCTCCAATACCAGGAAAATACGGAAGAAAAATTGGTTTTGTTATGTTTAAATTCTTGCTCTGTTGTTTTCACTGTCTCTTTACTTTCACTTTTCTAAATTTTTCATAAAATAACTTAATTTTAAAACTTTATAGCCTCCATTGGACCCAGATGGTAAATGTGATGACTATTTTTCCTGGTATGCCAAACATTAAAATATTTGATATTTTTACTGTGCTATTATTTTTTATAGACCTAGCCTTATGACACTTAAAAAACAAAGGAAAGCAAATTCCTCCAAAATACCTGAAGGTTTTCATCTTCTCTGAGCAATTTCAAAAGTTCTGAATGCTGTCCAAAGTGTTCTTCTCTGACCAGGGCTCCTTAAAGAAACAATATATCTCAGGGCTCTAGAGGGAAAGGACAAGATGATCCTGGAATACTATGGTGCCAGAAATCAAGTACATGCTCAAAAACTGATGGGGACATATCAAAAGGACACAGGAGCCAACATGAAGGGGCTCCCAATGGCCAATACTGGGACAATTTAAGCAACAAAGCAAATAGTGATAGTAATGGATTATTACCCAAAGAATAAAAAAGGCATCCAAGAGTCCAAAATGATATAAATTTTTTATGAATAAATAAATGGGGGATAAGGAAAAGCTGTTCTTAACAGTAGAATTCAAACTAATAGCTGTCAAGGAATGATGGAATTAGATTATCATCATGTGTCAAACCCCACAATAGTAATTGCTTCAGGCAAATATCATCAATGGATGGTAAAATTAGTGGGTAAAAGTATAATGAAAAATTGGATGTTTATGTAGTCTCAAAGTATCTCCCCTCAAGACGCTTATTAATGACAAAGTAGAAGATAGTAACTTATCATTGGAGAAACTTGGCATACAGCACCTTAACCAAGTGATCAAAGTTAACATCACCAGTAATGGGACAAATTGATCTTTCTTAACATTTCATCTGCTTGTCCTACTGATAATTAGAAAGCTGTGTTGAAATCTCCCACTTTGGTGGTAGATTTGTCAATATATCCCTTAGCTCTATCATTTTTATACTTACAAATTTTAGGTTATTTTATTAGTGAATTTAAGTGGAACTATTAGATTCTCTGATAAAACAAAACCATTTATCAATATGAAGTGACCCTCTTTATTACTAATGAAGCTTTGTGTCTTAAAGACTATTTTGTTTAATATTAGTAAAGTCACGTAAGCTTTTCTTTAGTATTTTCCGGATAGATCTTTTCCCATCATATTACTCTCAATTACATCTTTATTATTTTCATGTGTCCCTTTAAATGATGTATGGCTATGTTTTATTTTATTCAATATGAAAATCTCTTTTAACTGGCAAGTTTAATACATTTGTATTTACTGTGATCATATTTTGGGTTAAATAATGTATCGTGTGATATTTGGACTTAATGCTTTTTATTTGTCTTGCTTTACTTTACTTCCTGTCTTCTCCCGTCCTGCCTCTTTTTTCAACTTGACTAATGTTTGTTGTTTGTTTTATAATTTAATTTCCCTCTTTTATTGGTTTGGAAGTTGTATATGATCTTTCATGTACATGAACACGTACATCTTTCAAGAACATGAACATCTTTCACGTTCTTTCACTGATTATCCATGATATTTTATCATGCATATCTAAGAAAATTAAGTATAAAGTTAATATATATCTTAACATTCCTCCCAAACAATTACAAGGGCCTTAGAACACAAAATCTAATCACTCTTCTCCAGGGGCATGTTATAAAATTATTATTTTATACAGAGAAGGATTTCTTATATTTAGTAAGATTTAAAAATTTTTATTCTCATGATTTCTTAGAATTTCATTTAGTAAATATTTGTTGGGGGTAAAGTCTCAATTCTGAACATATATTTATTGCACCCTCATACTCAAAAGATACTCCCAGAAGGTTACTCAATTCTAGGAAGACAATCATTTTCTCACAATACTTTGAGAATATTATTCCAATATTTTCTATCTTGCAATGGTGTTTACAAGAAGTCTCTGCTGTAAGTCTCTGGTTATCATTTCTTTGTTGATGATTTGCCTCTTCTGTCTGGTTGCTTTTCAGATCTTGTCTTTGTCTCAGTGTTTTAAGATTCATCACAATATGTCTATGTATCAATTTCTTTTTTATTTTGATAGTTAAGCATTTTGCTTGCAGCATCTCTGAGTTTTTGTCTCTTATAATTTCTGAATATTCTTAATCACTATCATCATTTCCTTGAATATCATTCTTTCTATTCTCTGCTCTGGAACTCCAAGTGTTACACCTTTTTAGTCCATCCTCAATGTCTTTAACCATTCATATTTTCCATCTCTTTTTAAAAATATTTTATGTAAATATAGCTTTGTTGTGTTTGTAAATGTGTGAAAAAATACTCTTCTAAACAATTCAAACTATACAGGAAAGCAAAGAGAAGGTTAAAAAATCACCTCAAATTTCATCATCCAGAAATAACTAAAGTTCACATATTCATGACCATCCTTCTAGACATGTCTCTAGGCAGATATACACACACACACAATTTTACGAAACAAGATCAATTTTACATGAGCTTTAGAATTTGCTTTTTAAAAAGTTAACAATATGCTACAGACATTTTTAATGGTTTCTTTGGACTCCAATGTGTACTTCTGTGTGTATGTATATAGGTGCGTGTGTGCACGCACGCATGTGTGTGCATGGGTGTAGCTTAATGTATTCAATCAGCCCTCTACTGAAAGACATTTAAGTTGCTTCTGTTCTTCTCCTTTTTCCTCTGTGCTGCAGTTGAATAATTTCTTCAGATCTATCATTCAGTTCTCTTTACTAGGGTCTAATCTGCTAATTTCAATGTTTATATTTTTATTTCTAAAAGTTCTGCTTTGCTCTTTTTCAAATCTGCGTGGTCTTTTTGTTTTTGTATTAAAAATTAATACTTTAATTTTTAGAACAGTTTTAGGTTTACAGAAAACTGAGCAGACAGTACAGAGAGGTCCCATATACCTGCTATTCCCCTCCTCAGTTTCTTCTGTTTTTAATATCTTGCTTTAGCGTTGTACATTTGTTACAACTGATGGACCAGTATTGATAAAGTCCATAGATCATATCAGGCTTCACTTTTTGTGTTATACAGTTCTATGGGTTTTGAAAAATGCATAATGTCATGTATCCACCATCACTTAGCACAGAATAGTTTCTTCACTGCCCTAAATATCCTGTGCTCCACCAATTTATCCCTCCCTGTTCCCCCTAAACCCCTGACAAACACTGATCTTTTTTACTGTCTCCTTCATTTTGCCTTTTCCAGAACGTCATATAGCTAGAATCATATAGGAGGTAGCCTTTACAGACTGGTTTCTTTCACTTAGCAATTTGCATTAAGGATGCAATGCATAAAAAATATTGCATCCTTCATGTTTTTTCATGGCTTACTAGCTCATTATTTCTTAATGCTGAATAATATTCCATTTATGGATGTGCCACAGTCTGTTTATCCATTCACTTTTTTTTTTTTTAACTTTTTTTTTGGGGGGTTTATTTATTTATGGCTGTGTTGGGTCTTCGTTTCTGTGCAAGGGCTTTCTCCAGTTGCAGCAAGTGGAGGCCACTCTTCATCACGGTGCACGGGCCTCTCACTGTCGCGGCCTCTCCCGTTGCGGAGCACAGGCTCCAGACGCGCAGGCTCAGTAATTGTGGCTCACGGGCCTAGTTGCTCCGTGGCATGTGGGATCTTCCCAGACCAGAGCTCGAACCCGTGTCCCCTGCATTGGCAGGCAGATTCTCAACCACTGCGCCACCAGGGAAGCCCTCCATTCACTTTTTAAAGGACATCTTGGTTGCTTCCAGTTTGGAGGAATTAAGAATAAAGTTGCTATTAACAGCCATATGCAGGTTTTTGTGTGAACATAAATTATCAACCCATTTGGGTAAATGCCTAGGAGAGTGCTGGATCACATAGCAAGACTATTCTAAGCTTTGTTAGAAAGTGCCAAACTGTCTTCCAAACTGACTGTACCATTTTGCATTCCTACCAGCAATAAATGAGAGCTCTTGTTGCTTCACATCCTTGTCAGCATTTGGTGTTGTCAGGTTTGTTTTGTTTCATTTTGTTTGGATCTTAGCCATTTTAATAGATGTTCAATGGCACCTCATTTTAGTTTGAAATTCCCCAATGACATATGGTGTTAAGAATTTTTTCGTATGCTTATTTGCTGTCTGTGTATCTTCTTGGGTGAGGAATCTTAGATCTTTTGCTCATTATTTAATTGAGTTGTTTTCTTAGTGATGAATTTCAGAGTTTTTGATATAATTCGGACACAAGTCCTTCATCTAACATGTGATTTGCAAATATTTTCTGTCAACTTGTGGCTTGTCTTTTCTTTCTCTTTTGCAGTACGTTTTGCAGATCAGAAGTTTTTCATTTTAAGGAAGTCCAACATATCATTTTTCCCTTTCATGTATCATGCTTTTAGTGTTGTATCTAAAAACTCACTGCCAAACCCAAGGTCATCTATATTTTCTCCTATACTATCTTCTAAGATTTTTATAGTTTTGCATTTTACATTAGGTCTATGATCCATTTTGAGTTAATTTTTGTGAAAGGTGCAAGGTCAGTGTCTTGATTCATTTTTGCATGTGGATGTCTAGTTGTTCCAGCACCATGTCAAAAAGACTATCCATTCTCAATTACTGCCTTTACTCCTTTGTTAAAGATAATTGACTATATCTGTGTGGGTTTATTTCTGGGCTCTCTATTCTATTCCATTGACCTATTTGTCTACTCTTTTACCAATAGTACATTGACTTGATTACTATAGCTGCACAGTAAGTCTTGAAGTTGGGTACTGTCGATTCTACAACTTTTTCTTCTCCTTCAATATTATTGGCTCTTCTGCCTTTCCATATAAACCTTAGAATCTGTTTATTGATATCTACAAAATAACTTATCAGGATTGTGACTGGGATTGCACTGAATCTACAGATGAAGTTGGAAAGAACTGACATCTCGACAATACTGAATTTTCCTATCCATGGGATATCTCCCCATTTATCTAGATTTCCTTTGATTAATTCCATCAGAGTTCTACATTTTTCCTCATAAAGATCTTGTACATATTTTGTTAGGTTTGTACCTAAGTATTTCTCTTTTTTGTGGCAATACAAATGGCACTGTGTTTCTTATTTCAAATTCCAAGTATTCATTGTTGGTGTATAGGAAAGCAAATGACTTTTGTATATTAACTTTGTGTCATGCAACCTTGCCATAATCACTTATTAATTCCAGAGGCTTTTTTTGTTTTTCTGGGGTTTTTTTTTTTTTTTTTTTTTGGTCAATTCTAGGGATTTTCAACATAGAAACCATGTCATAAGCAAAGACAGTTTTATTTCTTCCTTCCCAATCTGTATACGTTTTATTTCTTTTTCTTATCTTAACTGTATTAGCTAGGACTTCCGGTACAATGTTGAATAGGAACTCAACATTGAAGAGAGAATATTTCCCAGTCATAGAGGGAAAGCATCTAGTTCCTCACCATTAAGTATGATATTAGCTATAGGTTTTATATAGACGTTCTTCATCAAGTTAAGGAAGTTCCCTTCTATTCCTGGTTTACTGAGAGTTTTTACCATGAATGGTTGTTGGATTTTGTCAAATGCTATTTTTGTATGTATAGATATTATCACATGATTTTTCTTCATTAGCCTGTTGATGTGACAGATTACAGTAACTGATTTTTGACTACTGAACCAGTCTTGTACACATGGAATAAATTCCAGTTGGTTGTGGTGTATAATACTTTTTAAACATTGTTAGATTTTATTTGCTAATATTTTTGAGGATTTTGTATTTATGTTAACGAGAGATATCAGTTTGTCGTTTTCCTTTCCTGTAATGTCTTTCTGGTTTTAGTATTAGAGTAATGCCGGCCTTATAAAATGAATTAGGAAGTGTTCCTTCTGCTTCTATTTTCTGGAAGATATTATAGGAATTGGTATGCTTGGTAGAAGTCACCACTGAAACCACGTGGACTGATGGATTTTTAATGGGGGAGGTTATTAATTACTGATTCAATTTCTTAAACAGATATAGGTCTATCCAGGCTTAGCCAGTATAAGTCTCCATCCTCAGCTCCCACCATCAACTATTCCTTCCTTTTGTGTCTCTTAGGTCAATCTCAGGAGAGTGGCAGTTGATTGGGTTCCAGTACATCTTTTCAAGCCAGTCTTCAGATGTAAATTAAATGACTGCCCTTGGGTCCAAACATCTGGAACCAGGAAGCAGAAAGTCATGCAGTACGGTTTGAGGCCATTTAAACTCCAAGTCCTGGGTCAGGATAACTTACGATCAAAAGAACCATGGAGAGGCAGGCAAGAAGTGATGACTGTTTCAGGACTGGGTGCCAATTTGGTAGATGTTGGGATTTTAAATATATATTGGTAATGTCTTTGGTTTTGGTGTCAGGGTAATGCTGGTCTCAAAGAATAAGCTGGGAAGTATTCTCTCCTCTTTAATTTTCTGGAAGAGTTTATGTAGAAGTGGCATTATTTTTTCCTTAAGTATTTGGTAGAATTCACCAGCAAAGGCATCTGGGCCTGGAGTTTTCTTTGTGAGAAAGTTTTTTTAGAAACAAACTCAATTTCTTTAATAAATATGGAGCTATTCAAATTTTCTATTTCTCCTTGTGTGAGTTTTAGTAGAATGTCTTTTAAAAAATTTGCCCATTAGTTATCAAATTTGTGAGCATGGAGTTGCTCATAATATTCCTCTGTTATCCTTTTAACATCCATGATGATTTCTCTCTCATTTCTGACATTAGTAATTTGTGTCTTCTCTCGTTTTCTCTTTGTTAGCCAGGCTAGATGTTTATCAATTTTACTGATCTTTTCAAAGAACCAGCCTATGGTTTCATTTATTTTCTCTATTGTTTTCCTGTTTTCAATTTCACTGATTGCTGGTATAATTTATTATTATTTTTCTTCTGCTTGACTTAGGTTTATATTGCTCTTCTTTTTCTCGTTTGTTAAGGTAGAAGCTTAGACTATTTATTTTCTAATATATATACTCAGTGCTATAAATTCCCCTCTAAATACTTCTTTCATTGCATCTCACCAATTTTGATAAGTTGTATTTTCATTTAGTTCAAAATATTTTTAATTTATCTTGAGACTTATTCCTTGATCCATGTGTTATTTAGAAATGTGTTGTTTAATCTCCAAATATTTTGGGATTTTTCCAGGTTATCTTTCTGTTATTAATTTATGGCTTAATTTCACTGTAATCTGAGAGTATTTTTTTATATGATTTCTACACTTTCAATTTTGCCAAAGTGTGTTCTATGGCCCAGAATGTGATCTAACTTGGTTGAATGCTTCAATGTGAACTTGAGAAGAACGTGTATTCTGCTGTTGCTGAATGGAGGTTTAGTTTACTATTCCTAGAACTAGTATTGGCATTTTGCTTCTAGAGAAAACTCAGCCTTTGCATTTTCCTTCAGCCCCTTGATTTGTTTTCAGATCACTGTTCTTTTAAGTAAGCAATACATTAAAAATAATATACGCAAGGATAGCTGCTCCCACCATTTCTATTTAATATTGTAATAATATCTGATATTATTAGGTCAAAAGGTTGAAAATAAAATAAGTAGTATTTTCTTTATTTTCAGACGATATGATTGTGTAGAAATTCCTAAAAAATCTACCAAAAAAGTACTAGAAGTATAATTTAGCAAAGTCCCAGGATACAAGATCAATATACTATCAACAAATCATCGGAAACTGAAATTCAAGTACATGTATTTACTCACACACATTAATTCATACAAGAGCTAGTTGCATTGTGATTGAAGGATCCTTTAGAGTATGATAGTTTACTTTAATGCCAGAAGTGGAAATCCTGGGCAGCAACTATTAATCTTTTAAATGATGTAAATTAAAAAATAATAATCTAAAAAAGAGTCTAAAAAAGAGTTAATGGATCTAAGTTGCAATGCAACCACTTCATAAAATTGAGGGAGCTGCTAAACCCTCTCAATCCTCCTCTGTGAAACAGGTTTGATAGAACAAAAACAGCGTGAGTTCAAATTAAGTGGGGAAGGAATAGCTGAGCAGAAATTTGATTTCACAGAAAAAAACTGCAAAATGTTCATTAAAGGCCTATTCTAACCAGGGAGCTGTTTGTAGGTACCACTGAAAATCTACAGAAGATGTGTACTCTGCTGTCCTGGAGCTTATAATCATGTTTCAAAGACAAGATTACTTGCAGGAAAGTTAAATAATGTTAAGACACTCTATGATTTAGTGCCAAGATGAATGGTAGAGATAAGCACCACAGGAGTTTGCTTCAGAGAAGGGAGATATTGGTGTGGGCTGACATGTTAGAAGAACACTTCAGGGAAACAAGAAATAATGAGGGAGTATGACCTGGGGTAGGGAACGGATAAGGTAGAAGAAAGAAACTCTATCCCTAATAAAATTATTCAGCTGGCCTCATCAGTCCCTCCTCCTTGACTTCAGCTCCTCTCAAAGATTATCTGATACCCGGGTTGAAGATGTGTGACAGAGAAGGAAGAAATACAAGTTTAGCTTCTCTCCTTCCCAGCTAAAAGTCCCCAGACCCTACAAGTAGCTCCAGTGGCTGAGGGCCCCAGCACTCTCTGCACTGGCCTCTACCACAGCACCGTCTTCAGAGCGAGCAGGGTACCTTCAGGCAAACAGGGCCAAAAAGCCATGAAAACTCACAGTCAGAGTAAATAGGTCAGAAACACATAAACCTAGTCAAACACAGTCATATAAAGAAGGAAGACACGAGAAAAGAGAGAAGAATTTTTAAAATATAAACTAATCACATTTAATAGCAGCAAATAAAGGAGTGAAAAATACTGTAGAGGAAACAAGAAGAGGAGACTTTTAAAAGATAAGGAAATGAATATTGAAAAACAGCGTTAGAAAACATATTTATTTTTAAAAATACAGTTCTGTTTGAATAGAAGAGACTAAGAAAAATAAGCCTTACTGATTTCACACTGAGAAACAATGAACTGAGAAGGGAACCAAGGATGAAGGGAGGTGGGGATGGAGGGAAAGGGAGAGGGTACGACAGTGAAAATAGACAGAGGTGGAGCTCATCTGTCATGAAAGTTCAGGTATTCAATATTTTGAACTATTCCGTGCTGAATGACTAGCTTTCTTTTCTTTTTGCACCATGAAAATACTGTTAGAAAAAGCATTTAAAGCAAGACCAGCTAGAAAACATGCATAGTCTGTGTCATCAGATCAATTTTATAGCCATATACTTGCATCATCAGAATCCTACTATTTGCAGACATATACCGTGCTTGGGGTCCTCGTCAATTTCTGCATTTTGCTAGTATCCCATGCAATGGAAAAGGAATTATACTGTAGGGGAAGTGTGGTATTCCTTGGGTAGCATAATCCAGATATTCATAAGTATGTGTACTTGGGCCAAAAGGTTCTCAGAAGCCATGCAAAGAAACGCAGAAATAAAGACAAGGAGTCCCTGGCGATCAGTAGGGACTTTTTTGTTTTAAAAAGTCTATTCTAAACACAGCTGAACTCATGAGGATATGTCTCTTAAAATATGGGTTTCCATGGTCTCTTCCTATTGAACACCCTCCCTTCCCTTCTTCCCTTCTTTTCTTATCTCCTTCAACAATTTTTATTAAGTGCCTACTCCCTTCTAGGCATTGTGCTCACTAGTGTCTCCTTAGATTTCTATATTTTCTTTCTTTTCCAGGCTGAGCAAATTATGTCTTTCAGGCTAAATATATCTGTCTGTCTCCAGTATATGACCTCAAGAGTACGAGAGGGCTAAAGGGGTTCCTGTGCCAGTCATCCCAAAAGACAAAGGCCAATGCTTCCATGTAGAGCACCAAAACACATCCAAATAATTTTTTTAGGAGAAAATAAATGACTCACATTACTGATTTGCTTGTAGAAAACAGACCTGGCTAAAATAAACTCAATTGTGTATAATCAGGATACCTACCTACTCTACTGTCCCACGATTCCCATATCTGGGAATGCTTTTCACATCTGTTTTAGGAAAAATAGTAAGACAACAGTCAACTGGTCTGAGCAGCCTTATCAGAGCCACAGTGAATTACAGCATTTGTTACTCTGTTACATGTTGAAGCAACATGGCATTAAAGCCAAGTACACACCAATGTCAGTTGTGACATATTCTCAAATTGGCAGAAACTTTGCTTGCCATCAGTGATATGGCAGAAGGCAATGGGAATTGCTACTGGTAATGGTTAATGTTCATTTCTTCCTGTTCCACTTTCTATAAACAAGGTAATGCCTATACAAGCTCATTACTGTAAACTGAGCACATTTAAATTGGCAGTAAAACCAGAGTATTTACTCTAGTGCACATATAAAGTGCCTCATCCAATGTTTTGGAAATGTTTCAAGTTTTGAAACCAAGCAGCTGGCAGCTTTACAAGCCAAACCTTACACTTAAATCACTCACTCTGGAAAGTTTTTTGGTGTCCCGTGTCAGGTAGTACCATTCAGCAGACATTCATTCCCCACCCCTTGGATTCTTTTGCAATAAATTTGCATTCATGGGGCTCTTATAACTGTTCCAGCACCACAGACTCCAATGGCTGTTGATTAAATGTATATATCCTGTGCGTTTAATCTGACTTTCATTATGGCCACTTCATAAAAATGCCACAGACTGGACAAGCGATGACACATAGCAAGAACCTGGAATCCCTGCAAAGCCTCAGATTAGGTTTTTTTCTCCTTCTTTATTAATAGTGACCATTTTGTGGCCTAGCTCTAAATCAGCAAAAGTATTTGACAGCAAATGTTCCTATCTATGGATTATATATAACCCGTCCTAAACACTAGATGAAAAAGGGATAACCCCAGGAAAGGAAGGGCTGGCTTCCATGTAAATCATGTTACAAATTGGACAACACCCAGAGAGTTCATTGTTCAGCCTCAATTGTGAAGGCCATTCCCATTTACTATTCCCCTAGAATCGATGTTAATTAAGGCAGACTGAGACCATAAATCAGCCTGGGAGTTTACAATGTAATACAGCATTAAACATACATACTTAAATTAAAAGTAACTGATTAACCACAAGAGTTTTTCCAGAATTGGCCGAGGCCATTTCTTTACATGAAGACATGTCACCTTTCATTTTTGTGAAAAGGGGAAATGAAAGAAATATTATCTTCTAAAAAGGTGAATTAAGGCTAGTAAATGACTCATGACACTAGTTATTGGGAGGAAGGGAGGAGCTGAAAAGAGAGGGAAAAGAAGAAAAAGGACAGTCATGTGTGAAGGGGAGTGTCTTTGTCCTGTCTCCCTTAAAGTTATTAATTTTTCTGTTATTCACAATCACTATATGGTAGGCACTATGCTAGGCACCGGGGATACAAAAATAAATAGGGTCAGCCCCTGCCCTTGAAATAAGTGTTCAGCACTGTAGTGGGGGAAGACCAACACAGGAACAGCTCCAATGGTATGACATGGTAACAACATTCAAAAGTATTATTGAATACCTACTATGAATATGCTTTAAGGATAATAGATTTTATATTCTAATTTTATAAAACACTAGACAAGTAATTTGTGTGCCCCGGAGAAATCCAACCAAAGAACCACACCTGCCTGATAGAAGCCAAGAGAACATCCTTCTGAGGAGAGGACTTGGGCTTCATCAAAGAAAGCACCAGATCTCTGAACCCACAGTTGAAAAAACAGAACTGTTTGATAAGTAAGTCCTTCTCCAAGACCTGTGCTAACAGAGCACACCTACACAGGCCCAACTATACCATGAAGACCAAATTTGTTTTAACCCGAAGTATATGGATAATACACATTCAAAAAATAATTCTGATTATTAACATTATTAGGTACCCACCATTTACTGAGCATTTTCACTATTTCACTTAATCTATATAACAAATCTGTGATGTAGGTATTTTCCTTCCAGATGAGTAAACTAAGATTTATGTTACAAGTCCAAATTTATACTGCAAATAACTTACAGGGCAAAAATGTGAACCTAGGTCTCCCGAAGTGAAGTACAGAGCTTTTTCATTCCTCTTAACATTACTGGTTTTCCCCCCTCTTCTCTGCTGAACTATAACAGTAAGTTAAAGATCTGTGTTCAGTTAGGCCAAAGGCAGTAGAAAGAGCATAATTAGGAAATTTACTATAAAGTCAGAACTGAAAACCAAATGGATCAAGAGAATAATGATGAAAGTTAACATGTGAGTGCTTACTATGTTCCAGGCACTGTTCCAGACACTTTACATGTATTAACTCATTTAATCCTCAAAATTACCACATGAGGTAGGCACTGTCATCATTTCCGCATCATAGGCGAGGAAGTGGAAGCTCAGCTATGTAAAGGAACTGGGGCACGGCAGTGGTCCTCCTTTGACCACTACCAATTATGTAGTTTGGCCATTTTATAGCTCATTATTTAGACTGATTATGCCTGGGGGTTTATTTATAAGAGGATACCACTTTAGGGCTTCCCTGGTGGCGCAGTGGTTGAGAATCCGCCTGCCAGTGCAGGGCCCATGGGTTCGAGCCCTGGTCTGAGAAGATCCCACATGCCACGGAGCAACTGGGCCCGTGAACCACAACTACTGAGACTGCGTGTCTGGAGCCTGTGCTCCGCAACAAGAGAGGCCGCGATAGTGAGAGGCCAGTGCACCGTGATGAAGAGTGGCCCCCGCTTGCCACAACTAGAGAAAGCCCTCGCACAGATACGAAGACTCAACACAGCCAAAAAAAAAAAAAAAAAATAGTGTCAACTTTAAAGAAAAAAAAAAGAGGATACCACTTTAACAGTTCTATTTTCTTCCACAGCGAAAGGAGGAGGAGGAGGTGAAGTGCTTGTGCTCCGGTCTTGGTTTCACACTAAATGTTCGGCAAGTCTCCCACCGTCCCTCTTCCATCTATGACAATACCAGACTTGGCAACTGAAGACAGGCTCATCGATGGCACCTGTGATACAAATCCTCTGTCCAGTCCCTTGACAGACTTTGATAATTGATCATGACACTTCCCAGTTAAACTCTTGAATACTTTTCAACATGGCACTTTAGAAAGCTACTACCAATTGAATGGAAGATGCCATCTCTAAGGACTTCCTAGTTCTAATACTCTGCCTGTCTGAGGTACTGGGTATAGAACACACGTGACCACCAGTGGGCGCTCAACAAGAGAGTTTATCAGAGGTCCTGTGACACTGTAGATTTGTTTTGTTCCTTTGCTAAGTGCAGGTTGATGTTTCATAACTACTTGAATCATATATCTCCATGCCCATAGCCTACTCCATCCTCCAGGTTCAAAAGTTACTGCCTCCTTTTCCAATTATGTCATATACTTGAACACGCAACTAATGTGCTAGAAAGATACCATTTGAAAAAAGTGAAATTTAGGTGGAAAAAAGTCCTAGAACAAACATGTTTAAACTTATGCAAAGTGATCACCAAGAACAACTGGAAACAGCTCACCTCCCGCAAAATTGGTTTTAGTTTCTTATTGTGAAACTATGCAGCATGCCAAGCTCATACTTTAACAGCTAAGCCTTATTAAAGTACTATTTTTAAATGCACTAATGAATGAATATCTTTTTTCTTGGTCTAAATATAGTAAAGGCTGCTTTAATCAAGAAGAGACAGATTCAAAGAGCTGGAAAGGGCTTTAGATACAATCTACGCAGAAGGAAAGTGTTATATAAATAAACTTGTCAAAAGAAGTCCAATGACTTGCCCATGGTCATACAGCCCATTAGTGGCTGAATAGGGACTGGAACCCAATATCCTGATTCCCATCCCAGGGCTTTTTCTAAATTTAAATTTTGTTGATGTTTCTTTAGAAAGAAGATTTGCTGGTCGACCAGGAAATATGAGCACCTCTTTCACAATGTCTCTTTAAAATTATTCAGCACAAGGAGTTTTGTTTGAGTCCTTTTTTCCTTCAGCACAATCAACACGGGTGACAGCAAAATACTTTTTCATTTTCTTTCTTGAAGGCAAAATGTGTTATGGAAACAGTGGTGATTTACATTCCTAGTGGATTCCACTCAGAGGTGAGGTCCTGGGACATTTTCTGCGTTCTCCTCACATGCAGAAGCAGGAACTTCTGCCAGAGGACAGCAGCCACACTATTGTCGTCTTCAGAGAGAAAATTATTTTCCTAGGCTTATTAAAGAAAAGTTTTGTGCTCTTACAACCACAGGGCTATATTTGAGGGTCCAGGAAGGGGACTTCAGAACCAATCCCTATCCTAACGACCTTCCACAGAAGGGTTGGTTTTGGATGCGCGGAAGAAAAAGGGAATGGCCAACCTTGCCTGATTTAGGAGCTGGTTACAAATTCACTGCATCAAAGTGCTTCCTTTTTCATATGTTCCTTTCTCTGAAGAATCTAGTTATCAAAACAGGCATCAAATGCCAGTCTTTATGAAACGATCACAGCTCCCTGGCTCTCAGTTACCTCACCCAGCTAAGGGAATTAAAAGTAAAATTCATAATGGCAGTTAATTAGGGACATACCACACAGGCATTTGGAAAAAACCTGTAAGTACAATTTCCTTCTGTAATTACTTCATAGCATCCTAGAATTCTGAGAACCTGGTCAGGAAATGTCATCTATTTCCCCATCTCACAAATTTTATTCCCTTCCTGGTGGAATGCTTTTAAGAACTCTAACAAGGACAATACTCCACATGCCTTCTGCCAAACAGAAGTGTCCCTTCCCGAACCTGAAAGGAACAGACATCTCATAGCATCCCAGAGAGGTGGCCTGAAGTATGAATGAAATATATGGTTGTGTCCCTGGCTTTAAACAGTAAAGACGATAAAGGCAGGCCTTTTGAAAGCCAATTCAAGATGACTGGGTTGGTTTATACAATTTTTTTCAAAACACACCACCAGGATAACAAAGTAACATGCAAGTCTGTTCTCCCCAAGACAACTAGAGAGACTGAAGTTGCTTAATTATTCAACAGTAATGGTAAGATGTCATGAGGGTCATGTCTATGTATGTAAAACAAAGTAGGAAATTCACTGAGCACTGAGGTGATTAATCTTGCATGTACTTCTTTATCTTCCTTATAGAACAAACTAGAATGGAAGTACTAGAGTTGAAAGATCTCCATTTAAAATCAGTCTGCCTTTTACCACTTGTGTAATCCTGAGCCATCTAAAATAGACTTTGAAATTCTTTGAGCTTTGTTTCCTTTTCTATAAAAGCAGAAATAAGGCCTGTTCCTTGCAGGGCTATTGTACAATTAGGTGAGATAAAATGTGAATGTGCCTAAGGCTTAGCTGGCTAAAATGTAAGTTTCTGCCTTTTCTAAGTTCCTTGAAGAAAGGTCTCCCGGCATCATTTGGATTCCCCCCACATTCTAACACAGCACTTAACATGCAGACAGTTTTCAAAAGATTTAATAAATCATGTTACTGGGGAAAGAAGCAAAGGTGGGATAAGGAATTCAGACTGGCTGTCAACAGGAATTTGATTCTTCTAAAAATTGCTTTAATTTGTTTTATAAATCTCAGCAGTTACTTGGATAAAGATTCAAAACAGTGAAGCTTAGCCACGCAAGCCAAGCCACATCACTTGGCCACTTCTGCAGCAGGAAGACAGTCAAGGACAAATCAGGCTTACCACACTGCCAGCCCACAGCAAAGTGGCTGTGACAGTACAGAGAGGCTGCCATGAATTTTCTAACTGCAGAATCTAAACCCCTGAGGAGTTCTCAAAGCAGCAGGCATTAATAGGAGTTAGGTGTAAATAACTTCCTATCCTCAATGAATCTTTGACATAAAGCTGCCATGTTTTATTTCAGTAATAAAATGTTTTGTTTTTTTAATAGTAAATGCTTCAAATGATTTGTATTAAATCCTGCAGTAGATTATGCCTTGGAGAGTTGAATTTTACTCTGTTTGCCGCTAAACTGCTTTTGGTTCATCAAAGGAGAGTACCAGACAGCAAATCAATAACCAGACTGATCTATTTATAGGAAAAAGTTCAATTACTTTTAATTAAGAGTGGAAAGAAGTAGTTTGAGGACTTGTCATACGTTAGTTATCTCCTTGTACATGATTGTTCCATTGTTTCTGCTGATGTACTTTAAAGAGATTTACGGACAACAAAGTACAGACAGCACTATCCTTTAACTATATAAAATTAAATTCCTACTGTTATAAAAAATTATATTGATGATCACCTCAGTATGCTACCCTGCAAAGCTGGTAGCCTTTAAATATTATAATCAAAGGCAATAAAGGTATTTTTAACTTTAATGAAGAAAAATCCCCACCTTATTTTACTTCTAATTAAGAGGACACCTATATAAAATAAAACAAAGAAGCAAATGTCCAGATCACTTATGGGGTGAGAGGAGAAGCTTCCTATTGAAACATCTAGGTAGTGAGAGCAAAAGTGGTCCTGTTGCCTTCCATTCTTCGCTTTGCTTCACGCCAAAACATCTGGCTAAAAAGTGAAAAAACACCCAAATGGCATTGTATAGGAAAACACCTAGATGATTGATTGCATTTTTCGCTTTAAAGTCAATGTTTTGATATTATCGAGACATGGCCTTTGTTCAATAGGTGTAATTGTTTCCTGGCAAAAAGCATGGTTTTACAAAGCCTGCTTTGACAAGGACTAGTTTATCAATCTTAATTTTAATCAATTAACAGTTTTAAATAATAGACTCAATATTGTATGCCTTGAATCCCACTTATCCTGAGTCTTAGGCTGAAAGGCAGGAGAAAGAAAAAGCCTTCAACAGAAAAGACTGCAAACTAGACTTTGAAAGTATGTAAATAGCACAAAGTCAAAGAAAGGAGAAACTAGAGGCAACGTTTTAAAATAGCTTTAAAATATTAATCTAAATTGATTGTGCCAGAGTATTTTAAAATAAATGCTGTATGCCCAACATATTACACTAACATGCCATGATTACACAAATTATGTTAACGCTGTAAACAGAAGTAAGTTAGGATATTAGCAGTTAGGTAGCCAAGATCCACCCAGCTTCTCACATATCCGTCTAACCTCAGGGTCTGTTTCTGAAAGTGAAAGGACACTGATGAGAGTACAGAGACAAACGATCATTAGTCACGTCCCCCAGAGGACAGTTCAGTTTGGCCAGCCTTCAGGGGACCAGGCTCCATCCAGCTGAACTAGGAGGCAAAGTATGGGGGGTAGGGGGCTGCCTTCTTTCCCAGAACGAGGCAGCTAGGATTACTTAGATTAAAGGGCTCTGAGGGTAATTCCAAGAACCTGTGACACAGATTAGGGCAGACCTAGTGATTCAGGATCCCAAGGGTTATGGCAGGGTATCTCTACCACAGACCTAAACTGTCTGATTTTCCCAGCCTCAGTCATATCACCAGGTTTGACTAGCACCTATGTTGAATCTCATGGAGGTCTTTTTGGTCTTCTTAGGTGTCCTAAGATCAAATTCTGCCTCCCCATTGCTCTCAGACTATTTCTTTATGGATCAAATTTCTACATGTATAAAGATTACTAAATGGTGTGACTTAGGTGTGTCATTTAATCTTTCTGTGGCTCAATTTTCTCAACTCTAAAATAAGAAAATCACCTCATCCAGTGGTTGTAAGGATTAAAGTATTGGATTACTGAAAAGTCTGGTATAGTGTGCACTCAAACTCTTAACTGATTCTGATTCTGAATGTAAACCATCAATTCAAGGCAATTTATTAGTGCTCTTAAAAAGCTAGACACTCCTTGTTCTGTGTTTATTTGTTCATTTATTCTTCTCTCTATTGCCAGTAAGACCCCTTTGCCAAACCATGAGAGACACATAGGGCAAAAGGATGAGAGAAGAAGGTAAAGATGGTGAAGGTCATCCCACACTCCGACTAGTCTCTCAGAATTTCTGATTGTGACCCTTGCCTGATTCGGCCATGAAGACAGACTAATGCGGGTCAGTTCAAACACACTACTGTAGCCTGGCCCTGAGAGGGTCTGAGCAGTGGTGTGGGAAATACGCTTGGAGAAGAGGGAACTTCAGGAAGGACTTTCAGGCCCTCCTGTCGGTCTTGAGAAAGCAGAATGTGACTTGATGTCTTTTTGACTTCTGCTTGGAAACAAATGTTCCTTTGCCTATCTTTCCTAGGTTTAATTAGTCTTCTGTCTTTCTCAGAATCCAGCCTGTTCATTTGCAAATGGAAGACATCAGAAAGGCTAGTAAGTGTGGGTGTGGGCGTTGGTGGGGGGGAGGAGACTGAAGTGTTTATTTTCAAAGCCACAGGGGTCCCCATTTGAAAAAGCACCCAGCTTATCTCAATGTTTTTGTTTGTATGATTTTGAATTAAAAGGTTGGGGCAATTCATTTAGGAGATTAAGCTGTCTTACAATGGGCCTAGTTGCCCTATTTATTTACTCGTACTGCTAGGGTTAAAAAAAAAAAATCTTTCTAGGACACTCCTTTTCATTGTTCAAGTGCAATAATTTTAAAGGATTCCTTTGGTCTTTGATTTTATTGCCAATTAATTTTCCATTAAAATGATGTTTATTTGCTGGTCACAGATAAAAATCACAAACCATGTGTGTAACAGTTTAGGGTTGCCAGTTTTAGCAAGTAAGAATATAGGATGCCCAGTTAAATATGAATTTCAGAAAAACAACTAATTAAATTTCAGAATAAGTATGTCCTAAATCACTGGCAAATCACAGGGCATACTTATATTTAAAAAGTATTCATTGTTTACCTAAAATTCAAATTTAACTAGGCACCCTATATTTTACCTGGCAACCCTACCAGGTTTTTGTGGATGTTGTACACGCTCCAAGGATGCCAAGGATGAAAACTGGGAGAAAGTCCATTTTATTACTATATTTAAACTTGCTTCCTGCAGATTTGAAGTACTTTATCAGTCAGAATAATAATTCCCAGTTAATAAACAGATATACTGACACCTCAGGAAATCAAGTGAATTTTGACTACTGGATGAGACCCAGTTCTAACTACCGAAGCCCATTCCATTTATAGTAATTTTTCTCATTAAGAAAAAGTAAAACACAAAAGGGACAACTGATATCTTCAGTTGAATTAGAAGTTAATGTCATGAACTACTACATTTAAAGGCCAATATCATCTTTCATTGATGTTACAAAGCAAATATCCTGTGCAAAGAGGGGCTGAAACACCCCAGTGCATATCCTAAGGTTGAAGAGGCCTTTGAACCAATAAATGAGTGATTTCTCCACAGGAGACTAAACATTTCCTTGTGACAGTAAACAAACAACAAGCTGAATTTTATGTTGCACAACTATTTTCATGTATCTGTTGATATAAATAGTTAAAAGAACAGAGGGATTATTGAATTTTTTCTTTCAATTAAAATTAAAATTTTTGTCCTTGACTTAAATGTTAGCAAATACTTTCAAACATAATTATACCTATTTTGTACTTAAATAATTAAATCCTTCCTCTTTGCTCTTGGCCATTACAAATATACAGAAAGGTCTACGTGATACCTTCCTTACCCCAGGAATTGGATTGTAATATTCGTAGTCATTCATTCCTAAAGCCCTGAGTTAATAAAATGTGATGAACTAATGAGCCAAATTAAGCATAGCTTATAGAGTCAATTTCATTACCTTAAAGTCACATCTAATATTTAGGAAGAAAGTGTTTTTTTGTAGACCTCAAATCACCTTAATTTTTCTTTTCCTTTCTTTCTTTCTTTCTTCTTTTTCTTTTTTCTTTTGTTTTTTAATAGTTACCTTCCCAGAAAAGGGAAAAATAGGAGACATCAAATGAAAAGATCAAATTAACCTTGAAATATTTGGTTAAGAAATCCCTTTTTGCTATTTACATAAACCATAAGAAAAAATCTTGCTAGGACGTGATTTTGAAGTAAACCTCATGTTGGGTGTAAGGCTTGCTAAGAAATGCCACTGAAAGCTGCCACTTGACCCGGAATTCCTCTACAAGAAAAACTAGCCATAACTACATGTGAGACTTATAAGAGAAACTGCCGGAATGTCAACTTCATTTGCAGCAGCCCCATATGGCCTGATCACTCTCCTTGGCATGATAAATCACTGGCAGAATCCTTACCTTCCTACGTTTGATCTCTGCTCAGCAAGATGTGGTTTTGATGTGAAGAACTCCAGATCTCTTGGGTCAGAGACAAATAGCAGTGGCACTGACCTGCAAAGTGCTAAGTCTCTATTAGACTCAAGTGAAAAGCCGTAGCTTCTGACAAGTTCCCTCTCCACAGAGTTTACCCGACCCACAGTGGTTTTCATGAGCTTAGGTTGACAAAGAAGCTGCCAAAATGGTTTGGAGGAAAAGTGCCAACAAACCTTTTCTTTCTACCACTGTTACCAAGTATTAAAATCAATGTTCTCTAAGACTTAAAGGAGGAATTCTCTTGGGAGTCACTGCTCTAATTTCTAGTACTCCAAGTGTTCAGTGAACACAAAAATTTTTATTTCCAGTGGATCTTTATGACACTGCTAATCACTCATTTATATAAGGAGAATCATTAACAGAGATTTCTGTGGGCTACTTTTTGGTAATTATAAGGACATCCTTGGGAAAATATTTTTAAAAAACACTGTTCTGAGTGAAAATTTTGGGTCCCAGAAAGACTGTAACTAGATATACAAACAAGTTTGGTATTGTCCTTCTGATCTCATAATCCCAGGTTGGGACCCAGGAAATTAAAGAGTTCTGCAGAGTCAGGGTGGGATAAAGAAATCTTACAACTCTTCTAATCCAGTCATTTTTATAAGTACTAGGTGGGTTAGTAAATAAGCAACTCGTTCCGTCCTATCACTTTATAAGTAATAAAAGTGATGTCTAAGGAATTTAAGTAAGTTACCCAATATCACAAAGCATTTTCATATCCTGAGAGCCTAGCGTACGAGGAAGTACCAAATAAGCGATCGAGTAATTTGTTCATTCATTAATTCAGTGACTATTTATCGTGTGCCTACATGTACAAGGAACTGCTAAATGAGCATACATCCCTGGCAGAGCTGGGACCAGAACACAGGTCTTCTAATGCACAGTCCACTGTCTTGCTCACTACTCTACAATGTACCCCGAGGGCTTCTATTTCAAAGGAAGGGGTAAGTGGGAGTGGAGGAAGGGAGTTTTCCTTGAGAGAGACAGAGAGAGAATATGCATGTGCTTTCTTTAAAAAGAGAAAGCTATTTATTTCAAAACACTTTACCCTGGAATTCACTTTCTCGTCCCAGCATTCTGTCTATTAGTAACTCTGCAAATGGATCAGACAATATTATTTTCTAGTATTCATCCATTTACTCATTTATTCAAACACAAAAATGTGCGGACCACAGTTTGTGCCAAAGGTGCGATGATACCAGCTTTCATGAAAATTTGAATCCAGGAAGATAAGTAGCCCAGGCATTAAGCAATAATTGAATCTCTTGATGTGACATTATCAAACACACAAGTTATTTAGCAGTAATAATAAAGATCTTAGATAAACCTAAAAAAACACATTTGAAAGATTTCTCACAAGACAGTTGGTTTGTTCAGAAGTCATTTGTGACTATAAAAATAATAGCAGAATCACTCCAAAAATTGTAAGACAAAAAATAATGTGAAATTTTAGTTACCTGTAATGATAAGGAGTTCTGAGAAAGCAAAAAGTGTGCTATCATGTTAACAGCTGCGTTATTTCAATAGCCGTCCCACTACACCCTCACAATTAAAGACACTCATAAATAAGCCCTTCATTAGCTCTCTGTAGAACTAAGTCACTGACTTTGCCAGTGTTCATAAAAGCAGAATGTTTCGTTTCTGTTTTAGCTAAATGTAGTTTATGTACTCATATGTATACATATGTGACTATACTTAATGTTGAGCAATCATCTCTCTCCTTAATTTGGATCATCAGGAGTTCCAAAAATCACTCCGAAAAGAACTTCTTTTCTTTCTTTCTTCTCTTTTTCTCTGTTGGAATTCCTGGTAATGATACCAGAATGTGGGCAAACCTCATTAGTCTCCCTGCTGTTTACAAGACAGGATTTATGCTCAGTGTGCTGAACACAATGACACACATCACTAAATGGCTACAACTACCACCCAGGCTTTAATCTGAGAAATTTTTCACTCGGTACAAATACCTATCAGCGTGGAGAAACATGGAAGAGCAATTACAGCCAACACATGTAGTCTTTTAAGAGTACCCAATAAATACCCATTTGTGAAGGTTAATTTAATGCAACCTAGGCTGTTATCTGGAATAGTATATGTCACCAATTCAATCCATTAAGTAATTACTAAATTCTCAAGAGGGCTCACAGAAGTCAAATGTGGTTATTCCAGGTTCATTGCTTCTGGTCTCCCTAGGGACCATTCGGGCCAACAGCTGGAAGAGCTGACTACAAAGGTTCCCAGGCACAGCTAACCACTTTATGAAAACAGGTAAATGAGTCTAACCAAGGAATGAGGGTCATCAAGGGCCTGTCTGAGAGAAATGCTTAGGGAAGGAGAAGAGAAGCACAAGTGCGTAAAAATTTAAAAGGAGATGGAAAAGGTGAGAAGAAGGGATGTCTGACTGGGAAGTAGAGGAGAAAGAGAAATGTGTTCTCTCTAAAAGTGAAGACAGAAATTGGGAGACTATAAAATCTGGCTTAAAGGCAATAACTTGACAGTAGTTTCTTTAGATAGGATTTTTGAGCCATTTATAATGAAACATTAATTGTGCATCCCAATCACCACCACCCTCTGTCACTGCAACTCTGTTAAAGTTTGGTTATTGCATGAATTCCTGCGGACCACTGTTTCTCTATTCTGCATCCCCGCTGAGGTTACATGTAATAGATGGATCTAACAGTAGTTAAGCCTTAGTGAGAAATGGTTGCTCATAAAGGCAAGATAGAACATATCCACCCAACTCTTTCTGGCAAGTGCCTCTCCCACACAATTTATAGTCAAATAACACAAAATGATGGCCTATGGGGAGAGAGGAAGATTTGAAAGACTATGAAATATATTCGCTTTCAACAGTCTCATTAATCCTCACCCCCAAGTGAATCTGAATAACCATACCAAAGAAAAGCACTTTTTGACTGAAAAAACAAACAAGCAGGTGTTATTAGGGCCATGTGTGACTACCCAACCAGTGAGAATCCAAAAATACAGTTCTTTCCCATAGCCTAAAGAATCACACCTACCCAGGTGATTTATGCCTAAAGTGTTGATTATATCAACTTTTATTTTTTGTTTGAACACACACTCTCATCTTTATGTCAGGTTGAAATTGTTGCTAATGATAGCTATAACAATACTAACTGGACTTAAGGTTGGGATTTGTAGTCAGAGAACTGGGTTTGGGATTATCCTGTAAAACATTTAGCAGAGCTTTAGGCTAATAATCCAAAATTTTTTGTCTTTGTTGTGGTTTTTGTGCTTGCTCTTACTGTTAGGAGGAGGGAAGGAAAAGGATTATTTGAGTCTTGGAATTGTCACCTATAGCTATTGATCCTGGAAAAATTAATTAACTTTAATATGCTTAATTGTATCACTTATAAAATGGGGATATTAATATAATATTCACATAATAGGACTGTCACAATTATTAAAAGCAATCATATGTGAAAAGTACTTTGGAAACCGTAGCATTAATAATGAAAGGATAATATATTAATGAAGTATTAATAAAAAGATAATTCATTGCTATTAGTAGCTATTAATGATAAAATATAACAAGTATTCATTCAACAAATATGCCCTAAGCATTTATACTGTAAGGCACTGAACTAGATACTTCCAAAATACCAACATGAATGAAAGTTTATAATCTAGTACAGTTTAGGAGTAGAAGATTACGTAGAAAAATATAATACAAGGCAAAAATTGCACATTTTAGTAGTAGTGCAAACAAGTAACAAGGGCTTTCAGAGAATATGTTCATCTGTTAGGTATTACATAAGTAACATCCACAGAAGGGCTAGATTCAGTTTTAAGGTTGGAGAATTTCATTCTTTGGTAGGTTCTTTAGAATTAGAGGCACACATGCACAGATCAAATAACTTACGAAATCCAAATACGAAGGTGAATGTATAACACCAGCTTTGAGTTTAAAACACAAGGAGTTCAAATATTAACAAAAAACAAAGTAATGTTATTTTCAAGCCTGGTGCTAAGGAATAATTTAAATTCTCTAAACTAACAGGATGAAGCATAGTACTGAATTAGTTAGCCAAGATATAAATGGTACCATTTATATTAAAAGGTTTAGCATGAGAGACAATAACATATATCATTTATGAATGCATATACATGTATGAATACGTACACCAATGGGAAAGATAAATGCTAAATACCTCTGAGAAAGGAAGGAGAGGAGAGAGGGGAATGGGAGAAGTTCATAGGGGAAGCGTCAGTGTACTTCCTTAAAAAGATTAGAAGCAAATAGGGCAGTTAAGAACAAACATCTGGGTATATGTATGCATGCTTGTTATATTGTCTATACTCTGCTGTATGATTGAAATATTTGATTTCCTCTCAAGTATGTCTAACAATACAATGTGCTGTTGCTGTGCTGAGGCTGAAACATCTCTTTACCTTCTGAATCATCATGGTGCTTTAAGTGCATTCATGTCAAGAATTTAGCATCTTCTATCATGCACCATAGTTATCTGTGTGCATGTTCTCATCCCACACCCAAATAGGAATCCTCTCCAGCCTCCCTCTTCAGGACAGGGTACACATCTATGTATCTTTTTGTGCCAGACAGTGATTAACAATGCTTTGTACACAAGAGGCTCTAATAAACATCAGATGAAGAAACAAGCAAATAAATTCAGGGGAGCAAAAGGGTAGCTCTGACTGCAGTTAAAGATAAAAATAACCCCGAGATAATACAATTAGATAACCTTCCCTGTGAAAATCAAGTTATATTGGTATGCTAGTTATCAGACTCTAAAATATAGATAAGGCAGAATTCACTGGTTTCATGTTCAACCAATCAGTCTGACACTATTTCCTGATTTCCTCCCAAAAAGGATTCAGTGAGAGAGTCCAATTTTCACACCTGGGGAAATAAGACTTTAAGTTATCCTCTGCAGATCTGTAGAGACATTTCATCATTTTGTCTTCCCAGGCAAGGTCTTCTTATTTCCCCTCTTCCTTCAACCTAAACCCTACATCATTACACACACCTCAGTCCATATATTTGGTGTGTGTCAATGGTGGGGGTTGGAGGAGGAGGGAAATAGGTGATTTCTGCCTGTTAGTGGGTTTACTAAATTCACACTACCTTGGTAGATCCACTTACCTAGAGGTAGGCTCCATCCTTACTGAGGGAAGAGCCATACAACTTATACCATTTTCTGACTCAGCTTAATCTCTTAGAAATCCCTAGAAATGACCCAGGGCAAAATATCCTAAGAGTCACTGGACTTGAAATCCGAAGACAGGCTAGACAAATTAAAATTATGTATAAGAAAATGTATAAAAATATAATCTTTAATTATTTTGAATTGTTCCCCTATAGTTTATAATCAATATTGGAAACTGTTTTGGTACCCATGATATCCTAAATTCTGTCTAAATAAGGTGTTTCCAGTTTCAACTGGACAATAGGTTTTATCTTTCCAGAGATCTAGGGATAAAGAAACTGCTACTTTGGCTCTCCAAAGGTCAGATTGTGGTAAGGAAAGGAAATAGAGCAGGTATCTACTTCTGGAGGTAACAGAGCTGAACTGCAGTAAAAGGAAAGTTTCCTTCTATAATAAAAATTAGAATGTTCACTCACAGACATTCTAATTTTTAACCACATTCTACAGAAGTCAATAAACCCCCACGTTTAGCCCCAGGGAAGTTTTGTTGAGAGCCTGGCAAAAGTCTAGATGGTGAAAGCACTCAATTATTATTCCAACTGGAATTTTCAAAGGCTGGAAGTGTTTTCAAATCATGTGACAAAACAGAGACTTACTGTAAATAAACTCATTAAGATTTTGAAGGGAAACAATTTACACATAACTCCATCATCTTAGAAGTAGACAGACTAGCAATAGAGAAATGCCAGAGATAAGAAATTCCCAATTTAGGTTATCTCATATATCTGAAAGGTAAAATGGAATAAAGCTCAAAGACATGTCTGAAAAGGCAATTAAAAATTAACCAAGGTGACACTATGGCAATCATTTCTCTGCATTGGTTTGCTGTTTGAGGGGAAATGACTGGCTTTGAAATTACCTGTCACAGCAAACAAAGAAATTAAAGAAATGCTAGGAGGACTTTCAAAATAGTCACTATGTGGGTACTTTTACTTTTTGGAGGGTGAAGTGCCCCCAGATTGGGCAATCAGGACCACTGAAAGACTCTTCAATTTTAAATTACATAAACTAAGATACCTTCCCATTTCCAAAAGGTATCTTCTGAGAATGTCCTCCTGTGCTGCCATACTTCCCAGATTTTTGTACCAATGACTTGGCAAGATCTTTCTTCAAACTACTTAAAATACCAGAAATGACTCTTTGCCATCTGACATTTAGGCCCCGCCAACTGGGTATACTGAGGCATATGGATGCAGAATTTTGGCACAAGTGTCAGACATCTAATTTGATTAGTAAAATACTGGCTGGGAAATTGTTTTAGTAACTTTTTAGTACAGAGAAGTCCTTGGTAGGGAAACCTCCAAGGGATCCCATTTGATGAAAATCCAGTGTAAACATATAAGGATTCCACAGTTACCCAGAATATTAAACTCTTATACTTAATTAAAATTGTAAACAATGGCCTGTTTCAGAAAACTTTACTGATCATACATTTCTGATCTTTCTTAAAATGGGCATCCATTAATTTGAAACAACAAATGTATTCATCACTTCCCAAAAATGAAATGGATCTAGCCCTTAGCTGATTATCATTATATGCCACTTACTTTCACACACCTGCTCGCCTAGTCCTGACAATAACCATCATGTAAGGTAGGTACTACTATTACCTTAATTTAGACAGATGTAGAAATTGATACTCAGTGAAGAAACTCCCTGAGAGGAGACACTGTCCATACCTTGCTTACTATTGCATCTCCAGAATCTGGCACCATACCTGGCATTGTGTGGTGAATAAATGTTAACTGTGCACATAGCTAATAAGTACAAATCTGACCTAGATTTGAACAAAGGCCTATTTTTATTCAGAGCCTTTCTTTTTTCTAAGTAAGTCAAGGGCTTATAAACTTTTTCTGAAATGTGGGTCATACAGTCCTGTTGTAACTACCTGACTCTGCCATTGTAGTAACGGCTACAGACAATATGTAAGTGAATGGGTGTGGCTGTGTTCCAATAAAGCTTTATTTACAAAATCAAACAGACAGTCTGTAGTTTGCTGACCCCTACAAGCTGTCACTAAGATAACTAAAAAGATAAAAATAGACATTATTATTTGTATTTCATTATCCAACTGAGAAAGACTTGAGACAGAACTATGTTGATATTTGAGATGTTTTTGTTTTGGTCATGGTTTGATCATCACGCTAATCATCGTCTAATGCAGCAGAGAACTTACGCATGCCTGGCTTCTCTTAAGCCAGGCTGCAAGGAAATCAGACCTCACAGAACGCGCTCCTCAGAGAATCTTCTACCCTTACATAGAGAAACTATAATTCCTCATTTTATAGAAATAAAGGACAAAAGCACCTCAGCAAATGATGATTCCACATGATTCCTGCCTGGATAGAAGGCATCAGGCAGGACCCCCGAAAAGTTATCTAATTCAAGTCCTACAATGAAGTTGTTTAGCTTCCCTGGGTTAAATGGAGATGATACAAACATCAAAAAGCTGTCCAATTACGAAAAAGTATAGTTTTGAAAACCTGAGGTCCCCATTAAACGCGAAATTTGATTAACAACTCATGATCAAGCAGACAATCTTGATTAGAGCTTTGGAAGTAACCAAACCTGTACCATCTTTTAAGAAATAATCCCTGGGATAGGCAAGAATCTTGCCTCAGACCTAACCCCCCCCTACTAACTCATAGAAATAGCAAATATAGTAATTTAAAGTCAGGGAATCAGAAGTCACAAAACGTAGCTCCTTCTTAAAAGAAGTAGACCAGTTCATATTCTCTCCATGTTTGCAACAGAAGCAATATACAAAAATAAAGATTTAAAACTCTTTCTCTCAAAAAAAAAAGTATGTGACTGTTAGGAAAAGCAAAGTGTATGGTGAGGAAAGCTCTTATCAATTATTTATAAGTCAAGGCCAAGGTCTTCCTTATCAATTATTCCTACTTTTTCCTACTCTGTCTCCTTCAAAAGGTTTTGCAAGGATCAAGTAAGATACATATGAAAGTGCTAGGTAAGTCATTAGGTCCCATACACGATGTAAGTGGCATTATAAGTATTATCATTATTGTTATTATTACATTGATCAACTGAACTACTGCCATACTGATAACCAAATTTTGGCATTCCATCTTTCTAAAAAGACCTTAAGCTCCTAGGAGGCCCATGCTTCCTCAGCCCAACCAGCTTAATGAAAAGCACTGTTGTTAGGAAGATGCCACTTAAAAATCCTTTGAACTGAATTGAAATTGATCCCAGAAAACAGTAGGTGTTCAATAAAAGGTTGTTAAATGAATAAATAAAAGAATAAATAGTAGTTACCCAATGCACATTAGCTCTAATTTTCAGTTAATTGCCTTTTATTTTTTTCTCTTCTAGTTTAGTGGGTCAGTTCTCCATAACCCCCTTCTTCCCTATGTCTTAGCTCCTCACAGTATCAAATGCTAGAGGAAAACAAAACCCTTTATGTTAGTGTTAGTTATGGGCATAAACTCCCACTGAAAAGTGATCAACAGAGAGACAGCACAATGCATGTGTGTAGAGTGGGGGGGTGGGGAGGAGGGACTAGTAGAGTCAGAAAAGATGATAGAGACAATAGCGAAGGTAGGGGTGGGATAAAGTCGGAAAGTTTTCAAAGATCTTCTGGGAATCTGGAAGAGATCTCCCCTGCAGTTAGGGGCAGTCAGCAAAGAGCAAGCCTTGATTTTATAATGTGTGTACTCCTATAATATATTCAGATATACAAAAATTTTAAAACCAGACTGATAAAACAGGAACAACTCAGAAAATCTTTAATTCATAAAAGCACAGCTAAAAACAATAACACTCCTATGCTAGCTGTTAAGCAGTCTCCTTAGGATACAAGGAAGAGAGTGCACATTCTCCCGGCCCCAAAGTGGTCCCCTCGCTACATGATGTTGGTGGAGTTATCAGTCTTTCTTGACTAACGCAGTCTGTAGTTTTTTGTTTTGTTTTGTTTAAACATATTCCTTAAAAAAAGAATCACTTTTAAAACTTGGGGTCTAGCTTGCTGTATTAGGAAAATAAAAATAGACATATTCCAAAAAATGGTATTGCAATTGATGATCAGTTCTAAATGGGTGTTGGAACTTCAGAGAGGAAGGCTTATTTGAAAAACTAAATGCAATTGCCCGAGAGTCAATACAAAAACCACGAGTTCAGCCCTTTCAGCGTTCTTGGGGATTGAACTTTAATTCTGGAGCATTTTCACTGGACAGACAATAGCAGTAACTTTTATTTCGTATGATCTCCCCTATTCCCCTTTTATGAAAAATGTAAAATACTTTTAGAAGAAGAAAGAAAACGGTGAAAAAATACAGAAAAATACAACATCACAAGTGCAAAGTTTTCTGAATGCATGCTACTTGAAATACTCAAAATATCACCACTTACATAAAAGTAGTGACTTTATACTGGTCCTCAAGTCATATTTTAAAGTCCTGTCATTATATATCCTTCACTGAAGAGTTTTTGTTTAACAAGACAAAAATTATTAAGGATCCATCTATATTTGTCTTGTACCATTTTCTGACACAAATATTGTATTTCTTTCCTACATGTTATTCAACAATCACGCTAGCATAATAATATTTTAGCTATTACCCTTTAAAAAAATCCTAATGAATGTGGTATCACTGTTCTAAAGGACTGTCTACTGTACCTTGTTCATTCTTGTGCTTAAACTCACTAATATAATTTCCTGATCATAAGTGAATTTTTTAAAACTCTCCATTAATCTTACTTTCCTTTTAAGTAAAAAAAAAAATCATTACCCATTACCCTCGGCTACCAAAAGAGCAGCTTCTGCTCTTCATGTTAAAGATGCTGCTTGCCCATGTCGCTCGTCTCAGAAAATTCAGAAGTCTCACTAAAGAGCTGAGGAGGAAAGCTGCTGGGAATGTTCGCAGATACCTGATTTTACAAGGTTTTGTGAAAAGAGCTTGCCTTTAGATTGGTAATACTCAGTGTTTATGAGGGTTGTTTGCCAAGCCTAAAATAAGATGCCTCCTCCCCACAAATTAAAGAATCAAGTTACAATCCACTATTTCATTTTTGATTGTTTTTCTTTGTAATAAATGGGAAAGTGGATACTGGATAAAAGTCTCCCCTGAGCTAAAAGACTCCACATTAAAGGCTTCAATTAGCTATAAATCAGTTGTCTTTCCTACTGGGGGAGAACAAGAGAAAAAAAGAGAGCGAGGGTTGTCAGAGAAAAAGAGAACTGGAAGAGTTTCAAAATTAAATTCCTAGATACTTAAAACTCCTTTCAGGGGCTGTGAGGAAAATCCAATCCAAAGTAAGACTAAAATCGAACCCTCCCAAATCTGAAGTCCTCTCTCCAGCATAGCTCTTGCATCCTAAGACCTTTAAAGAGAGCCTGAAGAGGTTAGGGACCCTCATAAAACAAAATTCTTTTGCTGCATGCTTTCCCTGCTTGTTCCTAAACCCGGAGAATTGCCACACATTGGCACCATTGTTATGCAAACAACGCCTAAATGGTTGTAACCATTAACGACCTCTCCTTAAAATGGCTTTCAAAAATTTGTCACACTATCTAAAAAGCTAACAGGTACATTAAATCCATCTAAGTTGGCATTCAAAACACAAGTCACCCTGATTTTTATCCTAAAACTTAGCAGGTAAGATTTCAATATTCTGATGGATTTTTTATAAATTTCTCTTTCAACCCTTAAGCCAAAACCAAACTATTTACTTCTGGACAAAATTTAGTTTATCTCGTAATAAGCATGATGGAAAACAACTTTAACCGTATTGTGTGTGTGCAGTATGTGTTTAAGTTGATTGGGCGATGTCTGTAGTAGAAATCAACTAAAAGGAATAGAAAATCAAACAGGACAACTGTAAAAGGAACTCCAGGAAACATTATTTTAAATCGCATCTATTTCTCTCTCTCTCCCACCCCAATGCCATAACATAACCGCCCCCCCACACCGTGTGTGTAATCAATGCATTTTTTTCCATGTCGAATTTGTGGGAAGTAAATTCTATTTACATTAAGGTAGCGAACTCATTTCCTTTTTATGTTGTGGTGCAACAAAAAAATTCCTGCTTGGCCAACCCGAGATGTCAGAGTTCGTTATAAAAAGTAATTTTTTTTTCAGTTCAAAAGCGAACCCGTTAATTTGCACGAATTTGAAGACTTCTCAAGTTTTCCAGGAAAACTGCCACTGCCTACAGAATTCGAATGAAATGCTGACATCGGATCTACTGTACTCAGCAGCCAGGTTTCCATGAAATCTGCAAAGGCGGCCAGAGCGCTGCGTGCCGGACGATCCTACGCGAAAGCCGCTCGCGGCGCACCGTGCGGACTGCCGAGGACCCGAGCGGGGCCAGCAGCCCTGCGGCCCCTGAAGGTGCACGGCCGAGAAGAGACGGCCAGGCTGCGTGGCCGACCTGGCGGGGAACCCTTCTTACCCCTTTGAGGAGTGGAAGCGGTGCCGACGCCTTCCCCGCAGCAGTCGGGACGCTGAGAATCCGACCAGAAGGCAGCGGCAAATGCGGTTTGGGAAGGAGCCGTTGACGGCGACCGTCAGCGCCGCGCGGCAGGCTGGGGCGAGTCCCCGACGCGTCCCAAGATCCCGGCAGGACTTCAGAAGCCCCAATGCCGAGGACGGGGTGTTGTCCCTCTGCTGCGCGGGGACGACAGGCTGGCCCGGGAGACCCGGGCCCCAGACCCCGTCTCGCCACCCTCTCCCCCTAACAGACCATGGAGAGGAAGGAAGGTTCTAGAAAGTCTCCGTGGACGGCAGGCCCTCTCGGCGCCTTACCTTGGTGTACTTGATCTCGAGGTTGGGCGTGGGCGACGGCAGGAGGTGCAGGGACGCCATGAGAGCGGCGGGGTCGGCCTTCACCTCGCCTGGCATCTCGATCTTACTGGAAGTCATGAAGGCGGGCCGAGGTCTCGCTCGCCCGCGGCGTGGGCTGTGCGGGCTGTGCGCTCGGTCCGCGAGCCGGGGGCGCGCTCGCCTGTATATAGGCAGGTGTCAAGCTGGGGCTCTTCTTATTGGACGTGAGGGCCGAGGCGCGGGGGGCTGGTCCATCCTACCTAGGCCGCCCCGGCTCAGCCCCGATTTACATAAAGCCCGCCGCCGGCGCAGCGCGGCTCGGACGCTCGGGCCCACGGTCAAGTGCGCCTGCCGTACCCCTATCCCCCCTGGCCGCGGGGACCGGCCCACGCCCACGCGGCCGCCGCAGTCCTCGACGGCGGGAGCGCAAACCTGCGCCACGGCCGCGCGGGGCTCAGCTGGCTGGACTGGCCTCGCTCCGGCCGGGACAGTGTCAGCGGAAGGCACACCTTGGCGGATATGGGGCGCGGGTCGTGGACCCGGAAGCGGAGCGGGGGCTGGCGGGGGACCCGAGCGGCCCGGTGCTGACGCGGCCCCGAGAGCGGGGCGCGGTGTCGGCGGGAGAAGCCCGGGGCGCTGAGGTGGCCCGGCAGAGGATGAGGCGAGCGACGCTGCAGCGGACGCGGAGATCCCCTACCGCTCGGCGCCCGCGGAAGCCCGTCTCCACTTCTCTCCCAGGGACCCGCGGGACGCCCTCCGCTCTCCTTCCCCGGGCATGTGCGCCCGGCCCTCCGCAGCGACCCCAGTCCCCGCGCACACGCACTTCCCGAAACGCGGCCCGAAGCGCGCCGTGGCCACAGGGTAGGGGACGAGTAGTGATGGGCGCGAGTCTCTCGCCCCACACTCAAAATGAGTTATCCCCGCGAGCCGGTCGACGCCGCGCGGCCCTCGCCAGGACTCTCCCGTCCAGCTGCTGCCCTCTGCTGGCCGGGACCACCCCGGGCGGTCTGGGCTGCGCTGGGAGGATGGAGCCTTGGTCCTGGTAACGCTCCGGGGAGTTGCAAGTTGCATTGACGCCTCTGGTCTTTCTCGCATCCCTCTTTCCAGCCCGTACTCTCCTCCCCTCCGAACACACAAGGATACACCAGTTTTGCTTTTCTGTTGTTCTTCACGCTAACAGCTATCATCCCGCCAGACACTGGGCTTCTCACTTAATTGCCCCTTTGGGGTTGAGCTCCCATACCCATACGCCCCCTAATTTAAACGTTTCTGTAGCTCCAACAGATCTTCTAGTTTGTGGGACGCTAGAGGTCAGTATGTAGGTCTACGTCAAGAACACAGACACCCCATGTCAGAATGGGCTTTGGGCTCCGTGGGCTAAATCTGGGGTCCAGATAAAAAGACCTTTATAGGTCACTTCCCTTCCTCACTCTCAATGTAAGCCTGGCGGAGGCCTACTGATTCTTTGGATGTTAAGGCCTACTGATTCTTTGGATGTTAAGTGTCAGCCAGAAAAGATCCTGCCTTAGATACTTTCAGTAACTAAAACTGCCCTATGCTCAGTGCTTGGATACTAAACAACAGTAGAAATAGACCTAAATATTTCATTTTAGTATTAAGTCTAAAGAAATAACTTCCAGCCTCTCAGAACCCAGAGTATCTACACAAGGTTACCAGAGTGAATTGGGTTTTTGTTTTGTTTTGTTTTTTTTGAGAAACTAGGAACCTTAGCTTAGGCAGTTACAAGATTTCAATTCACAGGGGATCTCTATGGCCAAAAGTTATGCCTTAATAATAACAGTATATGCTCATGAAATAGATGAAAACCTTATAGGGTTAGAGATACAACTGAGAGATAAAAAGTAAGGTTAGTTGAGGAGAGGGAGAAGTCTATAGCAAGGGAAATCAGTGATGCTTGTGGAACAATTCTACAAACATGTTTGCACCTTCCAATGCAAGGCAAGGTGCTAGACTTGTTTACAAACAAGATGGACAGCCCTGGACGTTAGTGAGCTTAAGCCCTTCCCCATGGAGAGGGAGATCACTGACTATGAGAGGTTGTGGGGAAAAGTTACAAAAGAGCATCAACAACATGATCTGGGTGCCCCATCCAGGAAGAGGCCAGCTCTCTGGGGACGCTGACCTTTGAGCTAGGCCTTAAAAGAAAGGTCAGGCTTCAACAAGGGAGAGAAGGACAGTATAGGAAGAAGAGTCCACAAGAGCAAAGGTGCAGAGATGTGAGAATGCTTTTTACGGGACATCAGTGGTGCTGGGGGAGCAGCAGATGAGGCTGGCAAGGCAGTTGACTCAAGGTTGTAAGGGCCTTTATTCTTGAGGCACTGAGAAGGACAAGTCATCAAAAGATTCTGAGGAAGAGCAAAGGGAAACCTGCATAAATTAAACTGATAAATGAATATTGTCAAGAAAGACTATCACAGGGACTTCCCTGGTGGCACAGTGGTTAAGAATCCGCCTGCCAATGCAGGGGACACGGGTTCGAGCCCTGGTCCAGGAAGATCCCACATGCCGCGGAGCAACTAAGCCCGTGTGCCACAACTACTGAGCCTGTGTGCCACAACTACTGAAGCCCGTGTGCCTAGAGCCTGTGCTCCACAGCAAGAGAAGCCACCGCAATGAGAAGCCCACGCACTGCAACAAAGAGCAGCCCCCATTCACCACAACTAGAGAAAGCCTGTGCACAGCAACGAAGACCCAACGCAGCCATAAATAAATAAATTTATAGAATAAAGTTTAAAAAAAAATTAAAAAAAAGACTATCACAAACCAGAAACCATTGATTTATATTCTCCACAAAGTATAAGACAGAGGTGTTCACCCTTGACCTACCTCTGGTGTGCTAACTCCAGTTCCATCACCATGGCTGGAAGGAATAGGATGATAGAATTATTAGCGTTTTTTACACAGTGAGGAAGAGTAATAAAGAGATTCCCTTCTTGTTCAGGCAAGAAAGTGAGGATCTCTTGGCTTCTCCTAAACATTTCCAAAACATTTCTTCTCCTAAACCTTTCCATTTCCGCTGACTACTTCAACCATAAATGAAGGTAACTTTCCTAAGCTCTCTGATTGAGGGACATTTTCTCTTCCTGATCTTAAGTTTTGTTTCACTTTTCCCCATCTTTTACTATAAACTCTTCTGTTCATAGATTTCTAAGATTTTTTTTCTTTGCATGATCATTCTCTTTTCCCCCTATCTTCAGCTCATGATTGTGGCCATTTTTTTGTCCAAACTCTTTAATTCAAGATGAGGGACAAGATTTAGCAGAAAAGAATAGTGAATTATAACTACTTCAGTCTTCTTGGTTTCTATTAGTAGAATTTATTGTTACTTTCAAAGCTGCCTTAAAATCTCTTCTCACATTCTTCTTCTTTCTTCTCTTTCTTTTATCATCTTGTTTTGTTGTCCTCTCATTTCTTCCATAGATTTCAACAATGGTTGAAGTAGCAGTCTTTATCTTCAGGTTTCTAACATTTTGAATTTCAGTCTTTTCCCTGATTTGGCTAAGAAACATATTTTTTGCCCACCCTTATAATGTTTCCTTCTCTCACCCTCCCCCACTTGTAATTATCTATTTTTTAGGATACATTTGTTTAAAACCCCCTGCACAAGGGAACATAAGCTACAACATGCTCTATTTATTTCCTTGTGAAAACATTTTATTAGTCCTGGTGGAGCCAATATCCTGGGGTTGTAGGGAGAAAAATAAATTCTTGCTTCATATTTCCTCACCTAAATAGTAGAATTGCAAAGTTGTAATTTTCAGGCATCAGCTTTATGTGAAGCTTGACTTCAGGTATGAAACCATAGCAACTTAGGCTTCTCTTCAGATTACAGTTAAAGGGGAAAACTATTTGTTAAACTGAGAAACATGTTTTAGAAGTCAATGAGGGAAACTAAGTAGAGCACAAAGATTCCTTCCAACGAAGGAACACTTTTGGTTTTGACAATAACTGAACGTCCAGCTTGAACTTCAATCTTTCGTGTTTAGGGGCTATTTCAGCCTCAGGTGGCCCTGCTTAATTGCCTTCCTGTTCCCATCACTAACCACGACGACAGCCTACCTTTTCTAACAGATACACTTGCATTTTAATTTATCTGCAAAAATAAATCACACATTATAGCATTTCCTTCTTCTGAGCTAATTGAATCAGTTCCTTAAATGTCTCTAAGTCTAATGATTTGAAAGAGGCATGGTGTTTGAAATATTTTAAAAATTAGGGCCCTTGGGTTGTATGCAGAATGATCTCAGTGCTTATTTCAGATATAAGTGTTTCCTAATGATCTCATTCATCTCAAATGGGATATGCCTGGCTACTTTATTTGAAATGTTTCCTGAAAACTCTAACAGGAAAGCTTAATGTAAGGTATATTTATAGAGAAATGGTATTTAATATATTAACAAAAGCGTATAAGAGCTTTACATATTTTTATCCAGAAATGCTTAACGAAGTATTTTCGACCCATTATGAAAACTTCTATAAAATAAATTCACTTATATTTTTAATTTAATGTGAATGTTAACTTTTTATTGGGATCTAAATGCTCACTTAATTATTCTTTTCCTTCCAATAGCTAGAAGAAAAGAGGCTGAGATTGTGGCATTTATTAACCATAAAAATTCTCTACATATTAAGTCCCCATGCCCAATGTGGCCTCTGGTCACTATATTCTATGAAAAAGAGTATTTACGGTTGCAGGGAGTAGATTCCTAATTGGTCATGACTCCAAAAATCATGTTTTGTTACAAAACACAATTCTTTCCCTTTAAAATATATCCTCCACCTTTTGAGAGCCTCAGGAGACTATTTTAAAAGTGGAAACTAGATTCCTCTTTGTTGTAAAGCCCAGTTCCACCTCATATATGTTTTAGAGGCTTAATTTTGGGTGCAGAGATGAGCTCAGTACATTATCAATAATCACGCTTAACAGGCGTAGGGAGAAATTAAAATCCCAGCTCTGCAGCCTTTTCTGATGAGCCTGAGGAAAAAGGCATTAGCTCCCTCTGCAGTTGATGGTATGTATGTGCAAGTGAATATTGTCATTTAAAAAGCAACAGCTTGGATTCAATGTACTTGTCTAATACTGATAAGTCTTTGTTAGATGTTACAGTTTTAGTCTGAATTACTTTAGAGGAAAAAAAAAAATCTTCAAGATCCAGACAAATTTTACACTGCAGTTAGTTTAGGAGAGGGACTTTCATTAAAAGACTTTGTGACTTTTAAGAAAAGAATGATAGGGTTCATTAGCCAAATTTACCATAAAAGGTGCAGTACTTAGAACCCTAGAGTCCCTTTCACATTATAGTTAAGAGAAGGTAATATCCCAGAGCAAGTCACATGGGTGTGTCTCAGGTTGGAAACAACTATTTTTATCATCATGAGTGAGGAAGAGTTACTAACAGGCAAGCCCCAGAATTTATTTTTTTCCTCACCCAGATAAGTGGTTGACATGTAACTAAATTAAGTTTGCTCTTCTGTTTTTCTTTTGTGTTCCTTAGTTTGCATTTTTCTTTTTACTTTAAAAATTCTTCATGTCTACACATAACTAACTCTTAACCATTACTACTACTCACTTTAAGACTCTCCCGTTCTTAAATATAAACTTCTTTCCCAACTCTTTCTGCCCTTACACAGTCATTTACCCAGAGGGTCTTTGGGCATAAGTAATCCTCATATGAACTTTGGTGATATTTGGGACGGGGATCCATGTTCATGTTCACTAGAAAATGAGGCTAAATGAACAGTCATTGGTCTCCTTTACTTGCTGGAATGAGCCATTGAAAAGATAATGAGGAACACTTTAGATGTCCTGACAATAGAGGGGGAATGCCAGCATCTTTCTTCTCAACCCCACAGTTCAATCTGTGAAAGGCACAGGGCAAGAATGGGAGGCATTCAGAGCCAGGATAGAGACATCCAATTTGGACATTGAGCCCCAGACTACAAAGGAAGGGTCTCTTGCTTCAGATATACATACTCCCCCGTTCAGAGCATCTGTGACTCCTTGACTACATTGGTAAACCGGGACATTTTTTCTCCCCCTATCAATCAAATAGCTTCAATTGAACAAATATTCACTGATGATACATTATGAGCCAAGCACTGACATAGACTCTGTGAAGAACAAAAAAGAAGTGTGTGGAATGACAGTAACTGCATATGTGAAACAATTCAAGGGCCATATGAGACAGGAAAGAAGTGAGAATATGCAGTGCAGAATGAGAGTGAAAGAAAGTGATATCAGAGAGGAGACAACCTACTACAAATACTTTTGTTGGGGCTTTCCATAGGCCTAATACTCTTCCAGGTGCTATGAGGGACATAAGACACAAGTGATAAAGGTAACATTTTCCAAAACATGGCCCAACAAAGAACTTCTTTGACATTTTTTAGTGTAAAGATAACTAATGTTATCCAGTAAGTTAACTACTTGTAGAACTGGAACTCCCAAAAGCAAATACCTGGATTGCCTCCCACTTCCCAAAATGTTAAATGTTCTCAAGTAATAGCCCGGCACAGGCCTAGCCAGAAGAGAAAACACAGTAGGGACTAAGGGCAGTTTATTTTTTTCCCCACTTAAGAACAAAAGAGAGCATTAAGTTTGACACTACTAATGCTTACATACCTGCCATCGACCTGCCACTTTACTCCTGCTATTACATTCATGGAACAGTCCTGTGGTTTTCAGCCCAGTTTCCAATTATAATAATTTAGGGAGCTTTTAAAAATATGAATGCCCGGTCCAATCTCCAGAGATTTCAATTAGTCTAAGGTGGGGTCCAAGGCATTGATATCTTTAACAAAGCTTTCTGGTGTCTATAAGACACAGCCCAGCTAGAGAACCACTGGTTAACCCACAGGATGTTAACTCTGTGGGGTTACTTGAGTCCACTCTGCAGCCTCTGGATTGGAAAAGTGGACTCCATGCTTCTCACTTTGTAGTGCTCTTTGATTTGCTAAATTTTAATTTACTATTTGAAAAACACATCAAGCCTCAAATGGATTGACCTTTCTGCTAATGTAATTCACCTAAATTAACAGAGGCAATTAACTAATTTATATTGGAATTGTGCACTTTCCAGTTCACATTTATCAACCCTCAAATGCTTGATCTGGTGTTGCAGTTTAAATTTTTAATTACTACCCTTTATATCTGAAGAAATGTCTTACATCTAATTAGCCAAACTTACATATTCAATTAATAGATTCATTACAGGCTAATGAATATGGAGGCAGCACCAGGGTAACATCTGCTTGCCAGTTGAAAAGATGCAAACTTTTCTACTATGAAAAAAGAAAAGCGTCTGTTATATAACTAAAACAGCTTGAGCTTTCAGTTTTAACATTTCTGTGTACTATAATGCTCTTAAGGAGTTTTATGAGCCTGCTAACCTAGCAAAAGCAGTATGTTGTCCAGAGATAGCTGCCTTTCCAGAGAAATATGGAAATCAGAATTGCAAAAGAAATACATATCCAAAGACACTTTTCAATATGAAAATTACATGTCTAGATTGTAATCTCAAATTATTAAGTTTTTCTAACCTGAGTTTTTCATTAAAAATGCCTAAGATAATGAACTCAATGAGAAAATTAATATCGCAAATTAAACAAAACCTTTAATTTACTATAATATACTTTAGGATCATCCCAAATTCATGTGATTTTATATATTTAAAGATATGGCCAGACATTATTTTGGGAACTAGATGTTCCAATAGTCAGTTATATTTGTTGTTGTAGTTGTTGTTTTTGATGTGGACCTTTTTTTTTTTAAGTCTTTATTGAATTTGTTACGATATTCCTTCTTTTTTTTTTTTTTATGTTTTGGTTTTTTGGCTACAAGGCATGTGGGATCTTAGCTCCCTGACCAGGGATTGAACTCACATCCCCCGCATTGGAAGGCGAAGTCTTAACCACTGGACCGCCAAGGAAGTCCCTGTCAGTTATATTTGGATTCTAGATAATTCAGAAATCTAAAATGAATTTCCACAATATTTCCAGTTATTAAAATTCTGGGTTTTTATTTCTCTGGCTACGCAGGAATAGGCATTTTTAGTAATTATGAAAACAACCATGAGTTTCAGGAAAGGTGGGTGAGAGCTAGAATTCACTTGAATTAGAGGTGGCAAGAGTGTGAGGAAAATAATCAGAAATCACTTCTAAAGCATGTGATATCTTCCATGTCAAAGCAAGAATTAAACAAGTGACTTTGGACCTATGTCTGCAGGTAAGAGTATTTCAAGACATGTGTGTGCTACTCTACTGGAGCCTTAAAAGTCTTTTTTTTTTTTTTAAAGAATTTCACTTTATTTATTTATTTATTTATTTATTTTTGACTGTGTTGGGTCTTCGTTTCTGCGCGAGGGCTTTCTCTAGTTGCGGCAAGCGGGAGCCACTCTTCATCGTGGTGCGTGGGCCTCTCACTATCGCGGCCTCTCTTGTTGCGGAGCACAGGCTCCAGACGCGCAGGCTCAGTAGTTGTGGCGCACGGGCTTAGTTGCTCCGCGGCATGTGGGATCCTCCCAGACCAGGGCTCGAACCCGTGTCCCCTGCATTGGCAGGCAGATTCTCAACCACTGCGCCACCAGGGAAGCCCTAAAAGTCTTTTTTTTTTCTTCCATTTTACTCCTTATATTCAAGCTGACACTTGGACTATTAAAAGACCATATTTCTTACTTTCAGTTATACAAGTGCAAAGTCCCGATATCCTTGTTAGAGTATCAACTGCACACTAATCAAATATTCTAAAAATGAGTCACTGCAATATTCACATGTCTAATATTGATGGCCTCTTATGTACCTAGCACTGGCAAGACTCCCTGGGAGTATGAAAAAGAAAACTATAAAGTCACACCTCAAGAAATTCACAACTTGATCCTTGTAAGGAAAATCTTCATAACTGACAACAAATGTACTTTACTTAGGCCCACAAGATTTAATGTGTTTCAAGGGCAGTTAACACTTTTCAGTATCTGAAAAACAGTGCCAATGTGAGTAACTCTTCCCTATGCTATTCTCAGTAGATGTAAGGAGCACAAGAAAAGACAGAAGGGGGAAAAAGTTCACCTCATGTGCTCAGGGGGACTGAGAGGAGACCATATAAGCAATACCTGAGTAAGAGGAATGTCTGCCCTGGTACTCATGCTGTAGAGGGGCCGCAGATACAAATACACAAAAAACAAATTCAATAAAGAATACATGAGCACCTCTGTCATTCAGGATCTGACTCTCAGTGTTCATAAACCTAAACACCCACAATCACAACTAACACCATTCAGGTCCCGAGGAAATGCTCTTCCTCATCTCTTACAAAAGACAGCATTCGCATGCTGGAAGATTAGTGTGTTAAGTGGCTGTCATCATTAGAGTGCAGGCAGGATTTGATCAACGCAAGCACAGAGATGAGAGGAAAGACAAATGAATTCACTTACCAGATCCTTTCTCTCAGAGAGCATGAATGCAGTAGATTCTTCGAAAGTGGAAGCATTGTTTCCCAAGAGTGCCAAGTGTCCATTTTCTTGCTTCTCTTTGTGTTCCAATTGATGGTTTATAAGGTTGTCAAAAATGAAAATGGGAGATATTCTTAACAGTTCTATGAACTGAGGAATATTTTGCAACATTAAATAATTTATAATACTCTAAAATTTGTATATATGTAGGTCTAGACATAACATGCATTAAGTATGATATTGCTGCTTTAACTTGGCAACTAGATGGACATTAGACTCTAGAATTTCTAATAGTTTTATTTTTATAAAAACATTTTATGAGATATAATTATATATTTTAAAACAATAATTGTACTGTTTGATACTCATTAATTTTAATTTCTATTTTGCCTTTAATTTTAATTAAAAATTTTAAATATTTTAGAAAAAATAACTTTTTTGAAAATATAAGAAATACTTTAATGTTTCTATTTTCATTTAATTAACATTTTTGATGAAATATATTCAAATGTGTAGACTTCAAATTCTTTTTTAAAAGAAATTTTTAAATTATTTCTGTCAACATCACCAAATTACGTGAAAATCTTGGTTATAACAATATAGTGATTTTGATGAAATAAAGGCAAAAGGTGCATTTTTGTGGGATAAATATATAATTATGAGTCATGTATGTCTTTATTGTATTACTTACCCAAACACTGCTGGCACATCAACAGAACACTAAGACATACCCGATAATAATGAAATTCAGTAGTCTTGATATTTTGCTGACTTTCAGTCAAATAAAAAGTATAACTTTACATATTTAAACACTTTGCCATCATGAAGCTCTATTGGTTAAAGCAGAAGAGAACCTTATATTTAAGGATTTATAAGTCTAGTTAAAAATTGTAAAATATTTAAATGTACGGTGGTTGGTTCTTCATTTCTCTTCTTTATCTGGACCTCACAAATGTTAGGGGTGGGTGCAGAGACAGGAAGCTGCTTTTCTCTATGGCCTTATGAGATCACTGTTTCTTTTTGTGCTGATTCTATGGGACTTTCCAGAGACACTTGGTTAGTTTGCACTGCTCTCTTGTTGTTCATTGTGCTATGATAATCCTCCTGCATATTTTTAAAGTTTTCTCTGAAAAAAGGCATGTAAATTATTTCCAGAAACACTGCTTTAACTTGAACTCAATACATTAATTGGCTGTTCATTGTAAAGTGGTTTTCGTGTACTGTTAACAGGTTGAGTCGAGGTTGTTGGAGTTTTCTCTATCTTACAATAATTTTCTGTTTGGTTACCTGATTTCAGTATGGAAAAGGCACTGGACCCGGATTAAGGAAACCCAAATTCTAGTCCTGATTATTCCCTTATTCACTGTGTTGAGCCACTGAAATGTCTCCTACTTCCTCCAATAGAAAATGTCCATGCTAATGTGACTGTATCCTCATGAGAAGTGCCAAACTTTGAATTAGGAGATCTGCATTGTTATTTTTTTAACTACAAAAGGAAAACAATTCCAATTTTTAATCTATGTTACAAAGCTATTCTCACAACTGTGGAATAAAGAACTAGGGCACGGTTGAGCTAAACAAGTTGTGGTTTCAGTAAAATGTAGTCATTACATCTTCGTAATCCAACAAAAACAAGCATAGAACTCCTAGGAACTGAGGACTATAAAAGTACATAAACCAGCGTCTCACAACAAGGAGCTCTGTGTTCAGGCCAGCAGGGAGCATAGTTGAGGCATTATGCTCTAACAGGTGTACAGTGCTATAGAGGTCAGAAGAGAGAGTGGTTATGTCTCCATGGGAATCAGAAGGATGGCATTTGAGCTGTACCTAGACTAGCATGGTGGCAGGAAGAATGAAGTAAATCGTGGAAAAGAAAAGTGTTAACATGCCTGTAAAGGAAGGCTCAGGACATAGCCTAGATGATAAGCTAAGAAATTGATTTAGTAGAATGGGGAACTAGAATAAACCAGCTTTCTATCTCGCCTTTTTACTGTGGGATATTATATGGGTTAGGTGGTAGCAAGCCCTAGAGAAACGTGATATGTAAGTTACTACTATTCAACATTGTAAATAGCCAGGAAAAAGCAGAAAAAGTTTCAAAAGGTCTATGCGTGAATCAAAGGATTCCCAGGAATGGGAGAAATTCCTAGGGCCATTGTAGGAGGAAACATGATGATGAAAAAGAAAGAGTGGTGAGATGCCTGAAGGTGCTACTAAAAAAGAGGTAAGCTCTCACTCTCACTCCACTGGCTATACAATACCTTACAAGGCACAGACTGGTCTCTGTGTTAATCCTTTCTTCACCAAGTTCTATATCTTCTATCTCACTAACATTCCCCTGTCCTGCCCCTTCTCTCCACCTCTAGTGCTGCTGCTTTGGTCCTGGTCCTCCCCATCTCTTGAATAGCATATGTAGCTGTGCATGACAACAAAGAATTTCAGTTAAAATTAAGTGATACCAGATGAGTTCCTGTGGTATGAGGGAAGCAAGATTGCTCCAAGCCACTAATTGGAAAAGAGGATTTCTGGACTATTGTAATAATTTTGTCCTTACTGCTTCTCCTTTTATAACACCCTTTACATTACATAGTGGCCTTTCAACATCTTAAGTCTGATCATGCTACTCTTCTCATAGTGACTTCCCAATGCCTACAGGATGAAGCCCAAACTCCTTGATCAGAGCCGTGACTTTGGAGGGTTAGTTGTATAACCATGTGGTAGAGAAGAGATAATTTAGATGAAGACCATTTATTCAAGCCCAACAAGGGAACTGGCGGTCATCTAGTCCAGGCTTTCCTAAACTCTTCTCATCAGTTGTAAATATAAGAGATTCTTAGTTTCCTCCCAGGCCTGCTGGATTGTTTCCCAAGGAAGGGTCCAGAGTCTGTGTGATTAAAAACTTGAGCTTCCCCAGAGCATTCTCGTGTTCAGGTGGTTTGGGGACCTGATGAAGAAACTTAAGTCCAAAGAGAAACACTGGTTGCAGAAGCCCAGAAAATGAGGGCCAGGACCAGAATGGAAGGACCAGAAAGGAAGGTAGCTGTGAATGGGACTGCAGACCTCATGGCAATCTCACCAAGGTGTCCATGCTAGAGCCAGATATAAAGGCCACCTGGGGGCTCCCGGGAGTAAGTGATCATGCAGGGAGGGCCTCCCTCCCACCTTCGTCAGCCCTGTGGGCACAACAGCAGGGCTGGAGGGGGCAGTGGAAGGGCAAGAGAGGGTGAAAAGTCCTGGGCTGTGTTCCTGCTGAGGAACCAGGCAGAACATGGGGTACTTTTGCCCCAAGCTTCTAGTCCTTCAGAAACAGCTGAAGAAGAGCAAGATTTGCTTGAGGGCAAAATTGTGAGTGAAGCAGAATTTGCTGTGGTGTTCACAGCCTTTCTTTTTTGCTTTCTTGCCCTCCTTGTTGGTGTCCTCACTCCTTCATCCTGCCAGTGTGTTCTTGTTCTAAACTCTTTCTTCCCTAGATGCATAGAAATGGCTTTGTTGTCTTCATTCACACTTTGACTGAGACAGTGTTTTGCCTTGACCAGCTTTCTCTACTTTCTACTCAGCTTCCTCTCTCCCCCTCCTCCCTCTCTCTCCCTCTCTCTCTCTCGTTCATAAATGTAAAGCTTAAAAAAGTAAACTATTTCATCACTAGGCAACTTTTAACAACTCGTGACTTTTTCTCTTATAAGCCCCTAATTCTTTCTCTTCCCCCAAACACTCCTTTGGGGTTTCCCAAATCTGTGTCTTCCCAATTGGAATTCTTAAGATCCCATGAGTAAACTACTTTGTTATTGAAAAAAAAAAAGTAAACTATTTCAGGCAATAGTAGAAGTGGAAAAAAATATTTGCAATAGAAGCTCAAGGGAGCCACCTTGCCCTTGAAATGGCAGTTTTCTAAAGTTTGCCTTAAAGTTTTGTTCTGTCATTCAAGTCACATTTAATGAGTAAGGACCTTGTGTTAAGCACTGTGTTAAATATTTGGCATTCAGGAGAGAACAAGGGAAATGTAAAAAAAAAAAAAAAAAAAGAACAACAAAAAGAAAAGAACAAGTCTTGGTCCTTTTCTTTGAGTTGCTCATAATCTGTTGAGGATAAAAATTCAACCAGATAATACTATAAGACAGAGAGGTACATACCATATATAGAAGCCTAGGGAAGAGAATAGTTAACTTTCTTTGGATGGAACAAGAAGGCTTTACAGGGATACAGCTTGAATTTGGACTTGAATCATGAGAAGGTTTTCACTAGGGAGTTAACAGGGAGAAGGAAGGACATTCCAAGCACAAGGAGTACCATATACAAGGGTTCAGAGGCATGGAGAAGTTCATCATCGTCAAAGAAAAAAACTAAACAAAACAGATCAGTCTGGAAAGTGTAAGGTGAGTGGCAAGGAGTAGAGGGAAATGATGCTGGAAAGGTAAGCTGGGGGCGAAGGGTCAGGTTAAGCCATATGGCAGACTGTATTTTTCAAAGGTGACCTCACAATTATATATCCCATTCCACAGGATCTTACTTTCCTCCATCTGGAAGTAGGGTCTCTGTTCCCTCTCTGTGAACCTGGGCTGCCTCTATAACCTCCTGACCAATAGGACATGGCAGGAGTGATGCTGCATGACTCCCAAGGCTGGGTCATAAACGACAATATTGCTTCTGTCCAGTGTGCTTCTTCTTCTTCCTTCTCCTCCCCCTCTCCTCCTGCCTCTCTCCCTCTCTCCCTCTCTCTCTGGACCCTTGTCTTTAGAAGTCAGCATGTTGTGAGGAAGGCCAGGTCAAAAGGAGAGGCTTGGTGTAGATGTTCTGGATCCTGGCCCCAGCCAGGCCCCAGCCAGCATCAGCCATCAGACACGGGATGAACAGGACTTCAGATGATTTTAGCCAGTGAGTCTCTTTGCAGGGTCCTGGATACTGCAGAACAGACCACTCTTGCTATATTCTGCCTGAATTTATACCCACAGTAACCATGAAAGACAATTAGTGATTATTGTTGTTTTATGCCACTAGGTTTTGGGGTAATTTTTTATGCAGCAGTAGATAACGGATACAGTCATGCCAAGGAATTGCACTCTATCTTAAAAACACCAGGGAATGAGAAAACCATAATTCAAAAAGAGTCATGTACCAAAATGTTCATTGCAGCTCTATTTACAATAGCCAGGACATGGAAGCAACCTAAGTGTCCATCAACGGATGGATGAAGAGGATGTGGCACATATATGCAATGGAATGTTGCTCAGCCATGGAAAGAGGCGAAGTTGAGTTGTTTGTGGTGAGGTGGATGGACCTGGAGTCTGTCGTGCAGAGTGAGGTGGGTCAGAGAGGGAAAGACTGGTACCGTATGCTGGCACGTGTGTGTGGGATCTAAACAAGGATGGTCGTGAAGAGCCTAGGGGCAGGACAGGAGTGGGGACGCAGACCTACTAGGGAATGGACTTGGGGATGCGGGGAGGGGGAGGGGTGGGCTGGGACGGAGTGGGGGAGTGGCATGGACGTGTGTACACTACCAAACGTGGGGTGGATAGCTGGTGGGAGGCAGCCGCATGGCGCGGGGAGATCGGCTCGGTGCTTTGTGACTGCCTGGGGTGGTGGGATGGGGGGGGAGACGCAGGAGGGAGGAGATGTGGGGACGTGTGTATATGTATAGATGATTCACTTTGTTGTGGAGCTGGGGCTAACACGCCATTGTGGGCCAGTTATACTCCAGTGAAGATGTTTAAGAAAAAAACAAAAAACCACCAGGGAACTAGTGAAGGTGTTTCATCAGGGAAGTGGCAAAAGAATTTCTAATTAGAAAGATAGCCCTGGTGTCAATATGGAAATAGGATGGTGGGGTAAGGGTGGCTTAGAGGCTGGGAAAACAAGGCTATGCCAGTTATCCAGGCCAGTGGGAACCATAGGGCAGGAAAGTATCTGTGATTTCTTAGGAAAACTTTGAGTTTGGTTTACGAACTCTTTTACTTTTATGTACCCAAAAGGTGAGAGGCAGTAAGAACAGCAAAATTCTTGAGCTGATTCTTTCCCACCCTCCCTTACCACAACCTTTTCCTCTGCTCCCTTATCTCCAGACCCTGGACTTTTAGAGTCAGTTTTCATGGTGCCCTCATCCTGCCCTATTGATGTCCACTGGCTAACAGTACACTCCTAGTTGGAGTCTTCTCCTTGCCTTCTCTCCAAGTATGAAGGTCATGGTGCCAGTCTCATAACCTAGAGTTTCTTTTGCCTCTAGCTCATCAGTATCTAGGGTCTTACAGGGGGCGTGGGAGGAGATGTTTGACGGAAAGATGATCTCAACTGTTGGGGAGGCAGATCCTGGCCTTTTTAACATAGGTAAGTGAAATAACAATAATCATGAGATTTATATGACTTATACTATTTCATACTATTTTGACACCAAAGATGATTGTAAATACTGAAGGAGTAACATGTTTATTAATACAGATGGTTTGATTGTATAGTGTTAAGTGCATAATATCATTCACCACTTAGAGCAAGACTCATTAACTGTTACCCATTGTCTAGCATACGTAGTAGAATGTAAAAGTCTAAGAGATATGTAGGAAAGCAATGTAAGCTAAAAATAAAGTGAATTAAAATTCTTCCTTCACTTCATCTCTGCTTCATTCTTCCTACTAAATATTAAGCTCATCTCTAGATTTATCTAGGAGGAGTTGGCAATAATATCCTACATGTACTGTCATGGATTTTTATTCACCTTGGTAAGATTTTTGACTCAGCTTTTTCAGAATTACTTTATTGAGCAATTTGTTTCTATCAGGATCTTTTATATTCATTGTCTTACTCAAGCCTCACATAAATCCACAAAGTAGTATTTTACCTCTATTTTACAGTTAGGAAAACTTTTCTGATTTGACATGCTGAAGGTTAAATAGCTCAAAGTGATAAAGTGGGACCTTGACGCTAGGTATTCTGATGCTCAAATTCAGAATTCTTTTCACTGTGGGCCAGAAAGTATGGAGGACTCAGGCCGTATCTTTACAATAGCAGTAACTGAAGGCAAACTGCATTTGTCGGTTATAGCCATATAACTTTTTTTTATCCAGACAGTGACAAACTGACAGATGATACTCACAAGGGTGGGTGGATGCTCCAATCTTAGCTGCTAAGCCTTTTCGTATGTAGAAGTTTTCACTAGCCTTGTATGAACATCTTCCCTAGCATCTCAATCATTCTCTATCACATTGTCAGAATCCGGCAGGCAGTCACGGTGCTTAAAAATCTCAGATTCTGGAGCAAGCTATTTGGATTCAGATCCTAACTCAGCCTCTTGTGAGTTCTGTGATCTTGATCAATTATTCTTCCTCCCTGGGCCTTAGTTCCTTCACCTTTGAAATGCAGATAATAACATTGTCTATCTTGTGAGTTTGTTGTTAGGATTAAATGAGTTAATATAGACAAAGTACTTACAACATTACCTGAACCATACTAAATGCTATGTAAGCATTAGCCATTATTTTTATCATTATCATTATTATTATTACCACAATTCCAGGAACCTAAAGGCAATCGATAAATAATTATGAAATCAGTATGGCAGTTTAACAACACACATTTATGTGTATATGTATGTGGGGATATGTGTATAGCTGCTTTTTTTTCTAATTTTCCAACCAAGATTTAAGGGTTCCCATTGTCTGGTACTTGAAAAATCTCTTTCTCTCTTTGATCATAATGATAACTTAACAAAATAAGTGCTGTCTTGTATTAGTTTGCTAGAGCTGCCATAGCAAAATATCACAGACTGAGGAGCTTACACACAGCAATTTATTTTTCTCACACTTTTGGATGCTAGAAGTTCAAGATCAAGGTGTCAATTTTAACTTAATAACCTCCTTTAAAGGCCTTATCTCCAAATATTGGCTACATTCTGAGGGAGGTGGGTTAGGTTTAAAACTTTAATATGTGGGGGACACAATTCAGCCCTTAATGTGATTATTTAGATTATATTTACATGTCTACTTGGTAGGAGCTGTGGTCCCCCACTAGGGTTATGTAAATCCCAACAATTTCCCAAGGATATTGTCCCAGGTAGTAGGAGACATATATAGACATGTGGTTGAAATATGGTAGCTTGTAAAATCCTCTTGGGCTTTCATTTGGATTGCTGAGTTCTAAACGAAAATACATGAGAAGGAAAGCCACCTCTGAGGGCCCCATGTGCAACCAGTCATCAACCTGCCAGGGGTTGCTATACATATTTGCAACACAGAACCCTGTGGGACACAGAAAGTGGATCTGCTGAAAAATGCCAACGTTGATCAGAACATTTTCTGTGGGTTAACTTCAAAAGTTTTTGATAAACTTGAAAATAAAGTTAAAACTTGAAAATACCTATACTTGGCCTTTTCCAGGCAGTCAATAGAGGACCTGAACAGAAAGAAAAGAACGGAGGAGATTGGCCAGCAGGATGGCAGAGTAGAAGGATGTGAACTCACTCCTTCCTTCTTACAAAAACACTAAAATCATAACTAATTGCTGAACAACCATCGACCAAAAAAAATGCTGGAAGCTAACAAAAAGATACCCTACACCCAAAGACAAAGAAGAAGCCACAACAAGATGGTAGGAGGGGCACAACTGTGATAAAATCAAATCCCATACACACCAGGTGGGCAACCCACAAAATGGAAAATATTTATACCACAGAAGTTCTTCCACAGGAGTGAAAGTCCTGAGGCCCACATCAGGCCTCTCAGCCTTGGGGTCTGGCAACAGGAGGAGGAACCCCCAGGGAATCTGGCTGTAAAGGCCAGCGGGGTTTGATCACAGGAATTCCACAGGACTAGGGGAAACAGAAACTCCACCTTGGAGGGCGCACACAAGGTCCCATTCGCACTAGGACCTAGGGAAGAAAGCAATGACCTCATAAGAGACTGGGCCAGACCTACCTGTTAGTATTAGAGGGTCTCCTGTGTAGGTGGGGGGTGGCTGTGGCTCACTGCAGGGACAAAGACACCGGCTGCAGCAGTTCTGGTGAATACTCAGGAGTGTGAGCCCTCCCAGAGGTTGCCATCCCCCCCCCCCCCACCAAGACCTAACCCCACCCAACAGCCTGTAGGCTCCAGTTCTGGGACATCTCAAGCCAAACAACCAACAGGGCAAGAAACAGCCCCACCCATCAGCAGACAGGCTACTTAAAGTCTTCCTGAGCATGGCCCTGCCCACCAGAGGGACAAGACCCACTCCACCCACCACTGGGCAGGAACTCTCCCACCAGGAAGCCTGCACAAGCCTCTGAGACAGACTCATCCACCAGAGGGCAGACAGCAGAAGCTAGAAGAACTACAATCCTGCAGCCTGCAGAACAGAAACCACAATCATAGAAATTTAGACAAAATGAGATGGCAGAGGAATATGTCCCAGATGAAGGAACAAGATAAAACCCCAGAAGAACAACTAAGTGAAGTGGAGATAGGCAATCTACCAGAAAAAGAATTCATAGTAATGACAGTGAAGATGATCCAAGATCTCGGAAAAAGAATGGAGGCACAGATCAAGAAGATGCAAGAAATGTTTAACAAAGACCTGGAAGAACTAAAGAACAAACAAACAGAGATGAACAATAAAACAACTGAAATGAAAAAATACACTAGAAGGAATCAACAGAAGAGTAACTGAGGCAGAAGAATGGGTAAGTGAGCTGGAAGACAAAATGGTGGAAATCACTGCCATGGAACAGAATAAAGAAAAAAGAACAAAAAGAAATGAAGACAGTCTAAAAGACCTCTGGGACAACATTAAATGCACCAACTTTCACGTTATAGGGGTCCCAGAAGAAGAAGAAGAGAGAGAAAAGACCTGAGAAAATATTTGAAGAGATAATAGCTGAAAACTTTCCTAACATGGGAAAGGAAACAGTCACCCTAGTCCAGGAAGCACAGAGAGTTCCAGATATAATAAAGCCAAGGAGGAACATGCCAAGACACATAGTAATCAAACTGACAAAAATTAAAGACAAAGAAAAAATATTAAAAGCAACAAGGGAAAAGCAAAAAATAACATACAAGGGAATTCTCATAAGGTTATCAGCTGATTTCTCAGCAGAAACTCTACGGGCCAGAAGGGAGTGGCATGATATATTTAAAGTGATGAAAGGGAAGAACCTACAGTGAAGAATACTCCACCCAGCAAGGCTCTCATTCAGATTCAACAGCAAAATCAAAAGCTTTACAGACAAAAAAAAGCTAAGGAAATTTAGCACCACCAGACCAGCTTTGCACCAAATGCTAAAGGAACTTCTCTAAGCAGAAAAGAAAAGCCACTGCTAGAAACAAGGAAATTATGAACGGAAAAGCTCACAGGTAAAGGCAAACATAAAGTAAAGGTAGAAAATCATCTGCACACAAATATGATATCAAAATGAGCAACTGTGAGAAGAGGAGAGTACAAATGGAGGATACTGTAAAGGCATTTGAAATTAAGACACCAGCAACTTAAAACAACCTTGTGTATATATAGACTGCTACATCAAAACCTCATGGTAACTGCAAACCTAAAATCTACAGTAAATACACACACACAAAAAAGAAAAAGGAATCCAAACACTACACTAAAGTTAGTCATCAAATCACAAGAGAAGAGAACAAAAGAGGAAGGGAAGAAAAAAGACCTACAAAAACAAATCCAAAACAGTTAAGAAAGTGGCAGTAGGAACATGCATATTGATAATTACCTTAAATGTAAATGGATTAAATGTTCCAGCCAAAAGACACAGATTGGCTGAATGGATACAAAAGCAAGACCCATATGTATGCTGTCTACAAGAGACCCACTTCAGATCTAGGGACACATACAGACTGAAAATGAGGGGATGGAAAAAGGTACTCCATGCAAGTGGAAATCAAAAGAAAGTTGGAGTAGCAATACTTATATCAAATAAAATAGAATTTGAAATAAAAACTGTTACAAGAGACAAAGAAGGATACTACATAATGATCAAGGAAAGAAGATATAATAAGTGTAAATATATACGCACCCAAACTAGGAGAACCTCAATATATAAGGCAAATACTAACAGCCATAAAAGGAGAAATAGACAGTAACACAATAATATTGGGGGACTTTTACACCCCACTTTCATCAATGGAAAGATCATCCAGACAGAAGATCAATAAGGAAACACAGGCCTTAAATGACAGATTAGACCAGATAGAATTAGTTAATATTTATAGAGCATTCCATCCAAAAGCAGCAAAATATAAATTCTTCTCAAGTGCACATGGAACATTCTCCAGGATTGATCACAAGCTGGGCCACAAAGAGAGCCTCGGTAAATTTTTAAAAACTCAAATCACATCAAGCATCTTTTCTGACCACAATGCTATGAGATTAGAAATCAACTACAAGAAAAAACTGTACAAAATGCAAACACATGGAGGCTAAACAATATGATACTAAGCAACCAATGGATCACTGAAGAAATCAAAGAGGAAATAAAAAAATACGTAGAGACAAATGAAAATGAAAGCACAACAATCCAAAACCTATGGGATGTGGCAAAAGCAGTTCTAAGAGGGACATTCATAGTGATACAAGCTTACCTCAGGAAACAAGGAAAATCTCAAACAACCTAACCTTACACCTAAAGCAACTACAGAAAGAAGAACAAACAAAGCCCAAAGTTAGTAGAAGGAAAGTAATCATAAAGATCAGAGCAGAAATAAATGAAATATAAAACAAAGAAAACAGTAGAAAAGATCAATGAAACTAAAAGCTGGTTCTTTGAAAGGATAAACAAAATTGATAAACCTTTAGCCAGACTCATCAAGAAAACAAGGGAGAGTGCTCCACTAGGAAGCCCCCACACTTGCAGGGACGGGGGGAGATTTGGAGCCTCAGAGGAGAGCGCAGCAACAGGTGTGCGTACGGCAAAGCAGAGAGTCCTGCACAGAGGGTCGGTGCCGACTGGCACTCCCCAGCCTGAGACACTTGTCTGCTCGCCCGCCGGGGCAGGTGGTGGTTGGGTGCTGAGGCTTGGGCTTTGGAGGTCAGACCCCAGGGAGAGGACTAGGGTTGGCTGCTTCAAGACAGCCTGAGGGGGCTAGTGTGTCACAGCTGAGGGAGTCCAGGAAGAAACCTGGGCTCACCAGAGAGACAAAGGACCATTGTCGGGGGGTGCACAAGGAGAGGGGCAGGCCCACTATAAGAGTTTCTTTCTCCGTGTGTTCACAGGCAACCAGGCACTGCTTACACGAGCTCGAGAGGTGGGCGCAGACTGCTACCACTGCCGCCGCTACCACCAAGGGTCCCATGAGCAAGTGCAGGTAACTGCCCACACATTCCCGGGAGTCTGCGCAGCCTGCCACTGCCGAGGGGCCCGCAATCTGGGCCCAACTACCCCGGGAGAATGCATGGCGCACCTCAGGCTGTTGCAACTTCCTGCTGGGCTCTGCCACCACAGGCACTCCCTGCACATCACATTTGTGGCTGCCATATCCATCCCTCTCCCCGGCCTGAGAGAGCAAGTGAGCCCTAATCAGCCACTGCTTTTGCCCCCTCTCACCTGGGTGGAGAACAGATGCCTGCGGGTGGCCAACATGCAGAGGTGAGGTCAAAACCAAAGCTGAGCCCCAGGGGCGGTGTGACAAAAGAAGAGGAACAGAAATCTCTCTGTGCAGCTGCAGGAGCAGAGGATTAAATCCTGGCAATTGGCTTGGTAAACCCTGCATCTGTGGAATATCTGAATAGTCAATGAGCGTTCCCACAATTGAGGCTGGTCTAGCCTTAACAACTGTAGACACTGGGGGCAAGTACATGAGGGAACTGGGCCAGGTCAGAGTCTGAGCTGGCCCCACAGTGCCAACATCAAGTCCAGAGACCTACCTAGAGGTATTGGAGGACTTCCTGGGGAGGCGGGGATTGGTTGAGGCTCCCTGTGGGGGCAAGGACACTGACACCTGAGGCCCCAGGAAAATATTATTATTACTGTAATTTTTTTGTTTCATTTTGTTCCATTGCTGTTCTTTTTTTATTATTTGTTTTATAGCTACATTATTTATCTATTTATTTATTTTTATTTTTGGCTGTGTTGGGTCTTCGTTTCATGCGAGGGCTTTCTCTAGTTGCGGCAAGTGGGGGCCACTCTTCATCGTGGTGCGGGGGCCGCTCTTCATCGCGGTGCACAGGCCTCTCACTACCGCGGCCCCTCCCGTTGCAGGGCACAGGCTCCAGACGCGCAGGCTCAGTAGTTGTGGCTCACGGGCCCAGCTGCTCCGCGGCATGTGGGATCTTCCCAGACCAGGGCTCGAACCCACGTCCCCTGCATTAGCAGGCAGATTCTCAACCACTTCGCCACCAGGGAAGCCCCTATTATTCTTTTAATTGTTATTTTTATTTGTTTTTTTTCCTTTTTTATGCTTTTATTTTTAATATATTTTTAATTTTATTCTTTTTCTATTTTTACTTTACTGCTTTGTTACATTGTGTTTTTTCCTTATTTTTGTTTTTTCTTTTGTTTTGCTTTGTTTTTATCGCATTTTAAACTAAATTTTCTATTTTTCTATTTTTACATTACTTTTTTGCTGTTTCGTGGTTTTTCCTTTTGTTTTCTTCTTTCTTTTGTTTTTATCTTTTTTTGGATCACTTTTGTGTTTGTTTTATGCTTTCTTTGCCTTTTTTTGTAGTTTGCTTTCTGCTTTTGATTTGTTTTTTGTTTTTGTTAGTTTAGTTTTTATTGTTTGTTTTCGGTTTTGGATTCATTTATTTGTTTGGTTGCTCTCTTCTCTTTTGTTTTCTCTCTGTGTTTGTGTGTGTGTGTGTGTGTGTGTGTGTTTGTTTCTTTGTGGGTTTTTCTCTGTTTGATTTTGCTGTTACCATTTGTCTTGGGAGTTTTGTCTGTCTGTTCGTTTTCCTTTTTTTTTTTTTTAAATTCCATGCCATGCAGCTTGCGGGGTCTTGGTTCTCTAACCAGGGGTCAGGCCTGAGCCTCTGAGGTGGGAGAGCAAAGTCCAGGATGCTGGACAAGCAGAGAACTCCTGGCCCCAGGGAATATTAACCAGCAAGAGCTCTCCAGAGGTCTCCATCTGAACACCAAGACCCAGCTCCATCCAACGGCCAGCAAGCTCCAATGCTGGAGACCTCATGCCAAACAACTAGCAAAAGAGTAACACAACCCCACCCATTAGCAGACAGGCTGCCTAAAGTCATACTAAGCTCACAGACACCCCAAAACACACCAACTGATGTGGCCCTGCCCATCAGAGGGACAAAATCCAGCTCTATCCACCAGAATGCAGGCACCAGTCCCCACCACCAGGAAGCTTACACAGCCATTGGACCAACCTCACCCACTGGGGGCAGACACCAGAAGCAAGAGGAACTATGACACTGCAGCCTGCAGAAAGGAGACCCCAAACACAGTAAGTTAAACAAAATGAGAAGACAGAGAACTATGTTGCAGATGAAGGAGCAAGGTAAAAACCCACAAGACCAAATAAATGAAGAGGAAATAGGCAATCTATCTGAAAAAGAATTCAGAGTTATGATAATAAAGATGATCCAAAATATTGGAAATAGAATGGAGACTATACAAGAAACATTTAACAAGGACCTAGAAGAACTAAAGAACAAACAAACAGTGATGAACAACACAACTGAAATTAAAAATACACCAGAAGAAATCAATAGCAGAATAACTGAGGCAGAAGAATGGATAATTGAGCTGGAAGATAGAACGGTGGAAATAACTGCCACGGGGCAGAATAAAGAAAAAAGGATGAAAAGAATTGAGGACGGTTTCAGAGACCTATGGGACAACATTAAATGCACCAACATCTGGTTTGTAGGGGTCCCAGAAGAAGAGAAAGAGAAACGGTCTGAGAAAATATTTGAAGAGATTATAGTCAAAAATTTCCCTAACATGGGAAAGGAAATAGTCAATCAAGTCCAGGAAGCACAGAGAATCCCATACCGGATAAACCCAAGTAGAAACACACAGAGACACATATTAATCATGCTAACTAAAATTAAATACAAAGAAAAAATATTAAAAGCAGCAAGAGAAAAGCAACAAATAACACACAAGGGAATCTCCATAAGGTTATCACTTGATTTTTCAACAGAAACTCTGCATGCCAGAAGGGAGTGGCAGGATACATTTAAAATGATGCAAGGGAAAAACCTACAACCAAGATTACTCTACCCAGAACGGATCTCATTCAGATTCGATAGCGAAATCAAAAGCCTTACAGACAAGCAAAAGCTAACATAATTCAGCACCAACAAACCAGCTCTACAACAGATGCTAAAGGAACTTCTCTAAGCGTTAAACACAGGAGAAGAAAAAGACCTACAAAAACAAACCCAAAACAATTAAGAAATGGTAATATGGATTAGATGCTCCAACCAAAAGACACAAGCTGGCAGAATGGATACAAAAACAAGACCCGTATATATGCTGTCTACAAGAGACCCACTTCAGACCTAGGGACACATACAGACTGAAAGTGAGGGGACGGAAAAAGATATTCCATGAAAATGGAAATCAAAAGAAAGCTGGAGTAGCAATACTCATATCAGATAAAATAGACTTTAAAATAAAGACTCTTACAAGAGACAAGGAAGGACACTACATAATGATCAAAGGATCAATCCAGGAAGAAGATGTAACAATTGTAAATATTTATGCACCCAGCATAGGAGTACCTCAATACATAAGCAAATGCTAACAGGTATAAAAGAGGAAATCGACAGAAACACTATAATAGTGGGGGACTTTAACACTCCACTTAAACCAAAGGATAGATCATCCAGACAGAAAATTAATAAGGAAACACAAGCCTTAAATGACACATTAGACCAGATAGACTTAATTGGTATTTATAGGACATCCCACCCTAAAGCAGCAGAATACACTTTCTTCTCAAGTGCACATGGAACATTCTCCAGGATAGATCACATCTTGGGTCACAAATCAAGTCTCAATAAATTCAAGAAAATTGAAATCATATCAAGCAACTTTCCAACACTATGAGATTAGGAATCAGTTACAGCAAAAAAAAAATGTAAAAAACACAAACACACGGAGGCTAAACAATATGTTACTAAATAACCCAGAGAAATCAAAGAGGAAATAAAAAAATCATAGAAACAAATGACAATGAAAACAGGACGACCCAAAATCTATGGGATGCAGCAAAAGCAGTTCTAAAAGGGAAGTTTATAGCAATACAATCCTACCTCAAGAAACAAGAAAAATCCAAAATAAACAATCTAACCTTACACCTAAAGGAACTAGAGAAAGAAGAAGAAGAACAACAACAAAAAAACCCCAAAGTTAATAGAAGGAAAGAAATCATAAAGATCAGGACAGAAATAAATGAAATAGAAACAAAGAAAACAATAGCAAAGATCAATAAAACTAAAAGCTGGTTCTTTGAGAAGATAAACAAAATTGATAAACCTTTAGCCCGACTCATCAAGAAAAAGAGGGAGAGGACTCAAATCAATAAAATTAGAAATGATAAAGGAGAAGTTACAATGGACACCACAGAAATACAAAAGATCATAAAAGACTACTACAAACAGCTATATGCCAATAAAATGGACAACCTGGAAGAAATGGACAAATTCTTGGAAAGGTACAACTTTCCAAGACTGAACCAGGAAGTATTAGACAATATAAACAGATCAATCACAAGTAATAAAATTGAAACTGTAATTAAAAATCTTCCAACAAACAAAAGTCCAAGACCAGATGGCTTCAGAAGTGAATTCTATCAAACATTTAGAGAAGAGTTAACACCTATCCTTCTGAAACTATTCCAAAAATTGCAGAGGAAGGAACACTCCCAAACACATTTTATGAGGCCACCATCACCCTGATACCAAAACCAGACAAAGATACCACACACAAAAAAATTACAGGCCAATATAGTGATATGAACTATAGATGCAAAAATCCTCAACAAAACACTAGCAAACTGAATCCAACAACACATTAAAAAGATCATACACCATGATCAAGTGGGATTTATCCTGGGAATGCAAGGGTTCTTCAATATATGCAAATCAATCAATGTGATACACCATATTAACAAGCTGAAGAATAAAAACTATATGATCATCTCAATAGATGCAGAAAACACTTTTGACAAAATTCAACATCCATTTATGATAAAAATTATCATAAGTGGGCATAGAGGGAACCTACCTCAAAATAATAAAGGCCATATATGACAGAACTACAGCAAACATCATTCTCAATGGTGAAAAACTGAAAGTATTTCCTCTAAGATCAGGAACAAGACAAGGATGTCCATTCTCGCCACCATTATTCAACATAGTTTTGGAAGTCCTAGCCACGGCAACCAGAAAAGAAAAAGAACTAAAAGGAATACAAATTGGAAAAGAAGAAGTAAAACTGTCACTGTTTGCAGATGACATGACACTATACATAGAGAATCCTAAAGATGCCACCAGAAAACTACTAGAGCTAATCAATGAATTTGGTAAATTTGCAGGATACAAAATTAATGCAGCAAAATCTCTTGCATTCCTATACACTAACAATGAAAGATCAGAAAGAGAAATTAAGGAAACAATCCCATTCACCATTGCAACAAAAAGAATAAAATACCTAGGAATAAACTTATCTAAGGAGTTAAAAGACCTGTACTCAGAAAACTACAAGACACTGATGAAAGAAATCAAAGATGACACAAACAGATGGAGAGACATACCATGTTCTTGGATTGGAAGAATCAATACTATGAAAATGACTATACTACCCAAAGCAATCTACAGATTCAGTGCAATCCCTATCAAATTACCATTGACATTTTTCACAGAACTAGAACAAAAAAATCTTAAAATTTGTATGGAAACACAAAAGACCCCGAATAGTCAAAGCAATCTTGAGAAAGAAAAGTGGAGCTGGAGGAATCAGGCTCCCTGACTTCAGACTATACTACAAAGCTACAGTAATCAAGACAATATGGTACTGGCACAAAAACAGAAATATAGGTCAATGGAACAGGATAGAAAGTCCAGAGATAAACCCATGTACCTATGGTCACCTAATCTATGACAAGGAGACAAAAATATACAATGGAGAAAAGACAGTCTCTTCAATAAATGGTGCTGGGAAAACTAGACAGCTACATGTAAAAGAATGAAATTAGAACACTCCCTAACACCATGCACAAAAATAAACTCAAAATGGATTAAAGACCTGAATGTAAGGCCAGACACTCTAAAACTCTTAGAGGAAAACGTAGGCAGAACACTTTTTGACATAAATTGCAGCAAGATCTTTTGTGACCCACCTCCTACAGCAATGGAAATAAAAACAGAAATAAACAAATGAGACCTAGTTAAACTCAAAAGCTTTTGCACAGCAAAGGAAACAATAAAGAAAACAAAAAGACAACCCACAGAATGGGAGAAAATATTTGCAAATGATGCAATTGACAAGGGATTAGTCTCCAAAATTTACAAAGAGCTCATGTGGCTCAATATCAAAAAAATAAACAATGCAATAAAAAAAAAATAGGCAGAAGACCTAAACAGACATTTCTCCAAAGAAGACATATGGATGGCCAAGAGGCACATGAAAAGATGCTCAACATCACTAATTATTAGAGAAATGCAAATCAAAACTACAATGAAGTATCACCTCACACCAGTCAGAATGGCCATCATCAAAAAATCTACAAATAATAAATGCTGGAGAGGGTGTGGAGAAAAGGGAACCCTTTTGCACTGTTTGTGGCAATGTAAATTGATACAGCCACTATGGAGAACAGTATGGAGGTTCCTTAAAAAACTAAAAATAGAACTACCATATGACCCAAAAATCCCACTACTGGGCATATACCCAGAGAAAATCATAATTCAAAAAAAACACAGGCACCCCAATGTTCATAGCCTCACAATTTACAATAGCCAGGCCATGGAAGCAACCTAAATGTCTGTCAACAGAGGAATGGATAAAGAAGATGTGGTATATATATACACTAGAATATTACTCAGCCATAAAAGGGAATGAAATTGGGTCATTTGTAGACACATGGACGGACCTAGAGAGTGTCATACAGAGTGAAATAAGTCAGAAAGAGAAAAGCAAATATCTTATAATAATGCATATATGTGGAAACTAGAAAAATGGTATAGATGATCTTATTTGCAAAGCAGAAATAGACACAGACGTAGAGTCAAATGTATGGATACCAATGGGAAAGGGGTGGGGTGGGAGGAATTGGGAGATGGGGATTGACACATATACATTATTGATACTACGTATAAAATATACAACTGATGGGAACATACTGTATAGCACAGGGAACTCTACCTAATGCACTGTGGTGACCTAAATGGGAGGGAAGTCCAAAAGGGAGGGGATATCTGTATGTGCATGGCTGATTCACTTTGTTGTGCAGTGGAGACTAACACAACATTGTAAAGCAACCATACTCCAATAAAAATTAATTAAAAAAAAAAAAAAAAACGAACGAACTTTTTGGCCAACCCAATATATATATCATGTTGAATTAGAAAAGTCTCAGAGTCGGAACATTTTTTTCCTAGAATTTCTTTTTTTTGCACAAATCCCAAAATATGGTCAATTTCCACAACATAGTTTCCAGGCCCAAACCTGATTTTTCTTTTTTTTTTTTTTGGTAGAAACCTGCAAATGAAGGAAAAATAGGAAATGGAAACCGAGATGGTCCAGTCAGGTAGCCATTTCTCCTTTTCAGCCACACCTGTGATTCACTTCTCCTTCTCCTAAGGACCAGGGCAGTATTGTGAAACATGTAAAGGTTGAGTGGATGTCTGTACCTTTCTCTTCCCCTGATAATCCTTCTTCTTCACCCCCACTCCTCAGGCTTTTGTTTAAACCTCCTCCAACAAATTTGTAGTGACTGGACTTGTCAGTGTTATATTCTCCCACAATCTTAATTACAACTGTGGAAAGATGTTTTCCCCTTTTTGTTTAAAAGAATTTTGGCATCACTGAGCAGGCATATTATATATTTGAGATAGAAAGACTTTTAGATACCCCTGAAATCCTATAATAAGGACCTGCCTACTCACAACAAGATGGGCTTTTCAGTCACCATCAGAAAGGAGAGGTCAGACGTAAAAGAAAACATTATCTATGAAAGCCAAGCATAAGTAAACGAGTCTGTGGAAAGTGCTTGAGCTTTGGTGAGACAATTTATCTAAATTTCTACAAAGACTAGAATACCCATTATTACGGTGACATAAGGTGGGGGAAATGTTCCATTACAGTGAAAAATATGCTCTAAAATATTGATTGAGAAAAAAAATTCTGTCTTAAGCAGAACTGAATTGGTAATAAAGTATGATGCTTAAAAAAAAAAGAAATTATCCAAAATTATCTTTTTAAAAATAAGAAGGAAATTTTTTCATAAGAAAAATGTGCTCCTATTACACAGTGTTTTTAATTTTTTTAAAAGCAAAATCTTTTCATATGCCTGATGATTTTATTTTGATTGCTTTCTATTTACTTATTTTTAAAGATGCCTATATTGGTCCAAACAATTAAGATGAGATATGTTGGGCAGAGATTGGTATAGGACCTCCAAGCAAATGTTCAAGGCCCAGATAAAGGAAGAATAAAGAATTTTAAATGTTCATAGTTTCTCTTTATTACTCTAAATATACAGCAGCCTGGGGAAGAGAGGAAGAGACCTGGTGCCTGATGCACTGCAGAAGAAAGCTTTGCTAGGGCAGCCAGGAGTTAACCAGGCCAGGGCCTCTGTTTGGAGGGTAAGTTAAGAAAAAGTGCTGACACCTATGCCCCCAATGTTTCCTTGTAGCAGAAGGTAGACCATCTTATGTTTCTCAAGCTGATCCCTAATATACCCTCACCTACAGCTCTCACTGCTAAGTGAGTATTTTATGGATTTCCATCAAAGTGCCATTTTTAGTCTAGTAATTTATCCTTTTGAGAAACTTAGAAGTTCCCTGCACCTTTAAGATTGAGTGGAATTTCCACAAAAACAGGCATGAAGCAATGAGAAACAATGAAAAGTGAGTACCCACAATAATTTTCATTTCTTCTTTTCCTGTTAGCACCTCAAATTTACTTACAGACATCATTCATTCATTCATTCATTTATTCACTCAACATTTATAGGCCTAAGAGCCTGGCTTTATGCTGGGCAAAAGTAATATGAAGATAAGAAAAATGAACTCGTGGTAAGATGCTGATGGGATCATCTATGGGATATAAACATTAAAAAATAAATCTGATTCAGCACTAGAAACTTGTAAAGGGTGATATTCAGATATTAGTTATTGTAGAAGAATTTCTCCTGATCATAGTTTATGTAGTACTGGATTAAAGCAGGGGCCAAACTCTGGCTTTCCTCATGTAAAACAGCAGTGAACTCTCTGGTCATTCAAAGGTTTGACAGTCTAAAATTGGTCAAAAGAGTTATAATCGCTTGGTGGGAACAGTTCTACTCTAGCTCAGAGAAGCAGAGTCCCCATGAAGTGTCTACATTGACAGCAGTGGCAGCAGCAAGGAGACAGGTCTTTTATGTTCAGTATAAAGCAGGAGCTAATAAAATTAGGTTCTTGATTAGTAGTTGAACAATTTTTTGTGTGTTGCTAATTAAATGCTTTGTATTTCCTTCTTTTAATTAGAAAACTGGTTTCATTTGCTTTTTACTTATTAGTGGTCCACAGTTAATAAGTCAGTAGATTCCATTTAAAAAAAGTCTCAATGTGGTATGTATATACAATGGCATATTACTCAGCCATCAAAAAGAATGAAATAATGCCATTTGCAGCAACATGGATGGACCTAGATATTATCATACTAAGTGAAGTAAGTCAGAAAGAGAAAGACAAATACCATATGATACCCCTTATATGTGGAATCTAAAATACGATACAAATCAACATATCTACAGAAAAAAACAGACTCACACATATAGAGAACAGACTTGTGGTTGCCAAAGGGGGAGGGGGGCAGGGGAGGGAAGGATTGGGCGTTTGGGATTAGCAGAAGCAAACTAGTATATATAGGATGGATAAACAACAATGTCCTACTGTATAGCACAGGGGACTATATTCAATATCCTGTGACAAACCATAATGGAAAAGAATATGAAAAAGAATATATATATATATATATTTTTATATATATATATATGTATAACTGAGTCACTTTGCTGTATAGAAGAAATTAACACAACATTGTAAATCAATAATACTTCAATAAAATGTTTAAAAATTTAAATTTAAAATTTAAAAATTAAAAAAATTTTGAAAAACTCCTAAAGCAATCAGAAGTCTTATCTAGGTGCTGGGCAAAATGGATCAAAGCCTAAGTAAATCATGCTAATATTTACTATCCAAGTAGCATTACAAAATACAAGGTTCAAAATTAAACAGAGGGGCAAAAGGACAATTTATGCATTTATCTGTCCCGTTGAATATTTTTTCCATAGAGAAACAGCTAGTGGAACCAAAAGTAGTATCTTGCTGCTATTAAAGTCACCCTGTCTAATACAAAACTTACTTCAAAACTTTGTATCTGTGAACCTGGGTAAAGAATAAAATTATTAGATATTTTTAAAGGTGTAAAGTTTAGGCCTGGTCTAATTTGACATACTTAACAGCAATTACATATGAGTCCAGTTAATAAGAATGGATTATTTAATGAAAATAGTAAATAGTTAATGCTTACTATGTGCCAGGAATTATGCTAAGCACTTTACTTAATCATCACAACATCCCTCTGAGGTAGACACCATAATTACCTCCATTTTACAGACAAAGAAACTGAGGCATAGCAAGTATAAATTACTTGCCTGAAGTCACGCAATTGCTAAGTGGTGAAGATGGGATTCGAACTCACAAGATCACTCTCTAGAATCTGATCTCTTAACCATTTCACTTTGATAGCTAGGAAGAATACCTTATTACAGAAACAACTACCACTATCACAGCATCTCAGCATAGCAAGGTAAGTTTGGGGATCTGCTGGCCCTGAATTCAAGCCAATTACCAGCAGTGTGTCTTTGGGCAAGTTACATACTCTCTAAGCCTTGGCTCTTATGAAGATTCAGTGACAACATATATAAGGCAGTTAGCACTTGGTAAGTAATCAGCAGATGTCTGCTATTAGAAGCATTAGCTATTAGAGTGACAGAACTGGAAGGGCCTCAAGTTTATTGTCTAAGCAGTTCATTTCACAAATCTGGGAACCAAAGCTCAAAGAAATGAAAGCTATTCTTAGGGCCTCATAGCTTGTTAGACTTCTCATCTGTTCATTCATGCAGGCATTCTTATTGAAATGAACACGTTAAACGTTTATTTTTTAACAATTTAAAAAACCCACACAGATACAGAACACAAAACCACACAAAGTGCGGAATACTTCTTAAACCATTACCCAGATCAAGAAAGAGAACCTCTATAGCTACCCTAGAAGCCCTTCCAGGTGCCCATCCTGATGACAACCTGTCCCTCTCTCTATCTTGACTTATACAAGTAATCTCTTCCTTCTGTTTGCTTTTGATTTTGTGACTTGAGTGTGTGTTCCTCGACAGTACCATGTAATCTTGCTCATTTTTAAAATTTGATATGTACTTTAGGTCTCTTCTAATCTATAAATTCTCCCTTAACACCTTTCTTTTCCTTATAATTTATCTTTTAAAGAACCTGGGTCATTCAACCTGCAGTTTTGCAAAGTCTGGGTTTTGCTAACCTCATCCTCACAGTGCAGTTCAGCTTTCTGTCCTCTGTGTTTTCTGCAAATTGCTGCCTCTGTGTTTTCTGCAAATTGCTGGATCCAGAAACCGGACCAGATCCAAGTTGAATCTCTTTGGCAAAGTTACATGTGACATTGTGTTCTTTCATTAAGGGGCACATAATGTCTAGTTTTCACTCTTTCTTTTTTTTTTCATGTTAGCAGCCATTGTTCCTCTATGCCTAGATCTATTAATTCACTGGGGGTTGCAGAGTGGTGACAGTCTAATTCTATCACTTTGTTTTCATGTATTAACTGGATTAAACTTATAGGGAGACACTCACCTCATATATTATCTACTCTGTGGTGTAGTTCATATTGGTGAGAAGGATAAACTCTTGAATTTCTTTTTTTTTATTTAACCAGGTTTTAAGATAATGAACAAATTCGGAAGATGGTAAATTAGGGTTTTTTTTTAGTTGTTTTGCATTCATGGATTTAAACGTATTTGATAGAGTTCAATCCATTACAATTCTTATCTTTGCTGAGGCTCAACTTTTCCAATCTTTGCTGGTGGGAACCTTTTCAAGTTTACACCTAAGCCCTTCTGATAAATTCTAGAACTCTTTGATAGCATCCTTGCTATTTGGTGTGTCAAGATGTTCTATGCATCTCTGGTACAGTTCCTGTTCCAGATTTGCAATCAGCCACTTCTCCAAGAAGTGGTCATTATTTCTAGGCCTTTTCAGTGAGTAGAGAGTATACATATATATACACACGCACTTACACACATTCATACTGATGTTTCCAATTCAGATTCAGGACTACAGAATTTTTACTTAACTCTTTTCTATTTAATCTGTATCCCCTTTCTTTTTTTTTTTCTCACACATACACTGTATTTTATTTTTACAAGGGATAAATAGACTTCCCCTTTCTTTCACACTGAGAATTTTGGTTTTCAAGGACACGGGCGATGATAGAATTAAAATTGCAATATCCTATAACCACTCATTTGCTTTATCCTGCTTTACAACTCTATAGTCTGATACTACCACTACTAATTATGATTACTGAAAATAGTTACCAAAAAAATGGTGGGTATATGCTATCGCCATTCTTTCCCCATGTTTATGGTTTTATATATATATATATGTTGTATATTGAAATATATATCTGTTATATACCATCATCTCTTTCTCTTAATCTCAGTTCTATAAGAACTATATATTTAATGCTTACCACCAGTCCTTATGCTGATGTCTCCATAATTACTTTGGTTGTCTGAAGTTTGTTCTTGAGTACATTCCTTAAGAAGGACTCATGGGAACAATATTTCCGGAGTTCTTGCATATTATCATGTGTTCTTTATATTTTAAGGTTTTACTAAGGATATAAAATCCTTGGTTCACATTTGCTTTCCTTCAGTATCTTAAATGTTACTCCATTTCTTCCTGGCATTAAGCATCATTGTTGAAAAAGTCTGTGATAATTGCATCTTATTTCCCTTATAAGTAACATGCAATTTTTTAATTGAAAGATAGTTGATGTACAATATTATATAAGTTACAGGTATACAATATAGTGATTCACAATTTTAAAGGTTATATGCCATTTATAGTTATTATAAAATATTGGCTATATTCCCTCTGTTGTATAATATATCCTTGTAGCTTATTTTACACATAATAGTTTGTACCTTTTAATCCCCTACCCCTGTGTTGCCCCTTCCCCTTTCCCTCTGTGCACTGCTATACAATTTTTAAAAACTTTTTTTGGGAAACAATTTTAGACTTGCAGAAAAGTTACAAGAGTAGTACAGAGAGTTCCCGTATACACTTCACTCAGCTTTCTCTGATGCTAACATCTTACAAACCATAGTATTACTACAGAAACCAGGAAATTGACACCAGTGCGATATTATTAACCAGTAATACAGACCTTATTCAAATTCTGCTAGCTTTCTCTCTAATGCTTTTTTCTGGTCCAAGATCCAGTTCATGATCCCACACTGCATTTAGTTGTCTTCTCTCCTTTGTTTCCTCTTTCACTCTTTCTTTCACGTTTTTCATGACCTTGACACCTTTGAAGAGATAGCTATTTTGTAGTTTCCCTCAGTTTGGGTTAGCCTGATGTTCTCTCAACTTAAACTAAGATTATGCATTTTTGGTAAGAATATCAGGGAAGTGATGTTGTGTCCTTTTAGTGCATCGTATCAGGGAATATGTGCTGTTGATATGTCTTATTACCGGTGATGTTAACTTTGATCACTTGATTCAAAGTAGATTTCTCCACTGCAGAGCTACTGTCTTCTCCTTTGTAATAAACAGGCATCTCTTTTTCTTATAGTAATTTTGTGTAAAATTTGACCTTGATAGTTTTCTGTTACTAATTCTCATGTGAGAATGCAGTTTTCCAATTTTGTTTTCCTGAATTTTTAGAAGGAAGCTTGATTCAGATGTTCAAGTAGTTCTTCAAACTCCACAAAGCTCCCTCTTCTGTTGTTTTCAGTTGGTGTTAAAAGATAAGGAGATTTGCTTTCTGAAATACTGACTCTGTTCCCCTCCCCCATTTTTAGCTGTACCTTCTCTTCCCTTCATCTCCATTTTGATTTCACTCCTGGGAGTCTGACCTTGAACAAAAAGGGAGCTCTGGTGGGTTGGTTTGGAGAGTTTATGAGGGGCTACACTCCTCTAGTCCCTTTGGGCTGGACCACTCCCCCCTTGCATTCACTTGCTATTAGAGATAGCCAAAGCTCTCCTAGTGTTAGCAGCTGTTTTCACATGGCCCACCCCTCCCCCTGGCCTGTGCTTTCCAGTGACTGAATACTTATTGGCTGTTTCAGGGTTTTCCTGTTCTCAGATCTGTTAGACATCTTCTTGCTTCTTTCTGCTTCTCCCTTTGCAGAAGCCTATAGAACTCAGGTTTTACAGCTGTCAGTGGTTTGTTCTCAGCTGTTTGTATTTTGGAAGTCATGGTGGGACTGTGTCACTTCTTTTATAACTGTTGATCATGGATTTTTGGTTTTGCTATCTAGTCACTCTGTTTCTATGGGGTGAATTGGGGAGATAAAAGCTATGCTGCCAGAGCTACTTTAAATGTGCTAGATTTTGTGCCAGGGTCCCAAGAGAGGGGTGGGAATCGAGAGGAGTAAGTTGCAGCTTCTACTATCAAAGAGCTCACAGTTCAATAAAGTAGACAAAGGAGCCAACACAACCAGTATGTGTGGTGCTGATGGCTCTGTGCACACGTATCATGTGTGCAAGAAGAATCACCTAGCTTTGTGGAGTAGTGGGAAGTAGATCAAGGACAATCTTCTGAAGAGGTAACATTAGAACTGAGCTTTGAAGGACAAATGGAAGTTAACTAGGATGATGGAGTCAGAGAAGCTGTTCTATATCAAGGAAATTGTACATGCAAAGGTGTGGAAGATGGAGGTGACACAGTATAGTTGGGTACCACATGTTAAATTACAGATGTGTAGAAACAGAGAGCATGGTTCTCAGGGGAAATAATGAGATCCGAGCCTAGAACAGTAAATGGGGCTAGTTTATGAAGGCTGAGGTTGTAAGCTGTGGGAGAGGATTAAGCTGTGTGTAATTGTCTCATAGCATGGCCAGCTCTGCCTTGTTGCTCAGAGAAATCACTCCAACTCTGATCCCCACCCCTGACTCCTACCCACCACTTCCAGGTCTAAATAAATAAGCCCCTGTGGTCCCTCTTAGTCATGGGCTATCAAACTAGTTTGTTTATGGGTTCATTTTTCAGATTTTGCCCTGACTTCTGCACACCCTCTGACCCCGGCCTTTTTATGATCACTGATTCCATTTGGGACAACTCTGCTCACTTCCCACTGTCCCATCCCTGCTCATCAGCCCTGACTCTAGGACAACTTCCCACCTGGCCACTGGAATCATTACAGCCCTTATTAATTTATTCCTTTGTTCATATATTAAACTTGTTAAGCACTTAAAATGTGCCCAAAAGATGAATAAGAAATTCTCTTAGTTTGAAATCTTCTCCTAACGTAGATGCTGAGACAAGGATTAGGGTGCAGTTGGTTAACTTGGGGGGTGATCCCAGGATGTTAAAGGGGAGGAATGGGGAAAGCATGACGGGGAAGGGATAAAAGCCAGTAAAGTGTGCATTAATGAGTGAGTCATAACTCTGGACAATTGTGGCCCAATCCTTCTGGGGATTCTCTTTGGAACCCTGTAGAACATGTGTCAGAATTGTTCTATCAAGGGCCACAAAGCTTGGTCATTCATCCACAGATTTCTGTCCCTCATTGGTTGAAGTTTGCCCCAGAAGCATTACATCTTTGGCACTTTTGAGCTGCTTTGCATCCATGCAGAGCAAATTCCTGTGGCATAGAAGAAAGCTCTCAGGTAGCAAAGTAGATCGACGTAACATGTGAGCTAAGAAGGTAACAGTATGCACAAGAGCTGTCACCTGCAGCTGCAGGGGAGCTCAAAGTCAGCAAAAGGGACATGCGGCGAGGCATTAACATCATCTGCTGTGTAGTCCTGGCTTTCAAGAGGGTGTCTTTGCATAGGAAGATACAGGCATGTGAACAAACTGTATGTGCCAGCGTTATGGGTGCTATGGCACAAAAATACACAGGGTATATGTGAGAGGACATACAGTGGAGGAAGTGATACATTCCACCTGGAAAGGGCTGGAAAACATTTCCTAGAAAAGTCACCCAGAGATTCCATTCCAACCTACTTGGCCTGATCCCTCAACTGAGACACAGCCTGATTCAACCAGTGGAAGGCTGACAATAGGAGAATTACATGACCCAGTCTGCATTTTCGAAAGCCACTCTTGCAGCAATGTGGAGGATGGGCTGGAGCAGAATAAGACAAGAGGAAAAGCAGGATCCATTAGAAAACTCTTGTGTAACCCAGATAAGAAAGTATGAAAGCCTGGATTAAATCTGTGTCAGTGGGGCTGGAGAGAAGAGAACAAATTCTAGAAGAATAAAAGAGATAGGATTCAGAGAATATGGTGATGGATTACAAATAGGATTTTCAGGAGAGAGAGAGTTTAAGGATGTTTCTGGATGAAGTGACTGGGTAGATGGTAATACCATTCATAGAGATAGGGACACAGGAGGGAGAAAAGACTTTTCAGGGAAGAGACTGAACTCAGTTTGGGGCCCGGAGAGTTTCACACACTCTTGGGGCATGCAAGTACGGATGTGATGACAAAAACAAACAAATAAAAAAACAAGGGTGGGGGGAGATACAAGATGGCTGAAGAGTAAGATGTGATCACCTTCCTCCCCACAAATACATCAGAAATACATCTACATGTGGAACAACCCCTACAGAACACCCACTGAACGCTGGCAGAAGACCTCAGACCTCCCCAAAGGCAAGAAACTCCCCACGCACCTGGGTAGGGCAAAAGAGAAACAGAGACAAAAGAATAGGGACTGGACCTGCACCAGTAGGAGGGAGCTGTGAAGAAGGAAAGGTTTCCACACACTAGGAAGCCCCTTCTTGGGCGGAGATTGCGGGTAGCGGAGGGGGGAAGCTTCGGACCCACAGAGGAGAGTGCAGCAACAGGGGTGCGGAGGGTAAAGTGGAGAGATTCCCGCACAGAGGATCGGTGCCTGCCAGCACTCACCAGCCCGAGAGGCTTGTCTGCTCACCCCCCGGGGCGGGTGAGGGCTGGGAGCTGAGGCTCCGGCTTCGGAGGTCGGATCCCAGGGAGAGGACTGGGGTTGGCTGCGTGAACATAGTCTGAAGGGGGCTAGTGTGCCAGAGCTAGCCGGGAGTGTGCCTGGGAAAAGGTCTGGACCTGCCTAAGAGGCAAGAGACCATTGTTTCGTGGTGCGCGAGGAGAGGGGATTAAGAGCGCTGCCTAAACGAGCTCCAGAGACGGGCGCAAGCCGCGGCTATCAGCGCAGACACCAGAGATGGGCATGAGACGCTAAGGCTGCTGCTGCCGCCACCAAGAAGCCTATGTGCAAGCACAAGTCACTCTCCACACCTCCCCTCCCGGGAGCCTGTGCAGCCCGCCACTGCCAGGGTCCCGTGATCCAGGGATAAACTCCCCAGGAGAACACACGGTGCCACAGGCTGTTGCAACATCATGCAGGCCTCTGCCGCCGCAGGCTCACCCCGCACTCTGTACCCCTCCCTCCCCCCGGCCTGAGTGAGCCAGAGCCCACTAATCAGCTGCTCCTTTAACCCCGTCCTGTCTGAGCAGGAACAGAGGTGCCCTCAGGTAACCCTCATGCAGAGGAGGGGCCAAATCCAAAGCTGAACCCCAGGAGCTGTGCGAACAAAGAAGAGAAAGGGAAATCTCTCCCAGCAGCCTCAGGAGCAGCAGATTAAATCTCCACAATCAACTTGATGTACCCTGCATCTGTGGAATACCTGAATAGACAACGAATCATCCCAAACTGAGGCGGTGGACTTTGGGAGCAACGATATATATATATTTTCCCCTTTTTCTCTTTTTGTGAGTGTGTATGTGTATGCTTCTGTGTGATTTTGTCTGTATAGCTTTGCTTTTACCATTTGTCCTAGGGTTCTGTCTGTCCGTTTTTTTTTTTTTTTTTTTAGTATACTTTTTAGCACTTGTTATCATTGGTGGATTTGTTTTTTTGGTTTGGTTGCTCTGTTCTTTCTTTCTTTTTTTGTATTACTTAAAATTTTTTTTTCATTTTTAATAATTAATTTTTATTTTAATAACTTTATTTTATTTTATTTTTCTCTTTCTTTCTTTCTTTTTTTCTCCCTTTTCTTCTAAACCATGTGGATAACAGGGTCTTGGTACTCCTGCCGGACATCAGGGCTGTGCCTCTAAGGTGGCAGAGCCTAGTTCAGGACATTGGTCCACTAGAGACCTCCCAGCTCCAAGTAATAACAAATGGCAAAAATCTCCCAGAGATCTCGATCTCAACTCCAAGACCCAGCTTCACTCAACGACCAGCAAGCTACAGTGCTGGACACCCTATGCCAAACAACCAGCAAGACAGGAACACAACCCCACCCATCAGCAGAGAGGCTGCCTAAAATCACAATAAGGTCACAGACACCCCAAAACATACCACCAGACGCAGACCTGCCCACCAGAAAGACAAGATCCAGCCTCATCCACCAGAACACAGGCACCAGTCCCCTCCACCAGAAAGTCTACACAACCCACTGAACCACCCTTAGCCACTGGGGGCAGACAACAAAAACAACAGAACTATGAACCTGCAGCCTACAAAAAGGAGACCCCAAACACAGTAAGTTAAGCAAAAGGAGAACACAGAGAAACACACAGCAGATGAAGGAAAAAGGTAAAAACCCACGAGACCAAACAATGAGGAGGAAATAGGCAGTCTACCTGAAGAGGAATTCAGAATAATGATAGTAAAGATGATCCAAAATCTTGGAAATAGAATGGAGAAAATACAAGAAATGTTTAACAAGGACCTAGAAGAACTAAAGAGCAAACAAACGGTGATGAACAACACAATAAAGGAAATTAAAAATTCTCTAGAAGGAATCAATAGCCGAATTACTGAGGCAGAAGAACGGATAAGTGACCTGGAAGATAAAATAGTGGAAATAACTACTGCAGAGCAGAATAAAGAAAAAAGAATGAAAAGAATAGAGGACAGTCTCAGAGACCTCTGGGACAACATTAAACGCATCAACATTCAAATTATAGGGTCCCAGAAGAAGAAGAGAAAAAGAAAGGGACTGAGAAAATATTTGAAGACATTATAGTTGAAAATTTCCCTAATATGGGAAAGGAAATAGTTAATCAAGTTCAGGAAGCACAGAGAGGCCCATACAGGATAAATCCAAGGAGAAACACGCCAAGACACATATCAATCAAACTATCAAAAATTAAATACAAAGAAAAAATATTAAAAGCAGCAAGGGAAAAACAACAAATAACATACAGGGGAATCCCCATAAGGTTAACAGCTGATCTTTCAGCAGAAACTTTGCAAGCCAGAAGGGAGTGGCAGGACATATTAAAGATGAAAGGGAAAATCCTCCAACCAAGATTACTCTACCCAGCAAGGATCTCATTCAGATTCGATGGAGAAATCAAAGCATTTACAGACAAGCGAAAGCTAAGACAATTCAGCACCACCAAACCAGCTTTACAACAAATGCTAAAGGAACTTCTCTAGGCAGGAAACACAAGAGAAGGAAAAGACCTATAATAACTAACCCAAAACAATTAAGAAAATGGTAATAGGAACATACATATCGATAATTACCTTAAATGTAAATGGATAAAATGCTCCAACCAAAAGACATAGACTGGCTGAATGGATACAAAAATAAGACCTGTATATATGCTGTCTACAAGAGACCCACTTAAGATCTAGGGTCACATACAGACTGAAAGTGAGGGAATGGAAAAAGATATTCCATGCAACTGCAAATCAAAAAAAAGCTGGAGTAGCAATCTCATATCAGACAAAAAAGACATTAAAACAAAGACTATTACAGGAGACAAAGAAGGACACTTCATAATGATCAAGGGATCAATCCAAGAAGAAGATATAACAATTGTAAATATTTATGCACCCAACATAGGAGCACCTCAATACATAAGGCAAATACTAACAGCCATAAAAGGCAAAATCAACAGTAACACAATCATAGTAGGGGACTTTAACACCCCACTTTCACAAATGGACAGATCATCCAAAATGAAAATAAATAACACAAGCTTTAAATGATACATTAAAGAAGAAGGACTTCATTGATATTTATAGGACATTCCATCCAAAAAAACACATTACACTTTCTTCTCAAGTGCTCATGGAACATTCTCCAGGATAGATTATATCTTGGGTAACAAATCAAGCCTTGGTAAATTTAAGAAAATTGAAATCGGAACAAGTATCTTTTCCGAGCACAACGCTATGAGACTAGATATCAATTAGAGGAAAAAATCTGTAAAAAATACAAACACATGGAGGCTAAATAATACACTACTAAATAAGCAAGAGATCACTGAAGAAATCAAAGAGGAAATCACAAAATACCTAGAAACAAATGACAATGAAAACACGATGACCCAAAACGTATGGGATGCAGCAAAAGCAGTTCTAAGAGGGAAGTTTATAGCAAAACAATCCTACCTCAAGAAACAAGAAACATCTCAAGTAAACAACCTAACCTTACACCTAAAGTATTTGGAGAAAGGAGAACAAAAAAACCCCAAAGTTAGCAGAAGGAGAGAAATCATAAAGATCAGATCAGAAATAAATGAAAAAGAAATGAAGGAAACAATAGCAAAGATCAATAAAACAAAAAGCTGGTTCTTTGAGAAGATAAACAAAATTGATAAACCATTAGCCAGACTCATCAAGAAAAAAAGGGAGAAGACTCAAATCAATAGAATTAGAAATGAAAAAAGAGATGTAACAACTGACACTGCAGAAATACAAAGGATCATGAGAGATTACTACAAGTAACTCTATGCCAATAAAATGGACAACCTGGAAGAAATGGACAAATTCTTAGGAAAGCACAACCTTCTGAGACTGAAACCGGAAGAAATAGAAAATATAAACAGACCAATCACAAGCACTAAAATTGAGACTGTGATTAAAAATATTCCAACGCACAAAAGCCCAGGACCAGATGGCTTCACAGGTGAATTCTATCAAACATTTAGAGAAGAGGAAACACCTATCCTTCTCAAACTCTTCCAAAATATAGCAGAGGGAAGAACACTCCCAAACTCATTCTATGAGGCCACCATCACCCTGATACCAAAACCAGACAAAGATGTCACAAAGAAAGAAAACTACAGGCCAATATCACTTTTGAACATAGATGCAAAACTCCTCAACAAAATACTGGCAAACAGAATCCAACAGCATATGAAAAGGATCATACACCATGATCAAGTGGGGTTTATCCCAGGAATGCAAGGACTCTTCAATATATGCAAATCAATCAATGTGATAAACCATATTAACAAACTGAAGAATAAAAACCATATGATCATCTCAATAGACGCAGAAAAAGCATTCAACAGAATTCAACACCCATTTATGATAAAAACCCTCCAGAAAGTAGGCATAGAGGGAACTTACCTCAACATAATAAAGGCCATATATGACAAACCCACAGCCAACATCGTCCTCAATGGTGAAAAACTGAAACCATTTCCATTAAGATCAGGAACAATACAAGGTTGCCCAGTCTCACCACTATTATTCAACATTGTTTTGGAAGTTTTAGCCACAGAAATCAGAGAAGAAAAAGAAATGAAAGGAATCCAAATCGGAAAAAAAGAATGAAAGCTGTCACTGTTTGCAGATGACATGATACTATACATAGAGAATCCTAAAGATGCTACCAGAAAACTACTAGAGCTAATCAATGAATTTGGTAAAGTAGCAGGACACAAAATTAATGCACAGAAATCTCTTGCATTCCTATACACTAATGATGAAAAACCTGAAAGTGAAATTAAGGAAACACTCCCATTAACCAATGCAACAAAAAGAATAAAATAACTAAGGAGAGAAAAGACCTGTATGCAGAAAACTATAAGACACTAATGAAACAAATCAAAGATGATACAAACAGATGGAGAGATATACCATGTTCTTGGATTGGAAAAATCAACATTGTGAAAATGACTCCACTACCCAAAGCAATCTACAGATTCAATGCAATCCCTATCAAACTAACACTGGCATTTTTCACAGAAATAGAACAAAATATTTCACAATCCGTATGGAAACACAGAAGACCCCAATAGCCAAAGCAATCTTGAGAAAGGAAACCAAAACTGGAGGAATCAGGCTCCCTGACTTCAGACTATACTACAAAGCTACAGTAATCAAGACAGTATGGTACTGGCACAAAAAAAGAAATATAGATCAATGGAACCGGATAGAAAGCCCAGAGATAAACCCACACACTTATGGTCACCTTATCTTTGAAAAAGAAGGCAATAATATACAATGGAGAAAAGACAGCCTCTTCAATAAGTGGTGTTGGGAAAACTGGACAGCTACATGTAAAAGAATGAAATTAGAACAATCCCTAACAACACACACAAAAATAAACTCAAAATGGATTAGAGACCTAAATGTAAGACTGGACACTATAAAACTCTTAGAGAAAAACATAGGCAGAACACTCTATGACATAAATCAGCAAGATCCTTTTTGACCCACCTCCTAGAGAAAGGGAAATAATAACAAAAATAAGCAAATGGGACCTAATGAAACGTAAAAGCTTTTGCACAGCAAAGGAAACCATAAACAAGACCAAAAGACAACCCTCAGAATGGGAGAAAATATTTGCAAATGAAGCAACTGACAAAGGATTAATCTCCAAATATAAGCAGCTCATGCAGCTCAATATCAAAAAAACAAACAACCCAGTCCAAAAATGGGCAGAAGACCTAAATAGACATTTCTCCAAAGAAGATATGCAGGTTGCCAACAAACACAGGAAAGAATGCTCAACATCATTAATCATTAGAGAAATGCAAATCAAAACTACAATGAGATATCATCTCACACCCGTCAGAATGGCCATCATCAAAAAATCTACAAACAATAAATGCTGGAGAGGGTGTGGAGAAAAGAGAACCCTCTTGTACTGTTGGTGGGAATGGAAATTGATACAGTCACTATGAAGAACAGTATGAAGGTTCCTTAAAAAACTAAAAATAGAACTACCATACAACCCAGCAATCTCACTACTGGGCATATACCCTGAGAAAACCATAATTCAAAAAGAGTCACGTACCACAATGTTCATTGCAGCTCTATTTACACTAGCCAGAACATGGAAGAAACCTATGTGTCCACTGAGAGATGAATGGATAAAGAAGATGTGGCACATATATACAATGGAATATTACTCAGCCATAAAAAGAAACGAAATTGAGTTATTTGTAGTGAGGTGGATGGACCTAGATAGAGTCTGTCATACAGAGTGAAGTAAGTTAGAAGGAGAAAAACAAATACCATATGCTAACACATATACATGGAATCTAAAAAAAAAAAAAAAAGGTCATGAAGAACCTAGGGGCAGGACAGGAATAAAGACGCAGACCTACTAGAGAATCTTGAAGACACAAGGTGGGGGAAGGGTAAGATGGAACAAAGTGAGAGAGTAGCATGGACATATATACACTACCAAATGTTAAACCGATAGCTATGGGGAAGCAGCCGCATAGCACAGGGAGAACAACTCGGTGCTTTGTGACCACCTAGAGGGGTGGGATAGGGAGGGTGGCAGGGAGGGAGATGCAAGAGGGACGAGATATGGGGATATATATATATGTATAGCTGATTCACTTTGTTATAAAGCAGAAACTAACACACCATTGTAAAGCAATTATTCCCAATAAAGATGTTAAACAAAACAAAAGAAAAACAAGACGAGATTGGTTCAAAATGGCAGAGTAGAAGGAGGTGTGCTCACTCCGTCTTGCGAGAGCACTGGAATCACAACTAACTGCTGAATGATCATCAACAGGATGACACTGGAACTCACCAAAAAAGATACCCCACATCCAAAGACGAAGGAGAAGCCACAGTGAGACAGTATGAGGGGCGCAATCACAATAAAATCAAATCCCATAACCACTGGGTGTGTGACTCACAAACAGGAGAACAGTTATACCACAGAAGTCCACCCACTGGAGTGAAGGTTCTGAGCCCCACATCAGGCTTACCAACCTGGGGATCCTGCAACAGGAGGAGGAATTACCAGAGAATCAGACGTTGAAGGCTAGCGGGATTTAACTGCAGGACTTGGACAGGACTGGGGGAAACAGAGACTCCACTCTTGGAGGGCACACACAAAGTAGTGTGAACATCAGGACCCGGGGGAAGGAGCAATGACCCCATAGGAGACTGGACCAGACTTACCTGCTAGTGTTGGAGGGTCTCCTGCAGAGGCGGGGGTGGCTGTGGCTCACTGCAGGGACAAGAACACTGGCAGCAGAAGTTCTGGGAAGTACTCCTTGGCTTGAGCCTTCCTGGAATCCACTATTAGCCCCACCAAAGAGCCTGTAGGCTCCAGTGCTGGGTTGCCTCAGGCCAAACAACCAACAGGGAGGGAACCCAGCCCCACCCATCAGCAGAAAAGCGGATTAAAGTTTTAGTGAGCTCTGCCCACCAGAGCAACACCCAGCTCTACCCACCACCAGTCCCTCCCATCAGGAAGCTTGCACAAGCCTCCTAGATAGCCTCATCCAACAGAGAGCAGACAGCAGAAGCTAGAATAACTACAATCCTGCAGCCTGTGGAATGAAAACCACATTCACAGAAAGATAGACAAAATGAAAAGGCAGAGGACTATGTACCAGATGAAAAAACAAGATAAAACCCCAGAAAAACAACTAAATAAAGTGGAGCTAGGCAACCTTCCAGAAAAAGAATTCAGAATAATGATTGTGAAGATGATCCAGGACCTTGGAAAAAGAATGGAGGCAAAGATCAAGAAGATGCAAGATATGTTTAACAAAGACCTAGAAGAATTAAGGAAGAAACAAACAGAGATGAACAATACAATAACTGAAATGAAAAATACACTAGAAGGAATCAATAGCAGAATAACTGAGACAGAAGAACAGAGAAGTGACCCGGAAGACAGAATGGTGAAAATCACTGCCGTGGAAAAGAACAAAGAAAAAAGAATTAAAAGAAATGAAGACAGCCTTAGAGACCTCTGGGAGGTCTCTAAACATTAAATGCACCAACATTCGCATTAGAGGGGTCCCAGAAGGAGAAGAGAGAGAGAAAGGACCTGAGAAAATATCTGAAGAGATTATTTTAAAAAACTCCCCTTACATGGGAAAGGAAATAGCCACCCAAGACCAGGAAACACCAAGAGTCCCAGGCAGGATAAACCCAAGGAAAAACACACTGAGACACATAGTAATCAAATTGACAAAAATTAAAGACGAAGAAAAATTATTAAAAGCAACAAGGAAAAAACGACAAGTAACATACAAGGGAACTCCCATAAGGTTAACAACTGATTTCTCAGCAGAAGCTCTACAAGCCAGAAAGGAGTGGCACGATATATTTAAAGTGATGAAAGGGAAGAACCTACAACCAAGATTACACTACCCGGCAAGGATCTCTTTCAGATTCAACAGAGAAATCAAAAGCTTTACAGACAAAGGCTAAGAGAATTCAGCACCACCAAACTAGCTCTACAACAAATACCAAAGGAACTTCTCTAAGCGGGAGACACAAGAGAAGAAAAGGACCTACAAAAACAAATGCAAAACAATTAAGAAAATGGTAATGGGAACATACATATTGATAATTACCCTAAATGTGAATGGATTAAATGCTCCAACCAAAAGACACAGGCTCGCTGAATGCATACAAAAACAAGACCCATCTATATGCTGTGTACAAGAGACCCACGTCAGACCTAGGGACACATACAAACTGAAAGTGAGGGAATGGAACAAGATATTCCATGCAAATGTAAATCAAAAGAAAGCTGGAGTAGCAATACTCATATCAGATAAAATAGACTTTAAAATAAAGACTGTTACAAGAGACAAGGAAGGACACTACATAATGATCAAGGGCTCAAACAAAGAAGAAGATATAATAATTGTAAATATATATGCACCCAACATAGGAGCACCTCAATACATAAGGCAAATGCTAATAGCTATAAAAGAGGAAATTGACAGTAACACTATAATAGTGGGGGACTTTAACACCTCACTTACACCAATGGACAGATCATCCAGACAGAAAATTAATAAGGAACACAAGCTTTAAATGACACAATAGATCAGATAGATTTAACTGATATTTATAGGGTATTCCATCCAAAAACAGCAGATTACACTTTCTTCTCGATTGCACACTGAATATCCTCCAGGATTGTTCACATCTTGGGTCACAAATCAAGCCTTGGTAAATTCAAGAAAATTGAAATCATATCAAGCATCTTTTCTGACCACAACACTATGAGATTAGAAATAAATTACAGGGAAAAAAACGTAAAAAACACAAACACATGGAGGCTAAACAATACATTACTAAATAACCAAGAGATCACTGAAGAAATCAAAAAGGAAATCAAAACATACCTAGAGACAAATGACAATGAAAACAAGACGATCCAAAACTTATGGGATGCAGCAAAAGCAGTTCTAAGAGGGAAGTTTATAGCCATACAATCCTACCTCAAGAAACAAGAAAAATCTCAAATAAACAATCTAACCTTACACCTAAAGGAACTAGAGAAAGAAGAACAAATAAAACCCAAGGTTAGTAGAAGGAAAGAAATCATAAAAATCAGAGCAGAAATAAATGAAATAGAAACAAAGAAAACAGTAACAAAAATCAATAAAACTAAAAGCTTCTTCTTTGAGAAGATAAACAAAATTGATAAACTTATAGCCAGACTCATCATGAAAAAGAGGGAGAGGACTCAAATCAATAAAATTAGAAATGAAAAAGGAGAAGTTAAAATGGACACTGCGGAAATACAAAGCATCCTAAGAGACTACTACAAGCAACTCTATGCCAATAAAATGGACAACCTGGAAGAAATGGACAAATTCTTAGAAAGGTATAACCTTCCAAGACTGAACCAGGAAGAAATAGAAAATATGAACAAACCAATCACAAGTAATGAAATTGAACTGTGATTAAATATCTCCCAACAAACAAAAGTCCAGTACCAGATGGCTTCACAGGTGAATTCTATCAAACATGTAGAGAGGCGCTAACACCCATCCTTCTCAAACTCTTCCAAAAAATTGCAGAGGAAGGAACAGTCCCAAACTCATTCTATGAGGCCACCATCACCCTGATACCAAAACCAGACAGAGACACTGCAAAAAAAGAAAATTACACACCAATGTCACTGATGAATATAGATGCAAAAATCCTCAACAATATACTAGCAAACAGAATCCAACAACACATTCAAAGGATCATACACCATGACATGATCAAGTGGTATTTACCCCAGGGATGCAAGGATTCTTCAATATATGCAAATCAATCAATGTGATACACTGTATTAACAAATGGAAGAATAAAAACCATATGATCATCCCAATAGATGCAGAAAAAGCTTTTGACAAAATTCAACACCCATTTATGATAAAAACTCTCCAAAAAGTGGGCATGGAGGAAATCTACCTCAACGTAATAAAGGCCATATACGACAAACCCACAGCAAATATCATTCTCAATGGTGAAAAACTGAAAGCATTTCCTCTAAGATCAGGAACAAGACAAGGACGTCCACTCTCGCCACTATTATTCAGCATAGTTTTGGAAGTAAGTCCTAACCACAGCGATCAGAGAAGAAAAAGAAATAAAAGGAATACAAATTGGAAAAGAAGTAAAACTGTCACTGTTTGCAGATAACATGACACTATACATAGAGAATCCTAAAGATGCCACCAGAAAACTACTAGATCTAATCAATGAATATGGTAAAGTTGCAGGATACAAAATTAATGCACAGCAATCTCTTGCATTCCTATACACTAACAACAAAAATCAGAAAGAGAAATTAAGGAAACAACCCCATACACCACTGCAACAAAAAGATTAAAATTCCTAGGAACAAACCTATTTAAGGAGGTAAAAGACCTGTACTCAGAAAAATAGAAGACACTGGTGAAAGAAATCAAAGATGACACAAAGAGATGGAGAGATATACCACGTTCTTCGACTGGAAGAATCAATATTGTGAAAATGAATATACCACCCAAAGCAATCTACAGATTCAATGCAATCCCCATCACACTACCAATGACATCTTTTGGAGAACTAGAACAAAAAAATCTTAAAATTTGTATGGAGATACAAAAGACTCCGAATAGCCAAAGCAACATTGAGGGAAAATAACGGAGCTGGAAGAATCAGACTCCCTGGCTTCAGACTATACTACAAAAATACAGTAATCAAGACAATATGGTACTGGCACAGAAACAGAAATATAGGTCAATGGAACAGGATAGAAAGCCCAGAGACAAACCCATGCACATATGGTCAACTAATTTATGACGAAGGAGGCAAGGATATACAAGGGAGAAAAGATAGTCTCTTCAATAAATGGTGCTGGAAAAACTGGACAGCTACATGTAAAAGAATGAAATTAGAACACTCCCTAACACCATACACAAAAATAAACTCAAAATGGATTAAAGACCTGAATGTAAGACCAGACACTATAAATCTCTTAGAGGAAAACATAGGAAAAACACTCTTTGACATAAATCACATCAAGATCTTTCTTGACCCACCTCCTAGCATAATGGAAATAAAAATAAACAAATGGGACCTAATGAAACTTCAAAGCTTTTGCACAGCAAAGGAAACTATAAACAAGATGAAAAGACAACCCTCAGAATGGGAGAAAATATTTGCAAAAAAATCAGTGGACAAAGTATTAATCTCCAAAATATATAAATAGCTCATGCAGCTCAATATTTAAAAAAAAACAACCCAATCAAAAAATGGGCAGAAGACCTAAATAGACATTTCTCCAAAGAAGACATACAGATGGCCAAGAGGCACATGAAAAGCTGCTCAACATCACTAATTATTAGAGAAATGCAAATCACAACTCAATGAGGTATCACCTCACACTGTTTAGAATGGGCATCATCAAAAAATCTACAAACAACAAATGCTGGAGAGGGTGTGGAGAGAAGGGAACCCTCTTGCTCTGTTGGTGGGAATGTAAACTGATACAGTCACTATGGAGAACAGTATGGAGGTTCCTTAAAAAACTAAAAATAGAATTACCATATGACCCCACAATCCCACTACTGGGCGTATACCCAGAGAAAACCATAATTCAAAAAGACACATGCACCCCAATGTTCATTGCAGCACTATTTACAATAGCCAGGTCATGGAAGCAACCAAACGCCCACCGACAGACGAATGGATAAAGACGATGTGGTACATGTATACAATGGAATATTATTCAGCCATAAAAAGGAACGAAATTGGGTCATTTGTAGAGACGTGGATGGATCTAGAGACTGTCATACAGAGTGAAGTAAGTCAGAAAGAGGAAAACAAATGTAGTATATTAACGCATATATGTGGAATCGAGAAAAATGGTACAGGACTTCCCTGGTGGCACAGTAGTTAAGAATCCACCTGCCGATGCACAGGACACGGGTTCGAGCCCTGGTCCAGGAAGATCCCACATGTCGCGGAGCAACTAAGCCTGTGTGCCACAACCACTGAACCTGCTCTCTAGAGCCCTTGTGCCACAACTACTGAAGCCTGCATGCCACAACTACTGAAGCCCGTGCACCTAGAGCCTGTGCTCCACAACAAGAGAAGCCACTGCAATGAGAAGCCCGCGCACCACATCGAAGAGTAGCCCCCACCAGCCACAACTAGAGAAAGCCCGTGCACAGCCATGAAGACCCAACACAACCAAAAATAAATAAACAAATAAATAGAAAAATGGTATAGATGAACTGGTTTGCAAGGCAGAACTAGAGGCACAGATGTAGAGAACAAACGTATGGACACCAAGGGGGGAAGGAGGTGGGGGGGGTGGTGCTGGTGTGATGAGTTGGGAGATTGGGATTGACATGTATACACTAATATGTATAAAATAGATAACTAATAAGAACCTGCTGTATAAAAAATAAATAAAGTAAAATTAAAAAGTGAAGCGTATGCTTCCCAACATTCCCCAGTAGATATTTGCTCATTATTATATGTTGTCCAGGACTAGATCACACGTCCATGGTTAAAACAATCACTGGCAAGAGAAATTGTGTCTGACGTTTGGCTTACACCAGTCAAGATTTATCCTTGAGTCACATGAGAGAGGAATCACCTCTGGAGTGAAATAGGGGCCCTGCTATGATAAAGAAAAGGAAAGGGAGATGGCTGTTGTGTTAGCAAACCAATGCTGGCTACATATGGTTTAGAATATGTGATTACGTATACATATGTTTTCTTTTTTGAACATCATTTAAGGATCCTATTTATAGTCCAGACCTCATCTCAACCATCTGGAATGTAACTTAGCAGAAATAACCACACCCAACACCTATAGGAACTTTGAGTAAAAACACCTCTTAGTTAAAGAAAAGAAGGAAGGAAAGAAGGAAGAAAGAAAGAAAGGGGCCTTCTGAGTTCAACTCTCTTGACATGAGGGGACTATAAAGAAAAAAGTTTTTAGTACTGTCACTTTACATTTCAGTCTGACAATGGGCATTCCCCAAGTACCTCTGCCAGCAGTTTCCAGACACAGAGAGGAAAGCCTATGAAGTCATTACTGCTTCATGTTTTCTAACTATGAAAGTAATTTTACATAATAAACATTTTAAATATTTACCACACTTAAAAAAACAAACAAACCAGGATGACAATGGAAGACAGTGTGGCCCAAGAATTTGGAGCTCAAAGGAATAAGGTAGGGGAAATAGTGAGGACTCAGGAAAGCTGGTCTTTTACCCTTGTCTCAGAGATGTAGGCAGGAAAGGGGATGCAGAAGAATGAGCCATTGGAAATAGAGTCAAAAAGGCAACTGGGTTCTTAGAGGAAAGACAATTTGCAATTAGAGCCAAGAGAAGAAGCAAATGGAGAAGGTGGGAGTGGAGGAGTCCTATTGTCAATCAGCGGCTTTGCCCAGAGTTCTAGAGAATTTTATAAGAAGTTGTCAGGAGCTTTGGCCAAGCCCATGCCACCAGTGGATGGGAAGAGGAGAAGAAGACTGTGATATTTCCAACTCACTATAGATAAACAACACATTCCATTTGTACTATAGGTAAAATAATCCCCCTCTTTAAGCTTTTCTATTTTAAAAAAAATTTATTTTATTTATTTATTTATTTTTGGCTGCATTGGGTCTTCATTGCTGTGCATGGGCTTTCTCTAGTTGTGGCGAGCAGGGGGCTACTCTTTGTTGCTGTGCACGGGCTTCTCATTGCAGTGGCTTCTCTTGTTGCAGGGCACGGGCTCTAGACACGCAGGCTTCAGTAGTTGTGGCACGCAGGCTCAGTAGTTGTGGCACACGGGCTTAGTTGCTCCACAGCATGTGGGATCTTCCTGGACCAGGGCTTGAACCCGTGTGCCCTGCATTGGCAGCCGGATTCTTAACCACTGCGCCACCAGGGAAGCCCCTAAGCTTTTCTAAATTGTGCCTTTTCTCCATCCCTGATGGGGGAAAATCTGAAAAATACCTCTTAGACTTTTAAATACCAGAGGTTGAAATAAAGATAGGTTTTTTTAATTGAATATTTTTAAAATTCTTGTCCATGAAACTTTATTTTCTTTGTGCAAGTCACTTGATGATAATATTTCAGAATAGCTAATGTTGGATGGTAGAGAAAGGACCAAAATGAAAGACACAGTGTATCTGTGGAGTATAGAGTTGTTTTCTGGGAAAAGATGGAAGAGAGAAAAGGAACTATTCATTCATAAGCTCCTCTAGGCATTTTGAGGAATGTGAAAGAAACTTTTGTTCTTAGAATATTTACTCATCCTCAGCCAGAGGATGAGTCAAAGTAAAACACGAGTATAGTATTGGTCAACAATGAGTCTAAGGCTTCATAAAGGAAAACATCATGAATGATAAATGACATGGAAGAAAGTCTTTCATAAAAAGGGAGGAAATTACAGTGGTGGAGAGGAGTGAGTCAGGAGGTTATTCTTGGCAGTGAACAGTGTGAACAGGGTGGACCTGGGAATAATAATGCTTTCTCAAGGGAATGACTTAGAGTGTCCCAGCTGGGGAACATTGGGAATGAGATTAGAGAGATGAATTGGGGCCTGCTGGCTAATGGCCTTGAATGTTGGATTCAGAGTGTACACTGATCTATAGGCAAGAGGAAGTAATTACAAACTTATACAGGAGATAGCAAGATGAGAGTGATGTTTGAGAAATAATTGTCTAGGTTGCTAAAGAAGCCAGTGAAGACAGCATATTTGGGGTATTAACTCCATGGTAGGTTGAATAACGGTACCCTAAAGATGTCCATATTCTAATCCCTGGAACCTGTGAATGTTACCTTATATGGCAAAAGGGACTTTTCAAATGTGATTAAATTAAGGATCTTGAGAGGGGGAGAGTACCCTGGATTACCAGAATGGGCCCAATGTAATTACCAGAGTCCTTATAAGAGGGAGGCAGAAGATCAGAGTGAATAGTAGGAGATATGACAACAGAGGCAAGAGGTTGGAGTGATGCAGGGAAGGGACCACAAACTACAGAATGCAGGTGGCCCCTAGAAACTAAAAAAGGCAAGGACATAGAAGCCTCCAGAAGGAATGCAGCCCTGGCAACACTTCAATTTCAGAAGTCTGACTTCCAGACTTGTAAGAGAATAAATTTGTGTTGCTGTAAGCCACTAAATTTTTGGTAATTTGTTTCAGCGGTAATTGGAAATCGATACAACTCTCTTGAGAGATTGATGAAAACTATTATTTTACATAGAAAAATGCATGTATGCATACCAGCACACCAGTATTTTAAAAAATAATTTCAGGCGTTTTACAGACCCATTAAAGCTCATCTATGGACCTTCCAGGGGGTGCTTGTTTCCCAGGTTAAAAACTCTGGAGTTCAGAGATTATTTTAGTAATTCATATACATAATAAAAAGGTTTAGGGCTGTCAGTGAGATAGGAAAAGACAAGGCAAACGTAAGAGATAACTATGGTAGAAGGCTAAATATGTAGTATAAGGTCAGAGACGTATCGAAGGTGACTCCAAGATTACAAACCTGGGAGACCTAGAGGATAAAGGTATGTTAACAAGAAGTGGAGAAGGTGGAAAGACAAGAACGTTTGCCTGGAAAAGATGGGGATAAAGAGCCGGCCATGTGGGGCCAGAATCAAAGCTCCCAGTTCACCTCAGGACTTTGGATGTCCAAGGGTAGCACTTGTGGGTTTCGTGCTGAAAACCCAGAAGCCAGACTCTGAAGCCAGGCTTGAGCAAGCGTCCAAGGACAGAGTCTTTGGGGACTGATTCCCCAGCCAGGAATTGAAGGGAGCCGGAGAAGGGACATGGAAGCCATAGAGGTGGGTATGAGGATGGTGCCCTTGACCTGTAGCCACCAAGTCCTCTAATCAATATGATGGATTGACTCCAACCCTGGGGTCTAGCCCAGGATCAATCCTGTCCCTAAAAGGAGGGGAATTTAGGAACTCTAGGTCAAGAATTTATTAACTCTAAGATTAGTAAATTGGTCTTCAGTCAGAGGGTATTCAGACATAAAGGTTCAGTTAATTGGTTCCTGCTAGGAATAAGGAATCCTGAATTGGCACCAAAATAAAAACAACAATAGCAACAATTGGAGCAAAACAAATAAACAAAATGCTGGACAGCTGTGACAAAATGTACAATCAGGGCTGTCCCAAGAAATTCCAGGCGTCTGGCTTGAATTGATTAAGGACAATACGTCCATGTCCTTATTTTGGGAGTCTATAAGAAGGTGCCCCTAGAATATGCAGACAACTTAAAGAAAGGGTTGTTCTGAATTTTATGAGGGAGACCATAGAGCATTATGGAGAAAAGCCTGGGTTCTAGAACTGGGAAGACCTCGGTTCAAGTAAGAGCTCCTCCAGTTGCTGTCCATTCCAGACAATGTCCTAATACCAGGAAGCCCAGTTTCCTCATCATTAGAACTGCAAAAACATGCAATCCCTATCAAATTACCAATGGCATTTTTTACGGAACTAGAACAAATCATCTTAAAATGTGTATGGAGACACAAAAGACCCTGAATAGCCAAAGCAGTCTTGAGGGAAAAAAACGGAGCTGGAGGAATCAGACTCCCTGACTTCAGACTATACTACAAAGCTACAGTAATCAAGACAATATGGTACTGGCACAAAAACCGAAACATAGATCAATGGTACAGGACAGAAAGCCCAGAGATAAACCCACGCACCTATGGTCAACTCATCTATGACAAAGGAGGCAAAGATATACAATGGAGAAAAGACAGCCTCTTCAATAAGTGGTGCTGGGAAAACTGGACAGCTACATGTAAAAGAATGAAATTAGAATACTCCCTAACACCATACACAAAAATAAACTCAAAATGGATTCAAGACCTAAATGTAAGACCAGACACTATAAAACTCTTAGAGGAAAACATAGGAAGAACACTCTTTGACATAAATCACAGCAAGATCTTTTTTGATCCACCTCCTAGAGTAATAGAAATAAAAACAAAAATAAACAAATGGGACCTAATGAAACTTCAAAGCTTTTGCACAGCAAAGGAAACCATAAACAAGACAAAAAGACAACCCTCAGAATGGGAGAAAATATTTGCAAACGAACCAACGGACAAAGGATTAATCTCCAAAATATATAAACAGCTCATTCAGCTCAATTTTAAAGAAACAAACAACCCAATCCAAAAATGGGCAGAAGACCTAAATAGACATTTCTCCAAAGACATACAGATGGCCAAGAAGCACATGAAAAGATGCTCAACATCACTAATTATTAGAGAAATGCAAATGAAAACTACAATGAGGTATCACCTCACACCAGTTAGAATGGGCATCATCAGAAAATCTACAAACAACAAATGCTGGAGGGGGTGTGGGGAAAAGGGAACCCTCTTGCACTGTTGGTGGGAATGTAAATTGATACAGCCACTAAGGAGAACAATATGGAGGTTCCTTAAAAAACTAAAAATAGAATTACCATATGATCCAGCAATCCCACTACTGGGCATATACCCAGAGAAAACCGTAATTCAAAAAGACACATGCACCCCAATGTTCATTGCAGCACTATTCACAATAGCCAGGTCATGGAAGCAACCTAAATGCCCATCGACAGACGAATGGATAAAGAAGATGTGGTACATATATACAATGGAATATTACTCAGCCATAAAAAGGAACGAAATTGAGTCATTTGTTGAGACGTGGACAGATCTAGAGACTGTTATACAGGGTGAAGTAAGTCAGAAAGAGAAAAACAAATATCGTATATTAACGCATGTATGTGGAACCTAGAAAAATGGTACAGATGAACCGGTTTGCAGGGCAGAAGTTGAGATACAGATGTAGAGAGCAAACGTATGGACACCAAGGGGGGAAAACCGTGGTGGGGTGGGGATGGTGGTGTGCTGAATTGGGCGATTGGGATTGAGATGTATACAGTGATGTGTATAAAATTGATGACTGATTAAAAAAAAAAAAGGGAATGGAGTAAGAAGGGAAGGACTTATTTTACATTATTGGACAAAAGACTTTATCTTCTAGATATGAACAAGGAAATAAATAGTCCCAGTTGTCACCACGATCCTTAGAAAACCAGCTTTGGCTGAAGTCATCACTCTGGGTAGTAGAGTAGAGAAAGAAGGAAACTATGGGTCCTTGAGGACAGTACTGAGCCCTGGGATCCACAGATCCAGAGGCCTGTCCTATCTAGGGCCCTTCTGTTTCACGCTGGAGTTGAGGCTTCTGTTATTTGCATCCAGAATCCTCTTAACAGAACCAGATGGTTCTTTAAATCAAAACCTCTGTTGCTGTTGATGGAGAGAGAGGGGAATGGCTGTAGGGGGCACACAGAAAATGAAGGTCCATCACACCCTGGAGTGGCCATTCTGTGCACCTGACCTTGTCCCAGGCGGCAGGTGATTCCAGGATAGGTTCCTAAGCCAAAGTAGAGACTTTTTTTAGGGATTTTAAAAATTGGGGTCAGAGACAGCATAAGGGAAAACTGTTTCTAGTGGCTGCAGCTGTATGATAGGAAACTCAGGAATCGGCAGCTGTGTCTCTGCCAGGTGGAGGAAGCTGGTCTACATGGAGAGTTCATGGACCCAAGATGACCTGGAGGGGTGAGAAGCAACATCCAGCAACTGGGGTGGGGGTGGGTTCTGACGTTGTTCCCAAGGCCAGCTTCTGCCCTTTGCCACTGTCCCGTCCCTGTCCTAGCTTCCATGAATTGAGTTTCTGTCACTCACCACCATAACGTCCTGACTGATGTGGATATGTAGCACCTGCTTTTAGCACCTTTAGAAAATTCCGTAAATAGTGGCCATATTGACACATCTCCCTAGAAACTCCATAGGTGAGAGTCCTTGGAAGAAAATTTGAGAACAGATTTGTTTTCTTTGGAAATACTTCTCTTCATGTTATAATTTACTGTAAGAAAATAAGAGGTAAAGTTTTATGTTATATCTATCTTGCCACCACTTAAAATATTAAAAAAAAAAGAACTGCAAAAACAATACCTTCCTTTATAAGGGTGTTGCCAATGTTACATGTGGTAATATTCATAAAGCTATTCACATGGTGCCTGACACATTAAAAAGTGCTAAATAAGTGGTGGCTGTTGTCACTGTGATGAGGCAGATGCTAAGCTGTGTATGCTGGAGATGGTAAGCAAGTATGAATATGCTATGTAATCTAATCTGATCCTCTCCTGCATCACATCAAGAGGGTGTCACTCTGAAACTATAGCCCACTCAACTGCATTGTGAAACATCTGAGGTCACTGTGCTCTCATAAAGGAAAGGGGCTACTTGGAATCCAGAAAAAGTATAGACCAAGAGCAGTAACAGTATTTTGTGCTTACTATATGCCATATGGATTGTTATATAAAATAATTCATTTACACCTCAGAACCTCTGAGATATGAACTATTATAATCCCCTTTCTATAAAAGAGGAAACTGAGGTGCAAAGCAGTTAATAACTTGCCAAAGGCACCACAGCTATTAAGTGGTGAAGAAAAAATAGAAACCAAAGCTCTCTGACTCCGGGGCCTGTGAGTTCAACCCCACACTGAGCTCTCTCTCAAAAGAAGAAATGGTCTCCAGGATTGCTGATGGAGTCATGACCAATGGATACAATGGTCTCATTCTTTCCATGGATAGATTTCTGTAGTAGAAATAGGTACATCATCAATCAGGTTACTTTCTGAGTCCCTTCCAGGACAAAGTGATGGGGATGGGGATGCTAGGCTTTTGGATGGAGAAGGATTCTGGTTGCTGGGCTAGACGTGGGAGTGAGCAGCGACAGTGCCAAGAGTTATCTGAAGGACAGAAGCAAGCAGTGAAAGTCAGGTTGAGATCCAGGGACCATCTAAGGAAACATCAACCCCAAAGCAGAGGGACTGAAAGGTGAAAATTGAAAAGGTTGATGAAAAGGGAATACGAAAAGGAGCCAAGAAGATGAGGATCAGGAGGATCTGCAGCCTAGAGGGAGAATCCCTGAGTGTGGAATGAGAAGCCAATCCTTCCCGAAGGGCAACAGCTTGTGGGTGGAAGGAGCAGTTGTTGAGGCAGCCAATTCCCTCTGTTCTGATCCACGTTTTCCACGTTTTCAAGAGCAATAGGCTTCTGCGAAGACTATTACTAAAAGGCGTGTGTTGACCAGCCAAAAGGAGTAACATGGTTGTTTTCCACATTGTAAATTAATAAACAGACATCTTATTTATTAGTCAGCCTCTAGTGAATTTGGTGACTTGAGTCAGTCCTCCAGGGCTTAGTCATATTTGAGTGACACTATGAAATTAAGTTTTAGATCTGTGAAGCTGAAGACAACATCCTGGGTCTCAGTTCATTCCATTCAAGGACAATCTCCTTTCATAAGAGTTAATCAGCCTCTCTCTTTGACATCCTTTTAAGGGCAAAACGTTCTGGGAATTCCACGGATTAAGAGTTTACTCAGTTCAACCATTTATACATTTACAAAATTTACCAACTATCTATGTGGTTTCTTAATTGGATTGAGATCATCTTGAAGGCCCAGGCTCTTTTTCATTCATCTTCATGTACCCAGGACCTAGCACAGTCCCAAGCACTTATATATTCAAAAAATATTTGTTGAACTGAATTGCATCAATGTGGATAAGAACAATATACCATACTATAGACAATACAAACAACATGCCCAACATGTTTTTAGATAGTATATTAAGCTGCTTTCAAATATCGCTTTGCCTCTCTCCATGTACCAAATATAATATTTTAATGCTCATTTGATAAATATAACTGACTGCCATTTTCAAATCGACTGTAATGTTCTCCTTCATATCCTTTAGTAGCATACCAAGTTTCATCAGTCAAACCTTTTGATATCACAGAAACAGCAAAAACAAAAGTGACCTTCCTTCATTTAGTCAACATACTTCCCCTTAAATTTTCTCTGAGCAAATATTTGGGTAAACCGATGTTCTTTATCTTTGTACCCAGAAGATCAATGAACTCAGATCATAGAGGACATGACAGTCATGGAATCAAAGATTTCTCTGGGCAAGCACACATTAGCTACAATTACATTCAATTCAGATCAAATGGAGTTGACTTTAAATTTTTTCTCTACTGCTTATGGTGATCATTAATTGATTGGTTACTTTGTATCAATTCAACTGTTAAAGCACCTCAGCTAGGTGGAGATTTGATCAATTATTCAGAGATTAATCTGCAAAAGGTCCATATGAGTAGCCACTACTGTAGTCTCCAAATTCTTTGTATTAAATCAGATGTTTAGAGGTGTTTTGAGAGCACACTTCCATTGAGAAATATGGCATTTCAAAACACACTGTTAACTCACCACCAATAACAAATGTTTTGCTGCCAGTAGTATATTCTGCAGTGAATTCCTAGATAATGGTCTACTTGAAACTATATGGTTTTGTTTTTAAATTTCTGGAGGTCACTGTAATATATTTTCCACCAGCTAACAAATTAAATTTTTAAACATTGTAATAATAATAATTAAAAAAAAGCAACCTTGGTGGATTTGGAAAATGAAGGAAACTTACATTGCTTGTGTGCCTCAGTTTCTCATGGGAGTCTCCTAGAAGTATATGGAGAGTTCCAGGATGTTCTTTAGGTTAGGATACCATGTCTTATCTAAGGACAAGGTAAAGTTCACCCTTTACTTTGCCCTTTACTGAGAAATGGATCAGTAACCATTGCTGATTCTTCCCATTGCGCTACAACAAATACAAAATTAGGAGAAGAGGGCTACCTTGGAAAGAACTTTAAAAACAGATTTTTGTGCCCTCTGTGCTTAACGGAGCAGTTAGAATTGTAATTCGTGGAGTAACTTCTGGAAGGAAAGCCTTCTGATCTAGCACTTTTATAGACATGACTGACAATATAACCAACCAAAAGAGCGATAGTTACTTGCTAGAATAAGAAGGAATTCTCAGATTCTCAGGACTGTATGGAGAGCAGGCTGGGCTACCATATAGAACCAGTAGGCATTTGGGGAGCTCCACTGGCAGAGCTCAAAAAGCAGGCAATGGACCCCTAACCTAATTGCTGAGAGATATTGGGGGGGAACTTCAATGCCTTTCTCAAGATATTGTGTCCAGCATCTTCCTGGTGGGGGGAATGCATGAACTTCCAGGGCAATGGGCTTCCTTGTGGAACTTGTGATCCCTCACCCTGATCCCAAGCCTGATGAATTATTTAGGCTCTTGAAATACTAAAGTTGCAGTTGTAATACTAGCTGCCCTACACAGAGATGTTTTTGCTAATGTACTATCTACAGGGCACATGCTTTTGTTTTTTTTGCAGTTCTGGAGATAGATTTGCACAAGATAACCCCTGGCCTGAGTGATCAGCTGTGTGTAATTTGGAGATGCACATGACTGGGGCTGTGGAGTCGTCCAGGTCAAATGACACTAGCAGGACCAATCCCTTGGCCTCAGCCTCACTCACAGAGAACTGCAATTCTACCAAAGGAATCTTTTCCCAATTATAGTGTATTCACTCTATGAAATAGCATATTCATAAAGAAATTGGGAAAGGTTGAATAAAAATCTATCCATAAGCCAAAATCTCCTTTCACTTTATGACAAAATGGGATTTCTCCACTGTGTCTGAGCAATTGTAGAAGGTGAACTGGAACCAGAGTCCAAAGGTTCAGATTTGAATCCTCACCCTCCCACTAACTGCATGGTTTTGGACAGGTCGCTACTTTGTCTTGGGCTTCAGTTTTCTCAACTGTAAGGGGAGGGTTCTCCTCACTCCCTACACCAACATATATTTGTATTCAAAGATTATGTGCCATGGACATACCACATCCTGGGTGTCACAGTCAACATAGTTTCTAATCCTTGAAACATTCACAGTATAGTACAAGAGACAGAGAAATAACAAGAAATTGCAATTTATATCTAACCCTTTTACTTTACATGATTGTTTTGAGATACGAATAAATAATTTATGCAAAAGCTCGATAAACTGTGAAAAGCTATTAAAAAAACGAGCATTCTGCCTATACTTGAATCTCCATAAATACGTATAAAGTTGTACTTCTACAATGATAATTTTATTGTGAGATGATTTGTGTGTTTGATAAAGACAGAGTTATAGGTTTTCTTTTTTTTTTTTTAACATCTTTATTGAAGTATAATTGTTTTACAATGGTGTCTTAGTTTCTGCTGTATCACAAAGTGAATCAGCTATACATATACATATATCTCCATATCCCCTCCCTCTTGCATATTCCACCCACCCTAGCTATCCCACCACTCTAGGTGGTCACAAAGCACAGAGCTGATCTCCCTGTGCTATGCGGCTGCTTCCCACTAGCTATCTATTTTACATTTGGCACTGTATATATGCCCAAGCCACTCTCTCACTTTGCCCCAGCTTACCCTTCCCCCTCCCCATGTCCTCAAGTCCATTCTCTACCTCTGTGTCTTTATTCCTGTCCTGCCCCTAGGTTCCTCAGAACCATTTATTTATTTGTTTATTTTTAGGTTCCATATATATGTGTTAGCATATGGTATTCATTTTTCTCTTTCTGACATACATGATTCTGTATGACAGACTACGTCCATCCACCTCACTACAAATAACTCAATTTCATTTCTTTTTATGGCTGAGTTATATTCCATTGTATATATGTGCCACATCTTCTTTATCCATTCATCTGTCAATGGACACTTAGGTTGCTTCCATGTCCTGGCTATTGTAATTAGAGCTGCAATGGACATTGTGGTGCATGACTCTTTTTGAATTATGGTTTTCTCTGGGTATATGCCCAGTAGTGGGGTTGCTGGGTCATATGGTAGTTCTATTTTTAGATTTTTAAGGAACCTTCATACTATTCTCCATAGTGGCTGTATCAATTTCCATTTCCTCCAACAGTGCACGAGGGTTCCCTTTTCTCCACACCCTATCCAGCATTTATTGTTTGTAGACTTTTTGATGATGACCATTCTGACCGGTGTGAGGTGAAACCTCATTGTAGTTTTGATTTGCGTTTCTCTAATGATTAATGATGTTGAGCATTCTTTCATGTGTTTGTTGGCAATCTGTATATCTTCTTTGGAGAAATGTCTATTTAGGTCTTCTGCCCATTTTTGGATTGGGTTGCTTGTTTTTTTGATGTTGAACTGCATGAGCTGCTTGTAAATTTTGGAGATTAATCCTTTGTCAGTTGCTTCATTTGCAAATATTTTCTCCCATTCTGAGGGTTGTCTTTTCATCTTGTTTATACTTTTCTTTGCTGTGCAAAAGCTTTTAAATTTCATTGGGTCCCATATGTTTATTTTTGTTTTTATATCCCTTTCTCTAGGAGGTGGGTCAAAAGAATCTTGCTGTGATTTATGTCATAGAGTGTTCTGCCTATGTTTTCCTCTAAGAGTTTGATAGTGTCTGGCCTTACATTTAGGTCTTTAATCCATTATGAGTTTATTTTTGTGTATGGTGTTAGGGAGTGTTCTAATTTCATTCTTTTACATGTAGCTGTCCAGTTTTCCCAGCAGCACTTATTGAAGAGGCTGTCTTTTCTCCATTGTATATTCTTGCCTCCTTTATCAAAAATAAGGTGACAATATGTTTGTGGGTTTATCTCTTGGTTTTCTATCCTGTTCCATTGACCTATATTTCTGGTTTTGTGCCAGTACCATACTGTCTTGCTTACTGTAGCTTTGTAGTATAGTCTGAAGTCAGGGAGCCTGATTCCTCCAGCTCCGTTTTTCTTTCTCAAGATTTCTTTGGCTATTTGGGGTCTTTTGTGTTTCCATACAACTTGTGGAATTTTTTGCTCTAGTTCTGTGAAAAATTCCATTGGTAGTTGGATGGGGATTGCATTGAATGTGTAGATTGCTTTGGGTAGTAGAGTCATTTTCACAGTGTTGATTCTTCCAATCCAAGAACATGGTATATCTCTCCATCTGTTTGTATCATCTTTAATTTCTTTCATCAGTGTCTTATAGTTTTCTGCATACAGGTCTTTTGTCACCTTAGGTAGGTTTATTCCTAGGTATATTATTCTTTTTGTTGCAATGGTAAATGGGAGTGTTTCCTTAATTCTCTTTCTGATCTTTTGTTGTTAGTGTATAGGAATGCAAGAGATTTCTGTGTATTAATTTTGTATCCTGCTACTTAACCAAATTCATTGATTAGATCTAGTTGTTTTCTGGTAGCATCTTTAGGATTCTCTACGTATAGTATCATGTCACTTGCAAACAGTGACAGTTTTACTTCTTCTTTCCAATTTGGATTCCTTTTATTTCTTTTTCTTCTCTGATTGCTGTGGCTAAAATTTCCAAAACTATGTTGAATAATAGTGGTGAGAGTGGACAACCTTGTCTTGTTCCTGATCTTAGTGGAAATGGTTTCAGATTTTCACCATTGAGAGTGATGCTGCTTGTGGGTTTGTCACATATGGCATTTATTATGTTGAGGTAAGTTCCCTCTATGCCTACTTTCTGGAGGGCTTTTATCATAAATGGGTGTTGAATTTTGTTGAAAGCTTTTTCTGCATCTATTGAGATGATCACATGGTTTTTCTCCTTCAATTTGTTAATATGGTGTATCACATTGATTGATTTGCATATATTGAAGAATCTTTGCATTCCTGGGATAAACCCCACTTGATCAAGGTGTATGATCCTTTTAATGTGCTGTTGGATTCTGTTTGCTAGTATTTTGTTGAGGATTTTTGCATCTATGTTCATCAGTGATATTGGCCTGTAGTTTTCTTTCTTTGTGACATCTTTGTCTGGTTTTGGTATCGGGGTGATGGTGGCCTCGTAAAATTAGTTTGGGAGTTTTCCTCCCTCTGCTATATTTTGGAAGAGTTTAAGAAGGAATAGGTGTTAACTCTTCTCTAAATGTTTGATAGAATTCACCTGTGAAGCCATCTGGTCCTGGGCTTTTGTTCGTTGGAAGATTTTTAATCACAGTCTCAATTTCAGTGCTTGTGATTGGTCTGTTTATATTTTCTATTTCTTCCAGGTTCAGTCTTGGAAAGTTGTGCTTTTCTAAGAATTTGTCCATTTCTTCCAGGTTGTCCATTTTATTGGCATAGAGTTGCTTGTAGTAGTCTCTTAGGATGCTTTGTATTTCTGCGGTGTCTGTTTTAACCTCTCCTTTTTCATTTCTAATTCTACTGATTTGAGTCTTCTCTGTTTTTTCCTTGATGACTCTGGCTAATGGTTTATCAATTTATCTTCTCAAGGAACCAGCTTTTAGTTTTATTGATCTTTGCTATTGTTTCCTTCATTTCTTTTTCATTTATTTCTGATCTGATCTTTATGATTTCTTTCCTTCTGCTACCTTTGCGGGTTTTTTGTTCTTTTTTCTCTAATTGCTCTAGGTGTAAGGTTAGGTTGTTTATTTGAGATGTTTCTTGTTTCTTGAGGTAGGACTGTATTGCTATAAACTTCCCTCTTATAACTGCTTTTGCTGCATCCCATAGGTTTTGGGTCATCATGTTTTCATTGTCATTTGTTTCTAAGCATTTTTTGATTTCCTCTTTGACTTCCTCAGTGATCTCTTGGTTATTTAGTTCTGTATTGTTTAGCCTCCATGTGTTTGTATTTTTTACAGATTTATTTCCTGTAATTGATATCTAGTCTCATAGCATTGTGGTCGGAAAATATACTTGATACGATTTCAATTTTCTTCAATTTACCAAGGCTTGATTTGTGACCCAAGATATGATCTATCCTGGAGAATGTTCCATGAGCACTTGAGAAGAAAGTATACTCTGTTGTTTTTGGATGGACTGTCCTAGAAATATCAATTAAATCCATCTTGTTTAAGGTATCACTTAAAGCCTTTGGTATTCATTTTCATTTTGGATGATCTGTCCATTGGTGAAAGTGGGGTGTTAAAGTCCCCTACTATGACTGTGTTACTGTCGATTTCCCCTTTTATGGCTGTTAGCATTTGCCTTATGTACTGAGGTGCTCCTTTGTTGGGTGCATAAATATTTACAATTGTTATATCTTCTTTTTTGGATTGACCTGTTGATCATCATGTAGTGTCCTTCTTTGTCTCTTGTAACAGTATTTAAAGTCTATTTTGTTTGATATGAGTATTGCTACTCCAGCTTTCATCTGATTTCCATTTGCATGGAATATCTTTTTCCATTCCCTCACTTTCAGTCTGTATGTGTCCCTAGGTCTGAAGTGGGTCTCTTGTAGACAACATATATATGGGTCTTGTTTTTGTATCCATTCAGCCGGTCTATGTCTTTTGGTTGGAGCATTTAATCCATTTACATTTAAGGTAATTATTGTTATGTATGTTCCTATTACCATTTTCTTAATTGTTTTGGGTTTGTTATTGTAGGTCTTTTCCTTCTCTTGTGCTTCCTGCCTAGAGAAGTTCCTTTAGCATTTGTTGTAAAGCTGGTTTAGTGGTGCTGAATCCTCTTAGCTTTTGCTCATCTGTAAAGCAAAATTTCTCCGTCGAATCTAAATGAGATCCTTGCTGGGTAATCTTGGTTGTAGGTTTTTCTCCTTCATCACTTTAAATATGTCCTGCCACTCCCTTCTGGCTTGCAGAGTTTCTGCTGAAAGATCAGCTGTTAACTTTATGGGGATTCCCTTGTGTGTTATTTGTTGTTTTTCCCTTGCTGCTTTTAATATTTTTTCTTTGTATTTAATTTTTGATAGTTTGATTAATATGTGTCTTGGCGTGTTTCTCCTTGGATTTATCCTGTATGGGCCTCTCTGCGCTTCCTGGACTTGATTGACTATTTCCTTTCCCATATTAGGGAAGTTTTCAACTATAATGTCTTCTAATATTTTCTCAGTCCCTTTCTTTTTCTCTTCTTCTTCTGGGATCCCTATAATTCGAATGTTGGTGTGTTTAATGTTGTCCCAGAGGTCTCTGAGACTGTCCTCAATTCTTTTCATTCTTTTTTCTTTATTCTGCTCTGTGGTAGTTATTTCCACTGTATTATCTTCCAGGTCACTTATCCGTTCTGCCTCAGTTAATCTGCTATTGATTCCTTCTAGAGAGTTTTTAATTTCCTTTACTGTGCTGTTCATCATTGTTTGCTCTTTAGTTCTTCTAGATCCTTGTTAAACATTTCTTGTATTTTTTCCATTCTATTTCCAAGATTTTGGATCATCTTTACTATCATTACTCTGAATTCTTTTTCAGGTAGCCTGCCTATTTCTTGTTCATTTGTTTGGTCTGGTGGGTTTTTACCTTGCTCCTTCATCTGCTGTGTATTTCTCTCTCTTCTCATTTTCCTTAACTTACTGTGTTTGGGGTCTCCTTTTTGCAGGCTGCAGGTTCATAGTTCCTGTTGTTTTTGGTGTCTGTCCCCAGTGGCTAGGGTTGTTTCAGTGGATTATGTAGTCTTCCTGGTGGATGGGTCTGGTGCCTGTTTTCTGGTGAATGAGGCTGGATTTTGTATTTCTGTTGGGCAGGACTACATCCGGTGGTGTGTTCTGGGGTGCCTGTGACCTTATTATAATTTTAGGCAGGCTCTCTGTTAATGGGTGGGGTTGTGTTCCTGTCTTGCTAGTTGTTTGGCATAGGGTGTCCAGTGCTGTAGCTTGCTGGTTGTTGACTGGAGCTAGGCCTTAGCGTTGAGGGGAGATCTCCAGGAGAGCTTTCGCCATTTGATTTTACCTGGAGCCGGGAGGCCTCTGGTGGACCAATGTCCTGAACTCGGCTCTCCCACCTCAGAGGCTCAGGCGTGACACCCAGCTGGAGCACCAAGACCCTGTCAGCCACATGGCTCAGAAGAAAAGGGAGAAAAAAGAAAGAAAGAAAGAAAAAAGTAAAATAAAATAAAGTTATTAAAATAAAAAATAAAAAAAATCATTAAGTAGAAAAAAAATTAAAAAGTAATAAAAAAAGAAAGAAAGAAAGAAGAGAGCTCAAACCAAAAAAGAAATCTCCCAATGATGACAAGTGCTAAAAACTCTACTTAAAAACAAACAGACAAACAAACAAAAAAATGGACAGAGAGAACCCTAGGACAAATGGTAAAAGTAAAGCTGTACAGACAAAACACACAAAGAAGCATATACATACACACTCACAAAAAGAGAAAAAGGAAAAAAAAATTTATCTATATATAAAAAAAAAGAATCGGAAGAACAGAGCAACCAAATCAATAAACAAATCTACCAATGATAACAAACTAAATACTAAATTAAGATAAACATAAAACCAGAAACAAATTAGATGTAGAAAGCAAACCCCAACTCTACAGTTGCTCCCAAAGTCCACTGCCTCAATTCTGGGATGATTTGTTGTCTATTCAGGTATTCCAGAGTTTCAGGGTACATCAAGTAGATTGTGGAGATTTAATCCACTGCTCCTGAGGCTGCTGGGAGAGATTTCCCTTTCTCTTCTTTGTTCGCACAGCTCCTGGGGTTCAGCTTTGGATTTGGCCCCGCCTCTGGGTGTAGGTTGCCTGAGGGCGTCTGTTCCTGCTCAGACAGCACGGGGTTAAAGTAGCAGGTGATTAGGGGGCTCTGGCTCACTCAGGCTGGTGAAAGGGATGGGTATGGAATGTGGGCCGAGCCTGCGGCTGCAGAGGCCAACATGACGTTGCAACAGCCTGAGGCACGCCGTGTGTTCTCCCGGGGAAGTTGTCCCTGGATCACAGGACCATGGCAGTGGCAGGCCGCACGGGCTCCTGGGAGGGGAGGTGTGGATAGTGACCTATGCTTGCACACAGGCTTCTTGGTGGCTGCAGCAGCAGCCTTAGCGTTTCATGCCCGTCTCTGGGGTCCACGCTGATAGCCACAGCTCGCGCCCATCTCTGGAGCTGGTTTAGGTGGTGCTCTGAATCCCCTCTCTTCGTGCACACTGAAACAATGGTCTCTTGCCTCTTTGGCAGGTCCAGAGTTTTTCCTGGACTCCCTCCCGGCTAGCTGTGGCGCAGTAGCCCCCTTCAGGCTGTGTTCATGCAGCCAACCCCAGTCCTCTCCCTGGGATCCGATCTCTGAAGCCCGAGCCTCACCTCCCAGCCCCCACCCGCCCCGGCGGGTGAGCCGACAAGCCTCTGGGGCTGGTGAGTGCTGGTCGGCACCGATCCCCTGTGCGGGAATCTCTCTGCTTTGCCCTCTGCACCGCTGTTGCTGCGCTCTCCTCTGTGACTCCGAAGCTTCCCCCTCCCCTGCCAACCCCCTGTCTCTGCCAGTGAAGGGCCTTCCTAGTGTGTGGAAACTTTTCCTCCTTCACAGCTCCCTCCCCAAGGTGCAAGTCCCATCCCTATTCTTTTGTTTCTGTTTTTTCTTTTTTCTTTTGCCCTACCCAGGTGGGTTAGGGAGGGAGTTTCTTGCCTTTTGGGAAGTCTGAGGTCTTCTGCCAGCATTCAGTAGGTGTTCTGTAGGAGTTGTTCCACGTGTAGATGCATTTCTGATGTATTTGTGGGGAGAAAGGTGATCTCCACGTCTTACTCCTCTGCCATCTTGAAAGTCTCTGAGAAAGCTTCTTTATTTATGACAAATGTTTACTGTGCTAAGCCCTTTAGGCCATACCAAGAAATATAAAGCATAATTCTTATTTTTGAAGAGTTTATCATCTATTTGGGGATAAAAGAACACGTGTACATACATAAACACACACAGACAAGAAGAGGTAAGAAGCTGTATATAATTAAGGGATAAGTGAGTAATTCATGCCATGAATGGGATAGGCATTTGACTGTGAGAGATTTCACTGTTCAGTGGAATTGAGAGGAAAGGGTTCATAAATGAGTTAGCAAGTAGTCATGGCCTTAGGGAGATAAGGTGAGTAGGGTTTGAATGGGAAGAGAGGCAGAGGAAGGGCATTTGAGGTGAATGGATAGAGCACAAGGAAGAACCTGTGGGCAGAAATGAGCAAGGCACTTTGTGGGACCCTTATGGGCCCTTCCAGAAGAAATGGAGTGTTTAATTTGGGGGGATATTGACATACATATTTGGGCAGGTCTGGAGGAGCCAGATTTGTGAAAGACCTTGAATATCTGTCTAGGGAGTTTGGACTTCACTCTTTAAAGAATGGGGAATCACTGAGCTATAGGAAAGGGAAAATTGTAACTAAATCATGTTTTTAAAAGATTTCTCTTGGAGTTCCCTGATGGCCTAGTGGTTAGGATTCAGTGCTGTCACTGCCGTGGCCTGGGTTCAATCTCTGGTGGAGAAACTGAGATGCTGAAAGCCATGCAGCGCAGCCAAAAAAAAAAAAGACCTCTCTCAAAGACATACAGGGTGAATCAGTGAGCAGAGGGAAGCAGAGAGCTCATTTCTTCTGTTATTTTTTCAATGTTTTACTTTTTCTCTTTATTAATAAAACAAATGGAAGGTATAAAAATTCATGATACAATGAACACCTCTGAGCCCATCTCCCAGCTTATGATGAGCAATAGGACTATTACCTTACTGTCCCCTGCCTGGTCCCTCAAATCCCCTTCTTCTCCCCCTCTCCTGAGACGTAACCCCTGATAATCCTGAGCTTTATTTTTAGCGTCACTTTGCATTTCTTCATAGATTTACCATGTAGACTTTGTTCCTAAAAATTGTTGGACAATTTTCTATGTTTTTTCCTTAATGTAAAAAGAGTTGTTCTTTATGAATTCTTCTGCAACATGCTTTTTTTGGGTCAACATTCTATTTCTGAGATTCACTTATGTTGTTTTTTGTAACTGTAATTCATTAATTTCAACTGCTTTATGGTATCCCGTTATAAAAATTTACTCAGTTTATTTGTCTACTTAACTATTGTTTAGCATCTGGTTGTTTCTAATTATTTTACTATTAGAAATAGTGCTGCTAGGAACCATCTTGTACATTTCTCTAGGTACATTTATGCAATCATTTTCCTAGGGTGTATTTCTTGGTGTGGAATTGCTGGGCCATTGGGTACCCACACTTTCAAATTTATTAGATAATGCCAAAATAGGTGTTGTCTCATAATGGTTTATATCAATTTATACTGCTACCAGCAATGTACAGGTGTTGCAGTGGATCTAAATCCTGGCCTACCCTGGATACTATAACATTTTTTGGTTTTGCCAATCTGATTGGTATGAATTGTTATCTTATTGGGGTTTTAATTTGCATTTGTTCAGTTACTAGCACAGGGGAGCATATCTGAGGTCCAGAGGGCAGGCAGTCAGAAAGGGAAGATGGATGAAAGGTAAGGGAGAACAAGAACAAGCCGGAAACTACCAGCACAATCAGGAGTCCACAAGGACAGACTGACAACTGCTGAAAACTCTTAGCCCTTATTGTCCCTGACCTTGGTGGTTTGGATGTCCTACAGAAGCTGAGACACTTCATCATGGAATCACACACACATACACACACCTCTAGTGCAGGAATCAGAGAAGCTGAAGGAGGAGCCAGGGGAGGTGAAGTGGGTGCAATCTGGCTGCTGCCTCCCACCCACAAGGTGAACCAGCAGACAAGCAGCAACACGTGTGAGCTACAAAATGCCTACTCGTTTAATTCTGTCCTCCACAACCTGTGTGAGAATCTCTCTGGTGGCTCCACCCCAACCAGAAATATACAGAAAAGGGAATTCGGGGAGATGCATTGAGCCCAGCCATGCTGACACAGTGCAAAGCCACCCAACAAACAACAAAGCATAATATAGACACAGATTAAGTAAAACCTTCCAATAACACAGGAATTTATTAAAACCATTATCATGGCGGAAGATTTGAACATAGTTTCCTCAGGATTTGATAGGTTAAGTGTGGCAGACAGAATTCTTAGTTGGTCCCCAAGTTTCCCACCACTGGTATATACACTCTCTATAGTCCACTCTCCTTGAGCATGGGCCAGGCTTGAATACAATGGGATATCACTCCTGTGATTGTGTTATGTTAATGGCTGAAGGGATTTTGCAACTATAATTTATATCCCTAATCAGTTGAGTTTGAGCTAAACAAAAGGGAGGTTATCCTGGGTGAGCTAGATCTAATTAGGGGAACCCTTAAAATGGACAAGGCTGTTCCCAAACTAAGAAATTTGGAAGTCAGAGAGGGCTTATGGAGGGGGTTATATGGCAAGGACCTGAAAGCAACCCTAGGGTCTGAAAGCAGCTCCCAACCAACAACTAGCAACACAATGGAAACATTCTTTCAACCAAAAGGAAAAGAATTCTACCAAAAACCTGAGGTACTTAGCATGGTTTTCTCTAGTCGAGCCTCCAGATAAGGACACTGGCTGATGGCTGGCCAACAGCTTGATTTTAGCCTTGGGAGGTTTGAGCAGAGGAACCGTCAATGCCATCTTGGCCCATACAATCTGTAAGATAATAAATTTGTGTTGTATTAAGATGCTAGGTTTGTGATAATTTGTTATGCAATAATAGAAAACTAATATAATAAGTATAATAAAGTAACAAATTTAAATAAGCATTCATCTTGATTATACAAATATATAACTTTGTACAATGCAAAGATATTCTTCAAAAGCTTACAGACTGTTAAAAACTTTTATTGTATATTAGGCCACAAAGACATTTACAATATATTCCACAAATTTGAAATCTTAGCACACATTCTCTGAATATTCTACAATAAAGTTAGATACTAATAATAAAACTTCCTTGGATACTATATTAAAAAATCACACTGACAAATAACTATTTGGTCTAAGGGAAATCAAACAGAAATGACAGATTTTTCTAAGAATTAACAACAATTAAACACAATATACCAAAATATATTTATACAACCAAAGCAGTTCTCAGAGGAAAACTCAAAACCTGAATTACTTCTACAAGGAAACATATAAATTAAAATCAGTAAACTTAAAGAAATAAATAAGAACAATGAAAGAAATTAAACTAAATCAGGGGAAATATATTAAGAAAAATAAGAAACTAGTTGATTTTAAATAAAACAAAACTAACTGACAAAAATCAAGGCATCGTTCTTCAAAAATAACTATGAAAACAGATACACCTCTAGCAATTGAGACCAAGGAAAAAAGAGAGGAAAATATAAGTAAATAATTTTTGAAATTAAAAAGGATGCTTTAAAATTATATGCTACATCAGTATTACTATTTTAAAAATCTACACCAAGTAAAAGAATTTCTAGAAAAGCATAACTGATCAAAAATCACTTAAGACATATAAACAACAATAACTATAGTAGATATTAAAACCTTCTCCAAGATCTGCTAACCAAAGAGGAGGTTAGCTCATATCTGTATATAAATGGAACACATTATTTTTAAGGAACAGATCATTCTTGGGTTATTTAAATTGTTCCACAGGCTAGAGAAATATGGAAATCTTTCCAGTTCTTTTGTTCATGAATAGTATTAGTTTGATATCAAAGTCTGACAAATAAAACACAAATCACATACTTATAATTTCCAAGCCAAAAAGAAATCAAAAACTAAATACTGGAAAATTAAATCTAGCAGTATATGAATATGTGTATCATGACTAAATAAGGGTCTTTTCAGGAATACAAGGTTAGCTCAACAGTAGAACATTTAAAATATAGTATAATTAAGTAATAACATAACAAGAAACAGAAGAATTTTTTGAAATGCAATACTCTCATTAAATATTCAAAAGACATTTGATAAAATCCAAACTCATTCCTGTTTTTAACATCACATTGCTTAAATTTTTTTTAAAAAGTCTTATCATGAGAAACAAGAAACAAGAAAGTTAATGAATGGCCCACTAAAGACATTGTCAGTAAATTAAGGAACAATACAAGGATGCCTGTTTTTATTATTATGACTCAGTATTTTTATAACGATTTCTGCCCATATAATAAGAGAAGAAAAAGAAATAAATATAAGGATTAAGAAGAAAAAAAGAGAGTAAATGATGATTATTTATAGTTCATATTATATTCTATCTCAAAAATTTAAGATACCAAACAAGTTAGGGCTCTTTAACATTGAAATTAACAGAAATCCCATTCAAACTGGTTTTGAAAATATTAAACATTATTGGTTTACATAACTGAAAGCCCAGAAATGGCATGGGCCTCAGGGTTGACTGATCCAGTAATTCAGTGATATCATCAAGGACTCAGCTGCATTCTGCCTTCATGTCCTGGTCCCTGTGTCAGCTTAATTGAAAGGCTAGTTTCCCTTAAAGTTATAGGATGGGTGTCTACAGTAGTTGGGGCTATAAGCGTCCTTGTTCATGTCCAGGGGATGACAGAGAATTGGGTTCTTATAGCTTTCAGAGAGTTGAGGAATTCCTTTCTAAAGCCTCAGAAAGTTTCTTCTCAAATTTCATTGGCCCAAATTAAACCACATTATTATTTCTGAACCAGGCATTGTTTCAAGGGTGGAAAAATGGTTCTCATAGGTTAGACTAATCTGTTTTTACCCTTAAACCTTAAACCTGTATTTACCCTTACTCAGTGTTCCACCCAAAGCCTATAGTTGCCTAGAAAAAAAGGTGGATATCCAAATAAAAATCTGGTCCTATTAGAAAGGGGGCTTAAGAGATTCCAAGTAGGCAACTAATGCTGTTCACTACAATGTCAACTAGAAACCTATTTAAAACTATAAGAAATTTCATTAGGATGGGCACATAAAAGATATACATGCCGAAATTTGCTTATAATGGTCAGTCAGAAAACAGAATTAAAACGGAGATCTCATCTTAACTCCAAAAATAAAGACAACTAAATATCAAATGCCTAGAAATAAATTTAAGAATTTACAAGACCCAGTGGAGAAAACAATGTAACCTTACTTGAGAACATAAAAAAGGCTTGAATAAATGGAAAGATGAGAATTATATTTTTGAAGGGAAAATTCAACATTATAACTTTATCCATAAAGTTAATGCTTTTTCATTAATTAGAGTTGGGAGGATATGAAAGTTTAAAAATGATTTTAAAGTTCACCTACATAATAAATATTTGAAAACAGTAATTAGGAGGGTCCTACACTACCAAAAACACATCAAAAAGTAGAGCAAGACTAGAGTAATTAAAATTACACAGGAGGAGCTTCAAGATGGCGAAGAGTAAGACGTGGAGATCACCTTCCTCCCCACAAATACATCAGAAATACATCTACATGTGGAACAGCTCCTATAGAACACCTACTGAACGCTGGCAGAAGACCTCAGACCTCCCAAAAGGCAAGAAACTCCCCACGTACCGGGGTAGGGCAAAAGAAAAAAGGAAAAACAGAGACAAAAGAATAGGGATGGGACCTGCACCTCTGGGAGGGAGCTGTGAAGGAGGAAAGGTTTCCACACATTAGGAAGCCCCTTCGTGGGCGGAGACTGCGGGTGGCAGAGGGGGGAAGCTTCAGAGCCACAGAGGAGAGCGCAGCCACAGGGGTGCGGAGGGCAAAGCGCAGAGATTCCCGCACAGAGGATCGGTGCCGACCAGCACTCACCAGCCCGAGAGGCTTGTCTGCTCACCCGCCAGGGTGGGCGGGGGCTGGGAGCTGAGGCTCAGGCTTCGGTCGGATACCAGGGAGAGGACTGGGGTTGGTGGCATGAACACAGCCTGAAGTGGCTAGTGCGCCACAGCCAGCCAGGAGGGAGTCTGGGAAAAAGTCTGGAGCTGCCGAAGAGGCAAGAGACTTTTTCTTGCCTCTTTGTTTCCTGGTGCGTGAGGAGAGGAGATTAACAGCGCTGCTTAAAGGAGCTCCAGAGACGGGCGCAAGCCGCCACTATCAGCGCGGACCCCAGAGACGGGCATGGGACGCTAAGGCTGCTGCTGCCGCCACCAAGAAGCCTGTGTGCAAGCACAGGTCACTATCCACACCTCCTCTCCTGAGAGCCTATGCAGCCCACCACTGCCAGGGTCCCGTGATCCAGAGACAACTTCCCCGGGAGAACACACAGAGCGCCTCAGGCTGTTGCAACGTCACGCCAGCCTCTGCCACCACAGGCCTGCCCCACACTCCGTACCCCTCCCTGCCCCTGGCCTGAATGAGCCAGAGCCCCCGAATCAGCTGCTCCTTTCACCCTGTCCTGTCTGAGCGAAGAACAGACGCCCTCAGGTGACCTACATGCAGAGGCAGGCCCAAATCCAAAGCGGAACCCTGGGAGCTGTGTGGACAAAGAAGAGAAAGGGAAATTTCTCCCAGCAGCCTCAGGAGCAGCGGATTAAATCTCCACAATCAACTTGCTGTACCCTGCATCTGTGGAATACCTGAATAGACAATGAATCATCCCAAATTGAGGAGGTGGACTTTGGGAGCAAAGATATATATATATTTTCCCCTTTTCTCTTTGTGTGAGTGTGTACGTGTATGCTTCTGTGTGTAATTTTGTCTGTATAGCTTTGCTTTTACCATTTGTCCTAGGGTTCTGTCCGTGTTTTTTTTTTTTTTTACTTTCCAAAATTTTTTTCTTAATAATTACTTTTTATTTTTTATATTAATAACTTTACTTTATTTTACTTTATTTTATTTTATCTTTTCTTTCTTCCTCCCTCCCTCCCTCCCTCTCTCTCTCTTTCTTTCTTTTCTCCCTTTTATTCTGAGCCATGTGGATGAAAGGCGCTTGGTGCTCCAGCCAGGCGTCAGGGCTGTGTCTCTGAGGTGGGAGAGCCAAATTCAGGACACTGGACCACAAGAGACCTCCCAGCTCAACGTAATGTCAAATGGCGAAAATCTCCCAGAGATCTCCATCTCAATGCCAAGACCCAGCTTCACTCAACGACCAGCAAGCTACACTGCTGGACACCCTATGCCAAACAACTAGCAAGACAGGAATACAACCCCATTGATTAGCAGAGAGGCTGCCTAAAATCATAATAAGGCCACAGACACCCCAAAATACACCACCAGACATGGACCTGCCCACAAGAAAGACAAGATCCAGCCTCATCCACCAGAACACAGGCACTAGTCCCCTCCATCAGGAAGCCTATACAACCCACTGAACCAACCTCAGCCACTGGGGACAGACACCAAAACCAACGGGAACTACGAACCTGCAGCCTGCAAAAAGGAGACCCCAAACACAGTAAGTTAAGCAAAATGAGAAGACAGAAAAACACACAGCAGATGAATGAGCAAGGCAAAACCTCACCAGACCTAACAAATGAAGAGGAAATAGGCAGTCTACCTGAAAAAGAATTCAGAATAATGATAGTAAAGATGATCCAAAATCTTGGAAACAGAATACAGAAAATACAAGAAACATTTAACAAGGACCTAGAAGAACTAAAGAGCAAACAAACAGTGATGAACAAAACAATAAATGAAATTGAAAATTCTCTAGAAGGGATCAATAGCAGAATAACTTAGGCAGAAGAACGGATAAGTGACCTGGAAGATAAAATAGTGGAAATTACTACTGCAGAGCAGAATAAAGAAAAAAGAATGAAAAGAATTGAGGACAGTCTCAGAGACCTCTGGGACAACATTAAACATACCAACATTCAAATTATAGGGGTCCCAGAAGAAGAAGAGAAAAAGAAAGGGACTGAGAAAATATTAGAAGACATTACAGTTGAAAACTTCCCTGATACGGGAAAGGAAATACTTAATTAAGTTCAGGAAGCACAGAGAGGCCCATACAGGATAAATCCAAGGAGAAACACACCAAGACACATATTAATCAAACTATCAAAAATTAAATACAAAGAAAAAATATTAAAAGCAGCAAGGGAAAAACAACAAATAACACACAAGGGAATCCCCATAAGGTTAACAGCTGATCTTTCAGCAGAAACTCTGCAAGCCAGAAGGGAGTGGCAGGACATATTTAAAGTGATGAAGGAGAAAAACCTACAACCAAGATTACTCTATCCAGCAAGGAACTCATTCAGATTTGATGGAGAAATTAAAACCTTTACAGACAAGTGAAAGCTAAGGGAATTCAGCACCATCAAACCAGCTTTACAACAAATGCTAAAGGAACTTCTCTAGGCAGGAAACACAAGAGAAGGAAAAGACCTACAATAACAAACCCAAAACAATTAAGAAAATGGTAATAGGAACATACATATCAATAATTACCTTAAATGTAAATGGATTAAATGCTCCAACCAAAAGACATAGACTGGCTGAATGGATACAAAAACAAGACCTGTATATATGCTGTCTACAAGAGACCCACTTCAGACCTAGGGACACATACAGGCTGAAAGTGAGGGTATGGAAAAAGATATTCCATGCAAATGGAAATCAAAAGAAAGCTGGAGTAGCAATTCTCATATCAGACAAAATAGACTTTAAAATAAAGACGATTACAAGAGACAAAGAAGGACACTACATAATGATCAAGGGATCAATCCAAGAAGAAGATAGAACAATTGTAAATATTTATGCCCCCAAAATGGGAGCACCTCAATACATAAGGCAAATACTAACAGCCATAAAAGGGGAAATCAACAGTAACACAATCATAGTAGGGGATTTTAACACCCCCCTTTCACCAATGGACAGATCATCCAAAGTGAAAATATATAAGGAAACACAAGCTTTAAATGATACATTAAACAAGAGGGACTTAATTGATATTTATAGGACATTCCATCCAAAAACAATGAAATACACATTCCTCTCAAGTGCTCATGGAACATTCTCCAGGACAGATTACATCTTGGGTCACAAATCAAGCCTTGGTAAACTTAAGAAAATTGAGATCGTATCAAGTATCTTTTCCGAGCACAACGCTATGAGACTAGATATCAATTACAGGAAAAAATCTGTAAAAAATACAAACACATGGAGGCTAAACAATACATTACTTAATAACCAAGAGATCACTGAAGAAATCAAAGAGGAAATCAAAAAATACCTAGAAACAAATGACAATGAAAATGCGACGACCCAAAACCTATGGGATACAGCAAAAGCAGTTCTAAGAGGGAAGTTTATAGCAATACAATGCTACCTTAAGAAACAAGAAACACCTCAAATAAATAACCTAACCTTACACCTAAAGCAATTAGAGAAAGAAGAACAAAAAAATCCCAAAGTTAGCAGAAGGAAAGAAATCATAAAGATCAGATCAGAAATAAATGAAAATGAAATGAAGGAAATGATAGCAAAGATCAATAAAACTAAAACTAAAGATCAATAAACTATGTTTGAGAAGATAAACAAAATTGATAAACCATTAGCCAGACTCATCAAGAAAAAAAGGGAGAAGACTCAAATCAATAGAATTAGAATTGAAAAAGGAGAAGTAACAACTGACACTGCAGAAATACAAAGGATCATGAGAGATTACTACAAGCAACTCTATGCCAATAAAATGGACAACCTGGAAGAAATGGACAAATTCTTAGAAATGCACAACCTTCCAAGATTGAAGCAGGAAGAAATAGAAAATATGAACAGACCAATCACAAGCACTGAAATTGAAACTGTGATTAAAAATCTTCCAACACACAAAAGCCCAGGACCAGATGGCTTCACAGGCGAATTCTATCAAACATTTAGAGAAGAGCTAACACCTATCCTTCTCAAACTCTTCCAAAATATAGCAGAGGGAGGAACATTCCCAAACTCATTCTACGAGGCCACCATCACCCTGATACCAAAACCAGACAAAGATGTCACAAAGAAAGAAAACTAAAGACCAGTATCACTGATGAACATAGATGCAAAAATCCTCAACAAAATACTGGTAAACAGAATCCAACAGCACATTAAAAGGATCATACACCATGATCAAGTGGGGTTTATCCCAGGGATGCAAGGATTCTTCAATATATGCAAATCAATCAATACGATACACCATATTAAAAAATTGAAGGAGAAAAACCATATGATCATCTCAAAAGATGCAGAGAAAGCTTTCGGCAAAATTCAACACCATTTATGATAAAAAACCTCCAGAAAGTAGGCATAGAGGGAACTTTCCTCAACATAATAAAGGCCATACATGACAAACCCACAGCCAACATCGTCCTCAATGGGGAAAAACTGAAACCATTTCCACTAAGATCAGGAACAAGACAAGGTTGCCCACTCTCACCACTATTATTCAACATACTTTTGGAAGTTTTAGCCACAGCAATCAAAGAAGAGAAAAAAATAAAAGGAATCCAAATCAGAAATGAAGAAGTAAAGCTGTCACTGTTTGCAGATGACATGATGCTATACATAGAGAATCCTAAAGATGCTACCAGAAAACTACTAGAACTAATCAATGAATTTGGTAAAGGGGCAGGATACAAAATTAATGCACAGAAATCTGTAGCATTCCTAAACACTAATGATGAAAAATCTGAAAGTGAAATTAAGAAAACACTCCCATTTACCACTGCAACAAAAAGAATAAAATATCTAGGAATAAACCTACCTAAGGAGACAAAATGCCTGTATGCAGAAAATTATAAGACACTGATGAAAGAAACTAAAGATGATACAAATAGATGGAGAGATATACCATGTTCTTGGATTGGAAGAATCAACATTGTGAAAATGACTCTACTACCCAAAGCAATCTACAGATTCAATGCAATCACTATCAAACTACCGCTGGCATTTTTCACAGAACTACAACAAAAAATTTCACAATTTGTATGGAACCACAAAAGATCTCGAATAGCCAAAGCAAGCTTGAGAAAGAAAAACGGAGCTGGAGGAATCAGGCTCCCTGACTTCAGACTATACTACAAAGCTACAGTAATCAAGACAGTATGGTACTGGCACAAAAAAGGAAATATAGATCAATGGAACAGGATAGAAAGCCAAGAGATAAACCCATGCACCTATGGTTACCTTATCTTTGATAAAGGAGGCAGGAATATACAGTGGAGAAAAGACAGTCTCTTCAATAAGTGGTGCTGGAAAAACTGGACAGCTACATGTAAAAGTATGAAATTAGAACACTCCCTAACACCATACACAAAAATAAACTCATAATGGATTAAAGACCTAAATGTAAGGCCAGACACTATCAAACTCTTAGAGGAAAACATAGGCAGAACACTCTATGACATAAATCACAGCAAGATCCTTTTTGACCCATGTCCTAGAGAAATGGAAATAAAAACAAAAATAAACAAATTGGACCTAATGAAACTTAAAAGCTTTTGCACAGCAAAGGAAACCATAAACAAGACGAAAAGACAACCCTCAGAATGGGAGAAAATATTTGCAAATGAAGCAACTGACAAAGGATTAATCTCCTAAATTTACAAGCAGCTCATGCAGTTCAACATCAAAAAAACAAGGAACCCAATCCAAAAATGGGCAGAAGACCTAAATAGACATTTCTCCAAAGATATACAGATTGTCAACAAACACATGAAAGAATGCTCAACATCATTAATCATTAGAGAAACGCAAATCAAAACTACAATGAGATATCATCTCACACCAGTCAGAATGGCCATCATCAAAAAATCTACAAACAATAAATGCTGGAGAGGGTGTGGAGAAAAGGGGACCCTCTTGCACTGTTGGTGGGAATGTAAATTGATACAGCCACTATGGAGAACAGTATGGAGGTTCCTTAAAAAACTAAAAGTAGAACTACCATATGACCCAGCAATCCCACTACTGGGCATATACCCTGAGAAAACCATAATTTAAAAAGAATCATATACCAAAATGTTCATTGCAGCTCTATTTACAATAGCCAGGACATGGAAGCAACCTAAGTGTCCATCGACAGATGAATGGATAAAGAAGATGTGGCGTATATATACAATGGAATATTACTCAGCCATAAAAAGAAATGAAATTGAGTTATTTGTAGTGAGGTGGATGGACCTAGAGTCTGTCATACAGAGTGAAGTAAGTCAGAAAGAGAAAAACAAATACAGTATGCTAACAGATATATATGGAATCTAAAAGAAAGGAAAGAAAAAAGGTCATGAAGAACCTAGGAGCAAGACGGGAATAAAGACACAGATCTACTAGAGAATGGACTTGAGGATATGGTGAGGGGGAAGGGTAAGCTGTGACAAAGTGAGAGAGTGGCATGGACATATATACATTACCACACGTAAAATAGATAGCTAGTGGGAAGCAGCCGCAAAGCACAGGGAGATTAGCTCGGTGTTTTGTGACCACCTAGAGGGGTGGGATAGGGAGGGTGGGAGCGAGACGCAAGAGGGAGGAGATATGGGGATATACGTATATATATAGCTGATTCACTTTGTTATAAAGCAGAAACTAACACACCATTGTAAAGCAATTATACTCCAATAAAGATGTTAAAAAAAATTACAATTTTACTTCCAGGAATTTTTTTATATAGCGTAGATGGAATTTCAAACCAAATAGTGTTGCAAAACTTGTCAAAATATTTTGGAAATATATTAGAATTCTACCTTATACTGTACATAATATATTCTAAAAAAATTAAAAATTTAAGTGTGAAAAGTAAAATCATGAAAATATTGGAATAAAACATAAGACAAAGTTTAATATTTTTGTAATTTGGGGATAGAGTAGGTCTTTTTAGCATAACTACCAAATTTGGTAACCATACAGAAAAATATTTATAGACTTGAGTACACAAATTTTATAAATTTCTCTATGGCAGCCACACATCATCATTATAAATTAAAGATAAAAGATTAAGTGGAAAATGATTTGCCAAATATAACAGATAAAAGATTTATATTCTTATAAAGAGTGACAAAAATTAATAAATAAAAAATGAAACGGATGAAAAAGGGGTAGAGGATATAAATTTAAAATGTATAAAAGAATAAACACAAATAGCTAACACATGAAAGATGCCCAAACTCACTGTTAACCAAAGAAATGCCTACAAAAACAATATAATTTTTTAACTGCTATAGTCGGAAAAGAATTAGAAAGAATTTACATTAACCAATACTAAAGAGAATGGGAGAAATAGGTACTTTTTCCCCCCTTGGCCGCACCACAAGGCATGCAGAATCGGATCGAACCTGTGCCCCCTGTGGTGGAAGCAAAGAGTCTTAACCACTGGACCACCAGGGAAGTCCCGGAGAAATAGGTACTTTTAAAACCCAGAATATATGCATATTCTCTGACCAGTAATTCAACTTCTAGGCCATTGTGCTAAGTGATAGATAGATAATTATATACACTAGGATGTTCATTTAATGGGGGGAAAATAGCAACAACCAATTGTCTATTGAAAGGAAGTTGTTTAAATTATGGCGCATTTGTACAATTGAATATTACAGTCATTAAAAAGATGAGTTATACATTGGCATAGAAAGAAGACAGAAATTTTGAAGAGAAAACACATTAATCTAGTATGTATAATATAATCCCACTTTTAGAAAAAGAATATTTATATAGATCTACTGAAAAAAATTCTGGAGGGTTATATTTCAGTCTGTTAACAGTGGTTATCTATGAGGGCTGGAATTATGAGAGATTTTTGTTTTAATTTAAATACTTTTGAATTTTTCTTTTCAGTTTAGTATGATTTTTTGCTCAAGGTAAAGTGGTTATTTTTTACCCCAACTAGAAAAGAAAAAAAGCAGATGAGACATGAAATGGTTGCTATGAATTGAACGTTCGTGTCCTCATACATTGAGGCCCTAATTTCCAAATGCGGTGGTGTTTGGAGTGGGGGGACTTTGGGGGAAACTGGTTTTGAATGAAGTTATGGAGGTAGAGTCTCCATGGGGGGATTGGTACCCTTAAAAGAGGATAAAAAGACTAGAACTCTCAGCCATGTGAGGATGCAACAAGAAGGTGGCTGTCTATACCCAGGAAAGGAGCTCTCACCCTCTCCCAACCTTACTGGTATCCTACTCTCAGACTTCCAGCCTCCAGAACTGTGAGAAATAAAAGCTTGTTGCTTAAGCCACCTAGTTTACGGGTCTTGATATAGTAGCCCAAATTGACTAAGACTGTGGAATTTGAGGTGAAACAATTCTGAAGGAACGTTTTTCAGGATAGTCAAGACTTGAGCTTGTTTTTAGGCCCCAGGAAAGAAGCCAATGGGGGGAAGAGATTGAGAGGGTGAGGAGAATGTTAATCAGCCAGGGTCTCAGAGGGGCCGGGACAGTACACCAGCATCAGGGCTAACTTGAAGGGAAAGAAGGACAGTATAAATAACATTAGGGCAACTTTTTGAGGAGAAGAGGTACAAAAGTATTATAGCTAATGAACCCACTTGTTTTCCCAGTAGATTGGGAGAAAAGGTCATCAGCTGAGTAGGAGGATTGGGACAGGGAACTGGAGGGGCATGGAAGAGGTATATTACTGCTGCAGAGAATGAAATCGTGCACGGTATCTGGACTATCAGGTATATGTGTGAGATTCCTGAGCTCCATCCCAGATCTACCAAATCATACCCTCTGAAGTTGCGTGATCCGAATGCACCCTAAAGTCTGGAACCTTTGAAATAAAAGGTCAACTAAGGATATGGGGCCACTGCTGATGCTAGATCGCAACTATCTCTAGGGTCAATTGATACATTTATATAATTTTTCCAGCATTATTCACAGTGTGGGAAGAGAGCATTTGAGAAAAATCGATCACTGGATTTACTCAGAATTGGGCTTTGGCAATGTGGGTGTAGAAGAAAGTCAAGGGGTCAATGGAACCAGAGACGTTAAGTGCATCATTAACCTGGGTGACAGTGAGGTAAGAGCTGGGTGGAGAGGGAGGAGTTGAGAAACTGTAATCTATGAAGAGGATGTAAAGCAGATTTGTGAAAGAGAGTGGGTGAAAGGTGGAAACTAGAAGTTTTAGTCAGTGGGATGTGTCTTGGTATGAAAGATTTTGAGAGAGGAGATGGTGACACAGTTCCAACAATGGCCATGAAAGGGGCTTCTGAACAAGAGGATATAGTGGGGATAAATTTGGCCAAAGTAGAAGAGGTTGGGGGAGTAAGAGCAGAGTGTGAGATGATTACCCTTATGAACAACAGATTTGTTGAATCCCATGATGGAGGCAAAGATGGTTTCTCTTCTCAAGGCAAAAGCGGAGAAGAGAATGTCGGGGTCAGGGAGGGACAGTCAGGGAGAAATAAAAGAGCTGGGTAGGCTAGCTCCATAGGTTCAGCATGGCACTGTGTCTAGGTAAGCACAATTTTAGGACTGTTGGTGGCAGGATGAGTCAGTATGTTGGCAATGCATGGTAACCTCTAGGATACCCATGCAGTGATAACTGGACTTTTGGTTCAGTACTTTGCACATGCTTCTATTTTACCATATGATGTGTTCATTTGGAGGTATTTGTCACTTAAGACTATATAACTCCTTAGAAGTAGAGATTTGTATTCCTTATTTTTGAATCCCTACTGCTTAATGCTGTGCCTGACATATGGTAAATAATAAAAGGTTTTTCTGAATGAATGAAACTAAGCAGCCCCATATTTCTAACAGGAACTTTGGCATGAGGGTGCTTTGCAAAGGGGGGCATGGGTGAGTTAGGTCTGATGATGAATTCATGGTGATGCAGGTAAAAAGTGTAACTGTCCTCTGAAGGTAGACTGAAAGAAATGATAAATATTTCATCTCCTCCACTTAAGCCTGAAATGTTCAGTGCCACAAGCTTAACCTCTGCTTTCTTTAAACTCTCCCCTCAGGTAACCTTATCTTTTTTAAAAATTTAATTTAATTTAATTTTAGGTAACCTCATCTTTATTCATGGCTTCAGTTATCCCCTCGATGAGCACAAGAACCTTCCCTCTGAATACAGACCATATCCTTTCCTACTTGACATCTTCTCTCAGAAGCATGAGAGAGCCCCCAAGGTCTCAACCTGCACAAGCAGAATTCATGACCTTCCCTTGCAGTCCTGGTCCTCTTCCAGCATTTCCTCTCTGGAGGCTTAGCACCTCCTTCCCCAGCAAGCCAGGAATACAGCCATCAAACTTGAGTTTCTTTTCCTCATCCTTCATATCCAATCCATCAAGTCCTTCCAATTTTAAGATATAAAGAACTCTTGAGTCCTTCCATTTCTCTCCATTGTGAAAGCCACCACCTAGTCCTGGAATTCTGGCATATCCCCCAATGTCTACATATGCCCACCTTAGGCCCCCACCAATCCCCTCTCCACCTCACAGCTAGGATGAGGGTTCTCCTCTCTCCCTACCTCAACATATGTTTATTCAAACATTATGTGCCATGGACATGAGTTTTAAAACTCAAATCTGATGGTGTCCTGCTCCTGCTTAAACCACTTCAGTGACTTATTACTGCTCTTACCCTAAACTTGATTTACAAGCCTCACTATGGTCCGATCCCTGCCTACGGCTCCAGGTTCATTCCGCACTGTTCTCCTTCGCTGCCTCTCTTTCATTCTTGGATACGCACCATACTGTTCCCATCCCCCACCCCCCACAAGACATTCCCCACTACACTTGTTTCTGATCTCAGCTCAGACATGATGTCCTTGGAAAAGCTATCAGAGATCTCTGGCAAGATGAAATCTCCCTCTTACATCTGCTTACAGAAATATGTCCTCTATCTTCAGAGCATACATCTCTGTTGTAATTTCATATTTCTGTGTGTATGATTAGTTCACTCACGTCTCTCTCCCTCATGAGACTCTAAGCTCTGTAAGGGGCAAGAACCCCATGTGCTTTTGTTAAGTACAGTGTTTGGCACATAAGGAGTATGCCATAAATATTTGTTAGGTGAGGGAATGGAGAGACCACAGAACACCCTTGTGTGGTATTAGTTGTAATCACAATAAAGTCCTGTCTCTCTGGTCCATCCACTGGGACCTGGGAATAGCATGGTCATAAATAACTCTTGGAGTATAATTGTTTTACAATGGTGTGTTAGTTTCTGCTTTATAACAAAGTGAATCAGCTATATGCATACATATATCCCCATATCCCCTCCCTCTTACGTCTCCCTCCCACCCTCCCTATCCCACCCCTCTAGGTGGTCACAAAGCACCGAGCTGATCTCCCTATGCTATGCAGCTGCTTCCCACTAGCTATCTATTTTACATTTGGTAGTGTATATCTGTCAATGCTACTCTCTCACCTCATCCCAGCTTCCCCTTCCCCTTCCCTGTGTCCTCAAGTCGATTCCTCTACATCTGCGTCTTTATTCCTGTCCTGCCCCTAGGTTCTTCAGAACAATTTTTTTTTTAGATTCCATATATATCTGTTAGCATACGGTATTTGTTTTTCTCTTTCTGACTTACTTCACTCTGTATGACAGACTCTAGGTCCATCCACCTCACTACAAATAACTCAATTTCGTTTTTTATGGCTGAGTAATATTTCATTGTATATATGTGCCACATCTTCTTTATCCAATCATCTGTTGATGGACACTTAGGTTGCTTCCATGTCCTGGCTATTGTAAATAGAGCTGCAATGAACATTGTGGTACATGACTCCTTCTGAATTATGGTTTTCTCAGGGTATATGCCCAGTAGTGGGATGGTATCCATAACTTAACCAGGAGTTACAGTCAAAATGCTCATTCCTGTTTTGGTTCTGCAATGGCATGCCCTCAGGCAAGTTATAATCTCTTTAGGCCTTAACTCTTGATTTCACCTACAGACTAGGTACGTCTTCTGTCCTTGAAATCTCTACAGCTGTTTTTTCCAGGCCCCTCTTCCAGCCTGCTGCCTCAACTGGGAATGACTGTGGGCCTCCTGCAAAGATAGGGGAGGGTCTGAAACAGAGCAGGCTTTTCTGTGGGAGGACTGGGAGGAAGCACACAGCAAGGGTACTAATTTCATGGGACTGCCTTGGTATTCAGAAACAACTGCTGGATTCTACTTCTTCTCACAAACTAGTTTTGAAAAACAAGGCTTGAATATTTGACATGATGAGAAGCTAGTCCTGAACACAGTTTGTTGCCTGTAAGGATGTTAATTCATCAAACTTAAAAGATACAATCTAGGAGCCTTGTTTAGGCATCTTTACTCCCTTTCTTGTTTAATTGGGGTGACATATACTCAGATTGATCTCCTTCTGGCTTAGTGATCTCCAAGCAGTATAGACTTTCAAGTTACTATTGTTTACTTGCTATGTATTTTGCTTAAATATTTCATGGTAAATGATGGAGAGTAACTTGGTTTTCAAACTAGAATGCTTCTTAAGAAGTTGGCTTCTCCATCTTTCTGATTCTTGATCCCAAGCTATCCTCAGTAGATGAACCCCAGCTACAGTAACCGAGGAGGAGATCCCATCCTGTCCTACAGACTTGCCATGTGAGACTTGGAATGGTCTCTCTGTACGTTAATTTCTTCATCTCTAGAAGGAATGCAGTGGTTCTTAACACCCTCAGGGAGGTGTAATTAAATCACTGAAATGTTACTGGAAGAAAAAAAGAGTGATTAATCTTGTTGAACAACACGTCTTATTTTTCTTCTTGTTCTCCAATTTGCATGAAAGCTCCTTCAGAAAAGAATGTTTACATTAGATGTGTATATACCTGATCTGACAATTCCAAACTACACCTCAACCAACCAATTCTGAATAGGAAAAAAAAATCAGAAGCTTGCAATTGTGCAACATGTAAATCTCTCCTGGACTGGAGCCCATCACTGTGGTTTGGCAACGCAACCAAAACATCTCTCTTCTCATCTCTTGAAAAAAAACCCAACAGAGAAAAAAACACCTTGAAAATAAAGGTAATGATTAATCCATCAGGTACAAAAAGGACTGTTTTCAGGATTTCAGGTTCTAATACGCCATTTCAAATAAACAGCAGCAAACAGGGAATGACAATTTCACCAGAAGAGGATTAAGCCACAGGCTCTAATTGGGACTGGATTTGTACAGCCATATTATCTAATCAGGCATCTCCAGGAATCTGTGAGCAGTTGTTAAAACTTCCATGTGCCAGTGAAGTAGGGACCAGAAGAAGCAGGTATTGGTGAAAAGAGTGGTCCTTGTAGAAGCCCCAAGATGCAGCCTGAGATGGAACAAAAGAAAAAAAGCTTGAAGCAGAGACTGGTCTTGAAGAGCAGCTTAGCTAAAGAAATGCTCTCCGAGTTCTTGGGCACATTTATAATGATTGTGAGTATTTTCTGATTTCTGTTATAAAAAAATAACAAAAAGTTATTTTTGTCCATAAACTTTGTACATTAAAAGTTCTTTGGTAATGTACCATGGTGTAGCATGGTGACTACAGTTAATAATATCATATTACATATATGAAAATTGCTAAGAGAGTATATCTTAAAAGTTCTCATCACAAGATAAAAAAATGTGTAACTATGTATGGTGATGGATATTAACTAGACTTACTGTGGTGTTCATTTCATTATATAAACAAATATTGAATTAGTATGTTGTACACCTGAAACTAATAAATTGTTATATGCTAATTATACCTAATTTTTTTTTTAAGTTCTTTGCATTGGGTAAATACATAATACTTTAGGAGACTAAGCCAATACTGAGAAACAAATGTGAATTCAAAAAATGGAACTAGTGTAAAATAAGAGAGAGCAATACGTTTTCTGGTCTCTGAAAACCTCTTTGTACCTGATTTGTTCAAGTATTTTCAAGGTGTTATGGACAATTTCCTACATTCCCTCTTGACCATCCTCACCTCTCATCTATGGTGACTTGTTAGGCGGGGGTAGTGTGGGGGAGAAAGGCATTGGAAGGAAAAGAGAGAGAAAATAAAAGTCCAAGATTCTTCTGATTCTCGTCACTCTTTACTGGAAAATCGCCCTCAGGGAGACAGAAACCCTGGGGTCATGTTACTTGACAATTTGGTCCCAAAGGGGAGAGTGGTTGCTGCCCCGGGCCTAACTTCCGTCCTCAAGGTGACCTGTGGTACGGAGAAGTGAGGCAAATTCAGTTACAATTCTAAGTGCTCTGCAAACAATACAGAAGAGGAGTGAACTAAACATCTATGTATTTTGTAACCAAAAAAGTTAAAACCCTATTTCTTAACAAGAACCTATTTCATGATCCCATCCTGTCTAAGTAAAGGAAAGTGGCTTTTAGCCATTCACTATTCTACTCATGCAAATAGTATTGTGTCTTCCCCTACTATTCAAGGTGGGAGCTAAAGAAATAATATCTTAATACTGTATGCTGAAAAGTTAAACTTTGTATCTTCTGGCTAAAGCCAATAATTTCCTGTAAGGTTTGATTTCTATTTATACTGTTCTAAAACAAACCCTGATGAAATCTTTCATGGTGAGTATAATCTTCAATTTTGTTGAGGCTTGTGGGGATGTGTAAACAAGAAACTTCTGCAAAAACACAATTTTTAATATACATATAAATTAAAAATTTAATTTTTAATAAATCTACATGGTTTTTCTCAAAGGTAATTCAAAGTAATTGTTTATGCTTTATTAGAAAATGTGCATTTTGCCTTACTTTCTCTAGTAAAAAGCTTTGCATGTTGACAGGGCATGGAGCAAAGGGAGCACTGAAAAGATGACAGAGTATATGCAGGACTCACTGGTCTTTCATATGTAAAATTAGTTTTCCCCCAGACACTGGGAGTCTGATGCCTTTTGCCTCTCTCTTCTCGAAAACTGCTCTTAAGGGAAGCATCTCAAGCTCATTCACACTGTGGTATAAATGACTAATAAGGGCTACTGGTAGCACTAAGGAAAGAGCAAGTCCATGAAAAATTCTCTGTAGACTACAACTAAAAACAACAATAATTAAGTCATAAGCTAAAAAACTAGCTCTAATTTGGCCTTTTAGACATTGGGATAGGTAGGCCTTTATGCCTTTGCTAGTGCCAGGGAGAAAGTTTGCAATGCATCTTCCCCATCACAGAAGAGGTTTAGAAGTGTTGAGCTGCAAAGGTAGGGAGTATGTGTTAAGTACCTACCATTTGTTAGCTTCTTTACCTACATTTGTTTAATCCTTATGGTAGCTGCATTACGAAGACTTTATTATCACCCATAAACAGCTGGAGAAGTGAGGGCTCAAACAGATGAAGTAACTGGCCAAAACTGGGAAAGTAGTGAACTGGGATTCTTTCTAATTCTAGAGGCTACGCTTTCCACGTACTTCCACCCATTGCTGGAATTCCTTTGGCAATGTCCTTGATAGATAGATAGTAAATCAGACTCTGCTTTAATATTTCCACAGATTGGAGCCTTGAGTTAGTACTATGGGCATGGGAGTTTAATTGATGAGCACCTGATGAGACCAGACCATTAGTTGTGCCCCTAAGCAGAAAAGGCTACTCAACTCAGGTGGAGGGTTTGAGGTGAAGGCAGAAAACACACTTCTCAGCCCCCTGCACGTGGGCCCATGGTGTGCGGGTTTCAAGTTGCAGATTAAATATCCACTACATGTAAAATTCCTAACATAGGATGCTCATTACATGCTAGCTCCCTTACCCCTCGATCCTTCTGCTTTTACTTGAGCGTCTTTGTAGTATTTAAAAACAGCTGCTTTGTCCCCTCCTGGGCATCGTGCCCATGCCTTTCCCTAGCACGGACTACGGAACTCTGCCCATACATATATGGGACCCCGTCAATGTGTGTTGAATTAAATAATTCCTTTTAGGGGCTGAACTTCCCAAGATCTCTCATCATTTTTCGAAGGAGCTATGTTCACCCGTCGCTTTTTTGTGTACCCTCTTCTCTCTCCAAACATTTCAGGATTCTTTTTTTTTTTTTTTTAATTTTATTTATTTATGGCTGTGTTGGGTCTTCGTTTCTGTGCGAGGGCTTTCTCCAGTTGCGGCAAGCGGGGACCACTCTTCATCGCGGTGCGCAGGCCTCTCACTATCGCGGCCTCTCTTGTTGCGGAGCACAGGCTCCAGATGCGCAGGCTCAGTAATTGTGGCTCACGGGCCCAGCTGCTCCGCGGCATGTGGGATCTTCCCAGACCAGGGCTCGAACCCGTGTCCCCTGCATTGGCAGGCAGATTCTCAACCACTGCGCCACCAGGGAAGCCCTCAGGATTCTTTGATACAGAGCTCATCCTATTGAGGATGCTGAGGTGAACAGCCCAGCAAGCAGCCATATTTTCCTCTTGTGGTGGAAGGGCATCCTTCCAGGTCTGGACTTATGAGTAGGTAGCATCTACTTGTGTATTGTGAAAGATCCTACATTTTTTTTCTCACCCCATCAAGCTTGTACATTATTAGACAACCTATCTTTTGGCATATCTAAGAATGAAATAATGCAAGTACTTTTGCTAAAAGTAATACCTTTGATCTGTGCCCTGAAGAGAAATAGAAAGGGCAGAGGCCTGGGACACAGGATATGGAGGGCAGAGGGGAGTGGGCATTGCAGGAGGGAGGGAGGAAATGAGGTGGATGGAGAAATTTCAGACCCCACCATGTTTCCCACATGTGATCCTGCCTTCATGACTTTATGACCAAACTTCTCTCTTTGACAGAGTCACCAAGTTCGTCACTCTGTTTCTGGAACGGTTTTCAGATATGCTGGCTGTAGAAATTCTGGGGCTTTAAAATGATTGTTACAAAGTGTCCTCAGATCTTGGAATAGGTCTATTCCATATTAGGGAGCTTTTGAAACAAAAGAATATAGGGTAAGCTGGGACGAAGTGAGAGAGTAGCGCTGACAAATATACACTACCACATGTAAAATAGATAGCTAGTGGGAAGCAGCCACATAGCACAGGGAGATCAGCTCGGTGCTTTGTGACCACCTAGAGGGGTGGGATAGGGAGGGTGGGAGGGAGGGAGATGCAAGAGGGAGGGGATATGGGGATATATGTATATGTATAGCTGATTCACTTTGTTATACAGCAGAAACTAACACAACATTGTAAAGCAATTATACTCCAATAAAGATGTTAAAGAAAAAGAAAAGAATATATGGTTAGCATTTAGAGTTCTTAAAATTAGCCAGTTCTTAAAATAAGTCTGCTTTGCAGGGTGTAATTCAAGACAATTCTGGTCTACTACATTATTTATCTGGAGTTCCCAGAGACTGGTAGGACAACTATGAGATACGAGTGAGGTGAATGTCCTTGGCCCATCTCATTGATGGGGAAGCTGAGGCACGGGCTGATGCAGTCATGTGTCCTAGGAGTCAATATGGAGCCCAGTTGTCATGCCTCATGCACGTACATGGCCTTGGGTTTCCACTGTGCTTTTCCTCTAAGAGAGACAGAGTGTTTTTTCATCTGGACTGTTGCTTACTTATATAACTCTCCTTGGATATATATAGATATAGATAGATATAGATATAGATATAGATATAGATATAGATATAGATGGGGGGGGGGGAGAGAGAGAGAGGGAGAGAGGGAGAGAGAGGTGATCAACTCTGAATCGGCAGATGGGAAAACAGATGTAACACAATCAAGAGGTTCACCCAAGGTCACCTAGCCCATGAACACAAGAGCTAGGCTTGATATCTTGAGTTCAGTCATTCCTAATATACCAGTATTTAATGAAAATTAACTCATTTCATGTGAAAGTCCAAGAGAACTTTACTAATTTTATAGCCTAAAATACATTAGACAGTAGAGTGTCAGAAGATTATTATATAGAACAGACACAATTATGACAGGAAAATTTTACAGAAGATCTATTAGCATGAAGTTTTTGGACCTCTTCACCACCTACAAACACGTGCAAACCTCCTGTAACACCAGGATTCTGAGGTGGTTCAGCCATCTCTTCATGGCTCTAATGAACACGTTGGCCATGGAAAGCACTGTGTTTTTCCCTTAATACTTCTCTATTTTCTAGATACTCCATGAGACCAGTCTGTGACTCAGAGCAAAGGACCTAAAGGGAAGTGGCCCTCAAGAGACTTGGTAACTCTTCTCTCTCACTTTCTGTCTCGACAGCCCCCTGCCCTCTATCTGTCTTCTATCTGCTTGGTTCTAGCTTATGGCTTTGCAAAGCTGTGCCCCACTCCAAGCCTGGGACGTCCATGACTGAGGGTCCCACGGAGCTGGAGCTGTAGGTTTGCTGACTGATGATAGGCCAGAAGCCTCTGCTGGTCTCGGATGGCTTGTCTGCCAGAGCCATGGAGGGATGCTCTGTCCTCGGGCCCTCACACACTGGGATGAAGTAGTCTCTGTCGTCTGGCCCCTGCATCTTTCAGATGAGGAAACAGAGACCCACACGCTTGCTCACAGAATTCTGTCAAATGCTCTTTCTACCACAGCAGGACATCAGAGAGAACATCCATGGCCAACCCTACCTGCTTCTTTTATTTACTTATGATTTATGTCCAGTACTCTGCCTTTCATGGATCTGTACTTCTGCATCTGGGTGTTCTGTCACATTAAGAAAGTCCAAGGTTCTAAATCTGAACTGTGAAAGAACCAAACACGAGCTCTTATGTGGGTTCTTGCCCTGTGCCTTCAATGGAGCGTAGAGGGGCCTGAAGCGGAAGGTTCTCTCACTCCAAATACAGTTATGTGATGAGGACAAAAGATGGTGAAGAGCATTAACACTCAATTTAATCTTGGAAAAATCTAGTGAGATAAGGAAATTGTTCTTATTTTACAGGTGAGGAAATTAAGGCTTAGTATGATGGAACATCTTGCCCACAGGCAAATGTGTGGTGGAGCTGGATTTAGAATCAAACCTCTCTGGTTTCTCTTCATTCTTGTGCATGCTTTTGAACTTTTATTACTGCCGCCCATGACAATCTATGCTACTGTTTCGGATGTTTTACAAACTTACGTGCGTGGCTTCATAACTTGTATACCTTCTACAATTTGAAGGTATACAAATGTCAAAGACGTTTTTTGAGATTAATCTACTTGGGGACATGTAGATGTAGGTAATTCATTTTAACTGTTGTGTAGTACGGCAGGTGTATATATCCATTCGCCTCGTGAACTGGTATGTTGTTTGCAATGTGCTGCAATTACCAACCCTGCTGTTATGAACATCCTGTACAGGTCTCCCGGTACATGAGTTCCTCTTGAGTACATCCTTAGAAGTGAGTTTTGTGGCTTAGGACATGTCTATCTTCACCTTTATGTGCATTGTAACATTGCTCTCCAAAGTGGTTTCAAATTTATACTACAGGCAGCAACATAAGAGTCCCCATCTCCATACATTCACCAACCCTTGATACGATCCAACTTCTATATTTTTGCCCATTTGATTATGTAGGAAATAGAAGTTCACTAGCAGTTTTAATGAATTCCTAGTGCAGTTGATCTTTTCATGTTTACTGAACCTTAAGATTTTTCTCCTCTGGAAATTAATCTCAAATAAAAGATTAATTGACTGGAATTGCATTGAATTTATAGTATTCTGGATAGAGCTGACATTTTAAAATATTGAATCTTCTCACCCATGAATAGTTCCTCATTCATAGGTCTGCTTTTATATTTCTTTCCAGAGTTTTATAATTTACTTGGTATTAGTCATATATATTTTTGTTTGATATATTCTTAGCTACTTTATGGTTATTATCACTATTGTGAGTAGTACCTTTTAAAAATTATATTTTCTAATTGGTTATTACTAGGGTTTAAGAACAATATTGATTTTTGTATATTGATTTTACATTCAGCAAACTTGGTAATTCTCTTATTAATTCAAATAAGTTTATAGATTATCTTGGCTATTCTGTATAGATCAAGGCCATCAAGTTTGAGTGCCACTAGCCATATGTGTCTACTTAAAATTAATCTTAAATAAAATTAAAAATTTAGTTCCTCAGTCTTCCTAGTTCCACTTCATGTGCTCAAGAGCCATATATGACTACTGACTACCATATTGGACAACACAGATGTAGAACTTTTCTCTCATTGAAAAATGCACTATTGGACTGTGCTGACACAGATAATACTTTTTTCTGAGAATATGAGAGTTTTTATTTTCTTTCTTTTTAGTCCTTAAATTGTTAATTTCTTCTTATCTTATTATAGTGGTTAAAACCTCTTGTTCAATGTTATTAGAAGCTATAATTGCGGCATTCTTCTTCTATTCCCAACTTTCAAAAATCTGCTTCTGGTATTTTACCATGAAACATGATAGTTTCTGTAGGTTTTTGGTAGACATTCTTGATTTGAGAAAGGAAAGTCCTGTCTGTTCCTCATTTACTAAAACTCTCATTAGGAAAGATTGTTGAATTTTTTAAAAAATACCTTTCTACATCTATTAAAATAAGCACAAGGGCTTCTTTTCTTACCTGTTGATAAAGAAAATTACATTGATAAATATTTTTGGGTTAAATCATCATTACATTCCTGAGATTAATTCTCACCTACTCATGCAGCATTTAGTTTGCAGTGTCTTACTAAGGATCTGGACTATAATTTCATTTATTATATTGCCCTTGTCTAGTTTTATTACCAAGGTTATATTAGCTTCATGAAATGTTTTGGAATTTTTCCCTCTTTTTATGTTTTCTGGAACATTTTGTATAAAATGAGGATTATGTTTCTTAAAGATTACTTAGCATGTGAACTGAAAAAGGGAGAAAGAGAGAGAAAAAGAGAGAGAGATGTGTGAGAGACGGTTTCTCCAAAGCTATGTCTCATTTAGATTTTCTATTCTTAATTCCATTTTGGCAATTTATTTTTTTCCTAGGGAACTGTACTTCATTTCTGTTTTCAAATGTAGTTTTTCAAAATTGTTAATACTTTCAAAATTAATATAGTGAAAGCAGTAATTCTGAGAAGATTTTTCATAGTATTTGCTTACAGCTTTTAAAAATCTCTTCTGTACCTGTGGTGATGCCCTTTCTTTAATTTTTAATGTGGTTTCTTTGTTTTCCGCTTAGTAGTTTCTGCTTTGACCTTTCTTGTATTCTCCCATTGAGTTGATCAGCTTTCTTTGTTTCTCCCTTTTCTCCTCTGCTTACACTATTCTTTAAGTACTTATCCTTACATTAAAAAAAAATGTAATATTGCATTCACAAACTTTAAAGTGAATTTATATCTCTTTCCTTCTGAACAACACAAAAACTTTTTAAAAGCCTCATTGTAATCAACCACTCCATCTTATGCCATTGTTATCAATATTCTACTCTCATTTTTCTTAATATTAGTGTTTTTAGGAGTGAATACTTATTTAAATTTACTATCATTTACCGGTTTACTTGCTAATCATTACTGCATCCATTCATTACTTTCTTTCAGGTGCAATTTTCTTTGTGCAATAAAATAAACTTTCTTAAGGAAATTTTTCAGGAAGGGTGTGTGAGGGATAAACTTTCTCAGTCTTTGTTTGCCTATGTCTTTATTTCATTCTCAAGGTTCAATGATAAATTAGTTGATAAATTTTAGGTTGATGATTGGTTTTGTTTATCATTTTGCAGGTGTCATCCCAATGTCTTTATTATTGCTATTGACAAGTCTGTTACTGGTCTAATTTTTGTCCTTAATAACCTGCATTTCTCTGCCTACTATTACAAGTTTCTTTTTTTTTCCTGAAACTTCACTATGACTAGGAATGAATCTTTGTAGTGCTCAGGATTCATTGTTCATCTTCAATGTAAAGATTTGCAATTTTCACCAATTCTAGAAAATTCTCAGCTTATCACCTTTCCTCTCCTCCAGACTATTTTCTCCTTTTAGAATTCCTATTATATTTGTATATATGCTTGACCCTCTCACTTTTTTCTATATGTCTCTTAACCATTCTTTCATAAATCTATCTCAACCTCTCTATGATGAATTTTCTGTAGTGTTCTCAAATCTGTCTTCTGATTCACTAATTTCCTATTCAGTTATATCTAGTCTTCTGTTTAATACATTCATTAAGTCTTCAGTTTCATTAATATGTTTTCCTTTCTAGAAGTTCTATTTGGTTCTTGTACTTAATTGCTTTTCTTTTCCCTCCTTATGGGTTTATTTTTAATCTGCTTAACTTACTAAAGCCTAACATATTTACAGTATTTTATGATATTTTACTTCCATCATCTCAAGTTTTGGAGTTGCTAATCATCCTGCTTATTTTATCCACTGTCTCATTCACAAAGGATCATTTCCTTTAGTGTTTTGTAAATTTGTATTGTAAGCTCTTCAGGAAGGTTTATTATTCAGTGTGGGAAATCTGTACGGCCTGAACTGTGGAGTTGCTCTTCCAGAACAGGTTTGCATTTGCTTTTGCTAGGGTGTCCAGGTATATCACCAACCAGAAATGATGACTGTGAGGTGGAAAACTGACAAAAAAGAAGACTGAAGAATGTGGGTGTGGTGGTAAAGAGCACTCACTCTAAAGAACAGCTCTCTACTCCCTTTCTCCCACATGGGATGTGTGACCATGAGTGACTAGGAAACCCCATGCTTTCTCTAAATGAGGCTGATCCTCTTCAAGTCCTGAGACCCTGAGTCAGTATTGGCTGAAGAAGGATTTTCTTGCGGGCTTCCCCTTATCGTCAGTGAACATGAAGGGCCAGACTAACTTGGGAAATTTCAGAGTTCCAAAGAACCTGGGGAGAAAAGTCTGTTCTGAGTCACTGATCTAAGGGCTGCAGACTCATAAAGCCAAATTTGATTCTGCCAAACAAAACTGTGCTTGTGATCCCTGAGTTTTAATTTTGACCCAGAAAACTTGCTATTTTCATTACTTTCAAAGGGGAAGTATTTTTGTTTTGTACTTTCCAGAAGTGGAGTCGCTTAGTTTTTCTTTAATGACCAAGTTTTCTGCAACATGTTCTCATTACTTGACAAGAAAGGAGAACATGGGATGAAAGCAGAAGCTGGCTCCTCCTTACTCATCAGCCTTGTGATGTAGATACGGCAAAAAGTGAGGCCTCCGAGGAAGGGAAGCCTCACAGAAGTGAGACAACCCACAGAACATATCAAGATGCTGAAAGAGCCCAGCAGTGACTCCATGCATCTAGTGGGCACCTTATTTCACATCTAAGGTAGGACTGCTACGTTCACTGACCCTGCAAAGCAAAGCAAATGCTTTAAAAGAAAATATGCCAGCAAAATATGCACCGCCCCCCCCTCAGCCATCTTGATAGATTGGCTGATATGCTCTAAGGTACAGGCCTGGGATGGTCAGCGAAGACCAAAAAGGACCCAAGGGCTTAGTCCCTCTCATCCTAGAATTGGCCCACATGGCTTAGACTCTGTGTAAAACTTTCTTAGCAGGAAACCTCCCCTCAAAACCTATCAACAGGTAATTGTTTAAAGAAATTGGGGTGCATTGCTGCAGTGGACTCTTATGCAGCCATTAAAGATAATGGGGCCAACCTTTAAATGCTGATATAGAAAGACTCGCTAAGCTTTTAAAGTGAAAAAGCAGGCAGAAAATGTTACGTATAAAAACTCCCATTTGTATAAACACACACACATATACACACATGTTTAACAGAATACACCAGAAAGTATCGATATTTGTTACCTACAGAGGATAAAATATGAAATCTGGGGTGGGAAGGACACGGATTCTTGTTTTTTTAATATTTACTTATTTATTTATTTTGGCTGTGCTGTGTCTTAGTTGTGGCACGTGGGATCTTTGTTGCAGCATGCAGGATCTTTAGTTGCGGCATGTGGGATTTTTAGTTGTGGCATGTGTACTTAGTTGCGGCATGCGAACTTTTAGTTGCGGCATGCATGTGGGATCTAGTTCCCGGACCAGGGATCAAACACGGGTGCCCTGCATTGGGAGCATGGAGTCTTACCCACTGGACCACCAGGGAAGTCCCATGAATTCTTATATTTTATCATATACCCTTTGTAACTGAAAATTTTTTAATGTTCATGTATATTTTCTTCACCTCTCTGCTCCCCACAAAAGAGCTCACTCAGCAGAATTTATCCCTTCCAAGTGATTTAGGGAGATGCTCAAACTGTGTTCTGAAGAACACTAGTTCTGCGAAATGCAGACAAGAACTACATGAAAGAAAATATGCTATCCTTCCCAGATATGCTTTGGAAACACTGGGTTAAATCAAGCTAAGTAGTTTTCTTAACTGTAGGAGTTATCAGGCCTTTAATCTTCACTGTAAATTTCTAAGAGGGGACTAGAATATACAGCTGTCCCCAGACTTACTTGACCACAAGCCACTTTTTTTGAGGAGCACCTCACAGAACTGATAAACTGTGGAACACACTTTGGGAACTGCAAGCCCTGGAATGAACCTAAGAAACAAATCAGTGCCCAAAACTCCTCCATCTTCAGTGATCTTCCAGATTGAGAGTGACCCGAGGTATACTTGACTTTGTTGGGCCACTCTGAATAAAGAGAGAATTGCCCTCAGCAACCCCCCATCCACACCCAGCACACTCAGCCCCATGGTTATCCTGATATGAACACACACACCTTAATCAATAATTATAGTTTCTTATTCTGGCCCTGGGATCGTGATCAAGCTCTTGTCCAAGCTAGCATTATTTGGGATGAGCTGAGGGAGGAGTGAATGCCTGGTGTAGATCAGAAAAGGAGAGCACTATTCTTTTCAGCCTAGTGGAAAGAGTGGAGTTTAGTCCTCTCATTTCTGAGGTCTGTGTTGGTTCTTGGTACTCTTTTCTATTTGGAGACCTATAAAATTGGCCATTTGCCCATTCACCTGTTTCTCAAATCTCAGATTCCTCTCTTTTGATGAACCTGCCTTAACATCATCTCTTTTGAAGTACAGCTGGTTCTTGAGAGGTGACTGATCACATTCTGATATTATCTCAGGCTACATGCCACCCAATACTTTATTTTTAACTGGAATGTCCAGATTTCAGTCTCGGTTCTTTGTGACCATTTTTGTTATGATTGAGAAAGTTTTATTTTCCAGTTGGAAAACTAACTGACTGGAAAGCCGTGCCTGAAGAGGCATTCTGTCCTAATAAAGAAACCAAGTAGCCCCACCAAGGTAGCAGAAGTTGTCTCAGGAGAAACACAGGACTGGGAATCAGAGAACCTGGCTCCCGATTCAGATTCTGCCACTTATTAGCTATAGGATTTTTTGTTAAGCCATCCAGTCTTTCACTTTTTAAATGAGGATTAAGTGTTGGGAGGAATAATGGAAGTAATAGAAGTGAGCATGCTTGGCCCACGGTATACAGGCTGTAAATGTTTGCTCATTCATCCACCCAGCGGCCAAAATTATGTGCAATCAAACCTGGGCTTTATCACTTACTGCCTGTGTGTATGTGAGGAATTCTCTTGACCTCTTAACCTCTCTAAGCTTTGTTTCCTGATATGTAAAGAGGAGACAGTTAAGAGGACCTGACTCATAGGGTCTTTGTGAGGATTAATGGGCTAATGTATGCTATTATACTCAATAAGTAGTATCTGTTATTGTTGTTCTTGTTGTTACTATTATCATTACATGTTCCAATGGACACAGTTACATAAACTAAATAGGTATATATAGACAGATGGAGTAGGAGGTGGGACTTCTGGTAACACATACCTACAGCACGGGCCGGAGGGACAAGGTTTGCAGAGACCAGTGTACTGAGGTTGGGATTTGTTCTTCCTCTCCAGTTACAAAAGACACAACACTTACAGGGAGAGGAGAGCCTGTGGCAGGCCCCAAAACGACTTTCTTCTCAAGAATAGGACTGTATTTTCGGTCTCCCTGTTACTACCTCCCTAGATAAAGCTTTGCCCATAGTTATTCCTTCACTTGAAGGTAGCCAACAATCCTTCCTCCAGGAACTGGGAGGCTGTCCTGCGTCTCAGCCCAGGTAGGTTATACCCATGGTATCTGTGGGGCCAGGAAGTCACTGGCCCCAAGATCTAAATGGGTTTCACTTTCTAGGACTTAAGATGGTACTCAGTAGCCCCAAAGCTTATTGAGACCAGTCAGGTAAGATATCTGAGTGACATGGGCATGGTGGAGTTAGGGAGGAAGTGGACAGTGTATGCCATGTCTCGGGGGGGCATCTGCCACCCAGACCGTCTCCACTGTGGCTAAGCAGGAATGGGGTAAGGCTTTATCAGATATTCCAGTTTTTCGAGAATGGTCAGTAATCCAGAGTTCTATGTGTAATTTTTCTATTTTTTTAGTAAATTTATTTATTTATTTTTGGCTGTGTTGGGTCTTCACTGCTGCGTGCGGGCTTTCTCTAGTTGTGGTGAGCAGGGACTACTCTTTGTTGTGGTGCGCAAGCTTCTCATTGCGGTGGCTTCTCTTGTTGTGGAGCACGGGCTCTAGGCACGCGGGCTTCAGTAGTTGTGGTGCACGGGCTTAGTTGCTCCGCGGCATGTGGGATCTTCCCGGACCAGGGCTCGAACCCATATCCCCTGCATTGGCAGGCGGATTCTTACCCACTGCACCACCAGGGAAGCCCAATTTTTCTATTTTTAAATACTGGTAACAATTTCTAAAATTAGAAAAAATCACCATGTGGGCAAAACAAAACACATCTTTGAGTCAATCCTACTCATAGGCTGTCTTTAGCCATGGACCACCAGTTTGTGACTCTGCCCTGAAGGTGTCCTTAACCACATTCTACAAAGACAAAATATTTTCACCAGAAAAGCGCAAATGGAGAGAGTGTGAGGGCTACTGTCCGATATCATTTGTTTACAGGAGGCCTGGCTATTAGAAATCTAAGTCTACATGCAAGATTGTGGTCCTTTCCTTTTCCCATCCTACCCCCTGGTAAAATTGGTTGAGGCAATAGGGTGAAAACAATTTTATTTCTGGCAATATCAGAAGATAAACCTTCATCTTATATTATCGTAGTCAAGTTCCTCATGAGGCCAATCTGTTATACACTCATGTGATATATTAATATATCTTGGATTTAATAGTATTGTCAGGTGGCTCAGTAATTTTGGGTATTAATCAAGTAATTCAAGAATTTGGGGAGACCTAAATGTCAAAATTTCCATCATCTAGTTAGTAAGGCTGAATTATAAAACCACATCCCCATGCACACTTTCCCTAGGCGTAAATACTTAAACCATTCACGAATAGCAGGATTATAACATAAAACGACAGGGAATCACTTCATACTGTTCTTGTGATTCTTACCAGTTCCCAGCTCCTATCTCTCCTACTGGTCTGTGAACTTTGGAGGCCCTGTGTCTGGTTTTTTGCATCCCTGTGACACTGGGCACTGTGCATGGCACTTAGAATTTTTTTATGTACATGAACAGGGAGGAATGGAAGAAGAAAAGTGAATGCCAAGTCCCAGTGAGAGGTATTTGTAGATTTGGAGATCTTCATTTTCCACAATTTGATTTTTTGAAAGACAGGCTTCTGAAGTACAAATCTGGACAAATGACTTATTTGGCTCAGGTACACTTGAGGGCTGTTTATGTAAGTGAAGGAACATGAACTTTGGACGGAAATGTTAATTTTAGGTTCAAAATGACCTTCTCACTAGCTATAGTCCTCAGGCAAATTACTTAATTTCTTTGACCTAAGTTTTCTTTAGATGAAAACAGCAGAGTTTTCCTCCCCCTTAGGTTATTATTGGGACTAAATGAGATTATTTATAACATATATATATCTATATATATATGTGGGTGGGTGGGTGTGTGTATACATATACACTCACCCACCTACACATAATACAACTCAGTTTATTTAAAATATAAGTGTTGCCACAGATATGACCTTTTAATGCTGACTTCTGTTTTATGAATATTTACATCATTTAATGACAAATTATCTACTGAAGAATACTTTTTATTCAAAATATATTCCTTACCTATTTCCAAGACCTGCAGCAACATAAGGTAAATTAGTCATACATGGTTCCTGTCTTGGGTCACATTGTTGCTGCCCACATGGCACATAGCAAACATGACCCAAACTGACATTACTGGATTAAAGGAGGATATTGGCTTCCTAGATACATTTTTAAAAGAACAATAGTAAATAAACACTAGCCAGGTGTGCTTTGGAGGTACTGGAGCAGTTTAGAATGGCCACCTGAGTTAGTTCTTTGGCTCTTTTTCAGTAAAATGTACTAACGGGGCACTTGGGGCGGAGAGGGAGAGGTGGAATTGGTTGACTTCTTGAGTCTTGGTGTTGTGAATAGGTTGAATGCTAAATAAGTGCCCTAAATTTTGGCCAGCTCCACAGGAAATCCACATGGCTTGTGGGTGTGGTTTGTAAGTGTAGAAAAGGCCTACCCCACCATTCTCTCAGCCCACTGACTCCCAGGAGTAGGCTGGTTTTGTCAGCATAGGGGGAGGAGTGTGATTTCTGCTGATGACTACAAGATTGGGAGACACTATGAGGAAAGAAAACGAGCAAAAGAGAACAAGAGAGGAAAAGGTTTAACTCTGCCTTCAGGTCTAGTTTTCCCCGGTGAGCACTTGGTCATCTAGTGGAAGTTGTCTCTGCAAGGGGAGCTAGAAATCAAGCAAGTAGAAATCGATAAAAAAAGTTTTGCATAAACTAAAAAGTTGCACTTAATCACCACCATGTCTCTTTGATCTCTGAGAAAGGAAGGGAAATGGGGCTGAAAAGAATTTTTCTCTAGGTCATGGGAAGCTTTAGAGAAAAAGTACAAGTGTTGGGTATTTTTCTGAACTAGAGTGATTGTCATCAGAAAAGCCACTTGTCCTGGCACAAAGAGCAGGGTCTACAAGGAGGCTTCCAAATGAGCTTCAACCTCAGTCTTTTTTCCTCAGACTGTATCTGGTCTACAGGGAGGCCTTTTATACTGGGTGGATGGTAACAGATGGTTGCTGCCTGGGCTCTCCAAATCCTTCAACATTCCCAGACGGCCTTTACTCTCAGTACGCCGATAGGAAAAATGGTGCCCCATCTCACTTCCTGTGGAAAACCCAGTGTCCTCCCTGAAAACTTCCATGAATTCTTGGGGGCACTGGTTGGTTCTGATGACCTCTTGCTCTGTCCAATATGTCATGGTTAGGAGCACAGTCCTCTGACTAAGACCTGGGATCAAATCTTGGTTCTGTCTCCTTTATTTTTACTATGTAACATTGGGAAAATTGCTTGGCCTTTCCCAGCCTCAATTTCCTCATCCATAAAATGGAGATAATAATACTTCCCCTTCAGGGTGATCACAAGTTAATGGGATAATGATGAAGTAATACAGGTAAAGCACTTAGCATGGAAGTTGGCACAAAGCACACACCAAATAGATGGTAGCTGGTATTTGTATTCCTTTACTCACATTACCCTAAACAGATGAGTAAAGATAGTCAACGTTTCATACAACCTTTATTCCAAAGTCTATGACAACGTTTCCCAAGGAGCTCCTTTCGACTTTAAAATTTTTTCAGGAGCTTTATAGGATAGAAACTGTTCTTTTAGTATCCATTAATTCTGAAAATACTGAAACAGAAAGGTAGATACAAGACATGTTAATTTTTTCCTTCTTTGGATAACGTTGATGTGCACAGGGAATCACAGACCTCTTGCGATAATTAGAAGGTTCCCAGGTGATCCCTGGCTCCAGGGTGCACGCATTTGCCAACATTTTGCTAAGTAATCCCTAACCTTCGCTAACTGCTTTTCTGAAAGGGCTCAGTTTTTACACACTCACTGAACAAATATTTTGAGTGCCTGTTTTGCACTGTGTTCTGTGCTCAGAACATCTTGGCTTTCACTTTAAAGGAGGTAGTATATGCAAAGGGGATTTGAGAAGGCTCAAATGAAATAAAATCTGTGGACTCATTTTTCTCTCTCCTCATCTCCAGCATTTCATTGTGTCCATTAATCAGCCTGTCATAGGGCTCATGGCTCAGTTGGGAACTACCCATCAGTCCCAAGTGGTATGTCTTAGAAATTACACCTCCCACTTTTTACATCTTACCCTCAAATTAACTTTTTCTCTTGAAAAGGCATTTTATGCAGGATTTTTTCCTGCTTGTTCAGATATTTTAATTTTTTTCATAAGTATTGTTTGAGCACGGAATACAAAGAAGCATGAGTGCCCTTGTGAACATTACAGCCTTGGTGGGGTGCCACAAGGCAAGGTGAAATAAAATGAAATGACATTGTAAAGACATGGCAAAATAAGCAGAAGAGAACTTTGAGGGCTTCAGTTGCCAGAGAAAGCCCTAGGGAAAAGGTAGCATTTTAGCTCAGTGTTAAGAATAGATCGGTTTTGATTGGGAAAAATGCAGAAAAGATATTCTGCTGGAAGGTATAGCATGAGCGGGTGTGCAGAGGTGGAAATGAGTGTCATGAGTTCAAAGGACTCAAAGTGACTGGCTGATGCAGAGACTTATGCTGAAGAACCCTGGGCAGAAAGTAGCTGGGGATTGTGAGGCAAGGCCCTGAGTACCAGGTTAAGGGGCGATTCCTTATGCTGGCAATTCCTGAGCAATGGGGGTGGGAGAGTATGTATGTTGTGCTTCATCTGGCATGGTCACTGAGTAGGGAGACACTGGAAGTGGGGACACTTGTCAGAGGCCACAGAAGAAGACTCCAAAGATTTGGGAATGATTGACTATGGGTAGCCAAGAGAGAGAAGAGGAAGGAATACCAAAAGATTCCAGAATGTATGGCCTGGGTGACTGGGAATGACTGGGGGTACCTCACTCACCAATCAATCTTTTATAGGAGTTCTGCCTTTCAAATGTCTTTCTTCCTTTTCTACTGAAATTCTTTCTCCCACTCCTGCCATGCAAGGAACCTGATAACAACAGTATTTACCCCCTCCTCTTTTCTAGTGTTGCTTTACTACCAAAAGCACTAAAATCTTGCCATCTATGCAACGACCTATCTTTCAAGAGTAATCACAAATACGCAAAACACCTTGAAGTTCTTGTCAGTTTCTCACTTCCCCTCTCCCCCAAAATTTTGATCTCATGTTTGGAATGAAATAGTAGCTATTTCTAATATCTGTCATAGATGTGTTTTCGCCCCCATTTTTATTGTCAGGCAGTGCATTAGTGGTTAAGTTCATGAGTCCCTTTGTTTTAATTTATTCACCCTGAATTGGGGTTTTCCTTTTGAGTTTATACCAAAGGCAATAATATCCTGCACCTATTATTGTCCTTTGTTGTTTAAATAGTGCCTTCATTAAGGTTATCCCATTTGAACCTTTACTGAACAATCCTATGAAACAAGTCTGGCAGGTATTATTTTTTAATAAATGAGCAAGCTGAGGCTGAGAAGTAACATGTTCATTTACACAGACACCAAGTGTCATAACTGGGAATAACATGTAGGATCTGGTTATTTAATTACTTCCAATATACTAGATGCTGTTAAAAGGCAAAGAAGTTTATTACACAATCTTAAGCGTCTTACAAAATTGCGAAAACCAGGCATTAATATGTGAACAGTTGAATTACATCCTGTGGTTAAGTGCTCCACTAGATAGCAATAGAAGCAAGGAGCAGAAGGTACATGATTAATTACCATGTCATACTGTGATGCACAAATAAGGGAGGACTGCCTACAAAATAGAAGACATTTGCAAACGATGTATCTGATAAGGGGTTAATATCCCAAATATGCAAAGAACTCATATAACTCAACATCAAAAAAACAAATGTGTATAGGACCTGAACAGACATTTTTCCAAAGAAGACATACAGATGGTCAGCAGACACATGAAAAGATGCTCAACAACACTAATCATCAAAGAAATGCAAATCAAAACCACAATGAGGTGTCACCGCACACCTGTTAGAATGGCTATCATCAAAAAGACAACAAATAACAAGTGTTGGCAAGGATGTGGAGAAAAGGGAACTTTCATGCACTGTTGGTGGGAATGTAAATTGGTGCAGCCACTATAGAAAACAGGATGGAGGTTTCCCCAAAAATTAAAAATAAAACTACCACATGATCCAGCAATTCCATTCCTGGGTATTTATCCAAAGAAAATAAAAACACTAATTTGAAAAGTTATATGTATCCCTATGTTCACTGCAGCATTATTTACAATAGCCAAGATATGGAAGCAACCTAAGAGTCCATCAATAGAGTAATGGATAAAGAAGATGTGGTATGTATATACAATGGAATACTACTCAACCATAAAAAGAATGAAATCTTGCCATTTGTGACAATATGGATGGACCTCGAGGGTATTATGCTAGGTAAAATAAGTCAGAGAATCTAAAATCAAAATACATAAACAAATATAACAAACAGAAACAGACTCATAGATACAGAGAATAAACAGGTGGTTGCCAAAGGGGAGGGTGGTGGAGGGATGAGTGAAATAGGTGAGGGAAATTAAGAGGTACAAACTTCTAGTTACAAAATGAGTCACAGGGATGAAAAGTACAGCATGGGGAACATAGTAATACTGTAATAAGTTTGTATGGTGACAGATGGTAACTAGACTTGTGGTGATCATTTTGTAATGTATGAAAAGAGTGAATCATTGTGTTTTAGGTCAATTATACTTTAATAAATAAATAAATATTTTAAAAATTACTGGGGAGAAATAAGCCAAAATGTTTATAATGTCTGTTCATAGGTAAAGGCATTGTGATTGGGTTTTTTTTCTTTATATTTTTATATATTCCTCATATTCTCTCTAAGGAGCCTGCACAGGATTTTTGGTCTTAAATAATAAACATTTTTAAAAACTTAAAAAAAATAAGGGAGGATTGTGTCCATTCCTGGGCTCCGTGCTTAAAAGGGGTGCTAACAACCTAGAGCTTGTCCAGGTGAGACTCCCTGGGAATCTGAGGAGCCCTAGGGATCAAAGGTGAAGGGACAAACATCCAGCAGAAAAGAACTCAGGGAGGACTTTTTGCTCCCTCTACTTAATGGAGTGCCTGGTGTATAAAAGAGGCTTCTTCTCTGAGGTCCCAAGAGTAAGCCAGGAGCTAATGAACAGAAGTTACAGGAAAAAAGGACTCCAACTTCATATAAGGGAGGACTCCCCAACCACTGGAACACCAAAAGTATTTAGAACAAGCTACCTGATGTGGTAATGAGCTCCCTATTCCTAAAGGTAACCAACATGGGCCAAGTTAATGCCTATTAAGGATGTTGTAATTTGTGTGCTATTGAGTTCAGAACCAAAGTAGTGCTATGGCTGAGAGGCAGCATGATGCAGGGTTTAAGAACGCAGGCTCTGAAGGCTGTACAGTGCTCACCCTTGGAACTCAGCCAAGCCACACAGAGACCATTTGTAGGTGTGTTGGCCAACCCACCAGCTGAGGCATCAGCTGACAGCTGACATCAACCACTAGACATGTGACTATGTGAGCCTTCAGATAATTCCAGTCTTTCAAGTTTTGAACCATCATATTTGATATCAAATGGAGCAGAGGTAAGATGCTCTACCAAACCTTGCCCAAATGACAGATTCACAAGCAAAATAAATGTTACCATTTTAAACCACTAAGTTTGGGAGTAGTTAGTTACGTAGCACTGAATAACCGGAACACAATGTTTATGTGATCTTCTGAATTGCCATTGATCTTCAAGGCCACTTACAGGTACTGAGTCAAGTAGAAGGAGATATTATTTGCCGAAAGGGGCTCAGGTGTCTTGGGCTAATGAGAGAAGAGAAGGCTCGATGAAACTATTGGGAGAATATGAATGAGAAATGAACGAAGACTTTTGGGGGCACAGTGAAGACAAGATCCATGGCTTTGTAATACCTTCCCTCCCCTACATGGTTTTGTGATTTTTTTTACCTACCTGGAGAAGGTAGGTGCTGGATCTTGGCAAGAAGGTGGAAGAGACCTTGGAGGTCTGTGGATGGCATGCATATGGGTGGTGTACTTGGGAAACACAACACCCAAGGAAACAGAATAAAACAGGATAAACTAGCATATTATTGCCCTGTTGGTATGTAAAGGAATCTTAGAGATTGTTTTCTAGATAAGGAAATCAAGATCAGGCATCTGGAAAACAACTAAGTATTAATTGTTCAGTACGGACAGTACAAGTGAATTTCAGAGAAAAGAGGTTAGGTTTAGTGAGAAGCATATGAAAGGGTGATGGGTCCAAAAAAAGATTTCTAGATAGGGAGACCAGAAAAACTGAGACAGGTTGGCTCTTTCTGTGTCTAAGAAGGGGGAAAGTATGGCAGTTCTTAAAGGTTAGAGCATGGAATCATGCTGGAAATTCTATCAGTAATACCATAAACAACAGTTCTCTCATTTTTTTAAGGAAAAAAAATTACAGTGGGCACACAGAAGAAGGAAACCAGAGTGGGTGACCAATTCCCTAGCAATCAGACCATGATAACATTAGTATATCCCAGATCTGCTTCCCTGGTGCTGTGAATGCAGGTGGGATGAAGCAGGCAAGGAAAGATACTAGCAGGCAATTACCTGTCTTCCTCATTGATTTTCAGGCTGTATGAATGTATTCAAAAATTAAGAAGCAATGATGTGAAGTTGGGCTGAAATCTTCTGAGTAACAATTGCTGACTAGGGTAACTAAAGTCCTTACCTTGTTCATTTCTCCTTCTGCTCCTTTCTTGCAGTGCACAGCATCAGTTATCCTCTCTAGAAAAGAACAAAAAAGCAATTTCAACATCTAGGGTAGAAGAGGACAGTATTAATCACAATGAAGTTTGACAGGACAGAAGCTTCCCCAGGTCCACTCAGGCCATTTAAAGCTTTTATGCCCCCTGTAGACTATCACAAGTGCATGAATATCAGACCATAAAAGAGGGAAGAGCTTATTTGGAAAGTAGTAATAGCTCAGGACTGGCCAGTGTCTAGATGTGTCTCTTCTTACCCCTGGTTGTCTACATCAGGTCATCTCAGCTGTCTGGAATGTTTTTTTCCTTCTTTCAGAAGATGTTACCAAAATGCCAGTTAGCTTGGAAGTTGTGCCAGGTGCATTTAATTGGCTGCAAATTAAAAAGAAAGACAGCAGTGTGGTTTTAATTCTGACAGTTATTATAACAGATAGGGATCCTAGAAAAAAATAATGTCAAGCCTAGGTGAAATTGGTAGGCTGTGAAATGAACCCAGGGGAATTTTTTGTTTTTTGAAAAGGGAAAAGGGAACATGTTCCTGCTGCAACTTTATTTAGCTCTCAGTGCAGGGTCTGGAGTCTGTGATTAACGTCAAAGACAGCCCTGTGCATGTGATATGCAGCCCCTGTGCTTCCCTTGAGATGTCAAGTCCTACTTCTCCCTACTGTCTAGCAGGTAGAGCTAAATCAATATACCTTAGAATCAGGGACTGGAGGGGATGTTAAAAGATCATCTAGGTAATTTCTCTGCCTTTAGGGAGGAGTAAACCAAAATCATTCTATATGTATTAAATATCCATTGTTTGTAAATTGTATTTCTCTGAAGGACTCCACAAATGGGTCCCAAGGGAGCTATTCAGAATTAATTCATCACTATCAGGAAATGGTTTATGTGCAACCTCTCATATTTCAGGTTCAGACTTCCTTTCTCATCCTTTTGTGAAGAGACATCCTTTTGTGAAGAGAGCTGGTTATTATCTTCCAGATAAGAAGTCTTCACATTCTTAATCTCTTGTTCCTTAAATACGTTTGTTTCTGAAACCTTTCTTCATATGCCCTTAAATAATATCCATTACTTGATGCTGAGCCCTCCCTCCAGTTGGTTGCTCTTCTTTAGTTATAAAACCCAAAATAGAACCTGTATTCTAGAAAAAGTTGTGGCTATTTGACATCTAAGAGCAATGATCTAATGATACTGCAGCCCAGAACTTATTCCTCCAGGGCCACACTGGCTCTTTAAACCACAGTGACAAAGGCTGATGGTCATTTGTTGCCCTGTTGTTTTCCTACCAAACTTGTATGTGACTGTTTCATCTTTCCCAATAACCCTCCCTCACCAAATGTTCCTTTCTTCCCCCCTTCCTTCCTCCTGCCCTTCCTTCCTTCCTTCCTTCCTTTTGAGGTATAATTGACACACACCATTATATTAGTTTCAGTTTTACAACATAATGATTTGATATTTATATATATTATGAAATGATTACCAAATTACTTGGTTTATAAATTCATACAAAATTTTAACACTGTGCAGTCTTAACAAAACTCATCCATAAGACAGATGCAGCCTTGGGACCATCATTTTGCTATCTGTGCACAGCTGGAAGATTATAATTTGATTTGTACGAGGCCTATGGCAGTCCAATCCATGAGCGTGCTTGAAAAATGCATGTTGTTACTCTGACTTTCCATTGTCTTTGATAGTGGCCATCTTCACTTACTTGTTGAGTTCCCTTTCATTCCAGGTCCTTGGATGTGGCTCTGTTGCCCAAGCTGTCCTCAGTCGAGGACGTCATGGAGGAATCATCACTATCAATACTGGATTTTCATTGGCAATAGTAATGGCCATTTATGTTGCTGGAGGTGTCTCTGGTAAGTAATAGAAATACTAATAATAATAGCTACTATTAACTCAACCATTCCAATGTACTAGCGCAGTTCTGGGTACTTTACAGACCTTAATTTTTCTAGATCTCAACAGTCCTGCAAGAATATGTATTTGATTCTATTTTTATAGATGACAAAATTTAAATGGCCAGCAAGTGGTAAGTGACTGGCGCAAAGGCAACATTTAGCAAAAGACAGAGATGAGGTTGGAACTCAGAACTGACTGATTCCTAAATCTGGCTACTGAATAGTATTCTTCATCTATCAATGGAATCTTTTACTAGCTCTACCCCACGCTTGGAAACCACTTCCCAGATACGCTGTGAATAGCCCAGTGAATATCATTCCAACAGAGGCAATTCCCTGGACCTTTATCCACAGCAATCAGAGAGAGCCTAGGTCATTTGCAAAATAGCTAGTGTGTTCATGGAGGTACAGGGCTAGTCAGAAGGTCTTGGTCCAATTCTGTCCTGAGTGGTAGGCTAATTAGAAGCCATTCTCAAGGTTCTGAGAAGCAAAATGAAATGATATTTAATACAGCCTGGGACCTTAGGAAGGAACTGTGGAAATGATCCACTTCCCAAAGGCTTGCAGAATCCTCAGCAGCCTTGTTTGGGGGCTCAGAGAACTAAGGCAAGACTGCTGGTGATAACGGAAGAAGGGACCCCCTGCATGCTGGGCACTGTACTGGGTGCTGTACATACTTTATCTCCTCTCACTTCTATGGCAGCACTCTGAGGCCAGTATTATTGTCCATTCTACAGAGAAAACTGGAGCTCCAAGGGATTGAGTAAATTGCCAGAAGTCCCACAGCTGGCAGAGAGACAGATCAAAGATTTGACCCAGGTCTATACGACAGCAAAGCACAGATCCCCATTATTATACAACATTTCCAGTGGTCTACTATGGGAAGGACAGTACAGGCAGGGCCTATGGGCAGTACGGTCCAGCTGGAGGATCCTGCAGTTGAGCTGGCTGGACTGGTGACAAGTACTGCCATTGGAGCACTAAAGAATGATTGTCCAGACCCCCACAGAGCATCCACGGGCTGGGCACTTGGAACAGTCATTTGCTAGCTGTCAGCCTTTCCATATCACAGGCGGACTCAGATCCTGGAGCAGACCAGGTTACAGATTCCCATACATGTGGTTTGTTTGGCATGAGCAGTGTTTCTGTTCAAACTCTTGCCGAGCCTTTGCTGTGATCCCAGCACTGTACTGCCTACCTAAGACACAAGAATAACCAGGGGAACACCCTGAATGTGCCAAGGCTTAATTACAGCTGCAGGCCTTGACACCAGACACAGAACACACTCCTGGCTTCAAATAAGCATGCAGGATGCTCTACTGCCTCCCCTCACGCTCCCAACTACATTCACACAGGTGTTGTTTCCACAAACCATTCAATATAAATGTAGGTATATTTTCAGTGATATTTTTTAAGGTGGAGATGTGGTTTTGCAGTATTTCACCTGCATAACACCCTGAATTAAACTTCATCAAATATTTACTTAGGATAAATTGGTCCCAGACCCTACCAATGTAGCTAACACCCTATACCACCAGCGCTGTCAATGTCTGTTTGCATCCATTGGTATATCTGGAGTCACGATAGGAGGAGAAGTGACAGGGACCAGCAGGAAGGGGAAGAGGGAGTAAAGGATGGTGTGGAGTCTTCCCATCCGGCCTTTAGACTGGGATTAAGCCCCTGCGCTCAGAGGAGTAAGGGCCACAATTGATGGGACTGTTTGCACTAGAGGCTGTTTCTGGGCGAGGCTCGGGAGCTGTCCAAGTTGTTTATGAGAGACTGTGAGATCTCAAAATGCAAGGAGAGCAGTTTCTGAGCCTGGCTGATATAAGGTAGCATTGAGTTGGAAAAGGAGCTTATCTCCCCATCTCTGTTTGGAACTGATATTCAGGCTCCCTGAGAACTGGGGGAAACATGCACAGACAACACACTGGCCCACTGATGACATCAGTGCAGACTCAGTATTGGCTTCAGCAGGCCAGGAACAGGAGAGGAAGACTGTGTAGGGGAGGTGACTTTCTCACAGTGGCTGCAGCTAACATGCTGGTTTGTGGGCATATGTGAGGCCCTCTTTGGGAATTCCAAAAATAACCAATGTATATTAGGCATAAACATAAATGGGATCCCACTTTGTGGTCCAGACTGGTGAGGTCAGCTGACATCTGGTTGTGGAACATAAAGCATTACCTTACTGCATGGCAGTTACCGCACCCTGCTCCCTTGTGAACTTGCCAATAGTCTGGCAATCCAATCTGGCCAATCAGAACTCATAATGCCCTAATTATGCACCATCCCCCACGAAGTGTTTACACTGCCAGCTTGTACCTAGACTATGGCGGTTGTTTTTGATGTAGTTTTTTTATAAGCAATAAAAATTCACTGAAAAATCAAAATAGCTTTGCTTAATGACAAATAAAATATTAAGATGATCTCTATCACAGAGTTGTCTGTGGGTGGTGGGGAGGAGACACGTCTAGGACAGAACCTTGAAAGAGTTCACCTTGCTCACGTAAGACTTTCATCTCAGGCCTCGGGGAATCCAGCTATCCCCCTGGGCTCTTTATGTGAATAATCTGATCATCACAACCACCTTGGCAGGGCCAAGATGTGAGTGCGGCCTTCCCTGACTCTAGCACTCATGTTCTTTCCACTACACTGCTCTGCTTTGTCCTTCAGGTAAGCCAAGTGATCACGCATCTCTGCAAGGAGAAACTCTCCTCGTTGCTTTGCAAAGCACCCTCCCGGCACAGCCTCTCTGACCCCCAAACAACCTTCCCTCTGTAGATCTTTGTAGTCTGAGCCATCTGAATAAAGACTTCTATTTCTTCAACTTTCATATCTTTTTTTTCTTCAATTTTTTAAATTGAAGTGCAGTTGATTTACAATGTTGTGCCAGTCTCTGCGGCACAGCAAAGTGACTCAGTTATACACATATAGACATTCTTTTTTTATATTCTTTTCCATTATGGTTTATCTCAGGAGACTGGATATAGTTCCCCGTGCTATACATTAGGACTTGTTGTTCATCCATTCTGAATGTAATAGTTGGCATCTTACCGGCCCCAAACTCCCAGTCCATCCCTCTCCCTCCCCACCTCCCCCTTGGCAACCACCAGTCTGTTCTCTATGTCTCTGAGTCTGTTTCTGCTTTGTAGATAGGTTCATTTGTGCCATATTTTAGATTCCACATATATCAACTTTCATATCTTGAAAACCTACTGAATGCCTTGCAGCATGTCAAGGTCAAGGTGAACAACAGTTTCTGCCTCAGGGTGCCTTTGAGGGGCTAAATAAGACCTACCTACAGCAAGTCTTATTTTGGAAGAGGAGCTTGCTAAACAGTAACTCTCCCATTGGTGGACTCATCTGAGGGGAGACATTTTTGATTGGAGGTGACTTCTTACATCCCCTTGTCCTTTCACAATGAGTTCCTCCAGGCTGGCTGGGTGGCGGCTACCCTCCAACCAGCTCTGGGAGAAGAGGAACAGGGCTGGCTCCAGGAACTTTCCACTGCCCTGGGTGCTCCCCTCTTCTAACCCCTGTTTCCAGCTTCCCTAGTAAGCTGTACTCCTGCCAGTCTCCAGAATTATGACTCTCTTAGATTTAAAAGTAAAACAAAACAGGTGATGTGTGTGTAAGGCTTCAGGAAGTCACCTGTGCTTTGATATATTGGCATTTTCTTGTTCATATTAGCCCCAGAGTGGCAGAGGCAGGTGAAGAAAGGACCCTCACGGTGTAGTCAGCAGTCAGAACCCCTCCCCATTTCAAGCCCACTTTGGCTTAGAGACTCAGAAAAAGCATAGCTTTCTTCACGGACAGGGGAGAGGGGGGAAGGCTTCCCAAAACAAGCTCACCAATAGGTTCTGTGGGGGGTCAAATGGCAGAGTGTCATCATCATCATCATCACTCCTTTGTTTACAACTATTTCCACAACCCAGAGGTCCACATTTCAGTGTGGTCACATTGACAGTTACTCTAATCCCCCCCTCCACACTAAATGTCATTGGCAAGCTTCATGTGAGTGCCCTTCATCCCTAGGAATCAAGCCCATATGCTCAAAGATGATCTTTGAAAAATTTTTCCCTGCCTTCTAAGGCAGAGAAACCTTTATAAACTTGGTGAAGAAGGTCTAGAAAAGAACATAGGCCCAAGAGTTCAAATAAACCTGAATGTGAATCCTAGACCTACCACTTATTAGCCATGTGACCTTAAAATGTTACTTTACTTCTGTGCCTCAGTTTCCTCAGCAGTTAACTGGACTAGTACCCACCTCACTGGGTTCTTAGGAGGATCAAGTGCATGTAATACCCCAATGACAGCATCTGGCAAGTGTTCAATAGGCATTGTTTTTATTGTTGTTACTAGCAAAGCCAGCTGGGGATATCAGTAACCTACCCCAGAGCAAGCCCTCTACCTGACCTTGCAACTGGGTTAGAATCAAAGAAGCTGATTTCTCTAGTCAGAGTTTAGGCTGGAGTGGAGGAAGTGTCGCTCCATTTCTGTGTGTGAGATATACATCGTTTATGCAGAGAAACTACAGAAAATCCACTCAGACACTGTGACTACCTCAAAATCAACTGAGCCCCTTACCTCAGTGAGAGGCACAGCCCACAAAGGAAGGGCCATTTCCCCTTAAAGAGATATCTCTTTTCAGTCCTAAGACTGTTTCTGTATCCTCTGGACATGGACTTAGAAAGGACTAGATATAGATTTAAATCTTACATGTATATAAGTATATTGACTTAAAAATATACTGAAGTTAACGGTTTATATCAATCTCTTTGGGGTTATTGCTTTATAGTTAGGCAAAACCCAGTAGATAGATACAGATAGATAGAGAGAGAGAGAGAGAGAGAAAATGAGCCACTTGAGTACAAGTTTCTTTATATATTTGACTTTCTTTTGAGAAAGCTAAAATTCCTAAACAGTGTCTAATGATGCCACGGGGATTATTAGTCCTCTCTTCCTCTCCACTCAAACACACACACAGACACACACACACACACACACACACCTCTGTCTCCTCACATACAGTTCCTCACCTAGAAGGCTGAATTCTGCCTGCAGTCCCTAGATAAGGTTTTCTTCACAATAATTCTCCCTGGCTGGCCTGCCCTCTGACTTTCCTAATCACCTTATCTTCCTTGCAGGTGGCCACATCAACCCAGCTGTGACTTTTGCAATGTGTCTTTTTGGACGGATGAAGTGGTTCAAATTCCCCTTTTATGTGGGGGCCCAGCTCTTGGGAGCCTTTGTAGGGGCTGCAACCCTCTTTGGCATTTATTATGGTGAGTAGGGCCCCTGAGTCCAGAGATTAGGGAGAGCTGGTTATAAGTTGAAAGTCAGAATTACTTGTAGGAAGAGGTGAGATGAGGTAAGAACAGGAAACGTTTTACACTTGACAGGCAGTTCTAAGAGTCCTAAGTTCTAAATAATGGGGCCAACATTATCATCAGGGCACATTCAGGAAGCCTCTTAATGAAAATGGTCACAACTTAAATGGAGGGCAGAACTTAAAGGAAGTATATTTTTAGACCTAACCAGCACTACAGTGTGAACAATGCCAAAGTAAGCAATAGGCCACTGGCTTCTCCATGGCTTTCTCTGATTTGGCTGGGAAGGGAGCCGTTGACTTGTGGCAAGGAGAATGATGAGTAAGTATTTAAAGAAGGAATCTGGAATAAAGTCTTTGAAGGAAGAGGCATAGCAGAGAAATGGGCTGGGTGGGGAACCTCTTCTCCCTTCCATCCAATAGCCAGGGCTTCCATTCTGCAACAGTCCTGGGGGAAACAGAGTACTGATGATCAAAGACCCAGACTTTAGTTCCATGTGAACTAAGTACGAGGCTGTGTGACTTCAGTAAGTCATCTGACCTTATTGGTCTCAGTTTCCTCCTCTGGAAAATAAAGGAATTGAACTAGATGACTTCTTAGGCCCTTCAAACTAAAAAATCTTGGGGTTCCATAAAATCAAGTGTTAAAGTAGTTCCTTCTATCTAACCCAAGGTGAGTCTTAATACTTTATGACTCTCAAACTGAAGCCCTTAGGAACTAGAATTTATGAGCCAAGCCTGAGGGGTACAGTGTGGAAATGTACTCCCACAGAGTATCCTAAGAATTAGAGTGCAAGAAGACTAAAGGATTACTCAAGACCAGACCAGAAACCTAGAGAACCAGCTGCTGTGGCCAGAGAGGCCTGGGGTGGTGCTGGCTGTGTCGGGGACTGCTGTATTCCTTGTTCTAAGGGCATCTTCACTGTACCTTGATGCCCTCAAATTCTGGACTGCTATTAGGGGTTACTGAGAACCCTCTGGGAATCATGAACTCTGCCTAGAGCAAGTCCAAGCTTCACTTTGGCTTTTAGTCAATCTTGAAAATTCCAAGAATTCCCCTCAAAGAAAAATGGTTCCCAAGACCCACTGGATAAGGATTTGGCTCAAACGTGGAGTGAACCATCAAGGGCAGCCGGGACTTTCTCAGCTATCCTGGAAGTTCTCTGGGTATCTCTAAAGCTACCATACTGTGAAGTGAAAAGAGGCAAATGATATGGATCTGCCTAGCTGAACCTGAGGGTTCTCCTGTACTTGTTCAGCACAAGACCTGGCATAGGCCTACCTCCCCTCTGCCCAGAGGACACTAACATGCCAGAGCTCTGTCTTCCATAGATGCATTTCTGTCTTTTGCTGGTGGAAAACTGCTCGTCGTGGGAGAAAACGCAACAGCACACATTTTCGCAACATACCCAGCTCCGTATCTGTCTCTGGTGAATGCACTTGCAGACCAAGTAAGTGTACATTCAACAAAGACCTAACTTTGGTGAAAAGACATAATCTAATAAGGGGGATGCATAGGAACATTATAGGCCTATCAGAAAGGAAAGGCTGTGTTTCCAAAGTCAGAGGTCCCTACGCATAACCCAGGCTTTGTTGACAAATTCCTGCCCTTGCCAAAGTTGATACCACTAAGGGTTTCCTGCCTCCTCTTTAATACATACACTTGTTCCACATCAGTCAAGTTTCAGAGAAAAGTGCATGACTGGACATTTCAACCCCTGTAGGGGCAAATGGGGTTTGTTCCACCTAACTGTCTCTTTTGTGCACATGATCTAAACGTAGAGGCCTCAAGAAAAGACATTGTGATCTCAGTTCAAGGACTGTGAAGTGTAGTAGTTGAGCTTAAGAGTATCACAGGTCTTCTGTGTCTCCCCACGTGCACAGGTTTATCCAGACTCTCTAGGCAGCTAGAAGTGTCTCTGCCTTAATGACATTTAAACAAGCTGCATCCAAGCATCTGTCGTGTAGCCAATAGCACAACTATTCTGGTCTAAAATCACTTGCCTTGTTCTTATCCTGATTCTTCTGCTTATGAGCTGTGTGCCCTTGGGCAAGTTTCTTAACCTCTTTCTATCTACATTTCCTCACCTGTAAACTGTGAATAAACAGGATTTATCTCACCGATTGGTGTGAAGTTCTAATGAGAAAAAGCATATGAAGTAGCTGGCACATAATAAGTGTCTGGTAAATAGAAGCTATCATTTAGCTGTTAAAGTAAAATAACAGTTTGGAAATTTTAGAAACTAGAGAGTGGGGAAAATACCCACTGTACCACACCACTTCAGAATACCTGCTGCCATTGTTTGTATAATCTCTTACAACTTGTTTTTATGTTGTTTTCAAGTATAAAATATAATGCACATATTTTTCTTAATATCATAAGCATTTAAAAATGTTACCAGATAGCTCTTGTATTTGTTTGTAATGGCTGTATAATAGACTATAGAATGGGCACTTCATAATATAGTTAGCCCTTTCCCTATTGATGTGGACTCCAGTTTCTCAATACTATAAATGATGCTTAATTATTTATTTGCATATTTGCTTTATGATGTTTCCATATGTTAGATTATTTCCATGATGTGGTTCTCAAAATATCTAACTGGGTCAAATTCAGTACATAATCTTATGGATTTTTTTAAATGCATGTTGCTAAATTACTGATGAATTGCCTTTCAAAAGTGTAGTATGTGCTTAGTTTAATTAGGAAAGCCTGAGAGAAGTGGTATCAGTTCCCTAACACTTGGTATTGTTTGCACTTTTTTTCACTGTGAATCAGTTTTTCCCTCTTATTTGTTTCTTAAATCTATTTTTCTTTTATGAATTTTCTTTTCATTTCCTTTGCCCATTCATCTATTGATGTCTCACATTGTTTTTCTCACCAATTTGAATGAGCCCCTTTGTTCATTTTTCCAGCCTGTAGCTTGCTCTCCATTTAGCTGGTAGTAGCTCAGCAGGATAGTGTAGTAAAGATAACAGTCTCTAGAGCTGAACTCTCTGGATCCACACCTGACTGTCACTGACTGTGTCACCTTGGGCAGGTAACTAATCTGTAAAGGAGAATGATATCAGCACCCATGTCTAGGATTGCTGCGATAAGGGTCTGGCACAGAGTGCTCACCCAGCGTACGTTACTTATTACTAGGTTTGTTTTTAATGAGAGTGGGTGCATTTTGAGGTGGGCAAGGGGGAAGAATATAAGCTAAATCCCTTGTACATTTTCTCCCTCCCCAGGTAGTGGCCACCATGTTCCTCCTCATTGTCATCTTTGCCATTTTTGACTCAAGAAACTTGGGAGTCCCCAAAGGCCTACAGCCCATTGTCATTGGCTTCCTGATTGTTGTCATTTCTTCCTCTCTGGGAATGAACAGTGGCTGTGCCATGAACCCAGCTCGAGACCTGAGTCCCAGACTTTTCACTGCCTTGGCAGGTTGGGGGTTTGAGGTCTTCACGTAAGTAACAACGGTCAGGGAGGAGGGAGGAAGATTCACACTGTGCCTCAATGGGGAAGGCTGTGCTTTGACCTGGAGATCCAAAAGAGTGCAGATGGGAGGGTGAGGTTAAGTGCATCCTCATCGTAAGTGTGGAACATATCACTGGTGATTTATGATACGGGGTGTGTGTGTGTGTGTGTGTGTGAGAGAGAGAGAGAGAGAGAAGGGGGAGGGAGACAAAGAGATAGACACAGAGACATAATCAGAGACAGAGAGAGAGACAAAGAGACAGAGAAAGATAGAGAGGCTCTAGATAGATTCAAAGAGATAGGTTTGTCCTATATAATAATAATAATAATAATTTCTCAATTGGTATATGGTTTTATGTGACTATTTTGGATGTAGAACTTGTCTACATATTCACTTTGTGACAAAGGGGTAGAATTTCTATCTTCTGATACTACTATAGGGCTCTTTCTAGTGGATCATGCTAGCTTCGCTTCATTCATTCATTCAACAGATCTTCCTTGATCACCACCTATGCTGTGGTCACTGTGCCAGACAAGGAAATTTCAAAATCAGATAAGACACTGGCCTTGAGCAATGTAACAAGTGCTCTGGTAACCCTTGAAACAAAGTACTAAGGCAACACAGAAGAGGGAGTGACTAGCTCTGCCCAGGGAAGTTGGGGGAGGCACCACAGAAGAAGTGAGTGCTGAGCTTATTCTTTTTTCTTTTTCTTTTGGCCATGCCATGTGGCTTTCGGGGTCTTAGTTCCCCAATCAGGGATCGAACCCTTGCCCTCGGCAGTGAAAGTGCAGAGTCCTAATCACTGGTTCTTGAATTCTTAAAGCATAAGAAATTCCTGGCAGAACAGGCATCAAAGAGAGCCTGTGCACAGGAAGTGGCAAGACCCCGTGCCTTACACCTCAGAACGTGCTGATGAAATATGCCAACTGCTGGTACCAAGCTCCCAAGACAAACTTTGCCCATTAATTCCTTCCCACTGTCCCCCCACTAAAGTCATGGTGGCCAGTCCTCATCCACTCATCACATCTCTCTCTGGGAAAGCCACCCACCTTTGTTCCCCAGGACACAGGGCTCTAACATGGAGAAAGAGAAGCAGGGAAAACATGTGTGAGCAAATTTTAGTTTAATGTCTGCTGTGAGAACAAAACACTTGAGTGTCCCTAATGCTGACCTGTATATAGTTGTACACAAGTGATGACTTTATTTAAGGGTTTGGATTGCCTTCACCATCATGAAACACAAGCTACTGAAATCACTGACACCATTCTGATCACCACCACAGACAGCATTAGCATTACGCTATAGTGTAAGCATCATGAGGACAGAGCCCTTGACCATGTTTTCACTGCTGTGTCCACTGTGACTAGGATGGGGCCTGGCGCATAGAAAGCCTCAATAAAAGCTATTGAATAAAAGTATGGATAAATGCTATGTGACACACATGTCCTAGGAGATGAGGGATAAAAAAGAATCAAGAAACATTTCCTATCTTTAAGAAACGAACAATGCAGTGAATTTTCTAGAGCAGTGGTTCTCAGCCAGAGGTGATATTGCCCCTAGGGACATTTGGCAATGCCTGGAGACACTTTGGGTTGTCACAACTGGGGAGGGTGGGGGCAGATGTCACCAGCATCTAGTGGTAGAGGCCAGTAGAGGGATACTGCTAAGCATCTTACAGTATCCAGGACAGATCGCCACAACTAAGAATTACTCAGCCAAAAATGTTAAGAGTGCCACAGTTGAGGAGCTCTCTTCCAGAATGATCATACTAGAACGTGAAAAGGTTGAAGAAAATGACAACTAGGAAGGATCATTTGTATTCTTCCAATGGACTGTCAAAAGCATACGTTAAAGATCTCCTTATTTCCAAAGCCCAGAATTGGCCCATGAGTTTCCTTTAATCCCAATTTCCTGAGGTTCACTCCAGGAGACCACTGCCCGCACCATCAAGACACCTCTGTGAGCTTCACACAGACACCGAGAACAAAGGTGCCCCATAGTGATGTGACCTCTATTTGAGCCCTGCTTGGTGATTCACCCAAAGTTCTAAGAGTGATGGTGGTTCTAAAGAGGTAGAGATCTTGCCTGTTTTCTTTGCTTTGTTGAGTATATGGCAGGAGACCATGTCTGTGGGAGAATGCTGAAATCACCTAATGCCAAACTCTGAGCACCATGTTCCTTGTTAGCATCAGGGTCTTTTCCCCTCATTCATGCATTCATTCATCCATGCAGCTACCTGATTTCTTATTCAAGGCCCTGTGCTAAAGATGCCCTTCACTGTTGTTGCCCTTCACTGCTTTATTTACGTTCTATTTCAGAGTAGTGAGCATAGGCTCTTACACAGGTTGAAGCTGTCAAGTGCCATTAAAGAGATTTGACTAATTAACTCCAAGAGTTGAGAGAAGGTTTGTAGCTCCAAATTTGAGAATTATGGGGGTGGAAGTAGGGGCATTTTGTAGTATTTGGACATGCTTAAACAGGGGACAGAGAGGATATTTCAGGCAGAGAGGATTCTGTATCCCAAGACAGAATGTTAAAATAACACATGATCTAGTTTAGTTGGAAGGGTGCGTGAAGAGGCTTGGAAGGGCAATTGTTTCAGACCATTAGAGGACCTAGATTCCCAGAACGAGACTTTGGGGTTTTTGCTGCTCCCTCTTCTGTAGGTTATAGGGAGCAACAAAGGATTTAGGGCAGAAGTTTGACATGTTTAGAACTTCAATTTAGCAAAACTGATCCGACATTATTATATAGAACAGATTAAAAATGAGTAGAGGCAGCAGAAACCAGTTAGGAAATAGCTAGACTGACTGATAATCCTCAACCAAAAAGTTCCCAAGGAAACCTCTGAGGGATAACAGGACTCCAAAGTGTCCCTAAAGTGTCCCATCCTTTCAGGGTTCTACATCCAAGCTAAGCATCTCAGGGGACTTTCTAGTTTGGATCCACACCCAAGGTCTCAGATAAAGCCGAGACTGCCTTGGATCCTCACTTGTCCCTGCACGGCACGGAGTGAGGATGACAGCGGGAGCGGGGCTCCAGCAGGTCTGACAAGGGCAAGACAGACCCTGGCTGACTCTTGCTTTTCCCTTAAGTATTAGGATGTAAGCAAGTGGTCTTCACTAATTCACTTTAAAGTGTTGATAACTTAGTGGATGAAGGATCTCAGGGGTATTGTTAATTTTTAAAATAGTTTAACCAAAGGAATGAATCCCTGATGATGGTACCGTAAGCAATTAACACAGACATATTTCTGGCATCCCCCAAATCACAGTGTGCAAATGACCTTGTTTACCTGTGAGGCCAGGCAGGGAACCGCATCAGAGCTCCTCCATTTAAGCCTTGTGACCCTGGTGCAACACATCCAGCTCAAGAGGGTCCAGCCAGTGAAAGGAGGACATGTGTGCTGGCAGATATCTTGGACCCTAATCTGTTAAATGACAGTAAGAGATTTGCCACAAACCAGTGATGGAAGTGATGGACCAAATAAGTGGCTTAACCTTGCTTCGTGTGCTTACCTGAAGAGAAGGCTCCTAGTTCTTTAAAGCCCAGGTGCCTCTCATAGAGAATTCCACCTGGATTTGGAGGCATGGGAAAGGGCGCTGTGAGAACAGCTGAGTGCAGTGACCTCTTTCCAGTGCAGTAAGAGTGACATCTGCCGGCCACTGTGCTTAATCACGGTGCTCTTCCCCAGAGCCTGCGTTTATGGTCTTAAGATTTATTATCTTATTGTGAGCCTGCATTGATGATACAAGATTCAGGATCTAAGAAAGTGCTTGGATGATACAGGTGGAAGGGACCACTGTTCAGATGGAAGAATGAAGCTCAGAGATGAGGAGACTTGCCCAAAGACCTTGTGGACCCTCCTGAGATTAGAACTAAATCTCATGAATTCTAGGACAGGCCCCCTGTTCTGTGCTTATTTCCTTTATTATCCTTTCTAATAAAAAACTGATACAAACAAAAGGTCCCATGGAAATATGTATAGTTGTTAGGAATAAAAATAAAAATAGCAGCCATGAGTCCTTCCCCCAAATAGAACACTGTGAAATTCCCATGCGTAGTTGTGTTCCTCTTGTTTCCTCTGCCTCCTCTGCATTACTCTGAATTTTTTGTTCATAATTATCCTGCTTTTAAAAAGTTTTATCTCAAATGCACATATCCTTAAACAACATATTGTATAGTTTTACTTGCTTCTGACCACTCATGGTCCTTTCTACGGAATTATTTAAATGGATTTTCTATCTCCAAAAGAGATGGTGACAATTCGCAAAGGCACCTGCTTTCTCTCAGAACTATACCTCCAATACAATGTGCTGACATTGAGGATTTCTGGAGGGGAGAGGGAAACATGGCAGAAAGTCCTTATCAGAGAGTAAGTTTAAGTAAGCTGTGACCTCAAAATATAAGTACTGAACTAAATTATATTTAGTAGGTAATTCATATCTCTACCTTTGATTTTTTTAAATTCACTTATTGGCAAATGTTTCCTGATTGTTAATTTTGTAATTGCCCTCATATACCAATCATGTCCAGGAATCTCTCCACATCTCCCAACCATTCATAATCCCCAAGACTCATTATTTCAGTTTGAGGGGAAGGCAACTCCTGAATAATCGACCTGAACTTTCCCTAAATGCCCTCAATTGTAGCCATGGGTTCGGGGACTATATTTTCTGAAAGGAAAATAAACGGGTCATTTCTCTCACAAGTACTAATAGGAGAATGGAATAGATCATCTGAAATCAGGTATACTGCAAAATCTAGGATGATGGTTGCCAAGCTACAGTGAGTGCCCTTATACTTAGCTCTTGCTGATTTAAAAGGGAGTCATGAGCATGAGAAATGACCAGCTGGTTAGTGAATAACTAGCAGTAATACCAGGAAGAAGGCCAAGTGGTGTATCACTAATTTCTTTGTTTGATTTCAGAGCTGGAAATAACTTCTGGTGGATTCCTGTAGTGGGCCCTTTTGTTGGTGCTATCATTGGAGGCCTCATCTATGTTCTTGTCATTGAAATCCACCACCCGGATCCTAACCCAGACTGCGAGGAAGAACAGCCAGAGGACAAACCAGAGAAACATGAACTTAATGTGATAATGTAATAGCACGCTCAGTTCTGGGTTTACAATGGGCTACCTACTGGGCCTTACATTTCACAAAGCACTTTCACACACATTATCTAATTTAATCCTTATAGTCACTGTCTGGGGTAAATATCATGCTGCTCATCTTTCAAATAAGGAAACAAAACCTCAGGGAAGTTGAGTTGCCTAAGGTCACATGGAAAGTTGAACATCACTGAATGCATCCTATACCTTTCAGAAGATTAATAACTGGATGAAAACCTTGGCCAGCCCCTCCTGGCCGGCCAGAAGTGGGACTGGCAGCTGCCAGAACATGTACACCTTCTGGGCATCATTCTTCTGGATCCTAAGTTACGAAGACCGCCATTGTCTGGTTTTATTCCCACTGTTACTGAAGCACTAACAAAGGAAAGAGGTAGCCATTAGATCATATTTTTCATCTGCTGAAGAACATTATCAGAGGCCTCCCTTCCTAAGCCACGCTTAGTCTTGCTAAGTCTTGATCTTCCTTCCCTGTCAATTCCAACACTGTACATTCCAGGAATTTCCTCTTGGTCAGGCTCCTCCCTGTCACTTTGGTCAAAAGAGTCTGTGAATTACAAGCACCAGAGAAATTGCTCTACATCAAGTGATGCACCTTCAGTCAAACTGTTATAAAGCTCAGAATTCCCAGAGTTATCCAGTTTCTCAACTGCTTTGTGATGATAACAAAACAACAAAAAGCACATGTGAATGTCTCCAGGGGCCTATAATAGACTGTAATAGACTGATATATGGAATTTTTTATTTCTCTGAAACTACTTGGCATTTCCTATTTGAAATAAATTTGGGGTGAGGTTTTTTTTTGGTGTTTTAATAAGTATTAAGATTGCTACGTACACTTAGTTCAGAGGTTGTCTGTCCTGTCTACAAATTGAGATCTCTGGGGAGCTTTTTAAAAAATGCTAATGCTCAGTTGGTCATTGGTAAACATCTCAGGTGATTCTAATGTGCAACCAGTGTTGAGAACACTGACTTGGTTAAAGTACATGGGTATCCTTGAGAACCATGTCTAGTGGTGACCGGGTAATTCCTGGTAGGATCCTCAGTTTTGGGATGCTCAGGGATTAGAGAGCAGTGGTTCTCAGTAGGGGACAGTTTGCTCCTTCACAGTCCTACCTATTACCTCTGCAAGGGGACGTTTGGCTATGTCTGGGGACATTTTTGGTTGTCACAACTGGGGTAGGAGCATTTCTAGCACCTAGTGGGTAGAAGTCAGAGACGCTGCTAACCATCCCACCACGCACAGGACAGCCTCCCCTGCAGTAAAGAAGTATCCATCCCCAAATGTCTACAGTGCGGAGGTTAAGAGACCCTGGATTCAAGAAAAGAGGAGTAAGAGAAGACACTGAAATCCTGTGCCCTGATCCAAGTTCTTTCAAAAACAGAGATGCCAGATGAGTCAGGGGCAGACCCTGGGGATGGATTATACTTCTTAGAGCAAGAAGTAATCCCAAATTCGAGTTTTCAGGTTGGACTGTGGAATCTGTGATCCACACAGGTGCTCTTAAACACTACTTGGTGATTAATGACTAGAATTATGAAAAGGAAATGTACACTTATGGAAATTAACCCCAGGAAGGTTTTTTTAAATGGAAAAAAAATGTCCTCTGGTTCAAGGTGCTTACACTCAAATCCTCCCCCTTCCCCAGTTTACAAGTGGGTGTGCCTGGGTCAGGTTCTTATCCAAGAGAGTTTCTATAGTGTTGAATGACATGTGTCAGAAGTCAGTTAGAGCCTACCTACCTTTAAAAAATAGATTCTTTAGGAGGTAGAAATGCAACATCTTTCCTCCTCTCTTCCTTGTCAATCACAAAACCTAATAGAAGCATTTATTTTAATGTCAAAGATGGAATTTCTCTATGATTCCCCAACCAGTTGAGATCTCAGAGCATGCCAAGGGTTGTAGGACTTTTCTAATCTTTAAGAGCCAGAGTTAATATTCAGCTGTTGAACAGAATATGTGGGGTAAAAATGTCACATTTAAAAATCCAAATCTTAAGATATAAATTATTATTTCCTTTAAATTGCTTACACACACACACTTGCCTTATTTAAAGGTATGTCAGTGTTCAAAAATGTCATCATGGAAAAATAATTACAACTTCCAGTTATAGAGAATGGTTTACAAGTTTTGTTTAGCCACAGAACCTACTGTTCAAATAAAATCTTATATGGTATCCACAAGTAAAGCAGAGCTGCTATAAATAGAAAGAGGGCAGGGAAGAGGATGTGAGTTTCATCCTGCCTGTGATATCATCTCACATACCACCCCCAATGCAGCCACTGAAGGGTCTCTGAAGAGAAACTCTGTGTGTGTGGTGGGGGACGCCATTTGAAAACCATTGATAAAGAATTTGGGACAAGTTGTTACTAAAAATTTTTATAAAAGTTTCAAGTATAGAACCTACAAAAAGCGATGTTAGTTCAATCTCAGGTAATTTGTCAAAGACTTCTTAGTAAGTGTATTTAGATAAGTTAAACAGAATTACTCAACCTACCAAATATCACCCACAAAGAAATTTTGTATATCAAGTTGTTTATCAATTCTCAGACTGAGGATTTGTTTACTTATCACAGTATATGGAGAGAAACAGTGGTAGACCTGGTCAGGTTTACTGACTCTCTAAGTCTCTATAAAAATAAATAGGTACATAGTTGATGACAGATAAATATAGATAGATAACTGATATTTAGACAGATAGATATAGATAGACAGACAGACAGACAGACAGGTAGACAGACTGATCCACCAAGCCCCAACTTCTTTCTTGTTGCTGGAAATGGAGTAGCTCTATCAAGAAACGTAGTCTCAAGATTAATAAAGGAAGGCCCCCCCTAAAACTGAACATGAATAAGTGAACTGAGTTAGCTGAGAGAATCCACGGAACTGTGTGAGGATGGACATGTTGTCCAAGCATAGCTTGACTCTATCACCTCTCCAGGGCTACATTATGTCTTTTGTAGACTTTAGGCATGTTTGCCTTCATGGGTCCCTTCCCTCACAGAAAATTTTATTGCTTAAATTATGTTTTATGACTGCACTGGTGGCAAGCTAGACTATATTATTATGTTTTATATCATGTTAGAAGACACTAAAACATTTTCCTGGTCTGCTAAAAATATCCTGGGCTCTAGCATGCCCCCTGCTGTCCCAGAGCTCAGTCATACTGCAGCCTCTTCCTCCTTGGGGTCCTCAACACCCTGCCTGTGGGGTCTCAGGAAACACGGCCAAGGGCAGAGGAAGGATGGAAACAGAGGAGAGCCTTGGAAGTCCTAGAAGTTGTGAGGATACTCTGGAGGCCAGGTCTGAGGCCTGAGGCCATGGGGACCATCCACATCTTGGCCCTTCTCTCTCCTTCTCAAGCACTGAGCAGGAAAGGGCCTTCTTGACCTTCTGAGAAGGAACCAGGGAGGTCCTGGGGCGCCATAAGCTCCAGAGACCCTGTAATATGTGGGTGTCCCTGGTCTTGCCATTATTGTACTCCTTGTCTATCCTCAGCTGCAGCCATACAAGCCTCTGTCCTGATCCTTGAACCCACCACACAAGCTCCTGCCACAGGACCTTTGCACTTGATGTTTCTCTTGCCTGAAATTTCCTATACCACTTCCTTCAGGTCTGCTCAAATGTCACCACATTTGTCAGGTATTTCTGACAACCCTGTCACTCCCTGTCCTCTTCCCTTCTTAATCTTTTTCCACAGCACTTACTACCATCTCTAAAACACACATATTCCTGGACTTCCCTGGTGGAGCAGTGGTTAAGAATCCACCTGCCAATGCAGGGGACACGGGTTCGATCCCTGGTCTGGGAAGATCTCACATGCTGCGGAGCAACTAAGCTGGTGAGGCACAACTACTGAGCCTGCACTCTAGAGCCCACGAGCCACAACTACTGAGCCCATGTGCCACAACTGCTGAAGCCTGTGCACCTAGAGCCCACGCTCCACAACAAGAGAAGCCACTGCAATGAGAAGCCCGCATACGACAACGAAGAGTAACCCCCGCTCACCACAACTAAAGAAAGCCTGCGCACAGCAACAAAGACCCAATGCAGCCAAAAAATAAATTTAAAAAACACATATTTTTTAAACATAAATAAATAAATAAATAAAACACACATATTCCTTATTAAGCATATTGGGTTTTGCCTGCTCCTCCCACTGGAATAGAAGCCCCATGCTTGCAGGACTTCTTGCTCTTTTATTCACCACTGCTGCTCCAGTGCCTGGAACATGGTAGCTGCTCAATAGGTGTTTGGAGAAGGAATGAAAGAATGGATTGTAGAGTGAGACTCTTTGGGTTCAAATCCTGGTTTCTCAGGATTTTACTACTAGGACAGTAGCCGAGTTACTTAGCCTCAGTTTAGTCATCTATTAAGTGGGGCTAAAAATAGTGAGATAATCAATGCCAAGTTCTTAAAACAGTTCCAGGCTCAAGGTATGTATTCAATGAATATGAACTGTTGCTGCTGTAGCAGCAGCTATTGTTACTATTATTAATGGCATTCTAATGTGCTGTAGTTTGATGACATGGAGTGAGGAAATCAGAATTTGGTCACGAGCTCTTCTCTTACTCTCTGTAGTTTAATAATTCTCAGTTACATGTATCTTCCAAAAACTATCTTTCAAATACTTAACGATCCAGTTTTATTGTCCACTCTAACAGAAGTCAGTGGGATTGCCTTCATTTTTTTTTTTATTATGGAAGATTTTTAAAATATACCATAGTAGGAAATAGTATCATGCTAGTACAATAGTATAACAGACTCCCAACCAGCTTCAACAGTTGCCAGCACATAGTCAACATGGTTTCATCAATACCTCCTCTCTGTTTCTCACTACTCTCCCTAGGATTATTTTTTGAAGCAAATCCCAGACATGATATAATTGTATTCATGGATATTTAATATGTATATCTAAAAGATAAGGATTCTTTTTAAAAACAGAAACAAAAACAAAATATCATTATCACACATAAAAATAATTATCAATAATTTCTTAATATCATCAAATATCCAGTCACAGTTCACAATTCTAGTGAGACTGTCCTTCAACCCCAGTTAATAATGTGGAATCTGTGAAAACTGAAAAGAGGGGATTTACTCTGATGTCTAATTGTTCAGGAGAACATGGGGCACAAGTTTACCTCAGTTTGTAGCACAAGTTTACCTCAGTTCTGTACCCTTGTATCGGAGTCTTCTGTAAGATTTTTGCAAAATATTTTCATTTTTATACCAAAAGGAAAATGTGTTTGTCTACTATTACTAAAAGTAGCCATCTGCCAGGAGTGAAATTATTTTTAGAAAGAGAGGAAGTCTTGAATTTACCTGAATTGCAGAAAAGGCCTTTAGTGACTATTGTTACATCAAAAAATGCACACTCCATAAACTGCTTATACTTTAAAAGCTAAAACACACTGTAGAAAGAAATCCAAATATTTAACATCCATGCAGCCCTATGCAAGGGAGTCACTGTGACTGAAGCTTCTCCACCTGGAGTAGTGGTGTTTATTTGATACTTCCTGTTTATTGTTTGTTTTTGTTTATACTTTTTGCCCAATGACTTCAGACCTTTAGAAAAAAAGCTAATACTTCCCAACTTTTGCATGAAGGAAATTACCTCTACCAAAGGCGGTTCTGATGGTCCTCAGCTGGCAGATCTCATCTGCTGATATACAGAGAATTAGATTCTAATTTAATAGATGATATATTTATAGCCAAAAAGACCTCTGTGGATCAAGAAGCAAAGAGGACCATGCACCACAGAGGACGATCCAGGAGCCTGCTCTTAGCCTGGGGCCAAGGGAAGGGAATAGATGTTTTGTTGCTGAATCACAGACCTCTGGAATAAGACCATGGAAGGAGTCTGTGCAAACACAGGTTGGTGGCTAAGTGGCTAGTCCTCAAGAGGTCAGGCTTTACAGACAACCAGACTGAATTCTGATCCACTGCTGAATAGCTGTGTGACCCTCTAGACCTCAGCCTCTTTATCCATAAAATGGGAATGATACTAGCACTCGCCTTCTATGTGTTGTTGGAAGTATTTAGAAAATGCCTGTGGAACATTTAACACAGAGCCTGGAATTTACTTTCCTCTTCATTAGTGTCAGCTGATTCTATTACTATTTCACATTTACAAATTCAGCTGTATATCTGCTTTGCTAACATAAAAAAACGTTGCAGAAAAATCTCCAGGAGTGTAAATTTGCTGACACTTAAATAATCCAAGTCATGTGACTGACTTAGATTTGACAGTTTTCTTCATATACTCAGGTGCAAAGAACTTGCACAGGGCCATGTTTAGTTCATGAATTACAGAGTCTAGTTTCAATAAAGAAGCTAACCAAATTACTTAATTGCCTAATAGAGCTACCAAATTTATCCAAAAATCTATCAAAAATAAAAATGATTTACATATTTAATGCAATTCCCATCAAAATTTCAGCACGATTTTTTTGTAGAAATTTACAAACTGGTTCTAAAATGTATGTGCAGGGGGGCACCTTCAAGATGGTGGAGGAGTAAGACATAGAGATCACCTTCCTCCCCACAAATATATCAGAAATACATCTACATGTGGAACAACTCCTACAGAACACCTACTGAACGCTGGCAGAAGACCTCAGACTTCCCAAAAGGCAAGAAACTCCCCACGTACCTGGGTAGGGCAAAAGAAAAAAGAAAAAACAGAGACAAAAGAATAGGGACGGGACCTGCACCTCTGGGAGGGAGCTGTGAAGGAGGAAAAGTTTCCACACACTAGGAAGCCCCTTCACTGGCAGAGATGGGGGATAGCGGCGGGGAAGCTTCGGTGCAATGGAGGAGAGCGCAGCAACAGGGGTGCGGAGGGCAAAGCGGAGAGATTCCCGCACAGAGGATAGGTGTCGAAAAGCACTCACCAGCATGAGAGGCTTGTCTGCTCACCCGCCGGGACGGGCAGGGGCTGGGAGCTGAGGCTATGGCTTCGGAGGTCAGATCCCAGGGAGAGGACTGGGGTTGGTTGCGTGAACACAGCCTGAAGGGAGCTAGTGCACCACAGCTAGCCGGAAGGGAGTCCGGGAGAAAGTCTGGAACTGCCTAAAAGGCAAGAAGAGACCGTTGTTTCGGGGCGCACGAGGAGAGGGGATTCAGAGCACCGCCTAAACAAGCTCCAGAGACGGGTGTGAGCTGCGGCTATTAGCGCGGACCCCAGAGACGGGTGTGAGACACTAAGGCTGCTGCTGCAGCCACCAAGAAGCCTGTGTGCAACCACAGGTCACTATCCACACTTCCCCTCTCGGGAGCCCGTGCAGCCCGCCACTGCCAGGGTCCCGTGATCCAGGGATAACTTCCCCAGGAGAACACACAGCACACCTCAGGCTGTTGCAACGTCACGCGAGCCTCTGCCGCCACAGGCTCACCCTGCATTCTGTACCCCTCTCTCCCCTCGGCCTGAGTGAGCCAGAGCCCCCGAATCAGCTGATCCTTTAACCCCGGCCTGTCGGAGTGAAGAACAGATGCCCTCAGGTGACCTACACTCAGAGGCGGGGCCAAATCCAAAGCTGAACCCCAGGAGCTGTGCAAACAAAGAAGAGAAAGGGAAATCTCTCCTAGCAGCCTCAGGAGCAGCGGATTAAATCTCCACAATCAACTTGATGTACCCTGCATCTGTGGAATACCTGAATAGACAACGAATCATCCCAAAATTGAGGCAGTGGACATTGGGAGCAACTGTAGACTTGAGGTTGGCTTTCTGCAACTAATTTGTTTCTGATTTTATGTTTATCTTAGTTTAGTATTTAGAACTTATTATCATTGGTAGATTTGTTTATTGATTTGGTTGTTCGCTTCCTTTTTAAATTTTTTTATATATATATATTTTTTCTTTTTCTCTTTTTGTGAGTGTGTATGTGTATGCTTCTTTGTGTGATTTTGTCTGTATAGCTTTGTTTTTGCCATTTGTCCTAGGGTTCTGACTGTCCTTTTTTTTTTTTTTTTTAAGTATAGTTTTTAGTGCTTGTTATCTTTGGTGGATTTGTTTCTTCGTTTGGTTGCTCTCTTCTTTCTTTTTTTTTATTACTTTTTTATTTTTAACGTTTTTTTCTATTTCAATAACTTTCTTTTCATTCCTTTTTCCCTTCCTTCCTTCCTTCCTTTTTTCTTTCTATCTTTTTTTTTTTCCTCCCTTTTCTTCTGAGCCTTGTGGCTGACAGGGTCTTGGTGCTCTGGCCGGGTGTCAGGCCGGAGCCTCTGAGGTGGAAGAGCCGAGGTCAGGACATTGGTCCACCAGCGACCTCCTGGCCCCATGTAATATCAAACAGCAAAAGCTCTCCCAGATATCTCCATCTCAACGTTAAGGCCCAGCTCCACTCAACGACCAGCAAGCTACAGTGCTGGACACCCTATGACAAACAACTAGGAAGACAGGAACACAAACCCACCCATTAGCACAGAGGCTGCCTAAAATCATAATAAGTTCACAGACACCCCAAAACACACCACCAGACATGGTCCTGCCTACCAGAAAGACAAGATCCAGCCTCATCCACCAGAACACAGTCAGCAGCCCCGTCCACCAGGAAGCCTACACAACCCACTGAACCAACCTTAGCCACTGGGGACAGACACCAAAACCAACAGGAACTACAAACCTGCAGCCTGCGAAATGGAGACCCCAAACACAGTAAGTTAAGCAAAATGAGAAGACAGAGAACTACACAGCAGATGAAGGAGCAAGGTAAAAACCCACCAGACCAAACAAATGAACAGGAAATAAGCAGTCTACCTGAAAAAAAATTCAGAGTAATGATAGTAAAGATGATCCAAAATCTTGGAAATAGAATGGAAAAAATACAAGAAACGTTTAACAAGGATCTGGAAGAACTAAAAAGCAAACAAACAATGATAAACAACATAATAAATGAAATTTAAAATTCTCTAGAAGGAATCAATAGCAGAATAACTGAGGCAGAAGAACGGATAAGTGACCTGGAAGACAGAATAGTGGAAATAACTACCACAGAGCAGAATAAAGAAAAAAGAAAGAAAAGAATTGAGGACAATCTCAGAGACCTCTGGGACAACATTAAAAGCACCAACATTCGAATTATAGGGGCCCCAGAAGAACAAGAGAAAAAAAAAAAGGGACCGAGAAACTATTTGAAGACATTATACTTGAAAACTTCCCTAATATGGGTAAGGACACAGTCAACCAAGTCCAGGAAGCGCAGAGAGTCCCATACAGGATAAATCCAAGGAGAAACACACCAAGACACATATTAATCAAAGTATTAAAAATTAAATACAAAGAAAAAATGTTAAAAGCAGCAAGGGAAAAGCAACAATTAACATACAAGGGAATCGCCATAAGGTTAACAGCTGATCTTTCAGCAGAAACTCTGCAAGCCAGAAGGGAGTGGCAGGACATATTTAAAGTGATGAAAGGGAAAAACCTACAACCAAGATTATTCTACCCAGCAAGGAACTCATTCAGATTCGACAGAGAAATTAAAACCTTTACAAACAAGCAAAAGCTAAGAGAATTCAGCACCACCAAACCAGCTTTACAACAAATGCCAAGGGAACTACTCTAGGCAGGAAACACAAGAGAAGGAAAAGACTTAAAATAAGAAACCCAAAACAATTAAGAAAATGGTAATAGGAACATACGTATTGATAACTACCTTAAATGTAAATGGATTAAATGCTCCAACCAAAAGACATAAACTGGCTGAATGGATACAAAAACAAGAGCCGTTCATATGCTGTCTACAAGAGACCCACTTCAGACCTAGGGACACGTATAGACTGAAAGTGAGGGGATGGAAAAAGATGTTCCATGCAAATGGAAACCAAAAGAAAGCTGGATTAGCAATTCTCATATCAGAAAAGATAGACTTTAAAATAAAGACTATTACAAGAGACAAAGAAGGACACTACATAATGATCAAGGGATCAATCCAAGAAGAAGATAGAACAATGGTAAATAACTATGCACCCAACATAGGAGCACCTCCTATGTTGGGTGCATAAATATTTACAACTGTTATAAGACAAATATTAACAGCCATAAAAGGGGAAATCAACAGCAACGCAATCATAGTAGGGGACTTTAACACCCCACTTTCACCAATGGACACATCTTCCATAATGAAAATAAATAAGGAAACACAAGCTTCAAATGATACATTAAACAAGATGGACTTAATTGATATTTATAGGACATTCCATCCAAAAAACAGCACATTACACTTTGTTCTCAAGTGCTCATGGAACATTCTCCAGGATAGATTATATCTTGGGTCACAAATCAAGCCTTGGTAAATGTAAGAAAATTGAAATCGTATCAAGTATCTTTTCTGAGCACAACGCTATGAGACTGCTATCAATTACAGGAAAAAAACTGTAAAAAATACAAACACATAGAGGCTAAACAATACACTACTAAATAACCAAGAGATCACTGAAGAAATCAAAGAGGAAATCAAAAAATACCTAGAAAAAAATGACAATGAAAACATGATGACCGAAAACGTATGGGATGCAGCAAAAGCAGTTCTAAGAGGGAAGTTTATAGCAAGACAATCCTTCCTCAAGAAACAAGAAACATCTCAAGTAAACAACCTAACCTTACACCTAAGGCAAATAGAGAAAGAAGAACAAAAAACCCCCAAAGTTAGCAGAAGGAAAGAAATCATAAAGATCAGATCAGAAATAAATGAAAACAAAATGAAGGAAATGATAGCAAAGATCAATAAAACTAAAAGCTGGTTCTTTGAGAAGATAAACAAAATTGATAAACCATTAGCCAGACTCATCAAGAAAAAAAGGGAGAAAACTCAAATCAGTAGAATTAGAAATGAAAAAGGAGAAGTAACAACTGACACTGCAGAAATACAAAGGATCATGAGAGATTACTACAGGCAACTCTATGCCAATAAAATGGACAACCTGGAAGAAATGGACAAATTCTTAGAAAAGCACAACCTTCTGAGACTGAACCAAGAAGAAATAGAAAATATAAACAGACCAATCACAAGCACTGAAATTGAGACTGTGATTAAAAATCTTCCAACAAACAAAAGCCCAGGACCAGATGGCTTCACTGGCGAATTCTATCAAACATCTAGAGAAGAGCTAACACCTATCCTCAAACTCTTCCAAAATATAGCAGAGGAAGGAACACTCCCAAACTCATTCTATAAGGCCACCATCACCCTGATACCAAAACCAGCCAAAATGCCACAAAAAAGAAAACTACAGGCCAATATCACGGATGAACATAGATGCAAAAATCCTCAACAAAATACTAGCAAACAGAATCCAACAGCACATTCAAAGGATCATACACCATGGTCAAGTGGGGTTTATTCCAGGAATGCAAGGATTCTTCAATATACGCAAATCAATCAATGTGATACACCATATTAACAAATTGAAGAATAAAAACCATATGATCATCTCAATAGATGCAGAAAAAGCATTCAACAGAATTCAACACCGTTTATAATAAAAAACCCTCCAGAAAGTAGGCATAGAGGGAACTTACCTCAACATAATAAAGGCCATATATGACAAACCCACAGCCAACATCATCCTCAATGGTGAAAAACTGAAACCATTTCCACTAAGATCAGGAACAAGATAAGGCTGCCCACTCTCACCACTATTATTCAACAGAGTTTTGGAAGTTTTAGCCACAACAATCAGAGAAGAAAAAAATAAAAGGAATCCAAATCGGAAAGGAAGTAAAACTATCACTGCTTGCAGATGACATGATACTATAAACAGAGAATCCTAAAGATGCTACCAGAAAACAACTAGAGCTAATCAATGAATTTGGTAAAGTATCAGGATACAAACTTAATGCACAGAAATCTCTTGCATTCCTATACACTAATGATGAAAAATCTGAAAGGGAAATTAAGAAAACACTCCCATTTACCACTGCAACAAAAAGAATAAAATATCTAGGAATAAACCTACCTAAGGAGAGAAAAAACCTGTATGCAGAAAACTACAAGACACTGATGAAAGAAATTAAAGATGATACAAACAGATGGAGAGACATACCATGTTCTTGGATTGGAAGAATCAACATGGTGAAAGTGACTATACTACACAAAGCAGTCTACAGATTCAATGCAATCCCTATCAAACTACCAATGGCATTTTTCACAGAACTACAACAAAAAATGTCACCATCTGTATGTAAACACAAAAGACCGTGAATAGCCAAAGCAATCTTGAGAAAGAAAAACCGAGCTGGAGGAATCAGGCTCCCTGACTTCACACTATACTACAAAACTACAGTAATCAAGACAGTATGGTACTGGCACAAACACAGAAATATAGATCAGTGGAACAGGATAGAAAGCCCAGAGATAAACCCACTCACACATGGTCACCTTATCTTTGATAAAGGGGGCAAGCATATACAATGGAGAAAAGACAGCCTCTTCAATAAGTGGTGCTGGGAAAACTGGACAGCTACAGGTAAAAGACTGATATTAGAACATTCCCTAACACCATACACAAAAATGGACTCCAAATGGATTAAAGACCTAAATGAAAGGCCAGGCACTATAAAACTCTTAGAGGAAAACATAGGCAGAATACTCTATGACATAAATCACAGCAAGATCCTTTTTGACCCACCTCCTAGAGAAAGGGAAATAAAAACAAAAATAAATATATGGGACCCAGTGAAACTTAAAAGCTTTTGCACAGCAAAGGAAACCATCAACAAGATGAAAAGACAACCCTCAGAATGGGAGAAAATATTTGCAAATGAAGCAACTGACAAAGGATTAATCTCCAAAATATACAAGCAGCTCAGGCAGCTCAATATCAAGAAAACAAAGAACCCAATCCAAAAATGGGCAGAAGACCTAAATTGACATTTCTCCAAAGAAGATACACAGATTGCCAACAAACACATGAAAGGATGCTCTACATCACTAATCATTAGAGAAATGCAAATCAAAAATACAATGAGGTATCACCTCACACCAGTCAGAATGGCCATCATCAAAAAGTCTACAAACAATAAATGCTGGAGAGGGTGTGAAGAAAAGGAACCCTCTTGCACTGTTGGTGGGAATGTAAATTGATACAGCCACTATGGAGAACAGTATGGACGTTCCTTAAAAAACTAAAAATAGAACTACCATACTACCCAGCAATCCCACTACTGGGCATATACCCTGAGAAAACCATAATTCAGAAAGAGTCATGTACCACGATGTTCACTGCAGCTCTATTTATAATAGCCAGGACATGGAAGCAACCTAAATGTCCATCGACAGATGAATGGATAAAGAAGTTGAGGCACATATATACAAGGAATATTACTCAGCCATAAAAAAGAAACGAAATTGAATTATTTGTAGTGAGGTGGATGGACACAGAGACTCATACAGAGTGAAGTAAGACAGAAAGAGAAAAACAAATACTGTATACTAACACATATATATGGAATCTAAAAAAAAAAAATGGTTCTGAAGAACCTAGGAGCAGGACAGGAATAAAGATGCAGACACAGGGAACAGACTTGAGGACATGGGGAGGGGGAAGCTAGGACGAAGTGAGAGAGTGGCATGGACCTAAATACACTACCAAATGTAAAATAGATAGCTAGTGGGAAGCAGCCGCAAAGCACAGGGAGATCAGCTCGGTGTTTTGTGTCTCACCTAGAGGGGTGGGATAGGGAGGATGGGAGGGAGACGTAAGAGGGAGGGGATATGGGGATATATGTATGTGTATAGCTGATTTACTTTGTTATACAGCAGAAACTAACACACCATTGTAAAGCAATTATACCCCAGTAAAGATGTTTAAAAAAAATAAAATAAAATGTATGTGTAAATACAAAGGAGCTAGGAGAGCCAAAACAAACTTGAAAAAGAGGAACAAAGTTAGAGGACTTATACTATATAATATTAAGACTTTCTATAAAGCTATCGTAATCAAGACAGTATGCTATTGGCATAAGGAGGGACAAATAGATAAATGGAACAGAATAGAGAATTCAGACTTCGACCCATGCTTATGCAGTAAATTGATTTTCAGTAAAGGAGCCCATACAATCCTATAGAGAAAGGAAACTGTTTTCAGCAAATGGTACTGAACAACTAGAAAAAAGGAAACCTTGACTCCTACTTCAGGGTAACCTAATGCACAAAAAATAATTCAAGATGGATTACAGACTTCAGAATAAAAGCCAAAACTATTAAGCTTTTAGAGAAAAACATGGGAGGATATATTGTCATCTTAGCAGAAGTAGAAAAATCATTTGACAAAAATTCAAAACACTTTTATTATAAAAAACACTCAACAAATTAGTAATAGAAGGGAACTTCTTTAATGGGATAAAGGGAATCTACATAAAAACACAAAGCAACATCACACTTAATGGTGAAAAACTGAAATCTTTCCCCCATAGATCAGGAACAAGACAAGGTTGTCCACTCTGGTACATCTATTCAACATTTTATTGGACGTTATAGCAATTAGGCAAGAAAAAGAAGTAAAAGACAGCTAGATTGGAAAACACAAAGTAAAACTACTTCTATTTTGAGATGACATGATATTTCATGTAGGAAATCCTAAAGATTTCACACACAAAAAAGTCATTGGATATAATAAATGAGTTTAGCAAGTTTGCAGGACAGATCAAAAAAACAAAAATAGATTTTATTTCTATACACTAGCAACAAACCATCTGAAAATAAAATTACGAAAACAATTCCATTTACAATAGTACCAAAAAGAATAACATTTACAAATAAATTTAATTAAAGACATGCAAGTCTTGTATACTGAAAACTACAAAACATTATTTTGGGAGGGAGGTGTGCCTCCCTCAGAAGAGAGAATGTGTGAGAGAGCAGCGTGAGAAGGACTAGGCCTGCCACCGCTGGCTTTGAAGATGGAAAAGCATATCATGGAGCCAAGGAACGAGGGTGGCCTCTAGAAGCTAGAAAAGACAAGAAAATAGATTCTCCCCTGGAGCAACTAGGGAGGAACACAAACCTGCCAACACCTTGATTTTGGTGAATCCATGTGGAATTTGTGATTTTGGTGAATCCATGTGGAACTGTAATATAACAAAATTCTGTTGTTTCAAGCCACTAGGTTGGTGCTAATTTATAACAGGAGCCATAGAAAATCAATACAGATGGTTAACATGCTCAAACACTCTCAAAACAATCTTGAAAAAGAACAAAGTTGGAGGACTCATGATTCCCAATTTTACAACGTAGTACAAAGCTGCAGTAATCAAGACAGTGTGGATAAGGATAGACATATAAAAATGGAATCGAACTGAGAGTCCAGAAATAAATTTTCACATTCATAGTCAACTGATTTTCAATAAGGGTACATAGACAATTCAGTGGAGAAAAGAATGGTCTTTTCAACAAATGGTGCTGGAACAACTGGATATCTGGATATCCACATGCAAAAGATGAATGTGGATCAATACTTTATAAGATATACAAAAATTAATTCACAATGGATCAAGTCTCTAAATGTAAGAGCTAAAACTATAGAACTCTTAGAAGAAAACATAGGCATAAAATTTTATGACTTTGGATTAGACAGTGGTTTATACCAAAAGCATAATGACCAACAAAAAATAATAGATAAATTGGACTTTAACTTTTGTGCTTAAAGGACACAACCTACAGAATGCATAAAAATATTTGCAATCATATATCTGATAAGGAACTTTTTGTTTTTAACATCTTTATTGGAGTATAATTGCTTTACAATGGTGTGTTAGTTTCTGCTGTATAACAAAGTGAATCAGCTATACGTATACATATATCCCCATATCCCCTTCCTCTTGTGTCTCCCTCCCACCTTCCGTATCCCACCCCCCCATCCCACCCCTCTAGGTGGTCACAAAGCACCGAGCTGACCTCCCAGTGCAATGCGGCTGCTTCCCACTAGCTATCTATTTTACATTTGGTAGTGTGTATATGTCCATGCCACTCTCTCACTTCGTCCCAGCTTACCCTTCTCCTTCCCCATGGCCTCAAGTCCATTCTCTATGTCTGTGACTTTATTCCTGTCCTACCCACAGGTTCTTCGGAACCTTTTTTTTTTTTTTTTAGATTCCATTTATATGTGTTAGTATACAGTATTTGTTTTTCTCTTTCTGTCTTACTTCACTCGGTATGACAGACTCTAGGTCCATCCACCTCACTACAAATAATTCAATTTCATTTCTTTTTTATGGCTGAGTAATATTCCTTGTATATATGTGCCTCAACTTCTTTATCCATTCATCTGTCGATGGACACTTAGGTTGCTTCCATGTCCTGGCTATTGTAAATAGAGCTGCAACGAACATCGTGGTACATGACTCTTTTTGAATTATGGTTTTCTCAGGGTATATGCCCACTGGTGGGATTGCTGGGTCGTATGGTAGTTCTTTTTTTAGTTTTTTAAGGAACCTCCATACTGTTCTCCATAGTGGCTGTATCAGTTTACATTCCCACAATGGTACCAAAGGGTTCCCTTTTCTCTACACCCTCTCCAGCATTTATTGTTTGTAGACTTTTTGATGATGGCCATTTCATTCTGACTGGTGTGAGGTTATACCTCATTGTAGTTTTGATTTGCATTTCTCTAATAATTAGTGATGTTGAGCATCCTTTCATGTGTTTGTTGGCAATCTGTATATCTTCTTTAGAGAAATGTTGATTTAGGTCTTTTGCCCATTTTTGGATTGGGTTCTTTGTTCTTTTGATATTGAGCTGCATGAGCTGCTTGTATATTTTGGAGATTAATCCTTTGTCAGTTGCTTCGTTTGCAAATATTTTCTCCCATTCTGAGGGTTGTCTTTTCGTCTTGTTGATGGTTTCCTTTGCTGTGCAAAAGCTTTTAAGTTTCATTAGGTCCCATTTGTTTATTTTTGTTTTTATTTCCCTTTCTCTAGGAGCTGGGTCAAAAAGGATCTTGCTGTGATTTATGTCATAGAGTATTCTGCCTATGTTTTCCTCTAAGAGTTTTATAGTGTCTGGCCTTACATTTAGGTCTTTAATCCATTTTGAATTTATTTTTGTGTATGGTGGTACTTTGTGTTCTAATTTCATTCTTTAACATGTAGCTGCCCAGTTTTCCCAGCACCACTTATTTAAGAGGCTGTCTTTTCTCCATTGTATATTCTTGCCTCCTTTATCAAAGATAAGGTGACTATAAGTGCATGGACTTATCTCTGCACTTTCTATCCTGTTCCATTGATCTATATTTCTGTTTTTGTGCCAGTACCATACTGTCTTGATTACTGTAGCTTTGTAGTATAGTGTGAAGTCACGGAGCCCGATTCCTCCAGCTCTGTTTTTCTTTCTCAAGATTGCTTTGGCTATTCACAGTCTTTTGTGTTTCCATACAGATTGTAAAATTTTTTGTTGTAGTTCTGTGAAAAATGCCATTGGTAGTTTGATAGGGATTGCATTGAATCTGTAGACTGCTTTGTGTAGTATAGTCATTTTCACCATGTTGATTCTTCCAAACCAAGAACATGTATATTTCTCCATCTGTTTTTTTTTTTTTTTTTAATTTATTTTTGGCTGTGTTGGGTCTTTGTTTCTGTGCGAGGGCTTTCTCTAGTTGTGGCAAGCGGGGGCCACTCTTCATCACGGTGCACAGGCCTCTCACTATCGCGGCCTCTCTTGTTGCGGAGCGCAGGCTCCAGACGCGCAGGCTCAGTAGTTGTGGCTCACGGTCCTAGCTGCTCCACGGCATGCGGGATCCTCCCAGACCAGGGCTTGAACCCATGTCCCCTGCATTAGCAGGCAGATTCTCAACCGCTGCACCACCAGGGAAGCCCTCTCTCCATCTGTTTGTATCATCTTTAATTTCTTTCATCAGTGTCTTACAGTTTTCTGCATACAGATCTTTTGTCTCCTTAGGTAGGTTTATTCCTAGGTATTTTATTCTTTTTGTTGCAATGGTAAATGGGAGTGTTTCTGATAAGGAACTTTTATCCATAGTATTTTTTTCAAAACCATTACAATTAAACAATAAATGGACAAATAAGCCAATTTTAAATGGGCAAAGGATTTAAATATACATTCCTTCAAATTAAGATACATAAATGGCCAATAAGCACATACAAAGATGCTCAAAATAATTAGTCATTAGGAGATGAAAATCAAAACCAAAATACGAAGGCACCTACTTTGTTGGCTATAAAAAAGATAATAACAAGATAAAAGATAATAACAAGTATTGGTGAGGAAGTGCAGAAATTAGATCCTTCATGTATTGCTGGTAGAAACATGGAATGGTGCAGCTGCTTTGGAACAGTCCTCAATAATTAAGTGAAGTTACCATGAGACCAAGCAATTCACTCCTAGGTCTATATTCAAGAGAATTGAAAATGTGTGTCCACACAAAAACTTATACATACATATTCATAGCAGCATAATCCATAATAGCCAAAAAGCAGCCCAAATGTGCATCATCTGATGAACGGATTAAAAAAATACTGTATCTCCATACAACAGAATGTTATTCAGCAATAAAAAGGAATGAAGTACTGATACATTTTACAACATGGATGAACCTTGAGAACAGTTTAATAAGTGAGAGAAACCAGACACAAAAGGCCACATACAGAATGATTCCATTTATATGAAATGTCCAAAGTAGGCAAATCTACAGAGACAGAAAGTAGATTTTCAGCCCCTGGTTGACAGGGGCTGGGAGGAGAGGAAATGGGGAGTGACTGCTAACAGTTATCAGGTTTCTTTTGGAGGAACTGAAACTGTTCTGGAATTAGATGTACCACTCTGTGAATAATCTAAAAACCACTGAATTATACACCATAAAAGCGTGAATTTTATGGAATGTGGATCATTTCTCAATAAAAAAGAATGTTATGACCATTTGAAGAACAATCTGGAACACCTTAGTGATACTAAATATGTGTATCCCTATGATTCAGCAATCTCACTCCTGTCTATATACTTCTGATAATCAGATGCATAGGGGTATATACATGGGGATGTTTATTGTGTTGTTTTTGACAGTAGGATGTAAGAAACAACCTGAAAGTCCATCACGCAGGGAAATAGACAAATAAAATGTGAATATATACTATGAAACATCATGCAGCTGTAAGCAGCAATGAGCCAGATGGACACCTGCACTATAAACAGATCATGAGTTAAAAAATAAAAAGAAACAGAACAAGACCTATCGCAAGTACCATGTATGTAAATTGAAAATACGTAAATACAATATATTCTTCAACGATGAGTGCAAATGCAAGAATACAGCATCTTAGAATGGCCACCAGTGGTAGGAGGGGGGACTGAGAGTAAAGATTCAGGAGAAAGGGGGAAAATAATACAGTAAAATAGAAGCAAAGCCAAGGACGTGCTAATGTTGATAATGCGTCATGACTGAAAAGCATAAATAACTCAACCCTCTGCCCTTGAGGTCCAAAGACAGAAAGAGAAAGAAGAGGACAAGGGGGTAGATGTGGGGGTGGGGGGGGATGGTCGTGGACAGGAGGGCAGAAAGAAGCTAGCTCAGATACACTCCAAAATTTTAACAGATTTTCTCCAGAAGGTGGGATTGTGATGAAGTTTATTTCTCTAAAAAAAATTTTTTTAATATTTTTTTAGTTTTAAAAGACTTAAAAATGGCAAAAGTCTTAGATGGCTTTTGAGTGACACTTAAGGGCACCTTGATGGTACAGCCAGCCAGAGTTACAACCAGTACCATTCCCTTGGGTCATTAAAGTGGATTAAAAATGACTGCCCCATAAAGTGTAACCCGTCACTGCCTCGCTCCATTCTTATCAGATTTGTCCTAGCCTTAAACTGACATTTTGAGTACTCAGAGAGTCACCAGTGACCTGGATACCACCCAGCTGTAGTCAAATACTGTCATCCTGCTGAAAAAAAAGGCATCTGATAGATTTCTGACTGCCCTTACAATAAGGTCATCTCACAAAAGACTCGTTTCGAGTAAAAAGAGGTGCTCTCCAGGATTTAATTCAGGACCAGCTGGAAGAACTGAATGGGATGAGCAAGTGTCAGGAATCTTGAAAATTCTCTTGGAGGATATCTTGGCACCTTGCTTGACTCTCTGCTGGGGCAGCACAGTAACCCCCACTGCTAGGCCACCTAATACTGCTCATAGAATCAACTCAAACCCAAGATCTGGTAGCACCAACTTTAGAGGTGGGTTTGTACTTCCTGGTCTCTCACTATGTCAGCCTGGTGCCTGGTTCTATTACCTGGTAGCCAGGTCCTTGTTACTATTATCCTATTTCATTTCCCTTCCTGGTGCCCTAGTTTCCCCATGACTAGGATGCTTTCTTGCTTCTCCAAGTCCTGCTCCCTAATCCTAGATCTCAGAATTTCTTGATGTTGACTGGTTTTCTACCCCATTCTGGAAGACCTAAATGACCTCTAGGTCTGGACTTACCCGCTCCTGGTGGTGACAGACCTATGCAAAAAGGCAGGAACAAAAGATGGCCCCAAAGAGTCTGTGTGATGGCAGTTGGAGCCCCAAAACAGTTGAGTCATGTGAAATATGCTGGGGCTGAAAAAGGTTCAAGTTGGGCACAGCGATGGGGGACACATTTTAATCGATGTTTTGAGCAGGAAGAACAAAAAAGGGATAGGCCCACAGCTCTGGGCAGATGGTTCAAGTTAACAGATGGCAGATAGAAAGCAGCACTATTTTTATTTTTATTATATTCTTCAACACAGTGCCATAAGATTAGGGATAGGCATGTGTTATTCAAATTTTCAGAAAAGTGAAAAGAAAGAGATCAGTTTTAGAAACTACAGATTAACTTATCATTACAATTTAAAAAAAAAAAACAGTAACAATAATGAAACTCAACATGTGTTGAGTTAGTACATGCCAGGCATGACGCTGTCTGCTTTCCACACATAATCTCATTTTAATCATCACAACAAACCTATGAAGAAAGTATTCTTATCCGCATTTTACAGATGAGGAAACTGAGGCTCAGAGGAGGTGAGTAACTTGCCTTAGTTCACAGTAAAAATAGCCAGGATTTCAACCCAGGTGTGTTTGACTACAAAACTTGTGCTCTTCAAACTCTAAAACATATTGCTCTTGACTGTGTAGGAAATAAAGTGGTGTCCGTTAGGAGCCCACATGAGTTGATTAACAGCCAGTCATGTCAGACTAAATTTAAGCCACTTTATTGGAACGTTTTACCCAGAAAGTTCAGGGAAAGGCTAGAGGCCAAATATTCCTTGACTTAGCAAGGCACATTGTCTGCAATGTCACTGTGAATCAAAAGAAGAAAAGCAGCTTGGTGGACAACAGATTAAATAGACCCGTAGCTGGAACAATCGTTTCCTAAAAGTGCTCCTCAATCAGCAGAAAAAACCCTACTCAGCAGGAGGACGTTAGTGCCCTGCCAAGGGACCCTGAGTTTGCCCTGTCCTAGTCAACCATTTTGTCAATGACTTGGATAAAATATGTATGGTTATGTGTTAATATGCAGAGGACATGAGGGATAATTATACACTGGATGACAGATTTGAAAAGATTTCTTAGCTGGAATGACCATTTCCTAAAAGTGTTGCTCAATTAATGTATCTAAATCTACTCAGGTGCCTGAAAATGGATTGAATTTGCTTGGTCTTATTCATCGATTTTATCAATGATTTTGATAAAATATGTATGATATGTTTGTCAAATTGCAGAGGACACAAGGGATAATTATTATATTAGATGACAGAACTAAAATTTGTTCTAAAAATCTCATCAAGCTGAATTGATGAATCACAACAGACAAGATGAACATTACCAAGAAAAAGAAATCTGAAGTCCTTCTTTAGGTCCATAACACCACCTAGGAAGACATTGGCGAGAAGCTGCCAAACAGCCATCCTGTGACAAATGCCAGGGATTTATGGTTCAATCTGGTGATGTGGTTGCTAAATGTAAATTAAATCCAGGACAGTGTTAATAGTGTCAGAATAAACAGAGGCACTATTCCTTCCATCCTCAGCACTAGACATATCAATTTTGTTTCTGGGAATATTTTTTGAATGGGTTGTTTCAAGTTATCTGTTGCTGTATAACAAATCACTCAAACTTAGTGGCTTAAAAGAAGTTTATTCTTATTCCTCATGAGTCTGTGCTGATTGGGCTCAGATGGGTAGTTCTTCTGCTGGTTTTGCTTGGAATCTTTCTTGCACTTGCAGTCAGCTGGTAGCCAGGGTTGGAGTACTCTGGACAGGCGTCCTCCATAGGCAGGACATCCAAGACGGCTTCTTCACCTACAGAACTGATGCCTCAATTCTCCTCCACATGGCTTCTCATCCCCGGGGGCCTTTCCTCTTCAGCAAGGTAGCCAAACTTCTTACACGGTGGCTAGCTTCCAAGAGCACAAACATAAAAGTTGCTCAACCTTCTTAAGGTTTAGAACCAAAACTGGCACCGTCACTTCTGCCCATTCTATGTAAATATGTCAAAGGACAGCCAAAATTCAGTATGAGAGAGACTACCCAGGACATGAATACCAGGAGGTATCATTCATTGGAGGCCACTTGAGGAGGCAATGAGGTTTATAATGAATTCTATCCTAAGATTCATGTATGTCATGAAGGACAAATAAATTTGAGGATTTTAGCATAGACACGATGTTTTATAACTTCACAACAGTTGTTTACAAATTCTTGGAGGACCGTGTACAAAAGAGGGCTTAGATACATCCTGTACAGCTCCAGGGAACAAAATTAGGACTAGAGGTGGTTTTAATTCAATTGCTAAGTACCCACTTTGCAGGGATATGAGAGAAGTTTCTGTCTGACCAGGAAGTCATATTAGCCTCTAAGGCTCCTTTCAACTCTCAGAATCTAAGCTTCTAATTACATGCCTCCTCCTGTTAATTATCTCTTGGTATGTTAGTCCTATCTCTGCAGCCAGATTTTAAGTTAGAGACTCTGGATGAAGGAATAAAAATATTTCTGGACTAGCTTCTGGTCTTAGCTTTGCCAACAGTCATCTGCTGTGTGACTTTGGATAAGTCACTTAATGTCCCTGGGCCTCAATTTCTTCATCTGGTAACAGAGGGGATTGCCTTCTAAACTCCCTCCCAGCACAAAGTGTGTATAATAAATGGAATCTTTGATAGGGTTACATAAGAATGAAATGGAAATTAAAGTAGACAAAGTACTTTAGATAGTGCCTGGCCTACTGCCAGTCCTTAATAAATATTAGCTCTCATTATTTCCATGATTATCATTATTATAATATTTTCTAATTCTGTGATTTCCATATATACAATAGAATCCTGAGTTGCTTTAGACCTTCACTTCATTTGCTTTGCTCAATGGTGATCAGAAAGTGACTCAGAATCACTTCTAGTCTAAGTCTCCCCACCTGGTAACCAGGAGCCCACCATGCCCTTGTACAGGGCAAGTCCTTCATAAATAACTGAATTAAATCTGAAGTGGCTCTGGCCGCAAATCTGTTCTCTTGCTCTATGCCCAGCAGAGGGAGCCAAAGAAAAGGAACAAATCCATTTTCAGATTAGGTAGCAAACACAGAGGAAGACCCATCAGGGGCTTTCAGAGATCTCCTCTTTCACCCCACCCCACGCTCATTTTAAAGACTGTAAACCTCAGGCCACGAGAGGAAAGGGGATTTCCCAAGGTTACCAACTAATAAGTGGTTAAGTCCTCAGAAAAACAAGCCTATGGTCTCAGTCCTAATTCTTGAGTCTTTGAACCGTGGTCCTTTTTACGCTCCCATGTTGCTTCCTTGCTTTTCTAAGACTTAGCTGTAGATATTGCAAGCTCAACATTCTCTGTGGCCTCAGTTATCTGACAGCGTAGGCTTTGGGTTTGAATCCTGGCTCTGCTCCTTATCAACTGTGTGACCATGGGCAAGTTACACAACCTCTCCAAGATTCAGAATCATATCTTATGATTATCCTGGTTATGATAATTACACTTCTTTCAAAGGGTTGTTGGGAGGAGAAAATAAAATAATGTAATGGAAAATGCCTCGTGGCATTTTACGCCATAAATGCACGAGGTGCCTTCATAGCTATAAATACCTATTTTGGTGAAAAGAAATTATTTTATCTAAATGAATTGAAACTGGATAATGTAGCTCTCAAACTCAGATGCTTCCAGGACTCAGCCGATTAAATAAAGCTGTCTGGATATACAACAAGGACCTCTATAGATTATGGCAAACCACAGAGTTCACGGCCATGGGCGACAATCAACCTTTACCAGGAGAAATTCAAGCCTAGTGTTGCCAGGTCTTCCAGTATGTCAAGAGAAATTGGAAATCTGGGTTTTTATGTGCAAATTTCTGATTTTTTAAAAATACTGTACAGACAAAATAAAATCCAGGCCAGCAGCTTGTTATGCCTGCTTTTAAAGCTAATTTTAGAGCTCCATATGCAGACATACAACATACCAGAACTGAGAAACTCATTCCAGTAAATTCAGGAGAAGAAATTACGCCTCTTATTTGGAGGGAATGTGCCAGTAATACAAACCCACAGGGTTGTTTTTCCGAGGACCTTACTCAGCAGACCCATGGAACCCTAGGGGATTATCTTGCAATCTCTAGTATATCCTCCAACTTTCCCTGATGACTTTGGTTTTTCTGCCCACACCATGCCTGATGCCATTTAAGTTGCCATAGTCTTCCAGTTGTCTATAAATTATACATTCCACACTGATATATTTTTTCTTTACAAGGTAGAAAATAACATTTCACAATTTTATATATAACATTCATTTTTATTTAACAGCTACCTTCATTAGATATTCATTGAAAAGAGGTTCACTGTAAGCAACAACTAGGTGGGGAAAGGGGTTGAGTATCTAGAATTTTTTATATCAAACTTTCAATGCACATTAAAAATAAAAATTATTTTGTTCCAGTCAATGAAGAAAAATAATCTGTGGGCACATCAGACTAGGAAAGAGAAAATGCAATACTAAATGAAAATGAAAAAGGGAGGGGATATAAACTAGCAGAATAGTTCAACCCAAACTTCTTAAAGATCCTTGAGTTGTTTTCATTTCTCTACCTTGAGAGGCTTAAGCCCTGTGGTTTTTGCTTGATTTCCATAGAGCATCTCCACCACTATCTCCCTTCCTTTGTGGAAGAAGGGTTGATTGGGAAACATGTTTATTTTTCATTGGTTCACTATCTTGCGAAATGTTCTTGGGCAAACGCAGGCTGATGGTTTTATTTATAGGTTGCTGTGTTTCAGGTTACCCTTTGGAGATTGTGGGAAGATACTGCTCTGTGTATAGCCTTTTTTTAAAATTATTATTAATTTTTATTGGAGTGTGGTTGCTTTAGAATGTTGCGATGTATAGCCTTTTTTTTAAACCTGAGGTTTCCAATTAGCATGGCCAAGATACGAATATGTTGACTTGGTTATATTACGATTTGTTTCAATAATGCAAAGAAGCTTTTTTAAAATCAGCCACAGAATATTAAGAAATATGTCACAGCCAGGTCAGTGAGAGTGGCACCAAGTTAATGAAACAAGGAAAAAGTGAGGCCCTTGTAGATGTGATGGGGATTGAGTGAGAGGAGCTATGAGCACAAGGCATCCTGTAATACAGATGCTCAGGTCTAATGAGGAGAGAGACAGGGGACCAATGTCAGGGCTTGTGTGTGCCATATCATTTTGATATGGAAAAGCCAGTGTGATATTAGAAGAGATTAAAAAGAATTTTATATGCCAAAAAAGTGAGGTTAATTTGCATGAGACAGCAAAGAATAGTGGAAACAACACTGGAGACCCAATGAACGTGGTCTTGGGCAAGCTAGTTAACCTCTTTGGGTTTTAACTTTACAATCTACACAATGAAAGATTTAGAAGATAAAAGTTCAAGGACTCTTCCAGGTCTTACGTTGTATTGCCAGGCATTTTCCTCCAATTTTTTATTTTGAAAAATTTCAAGACTACAGAAAAAGACTTGAACTAATATCCATATTCTCTTCATCTAGATTCACCAATTGTCAACATTTTGCTGAATTTGCTCATCTTTCTGTCTCTGTTGCTATCAATCAATCATCTTTCTATCCATATACAGAGAAAATACAGGAGGAAAAAAGTATATATTGTTATTATCTGTCATTAAATCATTTAAATTAAGTTGCAGACATCCATGACATTTCATCACTAAATAGTTTACCATGCATCTCCTAAGAATAAGGATTTTCTACATAACCACAGTATCATAATCACATCTTAGAAAATGACAACTCCATATAATCTAATATCCAGTTCACATTCGTACTTCTACAACTGTACCAAATTCTTGCAGTGATTGTTATGCTTTTAGCCTTTCAGACTTTAGTGTTTCAAAATAATGAACAACGCTCCTCTTTCTCTTCTTCCTTTGTTTAAACTTATACACATTGACTTTTTGAGGAGTCTAGTCATTTTTAGAATGTTTTACATACTCTGGATAAGGCAGACTGTTTCCTTGTGCTTTAGTTTAACATGTTCCTCTATCCCTACATTTCCTGTACACTGAAAGTTAGGTCTGCAACTTGACCAGATTCAGGTTAGACATCTCTGGCAAGATGCGTCTTAGACAATTTTGTGTTCATCATGTTGCATCATGCCTGGAGTCACACAATATCAGGCTATCCCAGCATCTGTGATGTTAAGTTTGGTCTCTTAGTTCAGGTGGTGATGGCCAGATCTCTCCAGAGTAAAGGTATATTTTTGCCTCCTCTGTCATTAATAATCTGTGGGTTAAACCTTTGATGCCGTATGAATAGACTGTTTTAGCATCCATCGAAGATCCTTACCTGCGTTGGGCTTGCAGGGACTGTCTCATTTTATCCTTACTTCTATGTTTATTAACTGGCATTCTTCTGTAAAAAGGAGGTTTCCTTTTATTCTCTTTCTTCTCTCTCTGTCTGTATTTTCTTCTCTCTATCCTCTCGCGTGCTCTCTCCCCCACCCCATCTCTATCTCCCTCCCCACCCTTTCTTTCTCCCTCTCCTTCAAATTACTATGGCCTCATGAATTTCATATATATTTAATGTGTTATAATCAGTTACATTCTTTATTCTTTTCGATGTCCAAATGGTCCCAAACGTGGCTAGAGGGAGACCCTTTAAGATGGATCCCATATCCTTTTTATAAGAACACCCTGGTTTTTAAGTTTCTCCCTGCTGTTTAGCAAGATAAAATATTTCTGATTTGCTTCATTTTGCCTTCCCCAGATACGGATTCAGCCATTCTCCAAAGAGTCCACTTTCTTTTTAATGGAAAGTGATATTCACATGAAGATCTGGGCCATAAGAGTGCTCACTGCAACTAAGTGCCATTACTTTTAAGTCCTTTCAAGTGGGCAAAGCTAGGAAATATTTATATATAAGAACTCATATATTCAAATTTAATATAAAAGGTTTTTTAAAACTTCTTTTATTTTCTATTTTTATTTTTCTCTTAAAGCCTTGATTCCTAATACTATATCTACTTATGTGTTTTTTACTATAATATTTACATACAATTTCAAAATTGTAATACTAACATTACTAATAACCAATGAGCATACTAAAACTTCAGTGGCCATTGAATTCTTTTTGTTCTTAGAATAGATCCCACTAAGGGATGGTCAGCCAGACTCCTGATACGTACTGAATTTTACTCGAATCAATCCTTCTCTCCATGTGGTTATTTTATCAATATGATATACAGCTAGATTCATTTGTTTTTTATTGTATTCCAATTAAGAGTTTGCTTCTTTTCTTTTAATTTATTTTTTCAGGTATATAAGATACTCACATCCTCCTGTATCCATTCCCTCCACCCCAGTCCCACTCCTCATCCTTATAAATTTTATTACTTTCTGGTTTATTCTTCCTGTGTGGTTTTTTTTTTTTTGCTTGTTTTTGTTTGTTTGTTTTGCAAAACACACACACACTTTCCCTTCTTTCTAGGCAAAGGATATCCTATTATACATTTTTTTGTACCTTGCTTCTTTCACTTAACAATATATCCTAAAAGTTACTCCAAATCCATTCATAAAGATCTTCCTCACTCTTTTCCAGGTATTTGCAAAGGCATATTTACAGGGATTTCCCTGGTGGCACAGTGGTTAAGAATTCGCCTGCCAATGCAGGGGACACGGGTTTGATCCCTGATCTTGGAAGATCCCACATGCCGTGGAGCAACTAAGCCCGTGAGCACAATTACTGAGCCTGCGCTCTACAGCCCGCGAGCCACAACTACTGAGCCTGCATGCCACAACTACTGAAGCCCGCACGCCTAGAGCTCCCGCTCCGCAACAAAGAGAAGCCACCGCAGTGAAAAGCCCACGCACCGCAACAAAGAGTAGCCCCTGCTTGCTGCAACTACAGAAAGCCCACGCACAGCAACGAAGACCCAATGCAACCAAAAATAAAATAAATATATTTATTTATTTTTAAAAAGGCATATTTACAAAACGAGACTTCAAAAATAAGAACCAATAAGTACTTGACACTACGTTAGAAGATTGTGAAGTTGGAAGTAGACTTCGAGATCAAGTGAACCAATTTCTCCACTTTACAGTTCTGGAAACTGATGCTCAGAGGAGTGAGATGACTCACCTCATGAGGCAGATGCCGGCCTGTGCTGCCCAGATTCCCTGTCAGGACTACAGAACGAATCCCAGCTGCCAGGAATGCCGCCAGTGAGAGCCAGCTGCTAGCACTCCCTGTTAGGATTGCCCTGCTCCAGAAAGAGCTGCCTCAACAAAGATCCCACTCCTCTCCAAGATAAGCCTGCATCCAAAGACAGGCTGATGTTGGAGGTATACTGTCAAGTCCCCTTGCCCCAACTCAGGACAACTCTGAAGGGCCACTCCAGCTCCAAAGCTCCCATGGGGTAGGCTGAGCCCTTGTGACTGTATCCCAGCCCCGCTTCTCCACCCAGTCCTGCTTCCTCCCTCTCCAGGCTTTGATTCCCAAGGGCATGCCCTAGTAAACCTCCTACACACTGATCTCTATCTCAGGGTCCACCTCTTAGGAAACCCAACTTGAGACACCCGAAGCCATCCAGTTATGAGTAGAATCAAAATGAGACACCAAATCTTCTGACAATAAATCTACTACATTGCACTATATCATATCACCTTTCAGTTCTTTACCAACTCACTTAACTATTAAAAACAGTGATGCCACTAGTCAAAATTTCTGGGGCAAAAGAGCCTCTATCTTTAGAGTTACTTGCCATCAGAGATAATATTTTATTTTTATTTTATTTAAAACACAATGTAACCCATCTCTCAACCTTTTGCAATGTGGCTAAGATTGGCTCGAAGTCCCATTCCATGCTCCATGGAAATCCGAAACTTTCCACAAGATTTCTGAAAATTCTCAAACAGCTTATATTCTTAAAACAATTCTGGCTCTGGCTCCTGCTTCCAAAATTTCTGTCTGGCATATACTAGGTACTCAGTAAATATATATTGTTTGTTAGCCAAGCACCCTTCCTTCTTCTGGGAATAATGCCCCCTTCTTTTAGGGAAACAACTTCTTTCCCTCATCTCTTTCCACACTATAACATGTGATCCAAATGAGAGTGTCTACCTTTTTACATGTGGATATTTTAGCTGTAATGTTTGGCCCAGGGATGAACATATGATGGACACAATATATAATTTATGACAGCAACCTTCTAACTTCAACCCCTCCCTCTCTACCATTTAGTATCCCAGTGGTGCTGTCCAAAAAAGATCTCACCAAAAGCCTCCCCATACTGGGGCCTATGAGTTCTTTCAGATGAAGGGTCTTCTGGCCATCATACTAAGTTCTTCCTGGACAAAGAGTGTAAGTCCAACTGGGTAGTTTACTGCTGGGGTCTCGAGCATGGACATTTTCCCAGTGATAAGACCTCAAAATCCTCCAGGATTGACTCTTTCTGCCTGTGGTGGGACCATAAAGAAATGGAAAACACCGCTTTAAACACCAAACATTAACTTATAATATTGATTTTCAAAACTTAAATTCCATGAGCTTCAATTTCTGCAGCCGTAAGATGAAGAAATAGAATACTACCTCACAAGGGTGTTTTGCTCAGAGAATGCTGACTGAGTAAGCGAATCACTGAACTAATTAATTTGCTAAATAGATGAGTCAGAGTTCTTGGTTGCAAGCAATAGAAACTCAATATGATTAACTAAAGCAGAAAGGGAATCTAGGTAAGATACTAAGGAGCTCAGAGAATTGGCCAAAAAGAGATGAGCCAGCCCAGGAATGTGGGCTGGAACCTAGGCAGCAAGAAGACAGCCAAGGTCTTGCCACAGAAAAGTCCCTTAGGATGCAGGGCGAGCACCCCTCCCTCTGGACACCCCCACTGCTGCTGGTCCCTCAACACTGTGCCAACCCATTTGCTAATACAACCCTCCTGTCAAAAAAAATTGAAATTACATTCTATTTCTGGGATACAATTCTGCACTTCTGGGTCTCTTAGCTTCATCATCCAATGTTTCCAAAATGTGTGAATTTTTGTGAAGAAATTACTGCAATTTTCAAACGACAATTTCTTCTACCACCTGAGGAATACCTGCTTCTGCCAAGGACTTGGCCCTTTTTTTTTATAGATTAAAACTGAGTATTGAAAAAAATTGATGGGCAGACAGATGGACAGATAAACAGATAATTCAGTTCAGGAAAAAAAAACAGAAAACAAAAAACAGCTGAAAGAAAATATGTCTCAGGCACGTGATTCGAGCACCCAAGACTTGGAGGAAAATGTGATGGATTCTGTAAGTTTTAATTTTCCTTTTCACTCCAGAACTTTATCTATAGAGACAAAATATTTTCTGGCAATAATCTCATGCAAAAGATTTTCATTTGGATTTTATACAGAAGGTGTTGCATGAGATAGTAGACAGCATCACCATTTACGGTTTCTTAAGCACAGAAAGGCTTTTAAAATGAATAACCCTCATGTGGAATATTTCCTGAAGGCAAATTGTATCTCAGAAGTGTTCTGCTGGCCACCCTGGAAACGGAGCCCAGGTGCATTGGCTCCTCCAGTGTAGCTCACCCCAGGCGTAGCCTGGAGAGCTGGGTGTACACTCGGTGGGTGCCTGCAACAGGCCTCGCCTCTCCAGTGCCAGATGTGTTAGAGAGAGGTCTCGGCACAGGCTGAGCCCCCACGAATGGATGAAACCATCTCCAAACATGTCCCCGCAGTGCTGCGGGTCCTCCATGGGTTTAGGCCTCCGACACCAGACAGGAAGGGGCCGACTGGCATCTTGTTCTGGGAGGTTTAAAACCTGACGTGTGCTCTTGCCCAGACAGCAGCGTGGGTCTCAGCAGCAGGAGGGGTATCTGCAGATGGAAATGCTGCTTCTTTTTCTTTTTCTGGAAAAAGCTCAGCAGCTGCTCTAACTCCAATACAGTAACAGAGGCTCCATTACCTGGGAGGCAGCCTTCCAGCAACATGGCTGCTTGGCAGAAACTGTATCACCAAAGGTGGCAATGACATTAGAAGCCAAGAGGTAAATCCTAAGTCGTTAGGTTATACAGAAGAGAGGTAGGCAAGGCCATTAGAACCTGAAAACAGCAGTGAATTTGAATGCTTATAAATACAACCAAAATACTGGAAACCTCAATTCATTCCAAACGAAGATTTGAGACAGGGTTTGTTTTTTTTTTCCCATTTTAGGAAGAAATCAAAATGAAGACAAAAATAAAATTAGGTTAGTAAGATGAGGTGTGACATCAAAGTGGTTTTCCAGAAATGTAAGCCACATGACCCTGTACAAGCTGGATGAACGTCTGTGCCTCTCTGCAAGGAAGGGTATTAGGGTGAGGAATGGGGAAGAGGTCTTGACCAGCTCAGGAGGAAGAGTGGTGGGGCCTGGATGGAAAGGACAGTGTTTTCCCTTTCTTGAAAAGGCATGTTTTCTCACACTCCGTGCTGCCCCGACTGAAGTCTACTTCCTCGGGACTGGGCATGGACCTCACCACTCTGGGATGCCTCCCCCTTGCAGCAACTCTCCGTCCCCCACTCAACCACCACTCCCCAGCGCCCTCTCTTCATTCAGCGGTGTGAAAGGCTTTGCCTCTTACTGAAGGAACATCAGTCACACAAGCAGGTGGAGAGATGATAACAGTGTGTTCCCTTCCTTTTTTTTTTTTGATGAGGACAGAGTTTGGAGGTTGGGGGGAGATAATGAACAGGGAATTCTCCTCTCCTTGGAATCAGATTGTCCCTAAGACTGGACCTGGAGGTAAAATTATTTTACTCATATTAGAGGATCTAGGTGGGAGGGGGAGGGGTGGGGGAGGGGTGTCCCTCCCCTTCTCCCCACTTTTCCCTTAATTTTACCTGTTCCCTCTGGGGCAACACACCTGGGAAACAAGCTCTGGACCCCAGCCACACTCACCAGGGCCGTCCCCCCCCCACAAAACCCCACACTCAGTCTAGGCTGGTGCTTTGTCCCTCTGGCAGCTTTCACCCAGTGTGGGGTAAGGGAGAGACTGGGGGTGTGGGAAGGAGGGGCTTGGGAAAGGTCCTGGCAGGGATGAGGAACAGCAGGCACAAGGAGAATTAGAATTCCTAGGTATATTTTAGCGAAACTCGGTCTTGGAATCCAAATAGAGGGCAGAAGGCAGCCAGGGGCAAGGCAGTAAGATCTGGAATCTTTGTCTTCAATTTGCAAGCGATAATGATATGCCCCTGAGACTAACATATGGATAACAATACACACACACACACACACACACACACACACACACACACAGAGTACTTGACTCTCACGCCAACCTGATGACATCCATAATGACACTCTCAATTTTACAGACCCTGAAACCCAGCCCTAGGAAACTGAAATGACTTCCCTCAAAGAAGATGTACACAAGTGACGTTTGAGTCTTTTACTCACACACAATACATTAATGATAAAACAACCCATGAACTTTAGCAATTATTTCAGATGCTGAAGAATCAACAAAATAAGAAGAGAGAAAAAAGACTATAAAGGGAAAAAAAGATTTACCTGTATGAAAGCAATCTCAGTTAAGTCCCCAGATGTGAACTAAAAACTGTGGAACTCGGTGTGATAATGGATAGGATGAACCATGTTTGATTAATAAATTCCTTACAAGTTTTATTTGATTGTTATAATCTAATAAGATCTATACACTTCTGATATTTTCACAAATTATATACTTCACAATGTTTGCTTACAACATTATTATTTTTTGAAGAGATTAAAGTAATCAATTATTTTATATGGCTTCATGGGCTCATAGTACCTCACAGGATGAGACATAAAGCAAATATAAAGACATAGTCTTGTGGCAGGACATAATAAAAGTGATGAAAAGGAAAAACCTACAACCAAGATTACCCTACCCAGCAAGGAACTCATGCAGATACTATGGAGAAATTAAAACCTTTACAGACGAGCAAAAGCTAAGAGAATTCAGCACCACCAAACCAGCTTTACAACAAATGCTAAAGGAACTTCTCTAGGCAGGAAACACAAGAGAAGGAAAAGACCTACAATAACAAACCCAAAACATTTAAGAAAATGGTAATAGGAACATACATATCGATAACTACATTAAATGTAGATGGATTAAATGCTCCAAACAAAAAAATGAATGGATACAAAAACAAGACCTGTATATATGCTGTCTACAAGAGACGCACTTCAGACCTAGGGACACATACAGACGACTGAAAGTGAGGGGATGGAAAAAGATATTCCATGCAAATGGAAATCAAAAGAAAGCTGGAGTAGCAACTCTCATATCAGACAAAATGGACTTTAAAATAAAGACTATTACAAGAGACAAAGAAGGACACTACATAATGATCAAGGGATCAATCCAAGAAGAAGATATAAAAATTGTAAATATTTATGCACCCAACATAGGAGCAGCTCAATTCATAAGGCAAATGCTAACAGCCATAAAAGGGGAAATAGACAGCAACACAATCATAGTAACACCCCACTTTCACCAATGGACAGATCATACAAACTGAAAATAAATAAGGAAACACAAGCTTTAAATGATACATTAAACAAGATGGACTTAATTGATATTTATAGGACAGTCCATCCAAAAACAACAGCATACACGTTCTTCTCAAGTGCTCATGGAACACTCTCCAGCACAGACCATATCTTGTGTCACAAATCAAGCCTTGGTAAATTTAAGAAAATTGAAATCGTATCAAGTATCTTTTCTGACCACAGTGCTATGAGACTAGATATCAATAACAGGAAAAAATCTGTAAAAAATACAAACACATGGAGGCTAAACAATACACTACTAAATAACCAAGAGATCACTGAAGAAATCAAAGAGGAAATCAAAAAATACCTAGAAACAGGGCTTCCCTGGTGGCGCAGTGGTTGAGAATCTGCCTGCCAATGCAGGGGACACGGGTTCGAGCCCTGGTCTGGGAAGATCCCACATGCCGCGGAGCAACTGGGCCCGTGAGCCACAATTACTGAGCCTGCGCGTCTGGAGCCTGTGCTCCGCAACAAGAGAGGTCGCGATAGTGAGAGGCCCGCACACCGTGATGAAGAGTGGTCCCCGCTTGCCACAAGTAGAGAAAGCCCTTGCACAGAAATGAAGACCCAACACAGTCATAAATAAATAAATAAACAAATACTTAAAAAAAAAAAGCAACAAGCAAGAAATCAAAAAAAAAAAACAGAAGCAATATTGTAACAAATTCAATAAAGACTTTAAAAATGGGCCATATCAAAAAAAAAAAATCTTAAAAAAAAAAATATTACCTAGAAACAAAAGACAATAAAAACACGAGACCCAAAACATATGGGATGCAGCAAAAGCAGTTCTAAGAGGGAAGTTTATAGCAATACAATCCTACCTCAAGAAACAAGAAACATCTCAAGTAAACAACCTAACCTTACACCTAAAGCAATTAGAGAAAGAAGAACAAAAAAAACACAAAGTTAGCAGAAGGAAAGAAATCATAAAGATCAGATCAGAAATAAATGAAAAAGAAATGAAGGAAACAAAAGCAAAGATCAGAAAAACTAAAAGCTGGTTTTTTGAGAAGATAAACAAAATTGATAAACCATTAGCCAGACTCATCAAGAAAAAAAGGGAGAAGACTCAAATCAACAGAATTAGAAATGAAAAAGGAGAAGTAACAACTGACACTGCAGAAATACAAAGGATCATGAGAGATTACTACAAGCAACTATATGCCAATAAAATGGACAACCTGGAAGAAATGGACAAATTCTTAGAAAAGCACAACCTTCCGAGACTGAACCAGGAAGAAACAGAAAATATAAACAGACCAATCACAAGCACTGAAATTGAGACTGTGATTAAAAATCTTCCAACAAACAAAAGCCCAGGACCAGATGGCTTCACTGGCGAATTCTATCAAACATTTAGAGAAGAGCTAACACCTATCCTTCTCAAACTCTTCCAAAATATAGCAGAGGGAGGAACACTCTCAAACTCATTCTACGAGGCCACCATCACCCTGATACCAAAACCAGACACAGATGCCACAAAAAAAGAAAACTACAGGCCAATATCACTGATGAACATAGATGCAAAAATCCTCAACGAAATAGTAGCAAACAGAATCCAGAAGCACATTAAAAGGATCATACACCATGATCAAGTGTGGTTTATCCCAGGAATGCAAGGATTCTTCAATATATGCAAATCAGTCAATGTGATACACCACATTAACAAACTGAAGGAGAAAAACCATATGATCATCTCAATAGATGCAGAAAAAGCTTTTGACAGAATTCAACACCCTTTTATGATAAAAACCCTCCAGAAAGCAGGCACAGAGGGAATTTACCCCAACATAATAAAAGCCATATATGACAAACCCACAGCCAACGTTTGTCTCAATGATGAAAAACTGAAACCATTTCCTCTAACATCAGGTATAAGACAATGATGTCTGCTCTCACCACTATTATTCAACATAGTTTTGGAAGTTTTAGCCACAGCAATCAGAGAGAAAGAGAAATAAAAGGAATCCAAATCAGAAAAGAAGAAGTAAAGCTGTCACTGTTTGCAGACATGACACTATACACAGAGAATCCTAAAGATGCTACCAGAAAACTACTAGAGCAAATCAATGAATTAGTAAAGTAGCAGGATACAAAATTAATGCACAGAAACCTCTTGCATTCCTATACACTAATGATGAAAAATCTGAAAGAGAAATTAAGAAACCACTCCTATTTACAATTGCAACAAAAAGAATAAAATATGTAGGAATAAACCTACCCAGGGAGACAAAAGACCTGTATGCAGAAAACTATAAGACACTGATGAAAGAAATTAAAGATGATACAAACAGATGGAGAGATACACCATGTGCTTGGATTGGAAGACTCAACATTGTGAAAATGACTATACTACCCAAAGCAGTCTACAGATTCAATGCAATCCCTATCAAACTACCAATGGCATTTTTCACAGAACTAGAACAAAAAATTTCACAATCTGTATGGAAACACAAAAGACCCCAAATAGCCAAAGCAATCCTGAGAAAGAAAAACAGAGCTGGAGGAATCAGGCTCCCTGACTTCACACTATACTACAAAGCTACAGTAATCAAGACAGTATGGTATTGGCACAAAAACAGAAATCTAGATCAATGGAACAGGACAGAAAGCCCAGAGATAAACCCATGCACTTATGGTCACCTTATCTTTGATAAAGGAGGCAAGAATATACAATGGAGAAAAGACAGTCTCTTCAATAAGTGGTGCTGGGAAAACTGGGCAGCTACATGTTAAAGAATGAAATTAGAACACTCCCTAACACCATACACAAAAATAAAATCAAAATGGATTAAAGGCCTAAATGTAAGGCCAGACACTATCAAACTCTTAGAGGAAAACATAGGTAGAACACTCTATGACATAAATCAGCAAGATCCTTTTTCCCCCACCTCCTAGAGTGATGCAAATAAAAACAAAAATAAACAAATGGGACCTATTGGAACTTAAAAGCTTTTGCACAGCAAAGGAAACCAAAAACAAGACGAAAAGACAACCCTCAGAATGGGTGAAAATATTTGCAAATGAAGCAACTGACAAAGGATTAATCTCCAAAATTTACAAGCAGCTCATACAGCTCAATATCAAAAAAACAAACAACCCAATCCAAAAATGGGCAGAAGACCTAAACAGACATTTCTCCAAAGAAGATATACAAGAAGATATACAGATCGCCAACAAACACATGAAAGAATGCTCAACATCACTAATCATTAGAGAAATGCAAATCAAAAGTACAATGAGATATCACCTCACACCAGTCAGAATGGCCACCATCAAAAAATCTATAAACAATAAACGCTCAGAGAGGAACCAAGATGGCGGAGTAGAAGGACGTGCTCTCACTCCCTCCTGCGAGAACACCAAAATCACAACTAGCTGCTGGACAATCATCGACAGGAAGACACTGGAACTCACCAAAAAAGATACCCCACATCCAAAGGCAAAGGAGAAGCCACAATGAGACGGTAGGAGGGGCGCAATCACAGTAAAATCAAATCCCATAACTGTTGGGTGGGTGACTCACAGACTGGAGAACACTTATACCACAGAAGTCCACCCACTGGAGTGAAGGTTCTGAGACCCATGTCAGGCTTCCCAACCTGGGGGTCTGGCAACGGGAGGAGGAATTCCTAGAGAATCAGACTTTGCAGCCTAGTGGGAATTGATTGCAGGACTTCGACAGGACTGGGAGAAACAGAGACTCCACTCTTGGAGGGCACACACAAAGTAGTGTGCCCATCGGGACCCAGGGGAAGGAGCAGTGACCCCAGGGGAGACTGAACCAGACCTACCTGCTAGTGTTGGAGGGTCTCCTGCAGAGCCGGGGGGGATGGTTGCTGTGGCTCACTGTGGGGACAAGGACACTGGCAGCAGACGTTCTGGGAAGTACTCCTTGGCGTAACCCCTCCCAGAGTCTGTCATTAGTCCCACCAAAGAGCCCAGGTAGGCTCCAGTGTTGGGTTGCCTCAGGCCAAACAACCAACAGGGAGGGAACCCAGCCCCACCCATCAGCAGAAAAGCAGATTAAAGTTTTACTGAGCTCTGCCCACCAGAGCAACACCCAGCTCTACCTACCACCAGTCCCTCCCATCAGGAAGCTTGCACAAGCCTCTTAGATAGCCTCATCCACCAGAGGGCAGAGAGCAGAAGCAAAAAGAACTACAATCCTGCAGCCTGTGGAACAAAAACCACATTCACAGAAAGATAGACAAGATGAAAAGGCAGAGGGCTATGTACCAGATGAAAGAACAAGATAAAACCCCAGAAAAACAACTAAATGAAGTGGAGATAGGCAACCTTCCAGAAAAAGAATTCAGAATGATGACAGTGAAGATGATCCAGGACCTCGGAAAAAGAATGGAAGCAAAGATCAAGAAGATGCAAGAATGTTTAACAAAGACCTAGAAGAGTTAAAGAACAAACAAACAGAGACGAACAATACAATAACTGAAATGAAAACTACACTAGAAGGAATCAATAGCAGAATAACTGAGGCAGAAGGACGGATAAGTGACCTAGAAGACAGAATGGTGGAATTCACTGCTGTGGAACAGAACAAAGAAAAAAGAATGAAAAGAAATGAAGACAGCCTAAGAGACCTCTGGGACAACATTAAACGCACCGACATTTGCATTATAGGGGTCCCAGAGGGAGAAGAGAGAGAGAAAGGACCTGAGAAAATATTTGAAGAGATTATAGTCGAAAACTTCCCTAACATGGGAAAGGAAATAGCCACCCAAGTCCAGGAAGCGTAGTGAGTCCTACACAGGATAAACCCAAGGAGAAACACGCCGAGACACAGTAATCAAATTGTCAAAAATTAAAGACAAAGAAAAATTATTGAAAGCATCAAGGGAAAAACAACAAATAACATACAAGGGAACTCCCATAAGGTTAACAGCTGATTTCTCAGCAGAAACTCTACAAGCCAGAAGGGAGTGGCATGATATACTTAAAGTGATGAAAGGGAAGAACCTACAACCAAGATTACTCTACCTGGCAAGGATCTCATTCAGATTTGATGGAGAAATCAAAAGCTTTACACACAAGCAAAAGCTACGAGAATTCAGCACCACCAAACCAGCTCTACAACAAATGCTAAAGGAGCTTCTCTAAGTGGGAAACACAAGAGAAGAAAAGGACCTACAAAAACAAACCCAAAACAATCAAGAAAATGGTCACAGGAACATACATATTGATAATTACCTTAAACGTGAATGGATTAAATGCTCCAACCAAAAGACACAGGCTTGCTGAATGGATACAAAAACAAGACCCATCTATATGCTGTCTACAATAGACCCACTTCAGACCTAGGGACACATACAGACTAAAAGTGATGGGATGGAAAAAGATATTCCATGCAAATGGAAATCAAAAGAAAGCTGGAGTAGCTATACTCATATCAGATAAAATAGACTTTAAAATAAAGAATGTTACAAGAGACAAGGAAGTACACTACATAATGATCAAGGGATCAATGCAAGAAGAAGATATAACAATTATAAATATATATGCACCCAACATAGGAGCACCTCAATACATAAGGCAACTGCTAACAGCTATAAAAGAGGAAATCGACAGTAACACAGTCATACTGGGGGACTTTAACACCTCACTTACACCAATGGACAGATCATCCAAAATGAAAATAAATAAGGAAACAGAAGCTTTAAATGACACAACAGACCAGATAGTTTAATTGATATTTATAGGACATTCCATCCAGAAACAGCAGATTACACTTTCTTCTCAAGTGCGCCCGGAACATTCTCCAGGATAGATCACATCCTGGGTCACAAATCAGGCCTCAGTAAATTTAGGAAAATTGAAATCATATCAAGCATCTTTTCTGACCACAACGCGATGAGATTAGAAATGAATTACAGGAAAAAAACCGTAAAAAACACAAACACATGGAGGCTAAACAATACGTTACTAAATAACCAAGAGTTCACTGAAGAAATCAGAGGAAATCAAAAAATACCTAGAGACAAATGACAATGAAAACACGACGATCCAAAACCTATGGGATGCAGCAAAAGCAGTTCTAAGAGGGAAGTTTATAGCTATACAACCCTACCTCAAGAAACAAGAAAAATCTCAAGTAAACAATCTAACCTTACACCTAAAGGAACTAGAGAAAGAAGAACAAACAAAACCCAAAGTTAGTAGAAGGAAAGACATCATAAAGAGCAGAGCAGAAATAAATGAAATAGAAACAAAGAAAACAATAGCAAAGATCAATAAAACTAAAAGCTGGTTCTTTGAGAAGATAAACAAAATTGATAAACCATTAGCCAGACTCACCAAGAAAAAGAGGGAGAGGACTCAAATCAATAAAATTAGAAATGAAAAAGAAGAAGTTACAACAGACACCACAGAAATACAAAGCATCCTAAGAGACTACTACAAGCAACTCTATGCCAATAAAATGGACAACCTGGAAGAAATGGACAAATTCTTAAAAAGGAATAACCTTCCAAGACTAAACCAGGAAGAAACAGAAAATATGAACAGAACAATCACAAGTAATGAAATTGAAACTGTCATTAAAAATCTTCCAACAAACAAAAGTCCAGGACCAGATGGTTTCACAGGTGAATTCTATTAAACATTTAGAGAAGAGCTAACAACCATCTTTCTCAAACTCTTCCAAAAAATTGCAGAGGAAAGAACACTCCCAAACTCATTCTATGAGGCCACCATCACCCTGATACCAAAACCAAAGATACTACAAAAAAAAGAAAATTACAGACCAATATCACTGATGAATATAGATGCAAAAATCCTCAACAAAATACTAGCAGACAGAATCCAACAACACATTAAAAGGATCATACACCATGATCAAGTGGGATTTATCCCAGGGATGCAAGGATTCTTCAATATATGCAAAGCAATCAATGTGATACACCATATTAACAAACTGAAGAATAAAAACCATATGATCATCTCAATAGTTGCAGAAAAAGCTTTTGACAAAATTCAACACCCATTTATGATAAACACTCTCCAGAAAGTGGGCACAGAGGGAAGGTACCTCAACATAATAAAGGCCATATATGACAAACCCACAGCAAACATCATTCTCAATGGTGAAAAACTGAAAGCATTTCCTCTAAGATCAGGAATGAGACAAGGATGTCCACTCTCACCACTATTATTCAACATAGTTTTGGAAGTCCTAGCCATGGCAATCAGATAAGAAAAAGAAATAAAAGGAATACAAATTGGAAAAGAAGAAGTAAAACTGTCACTGTTTGCAGATGACATGATACTATACATAGAGAATCCCAAAACTGCCACCAGAAAACTACTAGCGCTAATCAATGAATTTGGTAAAGTTGCAGGATACAAAATTAATGCACAGAAATCTCTTGCATTCCTATACGCTAATGATGAAAAATCTGAAAGAGAAATTATGGAAACACTCCCATTTACCATTGCAACAAAAAGAATAAAATACCTAGGAATAAACCTACCTAGGGAGACAAAAGACCTGTATGCAGAAAACTATAAGACACTGATAAAAGAAATTAAAGATGATACCAACAGATGGAGAGATATACCATGTTCTTGGATTGGAAGACTCAATATTGTGAAAATGACTATACTACCCAAAGCAATCCACAGATTCAATGCAATCCCTATCAAATTACCAATGGCATTTTTTACAGAACTAGAACAAATCATCTTAAAATTTGTATGGAGACACAAAAGATCCCGAATAGCCAAAGCAGTCTTGAAGGAAAAAAACGGAGCTGGAGGAATCAGACTCCCTGACTTCAGACTATACTACAAAGCTACAGTCATCAAGACAATATGGTACTTGTCCAAAAACAGAAACATAGATCAATGGAACAAGATAGAAAGCCCAGAGATAAACCCACACACCTATGGTCAACTAATCTATGACAAAGGAGGCAAAGATATACAATGGAGAAAAGACAGTCTCTTCAATAAGTGGTGCTGGGAAAACAGGACAGCTACATGTAAAAGAATGAAATTAGAACACTCCCTAACACCATACACAAAAATAAAATCAAAATGGATTTGAGACCTAAATGTCAGACCAGACACTATAAAACTCTTAGAGGAAAACACAGGAAGAACACTCTTTGACATAAATCACAGCAAGATCTTTTTTGATCCACCTCCTAGAGTAATGGAAATAAAAACAAAAATAAACAAATGGGACCTAATGAAACTTCAAAGCTTTTGCACAGCAAAGGAAACCATAAACAAGACGAAAAGACAACCCTCAGAATGGGAGAAAATATTTGCAAACGAATCAACGGACAAAGGATTAATCTCCAAAATATATAAACAGCTCATGCAGCTCAGTATTAAAGAAACAAACACCCCAATCCAAAAATGGGCAGAAGACCTAAATAGACATTTCTCCAAAGAAGACATACAGATGGCCAAGAAGCACATGAAAAGCTGCTCAACATCACTAATTATTAGAGAAATGCAAATCAAAACTACAATGAGGTATCACCTCACACCAGTTAGAATGGGCATCATCAGAAAATCTACAAACAACAAATGCTGAAGAGGGTGTGGAGAAAAGGGAACCCTCTTGCACTGTTGGTGGGAATGTAAATTGATACAGCCACTATGCAGAACAGTATGGAGGTTCCTTAAAAAACTAAAAATAGAATTACCATATGATCCAGCAATCCCACTACTGGGCATATACCCAGAGAAAACCATAATTCAGAAAGACACATGCACCCCGATGTTCACTGCAGCACTATTTACAATAGCCAGGTCATGGAAGCAACCTAAATGCCCATCGACAGATGAATGGATAAAGAAGCAGTGGTACGTATATACAATGGAATAGTACTCTGCCATAAAAAGGAACGAAACTGAGTCATTTGTTGAGACCTGGATGGATCTAAAGACTGTCATACAGAGTGAAGTAAGTCAGAAAGAGAAAAACAAATATCGTATATTAATGCGTGTATGTGGAACCTAGAAAAATGGTACAGATGAACCGGTTTGCAGGGCAGAAGGTGAGACACAGATGTAGAGAACAAACGTATGGACACCAAGGGGGGAAAACTGTGGTGGGTTGGGGATGGTGGTGTGCTGAATTGGGCGATTGGGATTGACATGTATACACTGATGTGTATAAAATTGATGACTAATAAGAACCTGCAGTATAAAAAGAAAACAAACAAAAAAAACAACTAATACTAAACTTTCTTTGGGTTATTTGTATGGAAATATGTTAATATAAATGTTTTAGACATTACATGAAATTTCTAAAAATCTTATATGTTCTGGTATAACGTTATAAGTCATAATTCTAGTTATTACTTTAAAATGTATATCTCAGAAATAACTAAATTTCCTTGTCAATTGCATTATTATGAACTTGCATCAAATCTTTAACTGTGGCCATTTTTAAGTCTTTTGTCATTTACAGACAGTTCTGGGTGTACTCTGATGCTTTTGCAAAAATGTTCCTATGAAAGGGTTTCATCTTCAAGGAATTCATGGAAAAGACTCTGACAAGTACAGGTTTCTGGTAACTGACTATACTGCTGAACTGAATGAATAAGCATTTTCAGAACTCTAATGGAAAACTGATTAATTCATAAAAGTGCTAACAAAAGATCAAGATGAGGGGCTTCCCTGGCGGCGCAGTGGTTGAGAGTCTGTCTGCCAATGCAGGGGACGCAGGTTCGCGCCCCGGTCTGGGAGGATCCCATATGCCGCGGAGCAACTGGGCCCGTGAGCCACAACTACTGAGCCTGTGCATCTAGAGCCTGTGCCCCACAACAAGAGAGGCCGCAACAGTGAAAGGCCCGTGCACCGCGATGAAGAGTGGTCCCGCTTGCCGCAGCTAGAGAAAGCCCTCGCACAGAAACGAAGACCCAACACAGCCAAAAATAAATAAATAAATAAAATGCTGGCTTAACTCCTAAAGAGTTTCATTATAAAAAAAAAAAAAGATCAAGATGAAAAAAAAATTAATTACATGGGACTGAGTGAACTGATGAGGATGATTATAATTTTTGTGACTTTGTTTGAATAAAAAAAAAAAATCCCACAAGGACTCAGAGGCAAAAAATATACAAATCAATTTTCACTGCAAAGTAAAGGAGCTGTTACAGTGGAGGATTACTGGACTTAATGTCAATATTATGACATAGTATGAGTGTGTTCCGTGTTTGGTAATTGCAATCATTGTTGCTTTTGTTGTGGTCATCCATTTACAATGCTTGGTGTCAGTTTATCTATCTCTTGTAAAAATAAAACACAGTGTGTGTGTGTGTGTGTGAAAAAAAAACAATAAATACTGGAGAGGGTGTGGAGAAAAGGGAACACTCTTGCACTGTTGGTGGGAATGTAAATTGATACAGCCACTATGGAGAACAGTATGGAGGTTCCTTAAAAAACTAAAAAGAGAACTACCATACGACCCAGCAATCCCACTACTGGGCATATACCCTGAGAAAACCATATTTCAAAAAGATTCATGTACCACAATGTTCATTGCAGCACTATTTACGATAGTCAGGACATGGAAGCAACCTAAGTGTCCATCAACAGATGAATGGGTAAAGAAGATGTGGCACATATATACAATGGAATATTACTCAGCCACAAAAAGAAACGAAATTGAGTTATTTGTAGTGAGGTGGAAGGACCTAGAGTCTGTCATACAGAGTGAAGTGAGTCAGTAAAACAAATGCCATACGCTAACACATATATATGGAATCTAAAAAAAGGTTCTAAAGAACCTGAGGGCAGGACAGGAATAGAGACGCTGACGTAGAGAATGGACTTGAGGACACAGGGAGGGGGAAGGGTAAGCTGGGACGAAGTGAGAGAGTGACATGGACATATATTACACTACCAAATGTAAAATAGACAGCTAGTGGGAAGAAGCCGCATAGCACAGGGAGATCAGCTCGATGCTTTGTGACCACCTAGAGGGGTGGGAAAGGGAGGGTGGGAGGCAGACACAAGAGGGAGGAGATATGGGGATACATGTATATGTATAGCTGATTCACTTTGTTGTACAGCAGAAACTAACACAACATTGTAAAGCAATTATACTCCAATAAAGATGTTAAAAAATAAAAAGAATCAATTCCCCAAAGTGAGGCTGTCAGCGCGCACACACACACACACACACACACACACACACACACACACACACACACACACAAAAAGGTGGGGGAGTGGGGTAGGCGGTCAGGACTTAATTTATGCACACTGCCACCAGGTGGAGGCAGAGTGCCATGGGTCTTGAAGCTTTGAAAGGGTAATGGAGGATTTGCTACAATTACAGATCACGATTCTGAGTTCAAATGCTACAGATATATGATCCCAAATGTTTCTATTTCTTATATATTAGAAACATTTATTGAAATAGCAAGGCAAGCAAGCTATAAACAAACATTTAAAATAGCTCTTTAGAGGGGTTTTACAAATAAAAAATACAGTTATATCTTCCCCTTCAATCTCTTATGGTTCCTTTTCTCACAAATACCTTCACAAAAACATTGCTAGTTCCTCCTTATGTTGCTTTAATGTGAAACTCCCAAAATCTCTGGATTATTTCTTGCAAAACTTCCAAAGATCAGTTTGGGGCTATGACCTCTTTCCCAGAGTAAGAGAGAGTGGTGAAGGGAATTTGAAGGATGGTGGTGGGGAAGGCAACAGAGGGTGACCAACTGTCCTGGTTCGCCCAAGACTGTCCCAGTTTTAGCACTGAAAGTCCCACAACCAGGAAAATCCCTTAGTTTCAAGAAAAGCAAATATATATAAATCTTCCCATTTCAGACTCTCTGATCCAAGACATTTATTTCTTTTCATTAGGGGAAAAAAAAGGCAAATGCCCTGTCATTTGATGAAACCTACACATCCCATGTATAGAAAGCCTCCTTTAAGCATGAGTCTGCTGCTAGGTCAGGGTGTGCTTTTATAGTTCACATGGAGGCAGGATATATAGCAGATGTATAAAGGATGTGCTGGTGAATGGTTATGCGGAGCAGGTGGGCCAACCATTGTAGGTAAATAGACAAGGCCTCTAAGAAGTCTCTCAGTTCCTCATGCCGACCTCTGAGGCTGATCTTTGAGGCCTCTAATGAGGCTGTCCTGCCAGGTGGAAGGGAAACGGGAAGGAAATCAGCCTGGGCTGACAAAGGACGCTGACTCTGGAGCAAAGACTAGAGGCTCCAGGAAGGGATATATTTAGCCCAGCTCTGTTAACAGCTGACCCTCCTGGATATCCTCAGGAATGCAGCAGGGAGAGTTCTCGACGGTGAACCAGGAGTGAAATACCACAGACAGGTTTATAACTTGAAAAGAAAAATACCTTTAAGGAAATGACCTAAAAAAGGACAACTCCATGGGGATTAGATGAAAATGTTAATGTGATTTTGTGAATTGCTTTCCTGAGTAGTATCTGTTCATTATATTCATTTCCTGTATCCTTTCACATAATTGGTTCAATCATAATTTAGCTTTTCTTTAGGACACGTGTTCTTTATCAAGTTCGTGTTCTCGGTCACACAGCACTAACAAAGCCTGCTCCATACACCTGTCACCTGCCAGAGTCTACTAACGAGGAAACCAACAGAATGCGGTAATGTTCTTAAAAACAAAGATCTGGTAAGAATTACCTCCAAACCCTCCCAAGAACAGAGCAGAGACGGTGACCGTGGAGACAATGTCACACTAGGATAGCAGGGCTATCTCACCCTGGGGCCCTGAGCGGGCACAGACAATGAACAAAGGCAACACATTGGCACACACACTATTAGAACAACACATTTATTTATTGAATCTGAGGCTGGGGAACAGAAGACAGCTGAGAAATATGGTTGAGTTCCTAACTTGTCAATGAATAAGCAGGCTCTAATTTACAATTGCTTGGGTGTGAGACTGCCATATGTTATGTAAATAGCTGTGGGTCCCTTTAAGAAAAGAAGTGGTGTGAAGACAAAGCCCTTTTGTACTACTAAGCCAACCTTGCTCTTCAGAAAATAAAAAGGCACCTGGATAGAGTTGCCAGAAAAAATACAGGACGCCCAGTTACATTTAAATATCAGACAAATAATGAAGACGTTTTTGTATAAGCATGTCCCCAGTATTGCATAGGCATACTTATACGAAAAATACTCTCCATTGTTTATCTATAGTTCAAATTTAACTGAATGTCCTGTATTTTTATTTGCTGAATCTGGTAACCCTACACCTGGGAACAAAAAGGAAGGGACTGTGAGATGGGGAGAGAAGTCGTCAGTAAGGCAAAGGAACAGGAAGTTGGCCCAGCATAAGTAACACCCAAGAGAGGAGAAGCCCAAACAGTGAGAGAGTCCAGGAGCATGGAAAAGACATTCTATACTCTTTCTCTCCCCCAAAAAGAACAGAATATGATTAAAATGGAACAACTGGAGAACAAAATAACCTTGGAAATTTTAAGCATGATACCAAAATACAAACTCAATAGGAGACTTAGAATATAAAGAAGAGGATCTCTCTCATAAAATAGAACAAAAAGACGAAGATATGGTAAATACGACAGAAACTATAAGAGACATAGAGAATCAATTCAGGAAGACCAATATTGACATTATAGATGTTTCAGAAAACAGAAAACTGGGGGCCTTCCCTGGTAGCGCAGTGGTTGAGAATCTGCCTGCCAATGCAGGGGACATGGGTTCGAGCCCTGGTCTGGGAAGATCCCACATGCCGCGGAGCAGCTGGGCCCGTGAGCCACAACTACTGAGCTTGCGCGTCTGAAGCCTGTGCTCCGCAACAAGAGAGGCCGCGATAGTGAGAGGCCCGCGCATCGCGATGAAGAGTGGCCCCCCCACTTGCCACAACTAGAGAAAGCCCTCACACAGAAACGAAGACCCAACACAGCCATAAATTTAAAAAAATAAAAAAAAAGAAAGAAAACAGAGAACTGGAGAAAACAGTGGGAAGGAAGCTATCAAAAATTGATATTGAACAGTTCATGGAGCTGAATAATAATAGCTAACATTTACTGGGTGTTTACTATGTGTTTTATAAGTATTCATTCATTTTAACCTCCAATCACCCTGAGGTAGCCACTAGTATTATCCCCATTTCACAGATGAGGAAAATGAAGCACAGAGAGGTTAAGTAACTTGTGGTCAGCAAGGCTAAGACCAAGATTCAAACCCAGAGGCCAGCTCCAGAGCCCGAGCTCTTGAACTCAATGTATCTTAGTCTGGATGCCCTACAAAATGGAACCAAAGACACACATGTATTTACTAACCCTTCATCTGGGAGTGCAATCCCAGAAAAGCAGGAATGAGGGAAGAGAGGGAGGAAGGCAGGAAACGAGTAGGACAAATATAAGAGAAGGTGCTCTCAGGCTGGCCATGGACTTATAACAAGTGCAGCTGGTTGCCTTTAAGCCTCTTGACAAACCAACCAGGAGGCAGTAGGAGGACTGATCCCCTGGCTCCCATTTCCACTGGTCAAACATGCCCGTGGGATTTTAACCCGCCCTCCCTGCATTTCTTGGTTGTTCCATCGGGCCCTTTCGGAGGCTACCAAGGAAGCCAGATCCATCGCAGCAGCAGCATCCAGACAAGCGGACCCAGGCCAGTAGCACATCCACGTGCTTGCATGTCTGCCGACAGTTTCTCAAGCCCTGCTTGGGGAGCCAGCAAGCACGTGTGGATGTTGGGAGGATCCAGAGTCTCAGGCCTCAGTGGAAACAGGGAATCCCTAGGGCAGGAAGTGAAAGACAGGTGGCATGAAGAATGAGGCAGAGTCCTGTCAAATCATGCCTGTGAGTGACAGGAAGGATTGGAGCAGCTGCCACTGAGGGCCTAGCCAGCCAAGCAGGTGATGACAGAGAAAGAACTTAATGAGGGCCGAAACCTCTCCTCTGGGGCCTTGAAGAATGCTGGTTGGTGCCAGGTGATCCTCCTGGAGGGCCAGCAGTATATGGCAGCCAGACCAACTCAGGGAGATGCACAACTGGACTGGACACACTTTTCTATGCTGACTCCACAGAACAGGGTGCTGACGATGACTCTATCAATACAGCAAAAACATTTACTGAGGTGCCACCCTGTGCCAGGCACTATTCTAATGCTACATTTATGTTATTTATCTTAATTCTCACAGCAATGTCAGGAGGTTCCTTGTGATTTTACAGGCAAAGATACTAGCCCAGAGAGGGTTAGTAACTTAACCAGCACCATAACTGGTAAGTGGGGGAGCCAGTTTTGAATCTGGGCCATCTGACCCTGGTGTCAGTTCACTTAACTATCAAAAGCCCACTGAATGATCAGCAAACAAATGAAAAAGACCTCTCAAAATGTGAAAGTTTGAAACATCAGGAATAAAAAAGATGATTCTAAAAGCTTCCAGGGGAACAAATCATAAGAAAATGAGACTCAGAATTGTTATTAGTCTTCTTAACAGTAATATTAAAAGCAAGCAAACAATGGAGCAACAAATTCAAATTTTTAAAGAAAATAAATTTTCAAGCTAGAATTTTACATCCAGTCAATTTGTCAAGTATGAAAACAGAATAAAGATACTTACAGACAGGTTTAGGTTCAGAAAATTGACATTTCTTTCTTAGAAGATGACTAGAGGATGTGTACCAGCCAGCCAAAGAAGTATCCAAGGAAGAGAAAGACATGCATTCTGGAGACAGTAAATCCACTAAGAGAAGATCCCAGGTTGATAACTGCGTGGCAGGACTAGAGAGCCATCCATCCACAACAGAGCAGGAAAAGAGAGGGCTTCACAAAAGAGTGTCCAGGAAAAAAATGGACCCAATAGGAAGGGTGATATGATAGATGAGATGATGAAGCAACTGGAAATAAGATGCAATTAAGCAATTGTTAATCCAAAGAATGACAAAAGGCTATATAAGAAAAGACATGTAATCACAGTATTCTAATAGGTTCTACAGTGAACAATATTTACATTGGTATAATAATGCAAACACTAATTATCGATATAAGTAAAACTATGATAAAATTTGGGGGAGAGGATGAGGAAGGGGAAGTGGAGATATTAAATCTTCATCTCTTAGAACATTTATACGTTTAAAAAATGTTTTCTTTTTATTGTACCTATATGAGATGATGGATGTGAAGCAAACCTGCTGTGGTAATTATTTCATAATATATGTAAATCAAACCAAATGCTGTGTATCTTAAACTTATACAGTGATGTATTAGCAATTATTTCTCAATGAAACTGGAAAAAAATCTTGTAAAATTGCAATATATGCATATTCTCTAAACATGTGAAGGTGGCTACCAGAAAAAGCAAATAAAATTTCAAAGCAGTTACCTTTTGGTAAAAGACTGGCAGCTGGTGTAGGGTTGTACAAGGTGCTACTGATTTGTATCATAAGCATTTTTAGCACTATTTGGTTTCTTAATTATGTATATAATTACTTAATTAAAAAAATAAAACTTACTTTTAAAAGGCAAACCTATGAAAAGAATTCATGCAATTAAGAATAAAGCCTCATGGATCTTCCCAGTTCTTCTCACAATTCTGCTCCTTGGCACTTGACTGCTTCATGACTTCCCATCCTTTGACTTCTCACCTGTGTCTCCTGGTTGTGCTCCATCTTTTGTTTTGATTATCTGGTAAGATCTGGTTCCCCATTCTGACATCCCCTGTTCATACAACGTCCCAGCTCACTTTCTGTCATTGACATTGATATCTTTCTCTTCCTCCCGCCCATTCTGCCAATTTATGACACAAGTTGCTCAGGAGTGTGGCTTTAGTCAAACAATTATAGGAAATATAATCTGCTGTGACTTTGACCCAATCACCTCACTTCTCATAGTTCCTTTTCTGTAAAGTGAGAAATTGAATCTAGATGATCTTTAATCTCTTTCTATCTCTAACATTCTGTGATTTGTATCCTGATCAGAAGGCTTGGTTGGCAGAGGTGTATAAAAATAATCACAAAGAGAGTGACATCATCTATTCTATGATTAAGGAAAATAACTCATTGAAGGATCATATTCGGTTCTGTTCACTTAAAAAAGAAGTTTGAAACTCTATACTTGAAACCAAAAGAATCAATGGTCCAGATCTGAATCAAGCCAGTCGAAAGCTTAAATGGAAATTAGAGGGCTCCAGGGACTTCCCTGGTGGTCCAGTGGTAAAGAATCCACCTTCCAATGTAGGGGATGGGGATTCAATCCCTGGTCGGGGAACTAAGATCCCACATGCCACGGGGCAACTAAGCCCGCGTGCCACAACTACTGAGCCCACATGCCTCAACTGGAGAGCCTGTGTGCTGCAAACTACAGAGCCTACGCGCCACAACAAAATATCCCACATGCTGCAACGAAGATCCCGCATGCTGCAACTAAGACCAAACGCAGCCAAAAAATAAAAATAAAAATGAATAAATAAATAAGGTTACATGTATCATTAAAAAAAATAAATAAGACTTGTACATTTAAGGAAAGGAAAAAGAAAAAAGAAAACTAGAGGACAACAAAGTCATTAGTCAGTCTTGATCAAACTTCTTTTATGACCCCTTTTATGAGAGAGGTATTCAAATTCAGATTATAACGATGGCTCTGGTGACCTCTTAACACAATGGCAGGAGTTTGGTTTTAAATCCCCTAACGTCTTAGAAGAGATAGAGGGTAGCTGGAAACGGACAAAGGCAGAATCTTCCATTAAGAATATACACTACCAAATGTAATATAGATAGCTAGCGGGAAGCAGCCGCATGGCACAGGGAGATCAGCTTGGTGCTTTGTGACCACCTAGAGGGGTGGGATAGGGAGGGTGGGAGGGAGGGAGACGCAAGAGGGAAAAGATATGGGAACATATGTATATGTATAACTGATTCACTTTGTTATAAAGCAGAAACTAACACACCATTGTAAAGCAATTATACTCCAATAAAGATGTTATAAAAAAAAAAAAGAAAGAAAGAAAGATGGTCCCCAGTGACAAAGGAGTAGAATAAGGGCCCAAAGATGCACATATTTCCCTAGTTAGGGGAAAGGGAGATTTCACTGTAACAGGCAAAGTCCTTCTTTTCTTTCTCCCAAAATACAGAATACAAAACTGTGTGAACTAATCCACTTGTGTTGGGCTGCACCCTGCAGGCCTGCAGGCCCTGCACGTGCCCAGCCTCAAGACTGAAGAAAGAGCCTGGAGTGAGCGACAGAGACATAAGTGGTTTAATGGATAGAGGGATCTTACACGTCCAAAGCAAAAAGGGTCCTGGAGGACCCTTTGAGGGGACAGCAGATGGCAGACAGGACATGGCAGTAGTCTCTGCTACCAGAGGAAGAGGGAGGTTACCAGTTATAGAGGGAATTGACGTCAGGTTGGCTCATCGGTTACTAGGGAAACCAGCAGAGGAGCATGCCCCTCACAAACTATCATAGTAGGGATAGTTCGGATCCAGAGATTAGAACAATCACTAGCTGGGGCTGGGGGCAAGTACATAGGCATTTACTGATTAGGCTCTAAGATTAGGCTCTAAGAGAGGGAAGGTCAGTCAGGTGAGTAGGCGCAGTGAGGCAGGGACTGGTCCAGCAGGGGATGTACAGAGAGCAAGAGAACAGCCATCTTTGGTGGCCTGATCATACAATTTGCCAAGTCGATCTTAGGACCAAAAAAGAAATAATGATGTGCACTTATAATTACTAACAGAGAAGTTGTAAATGGCTGGTTTAGCATACCTTCTAGAGTTAGGGAGAAAATATTAGATACATGAGGTCCCACAACCCTTGTGTCACTAAGTAGATTAGACTTGATGGAACCTTGCAATTGTGTCCCAGAAAAATGCACAGGGATCCAGGGAGGTCAGTCCTTTGAAGTATTAATAATCTGTAAGACTTTCACAAGTACAAGAAATTAAGCAGATTTGGTATATATTGAAGTAGTACACACACATACACACACAAACACACTCACGCACTCTGAGAAGCAGATGGTAAACAGAATACCAGAAGAAAAGGAATAGAAATGAACCTTAAAAATCCTAAAGGAGAAGGAGAAATCACTAAGGATTCTCAGGCCTCTGCTAAAACTGAATTGATTTTTTTAAGATAGATAACTCCATCCCTGCTAGTGGACTTATTTAATCTTATGTTACAGCATTGATTGGTAAACTGAGGCCCATGGATACAAAATAACAAAGGTATTCCTTGAAGATGAAAAGTTTTCAACCATGTACATATTCAATACACATTTATTGAACTATGGGAATATTTACTGAAACTTCCCAATGTGCCAGGCATGTCACTCTGTGCCTTACATATTTTGGCCCATTTAGTAACAACCCTGTGAAATATGAACTGCAAGTGGCCGCATTTTACAGATGAAGAAACGGGCAAAGAAAGGTTAGGGAGCATGCCCAGATTTCACAACTAGTAAGAATTGTTCTGAATTCAGAACATGTTCTGAATTCCGGTGCTGCCTGTTGGTCTATCAGCAATGGTGGGAGAGGTGACCCCAATTTTGTCTGGAATTAGATGTGATAATCTGAAGGGGGCCTAGAAACATTCATGAAAAGTAGACAGGCATTTAAGGCCATCTAACAGGGTGAAGAGTTAAGAATAAAGACTGCTTGGTGTTAGACATGATTTGCAAAATATTTAACTACTACTGAAGAATAGTCACCTTGCTGGCTTCTCATGGAGGTTTAAGGGTTCAGTGGGTGACCTGGGCCCCTGAATAGGAAACTGCTGCCAGATACCTGTCAGAGAGACCCAAGGCAAAAGACCCAGTTCAGAAGACTTCATTGTAGACTTGCCTGCAGATTTTCCAAACTGGATAATAAGAGAAGCAGAATCAAGAGGCTCCTTCATCTCCCTGGACCTAGAGGCCCCTACGCCTGTCAGTGGGGTTGTAAATATCTACCTGGAGCTGGTCAGAGTATGTGTCTGATCTGTGTGTGTGCAGTGGTGGTGGGGGGAAGTGGGGAGTGGGGGGTCGAAGAAGTTCCTCAGAAGCCCAAAGATGTCTTTGAGATTTTATATTTATCTTTAAAAATTATGCTAATTTAAAATTCTTCTCCAGAACGGATCGGTCCTTGATTTAACAAAAAAATTCCCTCCTGAACTATTTATTTATTTTTAGATTTATTTATTTATTTTTGGCTGCACTGGGTCTTCGTTGCTGCACACAGGCTTTCTCTAGTTGCAGCGAGCAGGGGCTACTCTTCCTTGTGGTGTGCGGGCTTTTCATTTCGGTGGCTTCTCTTGTTGCGGAGCACGGGCTCTAGGCACACAGACTTCAGTAGTTGTGGCTCGCGGGCTCTAGAGCACAGGCTCAGTAGTTGTGGTGCATGGGCTTAGTTGCTCCGCAGCATGTGGGATCTTCCCGGACCAGGGCTCGAACCTGTGTCCCCTGCATTGGCAGGCAGATTCTTAACCACTGCGCCACCAGGGAAGCCCCTGAAATATTTAAATAGTAAATTTGACACTCCAGAGAGAGGCCCCATAATTGTGTAAAAGCTTCGAGTTCAGACCCACATCTGGTACCCTGTGCATTTGTTCCTCCAATGAGAAGCAGGGGTAGTGGAGGGAGCACTGCGTGGGGAGTGAGGCTGCATTCCACACACCCACAGTGATCGGTAAGCTGATGGTGCTCTGGATGAGCCGATGGAAAAATGAAGGAAGGAACAAATGAACAAAGAGGTGGTGACTCCTTGTGGAATACCAGTTTCAAGGATGCCTGTCCATGTCCCTTGTGACTTTTCCTAACCACAGAATGTGAGCAGTTTTTTTTTTTTTACTGATACCCAAGGCACAAGCCAAACACAAGCACTCAAGACAGACTTTCAGAACAGACCCTGGAGATGCCAAAGGATGAATCTAGCAGGAATAATTAATCACCTGGGAAAACAGAAACTGAACTTGAGAGACAAAGCAGCTGACAATAGGGGAATTCTATATGGAAAACTATTAGACATGGCTGTTAAACATCCCTACCGTCTGTGGCAGGAGAATAAATCATGCTGCCAACAGCAATTTGCAGGTAAAGGGAGGTTAAGGAGAATAGAACAGCGGAGCCAGAAACACAGAAGGGTCTCTTAGGTAGGAAGCAAACCTCATGACGTGGGCCAGACCCCCAACCCAGAGAGGGGGACACACCAGGTACCCTGAAGGCAGCTATGGCGACCCGGCTCAAAACCAAATGATGAGAAGGCTCACAAGAGGGCAAGAATAGAGGTCTCTTCTCTCAGAGTGCTGGGTGGTTGCCTGGCAAAATGGTACAAGAGACTGGGAAGTGTGGCCATTCAAATTCAAGTATATGACACTTGAATAATTGCATGCCATTTTTTACCTTGATACGGAATAATATTTGCATTTTCGTGTGCTTCAAACATGAAGGACACAGCATTTGTGCATTCTCTGAACTTCCAAAGTTAAATATAAAACAGCCTATAAAATTATGAAAAAGGATTTGTAATCTGCATTGACTCCTGGGCTAGAGTTTGATGTATGTGGATTTTAGAGTTTAAAAACTTGCGTCAGTTGATAGGAAATATCTAGAATGGGCAAGTCCCTCCACAGAGACAGACAGATTACTGGTTGCACAGGACTGAGAGGGGGAGTTGGGGGAAATGGCGAGTGACTAACAATAGGTCTGGGGTTTCTTTATGGGGTAATGAAAACTTACTAGAATGAATTGTGGTGATGGTTGCACAGCTCTGCAAACATACTAAAAACCACTGGATTGTGCACATTAGGTGGGTGAACTGTATGTGAATTATATCTCAATAAAGCAGTTAAAGCAAAACCAGAAAACCCTGAGTCAGTGTCCTAACACTGCCACTTACTAGTTATATGCCCTTGAGAAAGTTACTTACCCTTGTCTCAGTGTCCTCATCTGTAAAGTGGGGATGATATGATAGTACTACCTATGTCATAAAGGGGCTGTGAATTCTCAGTGAGATCACACATGTGAGAGGGCCTAGCACCTTGTCCTGTATATGGTAGAGATGCAGTAAATGTAAGCTTCCTGTCCGTTAGTCTCAACATAAGAAATAAATGAATTCATTTGAAAAGTAGGGTTTGGGGTTAGATTGCTAGTTCCCAATAGAGGGCCCTCAGACCTCCTGAGAGCCTAGAAAACAGTCCTTGGGTTTCCTCTATTTTCTGCCAGAAAACCTCCATGGGTTTGCACAGTTAACGGAGATCAGGCTGCCCCAGACTGCTAAACACATCAAGCCTCTTTGCTTTGGGCTGAAATTAGATGAACTCAGCATGATTATTTGCAAATCGAAATTTCAGTTTGGCAATTATATAAGCCTTTGGTTAATTATCTTCTTATTTCCTGGTAAATGCTGTTTATCTGGGAGCAAAAATCTTTCAAAACACAGGCAGGGCCCATGGAGTAAACTAATAAAAGGGGTTTGGGTGGTGAAAGGGTGGAAAACCACTGAACCAGTTTCCCTAAGCTCCTTCAGCTCTATTGTTTGTGTTGGGGTTTGAAGGAAGGGTGTTTGCCAGAGACAGGGAAGAAAGGCGTTTTGTGCGTTCCCCTGTGCTGGAGTCGCAGCGCAAGTGACAGCTCAGAGCATGAGAGGCCTGGAGTGTGGGGAGGAGAAGCAAGGTCTCTGATCCTTTCTGGCTGCTTCTCAACCACTAAGACCTAATTCTGGCTGCAGGATCCAGATGTTTTGAAGGCCAGCATAAGGTAATCCAGTTCATATTCCTGACACTAAGGTCATCTTTTATTTGTGACACAGCTGAGGTCAAAGCCACAGTCCTAGTCACTACTGTTCCAGGACAAACGAAGGCTTGCTGTGGCTCGTTTCACCTCCTAAGTCAACTTTTTTTTTTTTTAAAAGAATTTTTTGAAGTGGACCATTTTTAAAGTCTTTATTGAATTTGTTACAATATTGCTTCAGTTTTATGTTTTGGTTTTTTGGCCGTGAAGCATGTGGGGTCTTAGCTCCCCAACTAGGGATGGAACCCGCACCCCCTGCATTGGAAGGTGAAGTCTTAAGACCGCCAGGGAAGTCCCTTGCCTCCTAAGTCAACTTTTATGAAGCACTCTGAGTCTCCAGCAGCATCTGCCAGGCTCAGCAGCAGAGTTATTTGCTAGAAGAAGAGTCACCTGGAACTTCGGTTCTGGGTAGATCTGATCCTGCACAGGGTGCTCAGTATCCATCTCTGCAGGCAATGCACACAGCTTGCTGGACACTGGCCCCTTTCCAGACTCGGGAGCTGCCCCTTTGTCTATGTGTCAGCTGGCAGAGAAAGACTTCTGCCTACAGAAGGTCAAAGTAAGAACAGGGCTGACAGCTGTCTTCCAAGAGGTTTCCCAATGTGGCAGTTACTCACTTAAGGACTTGACCATGGTCCACGGTCTGACGTTTGGTCTTAGGGTAGACACAAAGAGGACAACTGACCATGATCACATGACTGATGCATAAAGCCATTCTCCTCCTGAAGATAGATCTGGGACAGAAACCTACGCATTGGCTGTGGAAAGGTGTTCTGTGGCCCTGGATCAAGACAGAGAGGAGTCAGGCAGGTGAAAGGTGGCAACTGTTAAAGACTGCCTGGGACAGCTATCTCCATTACAGGGTCTGACTTCATAGTAGTTTGGGAAGCCTTAAAAGATAATGGTCAATGCTCCTGGCACCACTGCCAACCAAGAGAGAGCTCAGATGGACTTTATCCACCTTTGTCTTGGGGCCTCTCCTTTTTCTTAGCTTCCATGGTGATTATGCCCTTGTGATTGACTGACATCACCTGTCTTTAAATGCATTAAAATATTCAATCAAACTATTCAAATCTCAGAGGCCTGGGAGCCAAGCTGTCTCTCTCAGAATCTGCCCATAACTGCTGGAATCTAGTTGGGCCCTCAAAGGATAATTTATCTCCCCATTCTTTGAAGGGGTCTCACTGCAGTCTCTGAGCATTAATAATGGCAGACTAACATTTACTAAGTGCCTACAAAGTGCCAGGCACGATGCCAAGTACTAACTCATCTAATCCTCATAAAAACCTCATAAGGAGGGTTCTGTTACTATCCCCATTTACAAATAAGGAATCTGAGGCACAGAGAGGTTAAGTAACTTGCCAAAGAGCATGAAGTTCATAAGTGGAGGAGACATTATCTGAATGCAGGCAATCCAGGCTCCAAAGTCAATACCCTAATCGGGTGTGTCACAAATACTAATAATAGTCACTGCTTGAAAGGCCTTCCCCAAGGAAAAGAAAATTAACTGGATTTCAGAGATAACAGATGGAGTTTGCTGGAGAATTAAGAGCACTCTGGCTGAGTGCTGAATCTAGTCTTTATGAATAAGCAGAATATGTAGTGGCTGGAAAGGGGAAGGAGGAGCAGGTAAGCCCCTTGTCCTGGGAGTGCCCTCCCTCCTGTCTGGTTTGGATTCCCTGCTTTTGCAGTCACTCCTTTGACTTGTTGTATTATTCATTCAGTAGACTTGTATCAATCACTTTCTATGCAACAGACACTGGGGACGCCAAAGAAAGACAGAGTTGCTGCTCCCAAGGACCTCCCAAATAAGATAAGAGATTAGCATTTGTTTCCACCTATATTGTCTAGTTCATTTAATCCTCAGAATCACCCCAAGAAGTAAGCAAGGTGGGAACTGATACACCCATTTTATAATTTGGAATACTGAAGCACTAAATAGCTAATGCTCTGCCGCGGTGTCTCCCATAATCACATCCACCAGAATTCCAAATGAAGCTGTGTTTCAAGTGTTCTGTCTTCTTGCCTCTATTTATATTAAGTACACTCACATGGCCAATTTGTTAGGAGGCTTTCACTAGTCATCAATGAAATAAGAAAAAAAAATAGGATGATGGAGAGTCTTTTGTTAAACTAAATTTCTTCCATTTAAAGAAATATCCTCTATTCTGAAATTATGTCCTTCCTACTTTTTGGTATTAAAATGCCCTACAAATATTGGTATTTTTTTTTCTTTTTAATGCACTTACGCGGCAGAACAAAATGTTAGTCATTTGTTGTTTCCCATTCCTGCTTGCTGGTCTTTGAACCACTGCCCTAAAATGCACACGATTCCTGAGAGAGACAGAAAGTCCATTCCATCATCCAAAGGTATATATAGATAAGCCTCCCACCATTTGTACTACCTAAGGTACCTGAGACCATGGCCTTGGCTGGGAGGACAGGGATGCTTTGAGGAGGCTTGGATTGAGAAAAACAAAGAGCGGTGATAGGCTGCGATCCCTTTATTCCGATTTACATGACACTTGACTTTCCATAGCCATGGCAACTAGCCAAAAATGATAAGGCTGATTAATTCCACAAGTGCATTATTCACATGTCACCAAATATTGACTCTTACCAACCCCCCTCCCCCCCAGCCATCTGCCCCAGTGTGTCAAATCAAAATAAATCAACAAACAAAAAGTGGCAGGCAGATGACACCCCAGGGATGCTGCAGCTAATTATATAGTTGCCAGTCCTAGGCTGAGTGCTGAGTGGCTGACCCATTTCTCCATCTCCCTTCTTCCCTAGTGACCAGGAATATGTATGCGTGTGCATGCACACACACGCACACACACACACACACACACACACACGTCTTAGATGGGAATGGTATGGGTATGTGAGGGGGACAGGGCTGGGGGCAGCTGGGGTGAAAAAGACTTAAAAGATCCTAGGGAGTAATGATAATAGTAGACCATTTATTAATATGTACCAGGCATATTAGTAGTGCCATCACAACTCTGAGATGTAGGAACTATTATTATTCCCATTTTATAGATGAAAAACTAAAACTTATTTATGTTAATCAACTTGTTCAAAGCCAAACATGCAGCATTTTATGGTCTGAATTCCAAGTTAATGCTTTTAATCCCTGCATAAGCCAACTCACATTTACTGCTACCTGGTCGTGTTTTTCAACCTCTCTGTGCTTCCATTTCTGCATCATGATAATGGGACCATTATGGTACCCAGTTTACAGGGTTATTGTGAGAAATCAATGAGCTAATACATGTAATGTACTTACAGTAGTCCCAGTACATACGTGCTCAATATGTGTTGGCTGTTATTATTGCTACTGTTGTTATTTTTATTATATAATGTTGCCTTCCTTAGCTGGATGAAGGGAGCGTGGAAGTCACAGATTTTACAAGCAAAGAGGATATAGTTGGATGTGTGAGCATTCTTGGGGATCTAGTGCCAAGAGAACTACATTTCTATTCCCAGGAAGAGCATAAGTCATTTTCTCTACACCTGACCACACCAGGTTGTACATTTCCACACCCTGTAGATTTCTAAGTCCTTTGGTCTCCTCACTTCCTTCTGTCTCTTCTCTTCTGACAGCTCACCAGAGAAGCCACTCCCCCCATCTTTCACAGTCCTCTGTCCACTGAGTCACAAGCTGCTAGACTGCACAGCCCCTTGGCAGTGGTTGGAATGAACTGCCACATCAGTGGCTTTGGTGGTGATGTGTACCACACCTGCAGAAACTCCCGATGAAGCATAGAGGGAGATCAGCTCATCGCTCCGGCCTGCTATTTTTAAAAGCAATTTCCAGTGTTTTCTCCCTCCACTGCTTTCCACCAAACTATGGGAAAACATCACAATTAACGGACTGTAACATCCCCAACAGCTGCTACCCAACTCCACGCGGGGCTAGTGGTACACAGAAATGACTTTAAATTTAGTCTTACATTTTGTAACTTGGAAAATATAACCAACCAATATAATTGCGAATGTGAGTTATTTCATGGGTTTTCTTTTCCAGCTTCTGTAACTATGACTAAAGTCCCAGTCACCAGCCTGAGTGTGTCACAAATATGCTTCTTTCCCACATGACCTTCCTCCGTCACTGACTGCATTTTCAAAAGTAGCCTGAGGCCAGAGAACAGCTGTTTGCTGGTTCCCTCAGGAGCTGGTTGCAAATGGTGCATTACTGGCTTGTGCTTTTTTGCTTCTTTGAGGGAGGCATTTAAATGTGCTAAATGGAAGCAAAGAATCATAGGATGGGTAATATGATGTTAAAATGGGAAGTTTCTACTAGTCGCCAAGATATAACAGATGTGAGCATAAAAAGCAGTGTAGATTAAGAAAAAAAAAAAAAAAAAATGGAACCCCAGCTCCATAACTCCTTGTGCTGGATTGTTCTGGTGTCCTTTTGTTTACACTGGGTACTACACTTTCCAGAAAACTTTACAGAGTGTTCCGGATTTGAGTTTATCAAACGTGCATTTGGGAGGGACTCGGGAGGTGGAAGTGAAGCAGCCGCCCTGGTGGCTGTTGGTTAAGGGCACTTAACTGGGAAGTGCACTGGTGGTTGCTGTTGGTTAAGGGCAGTGAGAGACCAACACACAGGTGCCAATGGATTCCAGTTCGTTTTCACTTTTCCCTGTAGTGTGTCCAGCTCTCCTTCTCAGCTGCTGACCGCTGCTGACCAGCAGTGACCCCAGGCCCGCCACAGACACTTAGCCATGAACTCCGGGAGCAGCCAGGAAGAGCAGACAACCTTCCGCAGGGTTCTATACCTGCTCTCTTCACACACCTACTCCAGCAGCTGGAAAAGCCCAGCTTCCAGGTGTCCCTGAGAACTCTGACTCATCAGCCTGTGCCAAGGCTGCTTCATGGCCTTTCTGTGACCCTTCAACTCCTCTTTTCAAACCTATCCTTCCCCTGTGCCTTCCACAACTGTGTATGCTCTAATTGCTGAAATATATTCCTCATTCCATAATGCTCATAAGGGTCTGCATCCCTGGCTAGACCCTGACTGATGTATCCCTGGACCCCTGAGCCAGACCAAGGATAAAGAGGAGTCAGAGTGTGAAGCAAAGAGAATTGTCAAGCTGAGAGATACAGCTGTGCCCTGTGTGCCCATCTCCTCCTATACCTCAAGTCTCACGATGGGCCCCATGGGCCCCTCAGAGAACTTTGACATGTGCTCCCAGCAGCTGAGATATGGAGAGCTGACACCTAACTCATGCCTCAGAAAGCTGCAGCAGAGAATCAAGTTGGCCGCACTGGGTTCTGCGGGGTTGCCCAGAGTTTAGGGGGTCATGGGATTGTCCTGGGCCCTGACCAATAGGACTCGCGGGAGGGACACATTAAGCCCAGCATCAAGAAGCCAAAGGTGGACTCAGGATTCCTAGGAAGGAAGCATCTCCAGCAACCACCGGGAATGGAGATGCATCCACCAGAACAAGGGATCTGCAGGAGTGCTCCAGCAATGAGAATGTTGAAGAAGCCCAGGAAAGCAGCTCACTGGAAAAACAGTGTTCAATATCTGCTGACCTGGCAAGCACCTCATTTACCACTCTTTTCTCCCTCCTCTCTGACCCTAGAGAGGACACAAATTGCCTAGTAAACTGAAATGATGGTGGGTGGGGAGCAGACAAAGGATAAAGATTTGCTATAAAATTAAGTTCAGAGTTTTGGTTAATCTCTTGGGGTGAACACAGCTGAAATGAGACTTCATTTTGTGACTTAAAGTGACCATATTAACTGAGAGTGAGCTGGAAGTTAAGGGCCTGCTGGAGTTTTTACCTAGAGGTGGGGAGAGTATTTCCATTTAATTTCCTTTAAGGTGAGAAAGGAAAATGAAGTTGTGGCTGCTCCTGGCTGGAGGCCAGGCCTTGTGCAAGCCAGGCACAAATGCCAAGGCAGGGAGAACCCAGGCCCTGTGGACCTCACTCTGTGTTTGTGGAGCCCTGTATTCCTCTAGTGACACCTCAAGGACAGAAGGGGCCACGGAGAAGACTGACAGTGTGGGATTTGGGGGTGGTCTACTCTGCAGATCTTTCACTACTTTTTATATTGGAGTTCCAGTAAGTTTCCATTTGAAGGCAGAATATAATTCCACCACTTTAAAAATATCTTGAAAACTACTTTCTGTCTAACCCCATTTAACCAATGGAGAAATGAAGGCTATAGAGTGGAAGCAATTTGCCCATGTAGAAGCAGGACCCGAGCCATTGCTCGGACTCATAACCCTAGACCTTCTCTCCACCACCCACAGCCTCCAGCCCCAGCATCCACGTGGAGGTCGGCTGGTTGATTTCAGATTTCTCCCCACCTGTCTCACTTTAGAGTTTTCAACTCAAAAATAAATGTAAGGGCATATAGGAAACAAAGGATAGAAAACTAGATCAGCAAGTGCAGGGCCAAGCAGAAGGAAGGTCTTGGGGAGGAAATGGGAGAAAACTCAGCTTCTGGATTGCTCTTGACCTCAGTGGTGCCCTGTCACCTGGGGAGTTTGTGAAAAGGCAGATTCCTAGTCCCCCAGGCCATCCTGGGGCACAACCCTGAATCTGGATTTTAACAATCATCTCAGGTGATTTATTCGTCAGGGAAGATTTGGTTCCATGAAGTGGCTGCACACATCAGGCCAAGAATGCCCAGTGCACCATGGTGGCAGAGTGCTGAGACTGGTCCTGGGTCTCCCTCCCCACTGAGGAACACTCTGGAGCAGTGCCAGTGGCTTCCTGCAGGCTGGGTGGTGACTCAGCCTCGAAAGAGTTTGAAAGGGTGATTTCTAGGCTGAGGGGGTGCCACCGAGGAGCAGCAGCTGAGGAAATCTGGGGTGATCTATGCAGGGACCAGTTCTACAGGCTAGCATAGAAGAGGCAGAGTCTCTGGCTGCATGATGGACAGAACACAGAATGAAGCCAGAGGCAAGAGCTGGTCCCAGGCCAGTCCTGGGAGGGGAGCCGTAAAGCCTGGGAAGTGGGGAGAGGTCAGGGCTCCAGGTGATAGGGGCCATTTTGAGGGAATGAGACATCGAAGGACGAGAAAAGGTCTGTGCTATATTGGGACTCTCTGGATAACTCTTTGGCCATAGACCCTCATGGAAAGGTTTTGTGTATTCATAACCAGTGACTCCCAGAGCATCTGAAAATATGTAACTCTTGCTCATCTATGGCAGCCATTCTCAACCAGGGGATATTTTGGCCCCCAGTGGACATGTGACAATATCCAGAGACATTTGGTTGCCACAGCTGGCAGTTGGTGGGTGTGTGATCCTGGTATCCATGGTGGAGGCCAGGGAAGCTGTTGGGCATCTGACAACACACAGGACTTCCCCACAGCAAACAACTACCCAGCCCAAAAGGTCAATACTGCCATGGTGGAGAAACCCTGCTCTATGATGGAATCATTAAAGGAACCCATCGTCCTTTGGGGAAACTCACGTCTGAGATGCTCATGATGTGAAGCCCCGGGTTAACTCTGCCCACACACACTACAGTCCTCCCACTCTGGAGGGCAGCCAGGCCTAAAACCGGGCAATAGTGTGCAGGTATATGCTGGACACTATGTATCATAGTGAGTTTTATTAAAAGAAAAGATAAACAGCAACATCTTGTAATAGGCTAATGATAGGTATTGAAGTCTGTTGGGTTCATACCTCCCTGCCCCTGCTGCACCCCTATCTTGCTATCTCTCACTGTCCCACAGTGATGGTTCTGCAGCAACCCAGGTCGTGGAACAAGGACCTTTGCATCCTTAACCTCCACTCCAGGCACTAGGACTCTGCTTATTCAGTTTCCAGCAGGCAAATCTGATGTCTCTTGCAAACCAAGGTGCCCAAGGCAAAGGTTAGGGTTGGGGGGGGGGGCGGGTCACTGCTCTTCCTCTCAGAAGACCCAATTCACTTTCTTTCTGGGCTACTCAATTTGCAGACAGGGTGACTGTAACCCCACCCTGATCCTGGCATATTGCCTACGTCTCAACTATAGGTGTTGGCATCCGTGTCCCCTGGACACTGCTCCAACTTGTCCAGGCTGCAGCACTCCACTTTCTCCCAATTCATTCTTACTGAGGCACTCAAAATTGTCCCCCTAATATGCCAGGGTACCCGGGTCCTCTTCGTCTCTCAAAATGTATGGCCAAGCCCCTTAAGGGCATGGCGGGGAACAGAGGATGAGAGCTCAGAATTCGAGCTCTATCTAAGCTCAGAATTCGAGCTCTATCTATCTATGCCACATTTTTTTCCACACTGGAAACAAACACATTTGTTATTTTGAGCCGTGACTGAGATGACATTTATGACATATAGCAAAGCGGGAATTATCTTTAGGAGCAGAAAGACAAAGACATACTGTGGGTCTGATAAGATAAAAGCAGCAACAGATAAAAACATTTATAAAGGGAGATGATGGCTATCTGCCAAACAGGAGCAAGGAAACTCACCCACTAAACACAAAGAAATGAAAAGAAGTCAAGCCAAATGCTGTGATGGGCTGCATATGAGCATCCATCCTTTCCTGCAAAAGGATTCAGCAAAAGGAGAGACAGTGGAAAGGGATGTTGGGCATTGGGTTTAGAGACACTGTATAACCTTGGACAGCAGTTTCCTAGTTTCCTGGGCATATAAAGGAAGGGAAGTGGCCTGTTTACCTTTCATAGTCAAGGTGATGTTTAAGTAAGTTGGTGCAGGTTAAAAGCTATGTGAGCTGAGAAGCATCATATACTGAAGGGATGGGTTCTCAAATTGCATCATACGGAAGAGTCACTTAGGAGAGGTGTTACAAATCCAGATTCTGGGCCCCATCCCCAGAGATGCCAATTCAGTAGGTTTGAGCTGGGGCCCAGGAATCTGGATTTTGGACAAGTACTTCAGATGATTCTGAAGCAGGAGGTCTCTAAGAACCCTAGGAGGTAAATACTGTTATGACCCCTATTTTACACATGAGGAAACTGAGGCATAAAGTCTGATAACTTGCCCAAATTCACCCAGCTAGTTAGTGGCAGAGCCATCTCCCAAGAGATCTAGGGCTCAAGAGATGAGAAGTGAGGTGGTTGGGACCTGGGCAGGGACTCCTCTCTCCCCCTTCTCCTCTGAAGCAGTGAGCAGAGTTGTAACCCATTTCCAGAAGCATCCAACAATCTCAAAAGTGCTGTATCTCTGAATCCCTTGAACCTCAAGCAGACAAATATGCTTGAGACAGGTGTAAACAGACACACTCATGAACGATAGAGACAGAGAAGGAGGGAGGGAAGGAGGGAAGGGTCACATTAAAAACTATAATCTATTTCAAATTTGTGCTTCTCTAGCGCGCTCTGAAGATTCACTGGGACAAAAAAAAAAATGCTCTAAAATGCATCAATCCCCATCAGTGTACAAAGAGGAGAGGGCACTGCAACCAAGATGTCAAGTTTTCAGAAAACAGTATTAAATGAGTAAGAAGAGTTTCAAAACCCAGAATCATTGAATAGTAGAGCTGGGAGTTAACTTGATTAGCCCTTTTATTTTACAGATAAGAAAACAGTCTTGGGTAGTGGAAGTGCCAAGGTGGGTCAGCAGAACCCAAACTTAGGGGTTCTGAGCCCTTAGTCTGGTGCTCATTTGCTCCACACTCTGCCCCCGTGAAACTTGAAAGGAAAAGAAGTCATTAACATAGTGTTCCTTCCAAACTCCTCTTTAATACACACTCTTGGTTGGAACAGCGGCTGAAGGAAGAACAAACAGAGATGAGGAGATGTAGTCAGCAGCTGATTCAGTAGATGGCGGGGGGAGTCTCATACACAATTAAGGTGTTGAGAGGTCCCAAGTCTCCAGCTCCCTCATAACACTGGAAATAGAGGAGACAAGTAACTGAGGGGAGGAGATCCCGGGAAGGCTCCCCAGGTTGAGTCTGCAGGGCTGAGCATGGTAACTCCCCTCTCACCACCTTCCCATCTCTGATACCCAGGGACACTGCTAGAAAAATCAACATCTTTGAGACACAGGCTACAGTGGCTGGAAGTAGAGGTGGGATTTGGGGCAGGTGGTTCCCTTCCAGGTCAAAACCCTCACAGGAGCCCTTGACCAGACGTCTCAGTTCCACCTAGGTCTGGCTGCATGCTGTCCATCCAATTTTATTTTCTATCATTGTCCTGATGAAAGCACACATCCTATACCTTGGATTATTTTAAACAATACCCTGGGAAAGGTACTGGTTTCAGCCCGAGAGGCCAGTCCAGTGGCAGTCCTTGGCAATGGAAGAGAAAGAATGTCCAGGGGATGGGGGAGTAGAGGGTCAGGCTATAGGGAGCAGTCCTGAGACTTGACAGGAAAGGTCACAGGCCTGGGCAAGGAGTAACCCAGGGCTCCTGCACCTGTCCCACCCCACTCTGTCAGCACACTTCCCTCCACACATGACACCACCATGCGGTGACATCAGCAACAGAGGGGACATGGGCCAGCCTCCAGCTTCTGAGGTCCCAACACTCCTGCAACCGGACCTGTCAAGCCCAGCTCGAAAGTAGCCATTGTCCTGGGCTGTGACAAGAGCAGAAGAGGACAAGATAGAAGGATCCAAATTTTTTGTTTTCTCTCCACCAAGAGATTGTAGCCAAGATTAACATCATGGACTGAGAAAGCCCTGAGACTATCACCAGAATGGGGGAATCCCAGGAGCAGGAAAAGATACACTCTCAATAGTGAGAGATCAAAGACATGTGAGCTTATTTTCCACTCCAACTGGTAATACAGAGGTGACCCTGGGATTCAGGTTATTATAGCTACTCACTGGCTTTGGCTTTAACCTTGTTTAAACCAACTTGGATTAAAGTGAAAGGGAAGATGCTCAAGGAGTTAGCCACGAAAATAATCCACTGGGTAACACACCGTGCGTCAGACTTATCAAATGGTCTTCATTTTCTGAACAGACCAAGGATGTGTGGCAACACTCGAAAGAATGATTGTCCTGCCAACCCTAGTAGATCCCAAAGATGCTCTCAAGTTCCCCTTTTTCTCCCTATTTATTTTGGTAATGAATTCTCTGAGTCTTTGACCTGCCAGTTCAGTTATCTTTCCCCATCTCTGATAAAAGCCTAGCTGTGGGAAAAGATAATATTTTCTTAATCAAATGAGTATCAGTGAGATCTACGGAGCAGCTCCTAGCATTTTTTAACGACTTCTTAGAAGCCTCTCTTAGGAGAAAGCCTTTGGGTATGACAAGAATATGAAGGAATATTCCAGATTTCTTCAATGCATTTTTTTTTTTTTAACTTTAAGAGTTGCCTAGAGGAAACCTTGAACTTTCTAGCCTTTTCTACGTAGACAATGGAAAGGGGAAATGTGAACAATTATAAAGAAGATTTGATCAGTTTCTACTTCCAAGCAGGATCCAACCTTAAGGCATGAGTACTTAAGAGTTTTGAGAGACCTAGATTAGAATCCTCTGGGTTACCTAACCCCTCTCTGCTACAGTTTCTAAGCTTATACAAAGAGACTACTATAGTGCCTCCCTCATAGAGATATTGTGAGGACTACATAAAATAATGACTGTAAACATTTAACACAGAGCCTAGCTCAGTAAATGTTAGTTTTCTTTCCTACATCAATCAAAGGATCACCTCAAATTTCCATTGTATTTTGCCTTTATGGACATGGCTTCTAAACATTCTGAATATCACAGGGCAGCCCTAACAGTGAACAAATAGCCTCTCTGAGTAAAATGAAGTTAGCACAACCTGTGTATTGGTTACCTGGAAGGAGAAACTGGCTAAAGGATAACTACATTTGTTTCCTAGAGCTGGCACAAAAATTTACCACAAACTGGGTGGCTTGAAAAAAACAGAACTTTACTCTCTTGTAGTTGTGGAGGCCAGAAGTCCAAAATCAAGGTGTCGGCAGGGTGAGTCCCTTTTGGAGGGTCTGTGGGAGAATATATTCTATGCCTCTCCCAGCTTCTGGTGGCTGCTGGCTCCTGGCATTCCTTGGCTTGTGGCTATCCTCCAATCTCTGTCTCCATCTTTACATGGCCTTTTCCTCTGTGTCTCCTCTTTCTCTTAGAAGGATACTAGTCATTGGATTTAGGACCCCCCCTACATTCAGGGTGATCTTATCCTGAGATCCTTAATTAATTACATCTGCTGAGACTCCACTTCCAAATAAGTTCACATTCACATATTCACATTCACATTATTCAACCCACTACAGTTACTTTAAATTCTTCAAATAAAATCTGTGTGCAATATATACATATATCAAATCATTACATTGTACATATGAAACTAATATTATGTTATATGTCAACTACATCTCAATAAAAAATGTTTTCCCTTACTATGTTTCAGGAATAAAATTATTTCAGAGCAAGTACTGCTAATTTTCTATATATCTTAAGAAGCTCAAATATAAAAAATTTGAAGTGTGGATTGTATGAAAAATGTAATTTTCTTTGGAACCTGGAGTCATTTTAAGTCTTGAAAGAAGATGGTGGCAAGTGAACTTATTCTGGTAATTTAGAAAATTCAGTTTCAAATTTCTAAATTCCAGTTAGTGATGCTGTCATAGACAGAATAATGCCCTCCCACCCCCACCCCTCAAGTATGTCCATGTCCTAAGATACTTTATATGACAAAGGGGAATTAAGGTTGCAGATAGAACTGCTAATCAGCTGACTTTAAGATAGGGAGCTTAGCCTGGAGGACAAGATGGTAGAGTAGAAGGACCTTGAGCTCACCTCCTCTCACAAGCACACCAAAATCACAACTATCTTCTGAACAACCATCGATAAAAAAGACTGGAACCTACCAAAAAAGATATTCTACGTTCAAAGACATAAAGAAGAAACCCAACAAGATGGTAGGAGGGAGAGCACTCATGATATAATCAAACCCCATACACCCTGGGTGGATGACCCACAAAGTGGAGAACAATTATATCGCAGTTCTTCCACAGGAGTGAATTTCTGAGCCCAACATCAGGGTCCCCAGCCTGGGGTCTGGCATCAGGAGGAGGATTCCCCAGAGCATTTGTCTTTGAAGGCCAGGAGGGCTTGACTGCAGGAGCTCCACAGGACTGGGGGAAGCAGAGTCCCCACTTTTGGAGGGTGCACACAAGGTCTCGTGCATACCAGGACCTAAGGCAAAAGCAGTGACTTCATAGGAGCCTGGGCCAGACTTACCTGCTAGTCTTGGAGGGTCTCCTGAGGAGAAAGGGGGCAGCTGTGTATCACTGTGGAGACAAAGACACTGGTGGCAGAGGTACCAGGGCATATTCATTGGCATGAGCTCTCCTGAAGGTTGCCATTTTGGCACCAAGACCCCACCCAACAGACTGTAGGCTCCACTGTTGGGATGCCTCAGGCCAAACAACCAACAGGGCAGGAACACAGCCCCACCTATCACCTATCAGCAGACAGGCTGTCTAAAGATTTCCGGAGCCCACAGCCACATTTGGACATTCCCCTTGACACTGCCCTGTCCACCAGAAGGTCAAGACCCACCTCCACCCACCAGTGGGCAGGCACCAGCCCCTCCACCCAGGAAGCCTGCACAAGCCTCTAGACCAGACTCACCTACCAGGGGCAGACACCAGAAGCAAGAAAACTATGATCCAACAGCCTGTGGGACTGAGACTGCAAACACAGATCAGAGCCTATGCTGGGACCAGCTGGTCCCTGGCCCTTGGGTGATGGGGAGTGTACTGCTGGGACACATAGGACACATCCCCTACAGAGGTCCACTTCTCCAAGGTTGAAAAACATAACTAACCTTCCACATACATAAAAATACAAGTAGAAATTTAGACAAAATGAGATGGCAGAGGAGTATGTTCCAGACTAAAAAACAAGACAAAACTCCAGAAGAACACTCAAATGATGTGGAGATAGGCAACTTACCCAAGAAAGAGTTCAGAGTAATGATCATAAAGATGATCCAACAACTTGGGAAAAGAATGGATGCACAGAGCAAGAAGTTACAAGAAGTTTTTAACAAAGAGTTAGAAAATGTAAAGAACAACAAAACAGAGTTAAAGATTATAATAACTGAAATGAAAAACACACTAAAAGGAATCAATAGCAGAAGAAACAGCAGAAGAAATGGATAAGTGAGCTGGAAGACAGAGGGGTGGAAATCAGTGCCTCAGAACAGAATAAAGAAAAAAGAATGAGAAGAAATACGGACAGTTTAAGAGACCTCTGGGACAAAGTCAAATGCGTCAACATTCACACTATAGGGGTCCCAGAAGGAGAAGAGGGAGAGAAATGGCCTGAGAAAATATTTGAATAGTTAATAGCTGAAAAATTCCCTAACATGGGAAAGGAAATAGCCACCCAAGTCCAGGAAGCACAGAGAGTCCCAGGCAGGATAAACCCAAGGAGGAACATGCCGAGACACATAGTAATTAAATTGACAAAAATTAGAGACAAAGAGAAATATTAAAAGCAACAAGGGAAAAGCAACAAATATCATACAAGGGAATCCCATAAGACTATCAGCTCATTTTTCAGCAGAAACTCTGCAGGCCAGAAGGGAGTGGCATGATATATTTAAAGTGATGAAAGGGAAAAACCTACAACCAAGAATACTCTACCCAGCAAGGCTCTTGTTCAGATTTGACAGAGAAATCAAAAGCCTTACAGACAAGCAAAAGCTAAAAGAATTCAGCACCACCAAACAAGCATTAGGACAGATCCTAAAGGAACTTCTCTAAGCAGAAAAGAAAAGGCCACTACTAGAAACAAGAAAATTACAAAATGGGAAAGCTCACCAATAAAGGCAAACGTACAGTAAGGGTAAGAAATAATCCACATACAAATATGATATCAAAACCAGTAATCATGAGAGGAGGAAAGTACAATGGCAGGATATTTGAAATGCATTTGAAATTAAGAGATCAGCAACTTAAAAATAATTTTATATATATATATATATATATATATATATATATATATATATATGTAGACCACTATATCAAAGCCTCATGGCAACTGCAAACCAAAACTCTATTTTTCTGTATACACAGAAAAAAGAAAAAGAAGTCCAAACACTACACTAAAGATAGTCATCAAATCACAAGAGAAGAGAACAAAAGAGGAAAGGAAGAAAAAAGACCTACAAAAAGAAATCCAAAACAATTAACAAAATGGCAATAGGAACATACATATAGATAATTACCTTAAATGTAAATGGATTAAATGCTCCAACCAGAAGACATAGACTGGCTGAATGGATACAAAAACAAGACCCGTGTATATGCTGTTTACAAGAGACCCACTTCAGATCTGGGGACACATACAGACTGAAAGTGAAGGGATGGAAAAAGATATTCCATGCAAATGGAAATCAAAAGAAAGCTGGAGTAGCAATACTCATATCAAACAAAATAGATTTTAAAATAAAGACTATTACAAGAGACAAAGAAGGATACTACGTGATGATCAAGGGATCAATCCAAGAAAAAGATATAATAATTGTAAATACATATGCACCCAACATAGGAGCACCTCAATATATAAGGCAAATATTAATAGAAATAAAAGGAGAAATTGACAGTAACACAATAATCGTGGGGGACTTTAACACCCCACTTACATCAATGGATAGATCATCCAGACAGAAAATCAGTAAGGAAACATAGGCCTTAAATGACCCATTAGACCAGATGGACTTAATTGATATTTACAGAGCATTCCACCCCAAAGCAGCACACGGACATTCTTTCCAAGCACACATGGACATTCTCCAGGATAGATCATACACTGGGCCACAAAGCAAGCCTTAGTAAATTTAAGAAAATTGAAATCATATCAAGTATCTTTTCCAACAACACTGTGAGATTAGAAATCAACTATAGGAAAAAAAAAACTGCAAAAAACACTAACAGGTGGAGCTAAACAATAAGCTACTAAACAACAAATGGATCACTGAAAAAATAAAAGAGGAAATTTTAAAAATACTTAGAGACAAATGAAAATGAAAACATGATGATCCAAAACCTATGGGACACAGCAAAAGCAGTTCTAAGAGGGAAGTTTATAGCAATACAAATTTACCTCAGGAAACAAGAAAAATCTCAAACAACTGAACCTTACACCTAAAGCAACTAGAGAAAGAAGAACAAACAAAGCCCAAGGTTAGTAGAAGGAAAGAAATCATAAAGATCAGAGCAGAAATAAATGAAATAGAGTCTAAGAAAACAATAGAAAAGATAAATGAAACTAAAAGCTGGTTTGTTGAAAAGATAAACAAAATTGATACACCTTTAGCCAGACTAATCAAGAAAAAAAGGGAGAGGGCCCAAATCAACAAAATTAGGAATAAAAAAGGAGAAGCTACAACTGACACACAGAAATACAAAGGATCATAAGAGACTACTACAAGCAACTATATGCCAATAAAATGGACAACCTAGAAGAAATGGACAAATGCTTAGAAAGGTACAATCTCCCAAGACTGAACCAGGAAGAAATAGAAAATATGAAGAAACCAATTACAAGCACTGAAATATAATCTGTGATTTTAAAACTCTGAACAAACAAAAGTCCAGGACCAGATGGCGTCACAGGTGAATTGTACCAAACATTTAGAGAAGAGTTAAAACCTATTCTTCTGAAACTATTCCAAAACATTGCAGAGGAAGAAACACTCCCAAACTCATTCTGTGAGGCTACCATAACCCTGATACCAAAGTCAGACAAAGATACCACAAAAAAAGAAAATTACAGGCCAATATCACTGATGAACATAGATGCAAAAATCCTCAACAAAACACTCGCAAACTGACTCCAACAATATATTAAAAGAATCATACTCCTGGACTGTTCAGGACTGTTCTGATTTTATTTTTAAAGCAAAGGTGCTGGTTATAAATGACTCCTACTAAACAATAAAACAATAGATTCAGCTTAAGAAATAAATTTAAAAATAAAAAGGGTCATACTCCATGATCCAGTGGGATTTATCCAAGGGATGCAAGGATTTTTCAATATCCACAAATCAATCAGTGTGATACACCACATTAACAAATTGAAGAATAAAAGCCATATGATCATCTCAATAGATGCAGAAAAGGCTATTGATAAAATTCAACACCCATTTATGATTAAAACTCTCATAAGTGGGCATAGAGGGAGCCTACCTCAACATAATAAAGGCCATATATGACAAGCCCACAGCTAACATCATACTCAATGGTGAAATGCTGAAAGCATTTCCTCTAAGATCAGGAACAAAACAAGAATGTCCACTCTTGCCACTTTTATTTAACATCGTTTTGGAAGTCCAGCAATTAGAGAAGAAAAAGAAATAAAAGGAATCCAAATCGGAAAAGAAGTAAAACTGTCACTGTTTGCAGATGACATGATACTATATGTAGGAAATCCTGAACTCGCTACAAGAAAACTACTAGAGCTCTTCAATGAATTTGGTAAAGTTGCAGGATACAAAATTAATACACAGAACTCTGTTGCATTTCTATACATGAACAACGAAAGATCAGAAGGGGAAATTAAGAAAACAATCCCATTACATCAAAGAGAATAAAATACCTAAGAATAAACCTACCTAAGGAGGCAAAAGACCTGTACTCTTTTTTTTTTTTTTAAGACCTGTACTCTTAAAACTGTAAGACGCTGATGAAAGAAATAGAAGATGACACAAATAGATGGAAAGATATACTGTGTTCTTGGATTGGGAGAATCAATATTGTCAAAATGACTATACTACTCAAGGCAATCTACAGATTCAATGCAATCCCTATGAAATTACCAGTGGCATTTTTCACAAAATTAGAACAAAAAATTTTAAATCTGTGTGGAAATACAAAAGATCCCGATAGGCCAAAGCAACCCTGAGAAAGAAAAATGGAGCTGGAGGAATAAGGCTCCCTGACTTCAGACTATCCTACAAAGCTACAGTAATCAAAACAGTATAGTTCTGGCACAAAAACAGAAATATAGATCGATAGAACAGGATAGAAAGTCCAGAAATAAACCCATGCACCTATGGTCAATTAATCTACAACAAAGCAGACAAGAATATACGATGGAGAAAAGGCAGTCTCTTCAATAAGTGGTGCTGGGAAAACTGGACAGCTACATGTAAAAGAATAAAATTAGAACATTCTCCAACACCACACATAAAAATAAACTCAAAATGGCTTAAAGACCTAAATGTAAGCCCGGATACTATAAAACTCCTAGAGGAAATCACAGGCAGAACACTTTTTGACATAAATTGCAGCAATATCTTTTTCGATCCATCTCCTAGAGTAATGGAAATAAAAACAAAAATAAACAAATGGGACCTAATGAAACTTAAAACTTTTGCACAACAAAGGAAACCAGAAACAAAACGAAAAGACAACCTACAGAATGGGAGAAAATGTTTGCAAATGATGCAACAGACAAGGGATTAATCTCCAGAATATAGAAGCAGCTCATGCAGCTCAATATCAAAAAAACAAAAAACCCAATCAAAAAACGGGCAGAAGACCTAAAGAGACATTTCTCCAACGAAGACACACAGATGGCCAAAAGGCACATGAAAAGATGCTCAACATCACAAATTTTTAGATAAATGCAAATCAGAACTACTATCAGGAATTACCTCACACCAATCAGAATGGCTATCATCAAAAAGTCTACAAATAATAAGTGCTGGAGAGGGTGTGGAGAAAAAGGAACCCTCCTACACTGTTGATGGGAATGTAAATTAATACAGCCACTATGGAGAACAGTACAGAGGTTTGCTCATAAACTAAAAACAGAGCCACCATATGATCCTGCAATCCCACTCCTAGGCATATATCCAGAGAAAACCATAATTTGAAGAGATACATGTACCCCAATGTTTATAGCAGCAGTATTTACAATAGCCAAGACAAAGAAGCAACCTAAATGTCCATCCACAGATGAATGGATAAAGAAGATGTGGCATATTTATACAGTGGAATATTACTGAGCCATAAAAAGGAATGAAATAATGCCATTTGCAGCAACATGAATGACCTAGAGATTATCATACTAAGTGAAATAAGCCAGACAAAGACAAATATCATATGATACTGCTTATATGTGGAATCTAAAAGCAATGTTACAAATGAACTTATATACAAAACAGAAATAGACCCACAGACAATAGAAAACAAACTTATGGTTACCAAAGTGGAAAGGGGGGGGAGGGATAAATTAGGGGTTTGGGACTAACATACACACTACTATACATAAAATAGATAACCAACAAGGACCTACTCTGTAGCACAGGGAACTATACTCAATATTTTGTAATAACCAATAAGGGAAAAGAATCTGAAAAAACAGATATATATGTATGGAGAACAGTATGGAGGTTCCTTAAAAAATTAAAAATAGAATTACCATATAATCCAGCAATCCCACTACTGGGCATATACCCAGAGAAAACCATAATTCAAAAAGAGACATGCACCCCAATGTTCATTGCAGCACTATTTACAATAGCCAGGTCATGGAAGCAACCTAAATGCCCATTGACAGAAGAATGGATAAAGAAGATGTGGTACGTATATACAATGGAATATTACCCAGCCATAAAAAGGAACGAAATTGGGTCATTTGTAGAGACGTGGATGGACCTAGAGACTGTCATACAGAGTGAAGTAAGTCAGAAAGAGGAAAACAAATATCGTATATTAACGCATATATATGGAATCTAGAAAAATGGTACAGATGAACCGGTTTGCAAGGTAGAAATAGAGACACAGATGTAGAGAACAAACGTATGGACACCAAGGGGGGAAAGTGGGTGGGGGTGGTGGTGATGGTGGTGGGATGAATTGGGAGATTGGGATTGACATATATACACTAATATGTATAAAATAGATAACTAATAAGAATATGCTGTATAAAAAAAATAAAATAAAATTCAAAAAAAAATAAAATTTTTAAAAACGGCAATTAAAAAAATGGTAAATTTTATGTTGCATATAATTTTAACACAATTTAAAAAAATTTCATCATAGAATTTACATCCTGAAAGGGGGAAGATGAACAATGAACGGTTAAAATAAAATAAAATAAAATAAATGTATAACTGAATCACTATGCTGTACACCTGAATCTAACAGCACATTGTAAATCAACTATAGTTCAATTTAAAAAAAAGATAGGGAGCTTATTCTGCGTTATCCAGGTGGGCCCAGTGTAATCATAAGGGTCTTCAAAGGTGGAAGAGGGAGAAAGAAGAGGAGGTCAGAGTGATGCAATGTGACATTCACCCGCTATCACTGACTTTGAAGATGGAGGAAAGGACCGCAAGTCAAGAAATACAGGTAGGAAGAAGACAGAGTCTCATCCAGAGCTTCCAGAGGGAGGAATGCAGCCCTGCCAACATCTTGATTTTAGCCCAGTGAGACCCACGTTGGACTTCTAACCTTCAGATCTGTAAGATAATAAATTTTTGTTAAGTCACAAAGTCTGTGGTCATTTGTTATGGCAGGAACTGGAAACTAATACAGATGTGTTCTGAATGCACACAGTGGCCTGTCCTACTTTAAACACCACTGAAAAGACAGGGGCAGAAGGAGGCATGAGCTCACAGTGACAAAGTACAGAGGAGAGGAGAAAAGAGCAACAGGCTTTTTGAAGCTAGAAATCAGAGATGGGTTGTACCTGAGCTGGCTGTCCTGAGAAAGCTGAATCCTAAGCCCTTTTTGTTAAGACAAGAAACAGCCCAGTTTATCCTGCAGAACCCCCAAGGTCCCCAAAATTAGGGGCAGCAGGTAGATCTAGAAGTAGGGATGAAGAAGAGGCTAAAAGCAGGAGGATCAATGAGTCTTTTCAAGGAGCAGTTAAAGCCCCAGATCTTGTCCCCTCACTGATCAGACTGATAATTGCTCTCCCCAGCCACAGAAGAAGACTAGAGTTTCCGTCCCCACAGAGGGTATAACAACACGATCCCTAGACCAAAACAGCAAGACACATGGCATCAATCAATGCTCACTGAACTGAACTGAACTGGTGAAATAAAATGTATGTTTATATCGTTTATCCATTCAACAGTCAATGTACAAAGATGACTAAAACATGGTGCCTTTCCACCAATGGTTCTGGTGTAGAGCAGTTATACAGGCCATCACAATAGAGTGTGGTAAGGGCTATGCCAGAAGTGAGCTGGCAGTGCTCTCAAAGTTTAGAGAAAGGGAGCCCCTCACTGGGGATGGGACAAGCAGAACTTCCCAGATACTAAGATGCCTAACTTGATCCTAATGTGCCCACTAAACAGCCTTTTTTATTGGCCAATAGCACAGTACACAAAGAGTAATGTTTTCCCATGGAAAAACCATTATGTGAAGTAATTGAGGTTATTTTGTGTTATCCTGTGGCTCCCAGCCAATAGTATTACCATAAAGCTGTGGATCTCAAAGTTTGGTGGAATGAAGAGCCACCTAGGTATAAAATTGAACAGCAGGTGCCTCATTTTGCAGATTAGAATACTAAAGCTCAGAGAGTTTAACTCACTCAAGATAATCCACCTAGGAGATGTCTGACTGGGACCTCCAAGTCAATCCGACCTCAAAGTTCACACTTCCTTTACATAGTCACACTGCTCTAACACTCAGGTCCCCAGAGAAGTGACTCTTGAGATTTGTTCACTAAACAGCCACAGGACTCTGGTGTGGCCTGAAGATAAAGCCATCTGCCCTGCTATGTAATGTTGCGCTCTAGATTTATCCATGCTTCCCTCGGGGCAAAAGGACAGCAGATTAGTAAACTGTACTCCTTAATGCCACAACTTTACTATGCGTCCAGGCAAAACCTCTCTCTCTCTCTCTCATATATGTATATACATATTTTTATATATATTTACACATATACATACACACATAAACACATTCATTCAACTATTTAGAGTGTCTACAATGTTTTAGGTACTATTTTTTTCTGTTGGGAATAAAATAGACAAAGTGCTCTTACAGAGCTTCTCACTGAGGAGATGGACAGTAAGTGAACAATAAATATATGAACACTGGTGAATAAATACTATAAAGAGAAAATAACACAAAATAAGAAAAAATGAGAAGCAGAAGAATAACATAATCTGACGGAGGTTTTAAAAGAGATACTCTGGCTGATGCATAGACAACACATTGTAGAGAAGCAAGGGGGTAAACCAAGAAACCAGTGACAGGTGATGGCAGATTTCAACTAGGATGGCTGGTAGCCATGGAGGTGGTAGAAGTTGGTAAATTCTTGATTTGTTTTGAAAGTTGAGCCAACATAATTTGCTGAAAGATTGGGTAAGAGGTACAAAAGAAAAAGAATAAAAGGACCCTGTGGATGGCTCCCCAAAAGATAGCTCTGGAACCTGTGAATGTTACTTTATATGGCAAAAAAAAAAAGGCTTTGTATATGTGATTAAGGAGTTTAAAATGAGATTATATCCTGGATTATCTAGGTGGGCACTAAATGTAATCATATGTAACCTCAAAAGAGGGAGGGGAAGGAGATCTAACACACATAGGAGAAGGTGATGTGAAGATGGAGCAGAGTGATTTGAAGATGCTAACCTTGAAGATTGGAGTGATATGGCCACAAGCCAAGAAAGGCCAGCAACCATCAGAAGCTGGAAGAGGCAAGGAATGGATTCTCCCCTAAAGCCTCCAGAAGAACCAACACCTTGATTCCAACACAGTGATACTGATTTCGGACTTCTGGCCTCCAGAACTGTGAGAGAATACAGTTATGTTGTTCTAAGCTGCCCAGTTTGTGTTAATTTGTTACAGCAGCCATAGAAAACTAATACTGAGCTCCCACTCCAATTTCCCTCTTCACACTAAACATCAACTCTTATGCTATTGATATATGGCCTGATACAAGTACATTAATTTGTAAAAAAAAAACAGAGAATTGCTGTTTGGAGCATGTTTGCATTTTTTAATTAATATTATTCAGGTTATACTCTAGATCTTTCACTGTTTCTTTTTTGTACTCTGTATATTTAAGGTCTGTCCACACTCTCATGTGTATGCATACCTGGTTTGATACATCCATCTACTGCAGAACATTCTGCCTCCAACAGATATCCCTTTTCCATTCTTGTAGAGATGGACATCTAGGTTGCTTCCAGCTCACTGCTGTCAAACTACAACTTGAATAGAATTTTAAAATTTGCTTCATCAAGAAGCAAATAGTCACTGATGCAGTCTTTTCAGGATCAGGTGAAAAGAACAGATATTACCGTTGGACCAAAACTATAATATGATAAGCCATCAGCTCTGCAAGTGTTTAAGTAACAATTACGATTCTTGGGTTCCCTTGGCCCATCCTTTCCTCACAGTTCCCTCTGTACTGACCTTCCCTCTTCCCAAGAGATCCCAGGAAATTGAATGGCCTAACAATTCCAGCTGCCTTGTTTGACAAAGTGGAATGGAAGTCAACGGCTGTTTTCCCTCCAGCATCCTCTGGGAAATCCACCCAACTACATGTTCCCGGCCTGCCCTTGATTTCAAAGCTATAATGTTCAATACCAAGTGGCAAGTGCCATGTACAGGACGTTAGTGTCAGGAAGCAGTGTGAGGGCTAGGAGGGGCAGAGACAGCCCCTGGGAGGAAAAGAAGTCAAAGCTAGTTAGCTAAAAGAAATGTGAATGAAATGGGCTCAGGTGGCTCCAAGTGTATAAACAACGATGCTAAAAAATGGTGCTTCTACTCAGTCAAGGAACAGACACGGTAGACCTGAGCTGATGAGAAACACTTGGCTCAGACATTCAGAAGGACGTTTTAAATAAGTGAGGATGTTAAATATTAATAAATAAGGACTTTTTAAATAAGCCACCAGGCTTCCCTGGTGGCGCAGTGGTTAAGAATCCACCTGCCAATGCAGGGGACATGTGTTCGATCCCTGGTCCGGGAAGATCCCACATGCCGCGGAGCAACTATGCCCATGTGCCACAATTACTGAGCCTGCGCTCTAGAGCCCGTGAGCCACAACTACTGAGCCCACATGCCACAACTACTGAAGCCCTCGTGCCTAGAGCCCGTGCTCTGCAATAAGAGAAGCCACCGCAATGAGAAGGCTGCGCACCACAACAAAAGAGTAGCCCCCACTCGCCGCAACTAGAGAAAGCCCGCACACAGCAACGAAGACCCAACGCAGCCAAAAATAAATAAATTTTAAAAAATAAATAAGTGAGGTTAGAGGCAACAATCATGCAGTCTCAAAGCTGGAAAATGTGAATTCAAATAAGCTCTGTAAGAGCAAACACTTTGTCTGGAAGGGACTCTAACAGTCTCTCTTAGCTCTATCACTAGTTTGCTTCAGAACCTGAGCTAAGCTCCTTTATTTGGTTTCCTTATCTGTCAAGAGGAGGGCTCAAAAGATGTGGCTAGACAAAATTAACTCAAAATGCTCCACAAAGCTAAATGTAAGAGCTGAAGTTATAAAACCTCAAGAAGAAAACACAGGAGAAAGTCTTTACGATCTTGAATTAGACAAAGATTTCTTAGATATGACACCAAAAGCATGATCCATAAAAAATAAAGATTGATAAGTTGGACTTTTTCAAAATTAAAACCTTTTGCTCTTCAAAAGCCATTAAGAAAATTAAAATATAAGCCAAAAACTGATAAAGTTATATAAACAGTAATATATATTAAAAGTCTTGGATCCAAAGTATATAAAGAACTCTTAAAATTCAATAATGAGAAAAGATTTGAACAAATATTTAACCAAAGGTATATAAATGGCTAACAAACATGTGAAAAGATGTTCAACAACATACATTAGGGAAATGCAAATTAAAACCATAACAATTTATCACCACACATTCACTACAATGACTATAACCAAAAGGTATGATGATAACAAGTGTTCGCAAGGCTGTGGAGAAACTGGAACATTCATATACTCACTGCTGGTGGGAATGTAAAATGGTTACAGCCATTTTGGAAAAAAAAAGTTTGGTGGTTTCTTAAAAAGCTAAACATATACCTACTATACAATCCGGCAATTCACTCCTAGATATATACCCAAGAGAAATGAAAACATACATCAACACAAAGACATGTATGTTCATAGCAGCATTAGTCACAATATCCCAACACTGGCAAAAGCCCAAATGTCCATTAACAGGTGAATGGATAATCAAAATGTGATATACCCATACAATGGAATAGGAATGCAGCAATACAAGAGAGTAATACTAATACAAGCAAAAACATGGTTGAATCTCAAAAACATTCCTTGATATGACAAAACCAAACGCAAAAGGCCACGTATTTATGATTCCATTTATATGAAATCTCTAGTAAAGGCAAAACTATAGATACAGAAAGTAGTGATTATCTGGAACTGGGGATAGGAAAGGGGAATGACCATAAATAGTCACAACAGGAAAATGTGGGGCTGATGGAAGTCTAATGGCTTCAAAATTATATAAATGTACTAAAAAGCATCAACTCTACTCTTAGAACTGGCGAATTCCACGTGTTGTAAATTATACCTTGGTAAAACTGCGGGGGGTGGGTAAGATGTGGCAAAGTGGAGGCTCTCCACAAGCCCAAAGTCTGCACAAATTTTGGATTTTGTTCAATACACACCCATTTGTTCAACAATCTAGTTAGAAAATGCCTAAGAACAATGACCTAGGAGGTCATGGATTTGTGAAATTTTACACAAAAATCAGGGGTGGCCTGAGTTAAGACTACCTTGTAAAGTAGGTGGCTTTGTCTCTTTTCTGTTATCTGTCCTCTTCTCCAGGTTATCATTTCTAGTCACCACATTTTACCCTTTCTGTTAACCCTTGTCCTCAAGCAGAGTTGGACAGATTTGTGTTCAAATGGGCAAGTTCCTTAGACTCAGAGATAGTTTCTTTCTCTGTAAAGTGGGAATAATCAAACCAACCTCAAAATGTGGCCCATGCTCCACATACAGGAGCTGTTAGCTGTCAGCTTCTCTCTCCTATGCTCTAGCCGCAAATCTGCTTCCAGGAAAAGAGGGTACTTAGCCACTGACACCTTGCTGAGAATGCACTGCGTCAAATTCCTTCTCTGCAGTTGAACTACCCTTTTCAGAGTGGAAGAAAGGTTTGTTCTGTACTGAAGGGGAAGATGGGCCCCAGTCAGGCTGCAGCCCTTCCTAAAACTCCCAAAATCTCACTCCCTGGTCTCCTCATTTGGTTACCCACCAGACTCTGGAACGAAGCTAATTTTTGGCAGCCTGAAAACTGTACTTCACCATCTTGAAGTGCCATGTTCTTTGTCACATGGTCTCCATGAATGTTGTGTTATTTCAGATTAAATCAGCAGACACACTAAGAACGCCAAGGACACAGCCACAGCCATCCAATGCTATGTGCTTATACGCTATTGTTACTGACCCTGGGACTAGGGTGAGGCAAGAGAGTGCGCAAGGGGGTGACATTTAAGGAGGCACTCACTCCCAGGTCAGTTCTGCCTGGCATGACCCTGAGAAATGAGTGCCCCTTTAAGTGTGGGCCCCGTGGGGCACAACCTCTAGGGAGGCACTCACTCTCAGGGTTGAAAGTGTAGGGTAGGCCCAGAGAGCAGCCTCCTTCAATGTGGCACCCTTGGCACCTCACTTGCCTCACCTTAGTCACAGCCCTACTGTAGAGGGACTGGACCCAAGTCCACATGCTGAAGTTACAGCACTCACCCTACCACCCATTAGATGTGTGACTTCAGACAAGTCTACGCCCCTACTCTTCCTGCCTGTTCTGGCTCTGTGATTCTAGGGCTACTTTACTCCTCTTTGCAATAAAGCAAAACAATTATGGAAATATGCATTACCTCAATCTATTAGATCCTGGCTTAAATTTGCTGTCTTCACAGAAGCAACTCCTGGCCATGTAAACCACCCTCTGTCATGTTCTATTAGCAACTTGTTCATTTTATTCAAAGCAGCCATATTAGTAATATTTTATTTGATTGCTTGTATCAGTCAAGATAGCCTGGATTTTGGTACAGTAATAAAAACCTCAAAATCTCAGGAGCTTAAAACAGCAAAGGTTTATTGCTTTCTCACTCCACACGTCTGCTGTGTCAGCTGGGAGGCTCAGCTCAGGGACCTGGCTGATAGAGCAGCCACATATGCAGCACTTAGCTGGTCATTGTGCCAGAGGGGAAAAAGCACCAGGTGGGTTCACATTAACTGCTTAGCCCAGAAAGGGACACACATCACTTCCAGTCATGACTCATTGGCCAGAACTCATCAATGTCCCCACCCACCCACAGGGGACCCCTGCCACTGCACTCCTAATATGGGCCCGAAATACAGAAAGCTGGAAAGGTTTGGGCTGCTCTCATGACTCCACATTATTTATTCGGTTAGGTCTGACTCCCCTGACCAGCATAGCCCATTAGGCAGGACTGTCTGTCTTGTTCACCATTGTATTCCCAATGCTGACACCTAGCTGGTGCTTAATAACGATCTGTTGCCTGCCTGAATGGTTCTGGTAATTTAGGATTGGTGACTGAGACTGCTGGTTGGTTGAATGTCAGCTCCCAGAAAATTGCTCAGATCCTGGAGGACTCAGGGCCCAGCTTTCCGTGTTACCTAGACCCTTCTGAAAGGGGAAGAATAATTACTCTAATTGCTGCTTTTCCTCATCTTCTCCTGGAGTGTCTAACTGAGACAGACTTTGGCAGAGGCCAAAGAAAAAGAAGCTTTAAGAGTCTGGGAGCGTGGTCCAAAGTGGTAATCCAAAATCTGAACTCTCTTTGTAATTTTATTCTTCATCTTAAAAGTTCATGTGAATTTTATATTTTGTTGTATATTATATTCACAGTCATAAAAAAAAGTTTTAAAATATTTAACTGAGCTTAAATTGATTAAGGCTTCACGAATATGTGTCATCCTTATCTCACAGTTTCAAGGTCCCCCTCATAGCCCACACCCACCACACCAAGAAACACAGCTCTAAGGCGCCTTAGATGGTTGCTGGGGCCTTAAGGCTTACGTTTAAAGCATTACAAACATCCTCTGCATTTTGCTTCCTTTCTTTGGTGACACTTTTTCTCTCATGGGGATAAAACTCCTTTTGCGTGTGGGAATTTGCCTTTGTCTAATGAAATGAGGAAAAGGTGTTGTTAAAGGCCTTGTTTTCTTTCCCACAGAAAGGTTAGGTTGATGGACTGAATTCTTCCAAGCCAGTGTTTCTCAAATTTTTTTTTTGTTTTATCGTGACCCACACGAAGACGTACATTTTATACCACTTCCTGTAAGGGACACTGTTGTAACTCCGTGCTGGCTGGTGCACCCATCTCCCAGCTGCCGAGTGTTGGCTGCTGAAGATCACAGCTGCCTCCTTCTCTAGAGATTTGCCCAGGGCTGAGCAGGAGCTGCCTTTCCGGAAGGTTATGCACCTCTCTTCCTCAGAGCAGCCTGCAGCCAATGACTGGTTGTTGACATGACGGTTCAAGAGGCTACCTGCTTGTCTCAGGCAGCGCCAACTCTGATATAATTCAAGCTTCAGAGCTCTGCATGGGATCAGGCTTGAGAGCACACCCTTGCTCAGCTCCTCCCCTGCCCAATCCAGCTCTCCTCACTCCCCTCTTTTCTGAGAGCACTCGCTAAAGAGATCACATACACCCAAATCCCTTTCTGGAGCTCTGCTTCTAGGGAACCTAACTTAAGACACTACCCAATACACACACACACCCCTGAAATAAAATTTCCAAAAATAATACTTACACTTACGTTATGTGATGCACTCTGATATTTTCTATATTCTATTCCTTTTTTTTTTTTCAAATTGCTCATTTGTGAGCCTCTAATTTGATTTCATAATCCACTAATAGGTCACAGTCCAGCAATTTGAAAAACACAGCACAAAACCTTTCCAAGTTAACCTTCTGGAGGCTGGTATTCAGCATCTGGGTAGGTTAGGGAGAAGGTGCGGCAAAGGGACTCTGTCTCAGTGTGCACAGCATCAAGAGTTTAGAGAGATACAGGAAATTGATTCTATAGGGCGGAGCCTCTCAAGGGAGCATCGTGTCAACTGCCATCTGACAGCAGGGGTGGCCACCAGCATTCTCCACCATGTTGCCTGAGGTGTTCTTACTTCCCTACAGGCACACACACTTACTCAGGGCTTCAATAGGAAATTGGGTTCCAAGGAGATAAAGCAGTTTTTGACCTTGCACAAATGCACAAATTCACAAGGATGGACATGTGAGAATATTTCAGCATTATCTGTGATGGCCAAAACTGAAACATCCCAAATGGCCATCACTAGATGAACCACAGTGTAACCGGACAAAGAATGACTAGGTATCCATAAAAAATAAATGAAGGGGCTTCCCTGGTGGCGCAGTGGTTGAGAATCTGCCTGCCAATGCAGGGGACACGGGTTCGAGCCCTGGTCTGGGAAGATCCCACATGCCGCGGAGCGGCTAGGCCCGTGAGCCACAACTACTGAGCCTGCGCGTCTGGAGCCTGTGCTCCGCAACAAGAGAGGCCACGATAGTGAGAGGCCCACGCACCGCGATGAAGAGTGGCCCCCACTTGCCGCAACTGGAGAAGGCCCTGGCACAGAAACAAAGACCCAACACAGCCATAAATAAATAAATAAATAATAAAATAAAAATTTAAATAAATAAATAAATGAAGGAGGTACAGAAAACTTTCCATGATACACTAAGTGTAAAAATCAACTGGTCCTATAGTTCACCAATATAATTGCATGTTTTTATTAATTAGTTTAATCTGTGTACAGTAAAAAATATGGAAAAGTGTACTCAAAATTATTTACAGTAATCATCCACAGGGAAATGATTATGGGAGACTTTCATTTTGTAAGTCATACATTTCCACAACATTTGAACTTTTTGCCACAAGCATGATTTACTACTGAAATGAGAAAAAGCAATAATTTTTGCTTTAAAAAAGTAAAACACAAAAAGAAGCTATAAGGTTGGGAGCATGTGTTCCTCTGAAGTCACAACAGCAGCCCTTCAGCAGGTAAAATGTGCTTTTAAGGGTCTGAGATAGAAACCATTTCTAGGAGTTCATGCTCTGAGGCAACATTTTTGCTCCAACATACAGAAATGTTAGATAAAATACAAATTGAAGAAATTTACAAATCATATAGCAAGCCTCAGAAACTAGATACATGTTCCTAGGCACCAACAACAGAAGAAAAACCCCAATCCAGGAGCAGGGCTGAGGCCAGAGCCTGCGGGTCAAGTTTTGCAAGCAGACAAAGGTGGTTCTAGCAAGGCCACAGGGACTAAGAGGTGGAGGTTCTGGAGTGAGGGGTGCAGTGTAATGCTCACTGCTGGGAACAGGGACTGGAGGCCAGCTCCCCAGCTGAGAAAGAAAGCTGGGAAAAGCTGTCCGGGACTTTTTTGTTTCTTTTTGTTTTTTGTATCAGGAATTGATTACCCTGGCTACATGTTAAAATCACCTGGGGACATTTCTTTTTTTAATAAATAAATAAATTTATTTAAAAAAAAAAAAAGCGAACTCAAAGCTTCCAATAGTTTTATCACAGCATTTTCCCATCAAAATATAACAGTTACATCATTGGGTTATTTTATTTTATTTATTTTTATTTTTTATTTTTTGAATTTTATTTTATTTATTTTTTTATACAGCAGGTTCTTATTAGTTATCCATTTTATACATATTAGTGTATATATGTCAATCCCAATCTCCCAATTCATCACACCACCACCACTCCCCATGCCACTTTCCTCCCTTGGTGCCCATACGTTTGTTCTCTACATCTGTGTCTCAATTTCTGCCCTGCAAACCGGTTCATCTGTACCATTTTTCTAGGTTCCACATATATGTGTTAATATACGATATTTGTTTTTCTCTTTCTGACTTACTTCACTCTGTATGACAGTCTCTAGATCCATCCAGGTCTCTACAAATGACCCAATTTCGTTCCTTTTTATGGCAGAGTAATATTCCATTGTATATGTACCACAACTTCTTTATCCATTCGTCTGTTGATGGGCATTTAGGTTGCTTCCATGACCTGGCTATTGTAAACAGTGCTGCAGTGAACATCGGGGTGCATGTGTCTTTCTGAATTATGGTTTTCTCTGGGTATATGCCCGGTACTGGGATTGCTGGGTCATATGGTAATTCTATTTCTAGTTTTTTGTTTTGTTTTGTTTAAGAATGAATGAACACATGATGCTTTTATTTATTTATTTTTGGCTGTGTTGGTTCTTCGTTTATGTGCGAGGGCTTTCTACAGTTGTGGCAAGCGGGGGCCACTCTTCATCGCGGTGCGCGGGCCTCTCACTGTTGCAGCCTCTCGTTGCGGAGCACGGCTCCAGACACGCAGGCTCAGTAGTTGTGGCGCACGGGTTTAGTTGCTCCGCAGCACGTGGGATCTTTCCAGACCAGGGCTCGAACCCGTGTCCCCTGCATCAGCAGGCAGACTCTCAACCACTGCGCCACCAGGGAAGCCCCTATTTTTAGTTTTTAAGGAACCTCCATACTGTTCTCCATGGTGGCTGTATCAATTTACCTTCCCACCAACAGTGCAAGAGGGTTCCCTTTCCTCCACACCCTCTTCAGCATTTGTTGTTTGTAGATTTTCTGATGATGCCCATTCTAACTGGTGTGAGGTGATACCTCATTGTAGTTTTGATGTGCATTTCTCTAATAATTAGTGATGTTGAGCAGCTTTTCATGTGCTTCTTGGCCATCTGTATGTCTTCTTTGGAGAAATGTCTATTTAGGTCTTCTCTCCATTTATTGATTGGGTTGTTTGTTTTTTAATATTGAGATGCATGAGCTGTTTATATATTTTGGAGATTAATCCTTTGTCTGTTGATTTGTTTGCAAATATTTTCTCCCATTCTGAGGGTTGTCTTTTTGTCTTGTTTGTAGTTTCCTTTGCTTTGCAAAAGCTTTTAAGTTTCATTAGGTCCCATTTGTTTATTTTTGTTTTTATTTCCATTACGCTAGGAGGTGGATCAAAAAAGATCTTGCTGTGATTTTTGTCAGAGTGTTCTGTCTATGTTTTCCTCTAAGAGTTTTATAGTGTCCAGTCTTACCTTTAGGTCTCTAATCCATTCTGAGTTTATTTTTGTGTATGGTGTTAGGGAGTGTTCTAATTTCATTCTTTTACATGTAGCTGTCCAGTTCTCCCAGCACCACTTATTGAAGAGACTGTCTTTTCTCCATTGTATATCCTTGCCTCCTTTGTCATAGATTAGTTGACCATAGGTGCGTGGGTTTATCTCTGGGCTTTCTATCCTGTTCCATTGATCTATATTTCTGTTTTTCTGCCAGTACCATATTGTCTGGATGACTGTAGCTTTGTAGTATAATCTGAAATCAGGGAGTCTGATTCCTCCAGCTCCATTTTTTTCCCTCAAGACTGCTTTGGCTATTCATGGTCTTTTCTGTCTCCATACAAATTTTAAGAGTTTTTGTTCTAGTTCTGTAAAAAATGCCATTGGTAATTTGATAGGGATTGCATTGAATCTGTAGATTGCTTTGGGTAGTATAGTCATTTTCACAATATTGATTCTTCCAGTCCAAGAACATGGTATATCTCTCCATCTGTTTGTATCATCTTTAATTTCTTTCATCAGTGTCTTATAGTTTTCTGCATACAGGTCTTTTGTCTCCCTAGGTAGGTTTATTCCTAAGTATTTTATTCTTTTTGTTGCAATGGTAAATGGGAGTGTTTCCTTAATTTCACTTTCAGAGTTTTCATCATTAGTGTACAGGAATGCAAGAGATTTCTGTGCATTAATTTTGTATCCTGCAACTTTACCAAATTCATTGATTAGCTCTAGTAGTTTTCTGGTGGCATTTTTAGGATTCTCTATGTATAGTATCATGTCATCTGCAAACAGTGACAGTTTTACTTCTTCTTTTCCAATTTGTATTCCTTTTATTTCTTTTTCTGATTGCCGTGGCTAGGACTTCCAAAACTATGTTGAATAATAGTGGCGAGAGTGGACATCCTTGTCTTGTTCCTGATCTTAGAGGAAATGCTTTCAGTTTTTCACCATTGAGAATGATGTTTGCTGTGGGTTTCTCATATATGGCCTTTATTATGTTGAGGTAGCTTCCCTCTATGCCCACTTTCAGGAGAGTGTTTATCATAAATGGGTGTTGAATTTTGTCAAAAGCTTTTTCTGCAACTATTGAGATGATCATATGGTTTTTATTCTTCAGTTTGTTAATATGGTGTATCACATTGATTGATTTGCGTATATTGAAGAATCCTTGCATCCCTGGGATAAATCCCACCTGATCATGGTGTATGATCCTTTTAATGTGTTGTTGGATTCTGTTTGCTAGTATTTTGTTGAGGATTTTTGCATCTATATTCATCAGTGATATTGGACTGTAATTTTCTTTTTTTGTAGTATCTTTGTCTGGCTTTGGTATCAGGGTGATGGTGGCCTCATAGAATGAGTTTGGGAGTGTTCCTTCCTCTGCAATTTTTTGGAAGAGTTTGAGAAGGATGGGTGTTAGCTCTTCTCTAAATGTTTGATAGAATTCACCTGTGAAGCCAACTGGTCCTGGACTTTTGTTTGTTGGAAGATTTTTAATCAGTATCAATTTCATTACTTGTGATTGGTCTGTTCATATTTTCTATTTCTTCCTGGTTCAGTCTTGGAAGGTTATACTTTTCTAAGAATTTGTCTATTTCTTCCAGGTTGTCCATTTGATTGGCATAGAATTGCTTGTAGTAGTCTCTTAGGATGCTTTGTATTTCTGTAGTGTCTGTTGTAACTTCTCCTTTTTCATTTCTAATTTTACTGATTTGAATCCTCTCCCTCTTTTCCTTGATGAGTACGGCCAATGGTTTATCAATTTTGTTTATCTTCTCAAAGAACCAGCTTTTAATTTTATTCATCTTTGCTATTGTTTTCCTTGTTTCTATTTCATTTATTTCTTTCTGATCTTTATGATTTCTTTCCTTCTACTAACTTTGGGTTTTGTTTGTTCTTGTTTCTCTAGTCCCTTTAGGTGTAAGGTTAGATTGTTTATTTGAGATTTTTCTTGTTTCTTGAGGTAGGCTTGTATTGCTGTAAACTTCCCTCTTAGAACTGCTTTTGCTGCATCCCATAGGTTTTGGATCGTCGTGTTTTCATTGTCATTTGTCTCTAGGTATTTTTTGCTTTCCTCTTTGATTTCTTCAGTGATCTCTTGGTTATTTAGTAATGTTATATTTAGCCTCCATGTGTTTGTGTTTTTTACGTTTTTTTCCCTGTAATTGATTTCTAATCTCATAGCGTTGTGGTCAGAAAAGATGCTTGATATGATTTCAGTTTTCTTAAATTTAGTGAGGCTTGATTTGTGACCCAAGATGTGATCTATCCTGGAGAATGTTCCATGAGCACTTGAGAAGAAAGTGTAAACTGCTGTTTTTGGATGCAATGTCCTATAAATATCAATTAAATCTATCTGGACTTTTGTGTCATTTAAAGCTTCTGTTTCCTTATTTATTTTCATTTTGGATGATCTGTCCATTGATGTAAGTGAGGTGTTAAAGTCCCCCACTATTACTGTGTTACTGTCGATTTCCTCTTTTATGGCTGTTAGCATTTGCCTTATGTATTGAGGTGCTCCTATGGTGGGTGCATATATAATTGTTTTGTCTTCTTCTTGGATTGATCCGTGGATCATTATGTAGTGTCCTTCCTTGTTTCTTGTAACATTCTTTATTTTAAAGTCTATTTTCTCTGATATGAGTATAGCTACTCCAGGCTTTCTTTTGATTTCCATTTGCATGGAATATCTTTTTCCATCCCCTCACTTTCAGTCTGTTTGTGTCCCTAGGTCTGAAGTAGGTCTCTTGTAGACAGCATATATATGGGTTTTCTTTTTGTATCCATTCAGCGAGCCTGTGTCTTTTGGTTGGAGCATTTAATCCATTCACGTTTAAGGCAATTATCTATATGTATGTTCCTATGACCATTTTCTTAATTGTTATGGGTTTGTTTTTGTAGGTCCTTTTCTTCTCTTGTGTTTCCCACTTAGAGAAGTTCCTTTAGCATTTGTTGTAGAGCTGGTTTGGTGGTGCTGAATTCTCTTAGCTTTTGCTTGTCTGTAAAGCTTTTGATTTCTCCGTCAATACTGAATGAGATCCTTGCTGTAGAGTAATCTCGGTTGTAGGTTCTTCCCTTTCATCACTTTAAATACATCAGGCCACTCCCTTCTGGCTTGTAGAGTTTCTGCTGAGAAATCAGCTGTTAAACTTATGGGAGTTCCCTTGTATGTTATTTGTCGTTTTTCCCCTGCTGCTTTCAATAATTTTTCTGTCTTTAATTTTTGCCAATTTGATTACTATGTGTCTTGGAGTGTTTCTCCTTGGGTTTATCCTGCCTGGACTCTGCGTTTCCTGGACTTGGGTGGCTATTTCCTTTCCCATGTTAGGGAAGTTTTCGACTATAATCTCTTCAAATATTTTCTGGGGTCCTTTCTCTCTCTCTTCTCCTTCTGGGACCCCTATAATGCGAATGTTGTTGCGTTTAATGTTGTCCCAGAGCTCTCTTAGGCTGTCTTCATTTCTTTTCATTCTTTTTTCTTTATTCTGCTCCGCGGCAGTGAAGTCCACCATTCTGTCTTCCAGGTCACTTATCCGTTCTTCTGCCTCAGTTATTCTGCTATTGATTCCTTCTAGGGTATTTTTCATTTCAGTTATTGTATTGTTCATCTCTGTTTGTTTGTTCTTTAATTCTTCTAGGTCTTTATAAAACATTTCTTGCATCTTCTCGATCTTTGCCTCCATTCTTTTTCTGAGGTCCTGGATCACCTTCACTATCATTATTCTGAATTCTTTTTCTGGAAGGTTGCCTATCTCCACTTCATTTAGTTGTTTTTCTGGGGTTTTATCTTGTTCCTTCATCTGGTACATAGCCCTCTGTTTTTTCATCTTGTCTATCTTTCTGTGAATGTGGTTTTTGTTCCACAGGCTGCAGGATTGTAGTTCTTCTTGCTTCTGCTGTCTGCCCTCCACCTGGGGACTTTTTAAAAACACCACTGCCCCTGAAATTCTTTTTTTTCCCATCTTTATTAGATTATAACTGCTTTACAATGTTGTGTTAATTTCTGCTGTACAACAAAGTGAATCAGCTATATGTATACCTATATCCCCTCCCTCTTGAGCCTCCCTCCCACTCTCCCACCGTGAAATTCTGATTTAATTTTAAAATTCATTCTCTCTCTCTCTCTCTCTCCTACAAGTCTCCCTTGGAGTTTCTAATACACATCCAAGATTGAGGCCTCACTGAAACTTGGGGCTTATGTAGTGGTCAGATAATAGAGATACAAACTCTGTTCAGGCACTCTGCCAAGTAAGCAACCAGTTTGGAGGTGAGCTCTGGGGATTTCCTCATTATGACCCCAGAGTGGGCATTTCTAACCATCTATAAGCCCTGCATTTGGAGTGGAGGCCTTGGGGAAGGGCCTAACAGAGCCAGGGTCGGGCAAAGAGACAGAGAGACAGATAGGGGGAAAGATGTCCTTCCACAGGAAAATAGAAAATTCCATGATATACATGATTTATTCATATAACAATATTATATAACAGTGAAATTTAATACCCAGCATTTACAGGGCACCTAGATGGACAACCCTCAAAAACATAACAGTGAGTTATAAAAGCAACTTGCAACATGGCATGTTTTTTTATGATACCATTCATTTAAATTTTAAACTACAGGAAGTAAAAAGTAAATATTGTTTTCTGGCTAAATACATATACACTGAAACTATAAAAATATTCATGAAAAATCAACCATACTGACTTGAGGACTGTGGTTACATTTGGAGATGGGAGAGGGGTAGTCAGGGAGCAATAAAGAGGAGTAAACTTGGATAAATCCCAAAGGCATCCCCCTGCTCATAAGAAGCCAGTGTTTAAAAGGTCACATGGTTTATGATTCCATGTATGATGTCTGTGAAAAGACAAAACTATAGTGATAAGAACAGATAAGCAGCTGGCCAGGGGTGGGGGGATGGTATGGTTATAAAGAGTATTTTGGGGGGTGATGAGCCTCTTTTGTATCCTGAATGTGGTGACAGTAATGTTAATCTACAATGTATTAAAATTCATAGGACTGAAATTCGCAAAGATAGTAGGATGATAGTTGCCAGAGACTCGGGGGAGGGGAAAATGGGAGTCATTGTTTAATGGGGAGGGAATTTCAATTTGGGAAGATGATAAGTTCCGGAGATGGATGGTGGTGATGTGCAGAACAATGTGAGTGTATTTAATGCCACTGAAATGTACACTTAAAAATGGTTAAAATGATAAATTTTGTTATCTATATTTTACCACAATAAAAAAGTTTAAAAAAATTCATAGGACTGTACAGCAAAGAAAAAAAAGGCAATTTTATTGAATTTTATTGCACGGTTATTGAAAAAATTAAAAGAAAAAATCTGAAGCAAATGTTGCAAAATATTAAGATCTATTAAAGCTACATGATAAATACATTCATGTCTGTAACTCAATTTTCTTCACTTTTCTGTGTATTTAAAATGTTCAAGTAAATTTTTAATAGTTTAAGGTAGAATTGAAAATTTAGGGGTGCAGTAAACTTTTGGGATCATTCCCTGCAAATTACTTACTTGAACAGAGAGAAACTGAGTTTCTCAGCTAAAACTCCTGAATCCTAGGTCACTGCTTTATCCACGCTGATAATTTTAAACTGAAGTTTTAAAATTATAAATTGATTGATAATAAAATTAGGCTTCTTCAATTTAGGCAAGATTTGAAATGAAACACACACACACACACACACACACACATAACCAAACAAAAACCATGAAGAGTGTGCTCAGCTTTCCCTAGTCCATAGGAAACAATTTCTACATAATCAGAACACTCAAGTAAGTATTGTAGGGGAGCAAAACTTGCCACCCCAAATGTCTCTTTGACAGGCAGATTATTTCATGTTGAAAATAATCAAGGCCCAAAAGACTCAGGAAGAAACTTTGACTTTCCCCCTAACTGCCTAAAAGGATTTAGATAGAGGGCCTGTTTCCAGAATAGAGCTATCTCCAAAGACTCGGCTAAGTGCAGTGGGGGAAATTCAGCAGGACCTAGAGAACAGAGTCCACTCTGTGTCCCATTGTCTCTGTGGTGGCCCAGCAAACATTTGTTTACCAAACATTTGCTTTTCTATCTTCATGTGAATTTCCTTCCTCCCCTTTGAAGTCCCAAACCACTACCCCCAACATCCTCTTTTGTCTTTAGCTGAAGATATTATTTAAAGTGAGGGCTTCAGCCATTTTGGTGAGTTACTCAGTTTTCCTGGGTCTCTCCCATGTATACATGTTATTAAACTTTTGTTTGACTTTCTCCTGTTAATCTGTCTCATATCAACTTAATTCTTAGACCAGCCAGAAGAACCTAGAAGGGGAAAGGAAAATTTCTTCCTCTCTGACAATATTCGCAAGAACGGAATTAAAATTTAATCAGTAGCTCTCTTCAAAAGAAGTGTTAAAACAATTTTTTTAAAAAGTCACAAAAACATGTCAAGTTTACCCTGACCTACTCAAATTGATCTCAAAAAACATTTTAATTTGTTTCATCTCATTTTTGCTTCTGCCTATCTTTGTTCTCACCCCACTCTCCTTCTGTCTAAATACAACTTCATACTGAATAGCTTCTGTGACCTCCTCTCACTGTAACCAAGCAGAACCCCATGAGTCCTTCCCAGGACAGACAGCCCTACCCCATGTCCTCTGTATGCTTCTTCTCTGTAGAAAAGCTGTAGTTTCCCAGGCCTCCCCTGAGTCACAAAAGCCTGGCTCAAGAATTAATGATTGAAAGAATGTGAACATATAGTAACAATAAAAAATTGCAGTTGGGCCAGGAGAACTGGTAACAACTTAAACAGTAAATCAGCCATCTATCAGTCACAGAATCTTTAGTGTCTCCCTGAAGGACATAGATAACAGTATCTGATGCACATTCCTGAATTGTTTTACAGATACTAAAACCCCCACCAAATGGAAGAAGTTAACTACATGATGACCATGAGTGGGTAGCCCCCAGACTAGCTGGAGCCTGAGGATTGATGATTTTTACCCCTGTGACACCACCCTGTTACCTCACCATCAACCAATCAGAGAATTGTGCACGAGCTCATCACACACCCTGTGACTCCTTTCTCTCACCTTGCCCTTAAAAACTCTTCCCTGAAACCCACTGGGGAGATTGGGTTTTTCAAGCATTAGCTTCCTTCCCTCCTCGTTTGCACCTACAATAAATGCTGTAATTGCCTTCACTACAACCTGGTGTCAGTAGATTGCCTTTACGGTGTGTGGGGAAGCAGACCCAAGTTTGGCTCCGTAACGTCACCGCACTTCTGGAGTGAGGGTTACTCAAGTTAGAATGGACTTTCTTTAAAGCCCAGAGATAAACCCACACACATATGGTCACCTTATTTTTGATAAAGGAGGCAAGAATATACAATGGAGAAAAGACAGCCTCTTCAATAAGTGGTGGTGGGAAAACTGGACAGCTACATGTAAAAGAATGAAATTAGAACACTCCCTAACACCATACACAAAAATAAACTCAAAATGGATTAAAGACCTAAATGTAAGGCCAGACATTGTAAAACTCTTAGAGGAAAACATAGGCAGAACACTCTATGACATAAATCACAGCAAGATCCTTTTTGACCCACTTCCTAGAGAAATGGAAATAAAAACAAAAATAAACAAATGGGACCTAATGAAACTTAAAAGCTTTTGCACAGCAAAGGAAACCATAAACAAGACGAAAAGACAACCCTCAGAATGGGAGAAAATATTTGCAAATGAAGCAACTGACAAAGGATTAATCTCCAAAATTTACAAGCAACTCATGCAGCTCAATATCAAAAAAACAAACAAGCCAATCCAAAAATGGGCAGAAGACCTAAACAGACATTTCTCCAAAGAAGATATACAGATCGCCAACAAACACATGAAAGGATACTCAACATCACTAATCATTAGAGAAATGCAAATCAAAACTACAATGAGGTATCACCTCACACCAGTCAGAATGGCCATCATCAAAAAATCTATAAACAATAAATGCTGGAGAGGGTGTGGAGAAAAGGGAACCCTCTTGCACTGTTGGTGGAATGTAAATTGATACAGCCACTATGGAGAACAGTATGGAGGTTCCTTAAAAAACTAAAAATAGAACTACCATATGACCCAGCAATCCCACTACTGGGCAAATACCCTGAGAAAACCATAATTCAAAAAGAGTCATGTACCACAATGTTCATTGCAGCTCTATTTACAATACCCAGGACATGGAAGCAAGCTAAGTGTCCATTAACAGATGAACACATATATACAATGGAATATTACTCAGCCAAAAAAAGAAATGAAATTGAGTTATTTGTAGTGAGATGGATGGACCTAGGGTCTGTCATACAGAGTGAAGTAAGTCAGAAAGAGAAAAACAAATACTGTATGCTAACACATGTATATGGAATATTTAAAAAAAAAGGTTCTGAACAACCTAGGGGCAGGACAGGAATAAAGATGCAGACGTAGAGAATGGACTTGAGGACACGGGGAGGGGGAAGGGTAAGCTGGGAGGAAGTGAGAGAATGGCATGGACATATATACACTACCAAATGTAAAACAGATAGCTAGTGGGAAGCAGCCGCATAGCACAGGGAGATCAGCTCGGTGCTTTGTGACCACCTAGAGGGGTGGAATAGGGAGGGTGGGAGGGAGACGCAAGAGGGAGGAGATATGGGGATATATGTGTATGTATAGCGGATTCACTTTGTTATACAACAGAAACTAACACACCATTGTAAAGCAATTACACTCCAATAAAGATGTTTAAAAAAAAAAAAAAAAGAATGGACTTTCTTTAGAAAGTAGTACTCTGCAAACTTCTTGGGTAAAAAAAAAATCTTCCATTGCATCTGCAGTGTTCTTGGTTGCAAGCAACAGAACTGACACTGAAGGCCATGGAAATCCAGGCCTGCACAGGGCAAGACATGGGGAAGAAAGCCCAGCCGAGGACCCCCTGACTTGCCACCAGAGAGGACTCAGCTTGAGATAGTACTGCCTTTGGCATCATCACCACCAGCAGGATTCTCACCTTGCTGCAGCCACCATGAAGAATTTCTCAGCTGATGGAGTGTCTTCTATGTGTCATTCCATCGAGATTGAAGGTTCTTGGTGTGGGCATCCAGTTGGCAAAGCCTAGGTCTCCAGCCCACTCTCTAGCTGCCAGGAGCTTCTTTAAAGGGAATCTGAGCCCCACATTCCAACTACATTCACACAATGAAGGACTCTCCTCTCCCTCATAGGGAAAGAATTCCACACTGGACAGTAACACAAGCAAGAACTGTCCACCCTAATGGATTTCCATAGGCTTCCCAACATCCACATGTTCTCTTCCTCCCGGACTTAAATTCACCTCATTGTTCCCACCACCAAAGCCACTGCAAATTTCCTTTGTGCAACAAAAAATATACTCACCGTTCCCCAAAGGGACAACACAATTCTGACGTCTTTGAAACTCATGCTTCTACTCTTACCTCAGTCACTTCTCCACATAGCAACCAGAATGATCCTTCTAAAACCTAAAATAGATCTTGTCACTCCTGCAGAAAGCCTTCCAATGGCTCCCGGGTCCCTCCGAGAAAAAGCCAAATCTTCACAATGGTCGTTCAGACCCTATGTTATTACTCCCTCCCCACCTGCGTGATCCCATCTCCTCTTACTCTCTCCCTCACTCTGTTCCAGCTGCCTGACCCCATCTCTGTTTTCCCCACACACCTAGCTTGTTTCCATGTTGGAGGCTTTGTTTACTTTTCCTTCCCACAGATAAACACATAACTTGCTCCCTGTACAGTCTTCCGTGACTCCTCCTAAATAAAAGAGCACCTCATCCCTCTTCCCCACCCCATATCCTACTTAACTTTTCCTTATATTATCACAGCTAATGGCGTTCTGTGTGGTCATCTGTTTATCATCCATCTCCTTCTACTGGAACATAAACCGTACGGTCAGTTCTTTGTGTCTCCATCACAGTATCCCCAGAGCCTGGATTGGGGCCTGGTTAAGAGCAGGTGCTCAATAAACATTAGCTGTTACTGAAGTGGGAGATGAAGTCATCTGGTGAGAATAAAGGGTGGGGAGGGGAGTTAGAGTGTCTTCCACTGAGGAGGAGTGTGGACGGGGTTTGAGAAGGCTTCTCTGGTAAAGTGGAGACAGCTGACCAGGAAATGGAGAGGTTTGTCCGTAGAGTGATGAAGACATGGGTGAGGATAGAGATTAGTAATAGGGGCAAGGATCTGTGGTTGAGTAAGTGTTTTTCTTTCAGCCCAACTCAGCAGCCTGGAGGTAGGTACAGAGAAGCCTTGTTGCATTTATCCAGTAATAGGGGTTAAGCATGTGGGTGGGGCAAAGGGGACAGGAGGCAAGGACTTTGAGATTCATTGGAAATAAAGTATTAGAGGGAAGGGCTTTGGACTTTAAGCTGCTTCAGATAGGAAGTAAAGACAAGGAAGTTGTACATAGTATGACGATGCCTACAGATGAGGGATGGCACTCTGTCCAAAGGCCAATGAACGGAACCATCTGGGAGGACTGCTCCTGACAAGTGGAGAGCCAGGCCAGGAGGCTGAGAAGAGTGGGAGAATTAATGCACAGGAAGTGTGGGACAGAGGGAGGGTACATCAAGTGTGAGATCTTTGAGCAAATCAGTCTCAGGTCATGTGTGTGGCCAGGCTAATGGTAGGCAGATGTACAATGGAGTGTGATCTTTGTAACTTTTTATTAATCATAAGCCCTTCAATTGCAAGAATATCTTTTTGTTTTGATTGCTGTTTCATACATTATGATAGAGTTGAAATGATTAACTTCCCAATGATACTTAAAGATCTTTTTTATTGTTGAACTACTCAGGTATTAATATATGACAGAATCTAATGTATAATAAAATATGGTGACTACAGTTGATAACACTTTATTACATAATTGAAATTAAAATTTGCTACACTGGCCAGCCTATAAAACCTTCTCTATTAGTCTGCTAGAGTTGCCATAACAAAATTCCAGGCTGGGTGGCTTAAACAACAGAAGTTTATTTTCTCACGGTTCTGGAGGCTGGAAGTTCAAGATCAAGGCATCACACGGGTTGGTTTCCTGGAGGCCCTTTCTTTGGCTTGCAGGTGGCACCTTCTCACTGTCTCTTCACTTGGTTGTCCCTCTGTGCACACGCACCCTGGTGTCTCTCTGTGTGTCCCAACTTCTCTTCTTAGAAGGAGATGAGTCAGATTGAATTAGGGCCTACCCTGATGCCCTTATTTTAACTTAATCTCTTTATAAGCCCTAATCTCCAATACAGTCACATTCTGAGGTTCTGGGCATTAGGGCTTCAACATATGAATTGAGGTAGGGGAGGAGACACGATTCAATCCTTGACACCTTCCAAGCAAGCTTTCTGTCTCAGTAAATAAAACCAAAGGAAAGCTCACTTGTTCAAAACCACAGTGCACCTCCCTAATTCACTCTTTCATGCATTCTCATTCCACCAATATTTAAGGAGAACCATTTATATAGTGACATGATCTACATAAAACCAACAGAATAATCTTTCCAAAATGTGTGTCTGAATAGCTCTCTTTCCAGAAACCCCTGAATGGCTCCCTGTGCCCTTAGGAAAATTCCCAAATCTTAGCATGGTATACAAGATATTCCAAGATGTGGATTCTGCTTATTTACACAGCTACAATCCTCTCACATGCCTTTTGCTCCAGCTAAACTCCTTGAGTATGGTGGTTTCCCAAATATGTTATGCTGAGTTACTTCTAGCTGTACGACCCCAGGCAAAAATGTATTCATTCAACAAATATTTAATTGTCACCTCCTTTCTCAGCTGTGCTAGACCCTGCAGCAGATGACAAAACCCCATCCTCAAAGATCTCCTAATATAAAGGAAATCTTAGACAAGCAAACAAAAATCACGATCAATTGATATGTGATGTAGTCTAGATGTATGCAAAAATGTGTCAGGAGCTCAGAGGAGGATCTCCTTAAATTTACAGAGCATTAGTTTCTCTAGTAAAGTAATATACCAAGCTCTAAAATTAGACTAAGGAGAAGACCAATTTATAGCACAACCTATATGTTATGTTAATATATTGCTGAAATAAATCAGATATATAGTTCCAGTTATTAAGAACGAGGTAAGTGACATCTTATATAAATAATGAAATGGAAATTGGTTACACACCCACCAAAGTATGCAGAACCCTGAGGTGGAAATTAAAATTCCTCCTTGCCAGCATGAATCTGTCTCTGGAGTGTTTTTAAAATGCACACATGAAAATCACTTGGAACAACCACTGTACAAGCCACTCCACCATGCCTAAGATACTCTAGTTCATTAATCACCTGAAATTAGCAGCCGTCGTCAGCTGATATACTTTTAGTATCATGCAGTTTGTAGTAAGGATTATTTTATTTATGTTTAAAACCTTCTAGCATGTCTCTCAAGAAGTTACCAGGTCCAGAAAGTTGCAAAAGAAAATTGAAGAAAGAACAAGAACAGGTATTGTTAAACTGCCAGAGTAATATAGACTGAAAACTTTCCCTCTAAGACCACTTAGAAATTCTGGGTGTAACGCATGCTTCCTTGTTTTTAGTGCACAGCTGAGTTCACAACCAGAAAGGAAAATTTCCAACTGATCATCATGAAGAAAGAACATAAAAGAAAAGTAGTAAGTGATATCATGACCAAGCAGCTACTCAACTGGATGAGGTGATATTGATGTAAGTTTCCAGGGAGTTTGGATTTTAAAGCCCATGTGGGTACAGGAAAGAAGCCCTTGAATCCACCTGCAGTGGAGAGTGGGAAGAGGACGCCTGCATAAAGACAAGACTCTCAAAGGGCAGCACCTTCAGAGAAAGACTAACAATAATGTACCCATTGGCACAGAGATCAAGGAAGTGTGTCTTCACCCACATTCTGGGTAAGGAAAAATGTCAGTCCTGATGGGGTACTTACCAATATATTGCCTCTCAGTTACAAATTCAACTTTTAGTACCGGGACTGTGATAACAGATGGACTGGACTCCTTAAGCATTTCCCCTTTACAGTAAGCATGATACAATGCTTTGTCAGCAGAGGGCGCTGGAGGGACATTGCAGGAGGAAGGGGGCTTCTGGTTCCTGTGTGCTGGGTTTGGCTTTTTCTTGCTTTTCTTCCGTGCCGTGTCAGCAGTGTGGGTGTGTGGTGACATCCAGTGGTGTTCTTCCCAGCCCTTCAGTGACCTCAATGCCCCAGCCCAGGCCTGGAGGCCACCTTTCCATGGCCCTCTTGGCACAGATACCATGTGCTCCAGACTTCTTGCCCACAGTGGCATTCCAAATCCCTGTGTGCACCCACATAACAGCCTTAACATGCCTGCACCCCAGAGAGTTGTTTCCTGCTTGCCCAACAACTGTGCATCCGCTTGAGTTTAGCCCAGTGAGCTTCTCTGCCTTCCTGTGAGCTTAACCACATCGCACCAATGAGATGTGAACCCCAGCCTTGGGGAGGGCCCTCAGCCCAAGTTTGTCCTTCCTTTCAGCATTCTGTTTATATCTTTTTAGTACTCTCTTATCATACCTTAATAATTCCTTAAACTAACCTATGTAAATTATTGAGTGGTTTCTGTCTCCTGATTAGATCCAGACTAATTCAACTGAGAAATCAAAATCCCTGGCCTATGTCTTATTAAGTGTTCAAATTTACATTACCTAGCAGGAATAAACACAAAAACATTGTGAAGGGATATTTCCTCAACCTAGTTTGCATGCTGAATATGCAAACCATATTCTCACAGAGAAACCATGCTGAATATGAATTCATGATCCAAAATTTAAAAACTCACAAATAAGTAATCTTTCATGAGGAAGTGTTGTCAAATGTAATAATTATGGGGCTTAGAACTACAATAATTTCTGATAATAAAACAATTCTAAAAGAAAAGTTTATAAATATGCTTAAAAGAAATTTTGTAACTTAGAAGGAATTACCTTAAATGTAAAGGGACTAAACAATTGAATTAAAAGACAAAGACAGTAAGATCTTTGTTTTACTTCCTGATTTGGATGGAATTTACATGGATATGTTCATTCTGTGAACATTTATACAGCTATCCTTTTATAATTATGCACTTTTCTGAATGTATCATATATTTCTTATATATGTTTCTAAAAATATATACATTTATACATAATTTGTAGGTCAAAGAAACTAGAAATGTTTTAGAAATAAATCATAATAAAATACTATATATCAAAAGTTTGGGGATGTAGATAAAGCAGTACTTATAGAGAAGAAATTATAAAGAAAAAAATCAATGAAATAAGAAATTAAAGAAATTAGGCAAAGAAAACAGTAAATTTCAAAGGAGGTAGAAGGGAGGAAATCATAAGGTTAGGGAAAACATGCCTGAAAAGTTGCAAATATTAGTAGCTCTTCTAGTGTTAATCTGTCCTTGCCTTCACGTTAGATAGCCCACCTGTGCAAGTAGGATACCTGAGCCTTGAAACTGCTTTTGCCCTGAGGGCTTTGGTTAATCTAGGCAAACTTGGACTTCAGTTTTGGTAGCCTCATGAAATGAGAAAAAAGGAAGTAATGACCCAGGGCTCACCCTGAGCCTGGGAATCTAATAGAAAACCCTCTTCCTTATCAAGATGGTTTCAAAAGACCACACCCTCAGGGGAAGATAAACCAGGGGAAGTAAATCTGCCCTGAACCCAACCTCAGGGCACTAGTAAAGGTTGCCTCATACTGAGGGCAGCTGGTGTTCAACTGACCTCCCTAGTTCTTCCTTTTCCTTCAATTCTGTCCTGATCATTCTTTATGATCTTTTCATTTCTGTAACATTTTTACTAGATTTTAAAATATGATTTAGGGGGAAAAAAAAAAAATATATATATATATATATACATATATATTTTAGATAGCATTTACATGCATTTATCACGAGGAAGGGCTTGAAATACTTAGCCCAATGTTATCAGAAACCAAACCTCTTTATGTGATAAAAGCATAAAAATCTTCCTAGGAGTTACACACACCAACTTAAGGTTACTGGTTACCTGTGGGATGGAAGGGAGGAAGAAGAGAAGGAGATGGGTCTTTAGCTTTATTTGTAATGTTTTATATCTTTAAAAGAAAACAAAAAATATGAAGCAAATTTGCAAAATATTAACGTCTATTAAATCCTGGCAGTAGGTGGAAGCAGACATTGGTGGATCACTTGCTCAATGTCCATTCTCTCTTTCTTATCAATGGAACCCCAATTTTGATGAGGATGGTAATGTCACCCTTCCAAAGTTTCCTGTAACCTGGAATGACAAATATGATATCGTTCTGGCCAAACTGAGGTGGGCAAAAGTCTCAGGGAAGGGCTTCCTGATGCAATAAAACAAAAATAACAAGGTTCTGTGTATGGCGAAGGCCCTTTTCTGTCTTCTTCCTGCCTGGAATAGAAAAGGTGACAGTGGCAGCAGCCATCTTCAGATCATGAGGATTGAAACCACTTAAGGTGGTGCTAAGGGTTGAGGAAAAGCAAGAGAGAAATCTGATCCTTGCAGGCTTTGCTAAGTTATCACATCACCTTTGGACTGCCTCCCTCCAAACTTCTTGTTATGGCAGAAAAATTAACGTTTTAAAGTCACTATTTTTCCTTTTCTGTTACAAGCTCCTGAACCTAGTCCTATGTAGTACACTGGTACACAGATTATGCTATTTTCTATATGTTGAAATGTCTCATAATTTTAAATTATTTTAAAATTTAAAGAGGTAACAGAAAATATAGGGAAGTAGAAACAATTCTACCAAATGAGTTCAGCCTCTCTACTCTGTTTAGGCTGGCTAAAGGGAATTAATGGCTGTACCAATGTCGTACCCTCTGTTTCTGAGAAGTTTCTTGTGCAGAATTGGATTCCTATTCCAAGTTTGAAAAAGGAATCGAAGTGGAGTAGTGTTCAATTCTGCTGTGTCAGATAACTTCTTCTGTGGTTCTGAACACTAGTAGGGATGAGGACAGGCTTGTCTGCTTGATACTACATTCCCAGCTCATGGAGCTGAGCCAGTTTGATGGACGTTACTGACATCACTTACTAGAACACTGTTTGGTGGCCTGTGACCCTTGATCATATTTTGTCATAAGATGAATCACATTAAGGTGTTTTGTTAGCAAACAACAGAAAATAACTAGGTACTTCAGGCAGAAAGAATGTACAGGAAAGAAGCTCACATGACTGAAAAGAGAACTGAAGAAACCAAGGGGGGAGGATACAGAAACAGACATCTTCAAACATTCTAGTGGCAAGAACAGCTCAAAGGCCTTGGCAGGTCATTGATTGACTAAATGACTCCAGTCATTTATCTCAACCTTGTGACACTCCAGTCCAAATTCAAAGTCCCAGGTTTGTTTGTGTGTGTGTGCGTGTATGTGTGTGTGTGTGACAGAGAGAGCGACAGACAGACAGACAGACAGACTTATTAGCTAAGCATAAGCCTTAGGACTTCTTGTCTGCTACCAGGATTTGGACTTAAAGAATGTGACAAACAGAGCCTTTAGATTCTGAAAGGAAGAGCATGTCACTGATTTGTCATCTCTCTGCATATATGTAGAAGGGCTATTGTTCTGAAGGTAATTTGGGCCACTGTGACAAAGGGGTCTGGGTGCCAGGCAGCTAAAACAATGACAACTATCTATTGTTGAGGTATATGTGCAAAAAGAAACTAGTTTATTTATCCTAGAGCTTCTCTTAATCACCATTTTTTTCTACAGTATTAAATTATACAAATACTGCTAGTGGGGAATCCTATTTTTGCAGATTTTTTAAAAGCATATTTCTAAATGTCTCTGTTAAATGAATGCATAGGTATTATTATCAACTGAAAAGTATGCTGCTCAAAGCATGGACTTGTCAGATATTAGAATCAGAAAAGTGCAACCTTTCAACTTATTTTTAAGAAGCCTTTATAGCTATGGTCATGTGAGTAACTCATAACCTCAGTGAACAAGGATAATTAATATTACAAAAACCCAAAGGTCATTCCAAGGTAAAGTGTTACCTTGTAGGATCATTTATTCAAAGAAGTAAGATATTTTAAATAAATTAATATGTAGACAGTGATCCTCTATGTACAAGTTAGACTTACTTTTGAAAAAAGCCTTGAAAATCTTTGGAAATTACTTTCTAGCAGTGTTATTTTTTTTCCATCATTTTAAAGTTTTTTAACTAACTGGCAATTTTGTTTTCGTTCGAGCTTAGGTTGACATTTCTATTTATTTTTCATCTGTCTTTCTGTTGTCTTCAATTAAAACCACTGAAGAACAAAGAAGAGCATATTTAAATCTTAAGGTTGAAGAAACTGTTCTGTTTTGTGGTTCAGAATAATGCATGAACACACATACGTTTATCTCTTCTTTCTCCAGAGACTACATTAAGATGACACTAAAGACATGAAAAAGGACAAAGTCAACAACAATGAAGAGAATCAGAAGGGACCATGGATGAATGAGAGATTTCAACACATTTACACAAGATGAAAAGTAGATAGAGACATTCACTTCTGGGAGCAGAGCGGCTCAAATATTCTGAAGCTTAAATTAAGTCTCGCATAAATTACAGCAAACATGACTCTAAATGTATTGCTGAGATCACAAGAAAGTGAACAAAATCTCTAAAAGCTGAAAGCCAATAAAACATGAACAGAAGAGGAGGAGAGGAAGAGAAAAAGAGAGAGGAAGGAGCAGACAAAGAAAAGAAGTAAGTGAGCCAGACCAGTATAACAAAGCTTCATCCTTCACGCCACTTATGTACTTGTAAAACCACCAAGCTATGGAATTTTGTGTAATAAAAGGAACAGGATATATAGGAAAGCTAAGATTGGGGAAAATACTCCAAACCTGTACAGTCTCATAAAAAATTTACTGAAATATAATACAAGTAAATAAATACATATACATATGCTACTGCCAGTTTCCTTCTCCAATAAATAAATGCAATAGTAATCATATACAAAACAGGTAAGTTTGCTTGCTGTGGTGTAATGTCATAACTTCTGAGTCACGTAGAAAAGTAGAAGGAAGGACAACATTATTCTTAGGTTGAAACGTTATGACCCCAGAGGTGGAGGGTTACAGTTCACTGCTTTCCTTTCTTTTACTCTGGCTTAAAATAGAAACCCTACCTATCTTGTTTCCCAGTTTTCTTCTTTCACAAAGAAGATGTACACGAAGTTCCAGATGTGTCCACACACAGGGTGCCATCCTGCTGCTCTGAGCACTGTAGCCATTAGCTCCAATCCCTTGCAAATGCTTCCTAATCCCAACTAGTACAGAGGATAACTGGGATGTGTCCATCTCTCCTTTCTTTTATTTTCTTCACAGTGTTGTCTCTGATGGAATGCAACATTGACTCCTTTGTTCCTAGGATATCACATATTCATTTGTTTCTTTTAAAATTATAATTCCAGGCTACCCTTCAAAACTTTAAGGTTTTGTTTTTTTGTTCACCACTTGGATTCACATAACCAGAATGTTTACTTGTGTTTTGAATGCTGTCTTAACTATTTATATTTAAAACAATACACAAGCTTTGGAGAAGCTTATGCAATGCATAAGTGCAATGCATACTTGCATGTTAGATGGATAAATCGAGGAAAGAGGAAAGTTGAAAAGTGTATGTGTGTTTGCATGTGTGTGTGTGCACCTGTGTGTTTTGTAGCCTTTCGTGAAACACTATGTTTAACAGGGTGGCTTTTTTTTTTTTTTTTTTTTGAATTCTCATGTTTGGCTCAAGCACAAGCAGAGTCAAAATGTGAAAAATCATGGATAGACTAATACAATTTCTAGTTTTGGTGACTTTATTCTTTTGCTTATTTACCTTGAATGTATAAATTTACTCATTACAAACAAAACAGAAGAAATTGTAATGATGGAAAAGGCAAGATCGCCCCAGAGGAAAATGTTGGTAACAACTCTGTAATCTGTAGACTAAAACTGAGGCCGACAGCAAAGTAAGTAAGCTAAATCTCAGATTCATCCATTAAGATCATTAAGGGGGCTGAAGTATTCTTGGTGGCACCCCTAGGTCCTACCAGGACCGGAAACAAATGCCCAGTCTTTCTGGCTGAAAGTACTCAAATTTAGGCTCTCTGGATTCCCACAAGCCAATCTTCTTCATGAACATAGGGGCATACATTTTAAACAAAAAATTAACAAATCTAATCCACTGATATATTAAAGGATCATACATCACAATTAAGTAGCAATTATTCTAGCAATTCAAGGGTAGTTTAACATTTGTGAATCAGTTCATGTAATTCACCACATTAACAAGAAAAAAGAGGTGTAGATCATATGGTTATCTCAATAGGTAGAGAAAAAGCATTTGATAATTACTCTTAGCAAATTAGGAATAAAAGTAAACTTCCTTAATCTGATCAAGAGTATCCTTGTAAAAATCTACAGCAAACACCTTACTTCATGTTGAAATGTTAAAACATTCCCCTACAGATGGGAAATGAATCAAGGATGCCTTCTATCTTAACTTTCATTCATCACTGTGCTGGTTCTAGCCAATGCAATAAGGCAAGAAAAGAAATCATAAGGATTGGGAAGAAAAAAATTCTACTTTATTCACAGATGATATAGTTATGTATACAAAAATCTAAAAACATTGAAAGGTAATTTCAGAACTATTAAGTAAATTTAGCAAGGTCATGAGATCCAAGATCCAAAACACTGCTCTTTTTATACATCAGAATAAACAAATAGAGTATAAGAAGTTTAAATGACCCCATTATACCAGCATCAAAAAATTCAAACCTTCAGGGAAATGCAAACAAAAAACCCAGTATTACATGACTACCCACCCAATAGAATGGCTATAACAAAAATCAGATGATACAAAACGGTGGCAAAAATATGGGGCAACAGTAAATCTCCTACACAGCTGGTAGGAGTGCACATTAGTGCAACTACTTTGGAAAACTGTTTGGCACTATCTAGTACAGTTGAACATATTTGTACTCTATGACAGTAGAGTATTCCCACTGTATTTCCCAGTATTTCCACTTCTAGGCATATATCCAATAGAAATGTATACATAACTTCATCAAAAAATGTGTAATAATGCTTACTGTAGTACTTCCAAATGTCCAAATACTGGACAGACCATAAGTGCCCATCAACATTAGACTGGATAAATAAAGTGTGGTATTTTCATATAATAAAATACCATACAGAAACAAGAAGGAATTACATATAAGTACATCAACAACAGGGATAAATCTCACAAACATAATGTTGAACAACAACACAAAGCCAGATACAATAGAGGACATATTGAATAGTTACATTTACAGTCAGCCCTCCGTATCTGCGGGTTCTGCGTTGGCAGATTCAGCCAACCATGGGTCTAACATGGGGACACGAAGGGCTGACTGTAAGGGACTTAAGCATCCCCTTATTTTGGTTTCCATAGGGGTCCTGGAACCAACCGAGAGACAACTGTACACAAAATTTTAAAAGAGACTGAACTTATCTACAGTTTTACAAGTCAGAATAATGGTTACATTTGGTAGAAAGTATCAATAGTAAGTGGGAATGAGCACAAGGGGACTTCCAGGTGGTGATAAAGTTCTATTTCTGGATCTAAGTGATGGCTGCAGAGATGGGTTCACGTATCAAACTTTTCACTTAGGATTTCTGTACTTTTTGAGTATAATTATATTTCAATTAAAAGCTTTTTAGAAAAGAAAAAGTAGAGCCTAAAGAAACTGGGAGGTGAAAGGGAATGATACGGGTAAAAATAGGGAGGAAACAATAATGTTTGCATCTTAAAAAGTGGGGAGTCAGTAGATATTATTCATGGAACAAGTAATGTAGGTTTAACTATTTTGAGGTTGCAAAAGTGATGAACAGAGAAACCAGGACTAGTGTCAAAACTATAAAATGAGGATGTGTGGCAGAAGGGGATGAAGTAATGAACTAAATCTTCATTTGTCATAGCAGGAAATTAACGCACAGTGCCAAAACCTGATAAAGAAACTAAGTATCTTAAAACAACAACTCTTTGTTATTTCTCATAATTCTGTGGATTTGCTGGGCCGTTCCTCCACTGATTTTGCTTGGGCTCACCCATGGGCTGCACTCTCCTGGAAAGATGGCTGGGCTGGACAGTCCAGTCCAAGGTGGCCTTACTTGCACATCTGGCTGTTAATGCTGGCTGACAACTAGGGTACTTTGGTTCACCCCTACAGGCTAGATCGGCTTCCCTAAATGACGGTCTCAGTACAGCATTTATCCAAAAGGCCAAAAGCAGAAGCTGCAAGGCCTATTAAAAGCTTAGCCTCGGATTTTGCAAAATATCTCTTCCGTCTTAGGCTATTAAACAAAGAATGTCCCGGGGCCAACCCAAGTTCAAGAGGCGGGGGAAAAGACTCTGCCTCTTGATGCAAGGAGCTGCAAAGTCATGTTGTAACGGGGTGAACATAAGAGGAAGAGGAATCTGTGGCCACATTTACAATCTACTACCATCTGCTCTCTGTTCACAATTATTTACATTTCTCTCTCATGCAAAAGAACAAAAACAGAAAATTCAAACTGATTGTTTCTGGGAAGTATAACAGTGAATAAGGAAGGGGGGCGGGGACAGGGTTTTTTTTTACTCTAAGGCTTTCCACATTATTCTTTTTAAACACATGCATGTTGTATAAAAATAAATATTTCTAACATTTATATGAGGTTCAGTGCATATAAATTCTTTGCTTTGAAGAGAACAACAGGAAAGGCAGTTTCTCCTATTCTCATTTAAAAAATGCCAAACAACATTTACTGAATATGGATTTTAAGAACTGTGAAATCATTAAACTACTCAGAACCAACATTCTTCAGTTTTGTCCTACCTACTAAGGATTCTGTTTAAAAATGTGATTGTATATATGAAACATGCTTCTTAAACTAAAAATATTTTATAACTCACTATCCATTATCCATTGCTACTGTTTCTATGTCGTACCTGGCACTGTATTAACCTGTGCAGAGGCCACAAAAGGACCAGAAAATAAGGTTCTAGCCACAAGGAATTAACAGTCTAGATGAAGAGACAAGGTGACACCCACAAACCAATTATAGGACAGTATGCTAAAATGTAAGGGTCCATGCAGACAGGGACATTACTCATTGTTCATTGCAGCCTCATCAGGACCCCACATATGATAAGATCTTGATAAATATGCATTAATGGAGAGATGGATCAATTACATGACTGACCATAGTTCAGAGCCTGGACACAGTACCAACTGGGAATGTTGGAAGCATCTAAGAGGCAGAGATCAAAGTAGCTGCTGTACTCATCCATGGCAGCAAGGCTGGACTTTATTTCCCATCAGGGTATGACAAAATCATAGTGCTACAAGAGGAGAAGATGAATACCGCAGCCTGGAGGAGCCCAGAAAAGGAAAGACTCAGAGGTGAAAAAGAGTTCAGACCACCTTGGATGGAAGCAGAGAAGGTGAGGGCTGTGGGGTCTCTGAGAGAGCCCACTTTCTGCCCCGTGACAGCTGGGCAGACAGAGGAGTAGACAGGATGGCAAGGGGCGGGAAGCACTTCAGGGCACCTGAGAAGGAGGGAGGGAACAAATCCCACCACCCAGAGGGCCACAACGGAGCCCCGGTCACAAGTGCTGCTGCCCATCCACAGAGAAGGATCCCACCTTTTCCTCGCATTTGTATCCAGCACCCCATTCATACTAGAATAAGCAGAGAAACCAGGGGTGAGTTGGACATTCTCCCACTCACCAGGATGTGAAAGCCTTTTACAGTGGGAGAGACACCAGTTACATGATGACTGAGGGCCTTGGAACATCCCAGAATGGTAGAAACCTAGGCTGTGAGCTCAGGCACCCCTCGGTTCGTATCCTGGTTCCAGCGCTCATAGCTCAAGATCCTCAGGCAAGTTAACCTGTTAAGTCTCAGTTTTGTCACTTGAGACCAGTCTCTGCCTCCCAGTTTGTGAGGATGAAATGAGGTCCTCCATGTTAAGGTCTCAGAGGACTCCATGAGCCTTACTATTGTCAGGGAGACTCACAGCTGTGAGCCCAGAGAGGCTGGATGGAAGTGCTGGCTTTTGATCTGGGGACTTGAAAATGAGTAGAATTTTTTTTCTAAAACTTTTTATTTATTTATTTTTTCACTGCGTTGGGTTTTCGTTGCTGTGCGTGGGCTTTCTCTCGTTCGGTGAGCAGGGGTTACTCTTCCTTGCGGTGCATGGGCTTCTCATTGTGGTGGCTTCTCTTGTTGTGGAGCATGGGCTCTAGGCGCGTGGGCTTCAGTAGTTGTGGCTCGCGGGCTCTAGAGTGCAGGCTCGGTAGTTGTGGCACACAGGCTTAGTTGCTCCGCGGCATGTGGGATCTTCCCAGACCAGGGCTTGAACCCGTGCCCCCTGCACTGGCAGGTGGATTCTTAACCACTGTGTCACCAGGGAAGTCGCCAAAAATGAGTAGAATTTAGATATGCAGAGATGGGCAAGCCAGAGCATCCCACGTGGGAGCAAAGAAAACAAAGCCCCAATGTAGAAAACAGTATGTGGAGGGAGTCACAAAGCTTTCCATTCGACTGGCTGTGGAGGATACAAGGGAGCTACATCTGGAAGGGCTGATGGGTGTCCTGGGTATCCTGGGGTGTCCTGGAGTGTCCAGAGCAAGAAACGCAGACCTCTTCCTGGAGTCAGTGGGGAACCATGAAAGGTTTAAGCAGGGAAGTGACTGGGTCAGAGGTGGGAGGTGGGGCAGGAGGCTTGTGAGGATGGATTAGATGTGAAGAGTCCATGTGGGCCCAGGTCCAGCTCCTGGATGGACAGGTGGATGGGTGCCTTTCAAATAGATCACCTCTGACATGTTCTAGGAAAGACCTAGGGTTGAGAAGTAATTCTTAGGACTTTATCTCTTTCACAACTGGCTTCAAAGCGGAGAAGTTTGGGTGACAAGAAGACAGGAGATGAAGGGCCATGTTAATGATTGGAGAGGCAGCATGGTTCAGGAAAATATTGATACACCTCTTCTAATCATTCACCAAGAAGGTATGTGCAAGGGAGCCACGTGGGAAGCAAAGCTCTGCAGCCCAGACAAGAGCTGAAGTCCAGACGTGGTCTGGCCATGGACAAAATGAAAAGTGGATTTCTCTCTATATCTCCCTCACACCTCTGTAGGGTGCCATTGCGCTATTAGCATGTCCTCTTCCCTCAACTGACCAGGGCCCACAGCCACATCCAAATACACTATATCTTCACATGTAGGGTGGTGTAGACATGTGAAGTCCCAGCTGTGGGACTTCGGGCAGGTGACTTATCTTGGTCACTCGAGATCTCTGCAGTAAACTGAGATAAGCGTGAATCCTTTAGCAGTGGACTTACTGCCTTTTCTAACATAGAGGGAAAGCTACTGAAACTCTACAGGCACTGGACCAAGAGCCCCTGTATGTCCCCAACCTCAAGGACAGCTGAGTGTATGTTCAGAGAGCTCATGTGCTTCCCTTTCAGGCTGATCCTAAATACACAGATGCTGTTTGCTCATAATACAAAGAAGATATGTCACAATCTGTGAGAATATCTGAACTTGTAAAAAACTTAGAGTCAGGTACTGGGGTAAATGTTCCAGAGACCTGCAGGTGTTTACAGACCAAATTATTTTTTTTTATGAAGAAATTATATGAATTGTTGACACTGGTAAAAAAATTCCAAAATGAAACCTGATTCCATACATTTTTTTGCTGGTTTTAAAGTAAAACAGTTTCATATAATATTATTTCCCTTTTGAATCTTGTAGTAAGAGTGTTATTATTGCCATTGATAAGCCTCCACAAATATCAAGCCATTTATATCATATATGTGTGATATAAAAATGGACCCTCTCACACTTTCTCATTGGGAAGACAAGGTTCATGACAAATTTTACTCTCACTATCTCAAATTCTAATTAAGGTTTTGGACTAGAGTTTAAGTTCCTATCTTCATATTAAAGAAGTTATTCAGTAATGAATGCAAATGTTGTAAGACTATGGAACTCACGTTTGTCCACATGAAACACTAGAGAGAGTTCAAGTGTGTAAAAGGCACCATTTAAATAAAACATATTCTTATCTGTTCCATCTCCAGTAGACTTTACCTGTGGCATTTTCTTAGCTCAGGTGAAGTTTTTTATAAAAACTGAAAATAATAAAATTATATTTTAAAACATCTCTGAGTAATTCAAGCTGGACTTTCTTCTAGCTAGTCTGAACATGTCAGGTTTTATATACTGGCATTAAGAATAACCTTGAAAGCAGCCTTGCAGTTATTTTCAAAACATTTAGGTGTTCCCCTTCATCATAATTACTTCATGAGGTGGGATAAATGTGAGAGAATCAGAGTTCTTCCTTGCCGAGAACTAACGTAGGTAGACTTGTGAACTCAGGCAGAAAGGGACTGTATTGGACGCACATCAGAGAACATAAAGAATCAACATAATACGTATAAGAAAACCAACAGCACGAAGAAATGAAAAACTAGCAAAAAAATAAAAGAAAACTTGATTTGAGGAATTAGAAATAATTCGAGGAACAAAGTATCAAATCACAAGCAAGCAAGAAAGCTAACAATAACATAAGATAATACCATCTAACGCCTAAAGGGAAATATGAAAATATATAATATTTATTATATATAATTTTAGATGTATAAATGACACGGGGAGGGGGAAGGGTAAGCTGGGACAAAGTGAGAAAGTGGCATGGACTTATATATACTACCAAATGTAAAACAGGTAGCTAGTGGGAAGCAGCCACATAGCACAGGGAGATCAGCTCCATGCTTTGTGACCACCTAGAGGGGTGGGATAGGGATGGTGGGAGGGAGACGCAAGAGGGAGGAGATATGGGGATATACGTATGTGTATAGCTGATTCACTTTGTTATAAAGCAGAAACTAACACACCATTGTAAAGCAATTATACTCCAATAAAGATGTTAAAAAAAAATTTTAGTGCCAATATATAAATTATATATGTATATAAACTCAGGGTTTTGTCTTATGTTATTCTTGTTACATATGTATATAAAAGTTATGCTACCCTTTAGTGAGAGTCAAAAAACAAGAAAGTTTGAAATTATATAAAGTTTAAAAATTTAGTAGTAGGGCTAAAGTATAAGTAAATCTTTTATATTAGAAAGCCAAAACCCAAATAGATAAGAAATATGACAGAAAACTATCCAATTAATAGGTGTTACTAAAAAGTAAAGAAAATGGAGAGGGACTTCCCTGGTGGTCCAGTGGGTAAGACTCTGTGCTCCCAGTGCAGGAGAACCAGGTTCGATCCCTGGTTGGGGAACTAGATCCCACATGCATGTCACAACTAAGAGTCCACATGCCGCAACTAACAGCCCGCATGCCACAACTAAGAGTTCGCGTACCGCAACTAAGAAGTCTGCATGGTGTAACTGACTCCACATGACGCAACTAAGAAGTCCACATGCCATGACTAAGAAGTCCGCGCGCCGCAACTAAAGATCCTGCGTGCCGCAACTAAGACCCTGCGAAAAAGGGAGGGAGGGAGGAAGGAAGGAAGGGAGGAAGGAAGGAAGGGAAGAAGGAAGGGATAAATAAAGACCAGGATGGGGGCTTTAAAAAAAAAAAAAAGAAAAGAAAAGAAAATGGAGAGAAGGGATTTATTAAAAGTAATAGAAAAAATTTCCTCCAAATGAAAGTTTTATGTCATCACACAATGACTTTTCCCAGCACAATAAAACTTCTGAAAGATCTACAACTAGACACAAAAGATCAAGAATAAAGAAATATAAAAAATCTCGAGGATTAACCAAGATGGCGGAGTAGAAGGACGTGCTCTCACTCCCTCTTGCGAGGGCACCAGAATCACAACTGGCTGCTGGACAATCATTGACAGGAAGACCCTGGACTTCACCAAGGAGGATACCCCACGTCCAAGGACAGAGGAGAAGCCACAGTGAGACGGTAGGAGGGGCGCAATCAGAGTAAAATCAAATCCCGTAACTGCTGGGTGGGTGGCTCACAGACTGGCGAACACTTATACCACGGAAGTCCGCCCACTGGAGTGAAGGTTCTGAGCCCCACGTCAGGCTTCCCAACCTGGGGGTCTGGCTACGGGAGGAGGAATTCCTAGAGAATCAGACTTTGAAGCCTAGGGGGAATTGATTGCAGGACTTTGACAGGACTGGGGGAAACAGAGACCCCACTCTTGGAGGGCACACACAAAGTAATGTGTGCATTGGGACCCAGGGGAAGGAGCAGTGACCCTGGGGGAGACTGAACCAGACCTACCTGCTGGTGTTGGGGGGTCTCCTGCAGAGGCGAGTGGTGGCTCTGTTTCACCGTGGGGATAAGGACACTGGCAGCAGAGGTTCTGGGACGTTCTCCTTGGCATGAGCCCTCCCAGAGTATGCCAATAACCCCACCAAAGAGCACGGGTAGGCTCCAGTGTTGGGTTGCCTCAGGCAAAACAACCAACAGGGAGGGAACCCAGCCCCACCCATCAACAGTCAAGTGGATTAAGGTTTTACTGAGCTCTGACCGCCACAGCAACAGGGAGGGAACCCAGCCCCACCCGTCAACAGTCAAGTGGATTAAGGTTTTACTGAGCTCTGACTGCCACAGCAACAGTCAGCTCTACCCACCACCAGAGCCTCCCATCAAGCCTCTTAGATAGCCTCAACCACCAGAGGGCAGACAACAGAAGCAAGAAAAACTACAATCCTGCAGCCTGTGGACCAAAAACCACAGTTACAGAAAGATAGACAAGATGAAAAGGCAGAGGGCTATGTACCAGATGAAGGAACAAGAAAAAACCCCAGAAAAACAACTAAATGAAGTGGAGATAGGCAACCTTCCAGAAAAAGAATTCAGAATAATGATAGTGAAGATGATCCAGGACCTCGGAATAAGAATGGAGGCAAAGATTGAGAAGATGCAAGAAATGATTAACAAAGACCTAGAAGAATTAAAGAACAAACAAACAGAGATGACCAATACAATAACTGAAATGAAAACTACACTAGAAGGAATCAATAGCAGAATAACTGAGGCAGAAGAACGGATAAGTGACCTGGAAGACAGAATGGTGGAATTCACTGCTGCGGAACAGACTAAAGAAAAAAGAATGAAAAGAAATGAAGACAGCCTAAGAGACCTCTGGGACAACATTAAACGCAACAACATTCGCATTATAGGGGTCCCAGAAGGAGAAGAGAGAGAGAAAGGAACAGAGAAAATATTTGAAGAGATTATAGTCGAAAACTTCCCTAACATGGGAAAGGAAATAGCCACCCAAGTCCAGGAAGCGCAGAGAGTCCCATACAGAATAAACCCAAGGAGAAACACGCCGAGACACATAGTAATCAAAGTGGCAAAAATTAAAGACAAAAAAAATTATTGAAAGCAGCAAGGGAAAAACGACAAATAACATACAAGGGAACTCCCATAAGGTTAACGGCTGATTTCTCAGCAGAAACTCTGCAAGCCAGAAGGGAGTGGCATGATATACTTAAAGTGATGAAAGGGAAGAACCTACAACCAAGATTACTCTACCCAGCAAGGATCTCATTTAGATTTGATGGAGAAATCAAAAGCTTTACAGACAAGCAAAAGCTAAGAGAATTCAGCACCACCAAACCAGCTCTACAACAAGTGCTAAAGGAACTTCTCTAAGTGGGAAACACAAGAGGAGAAAAGGACCTACAAAAACAAACCCAAAACAATTAAGAAAATGGTCATAGGAACATACATATCGATAATTACCTTAAACGTGAATGGATTAAATGCCCCAACCAAAAGACATAGACTGCCTGAATGGATACAAAAACAAGACCCATATATATGCTGTCTACAAGAGACCCACTTTAGACCTAGGGACACATACAGACTGAAAGTGAGGGGATGGAAAAAGATATTCCATGCAAATGGAAATCAAAAGAAAGCTGGAGTAGCTATACTCATATCAGATAAAATAGACTTTAAAATAAAGAATGTTACAAGAGACAAGGAAGGACACTACATAATGATCCACGGATCAATCCAAGAAGAAGATATAACAATTATAAATATATATGCACCCAACATAGGAGCACCTCAATACATAAGGCAACTGCTAACAGCTATAAAAGAGGAAATCGACAGTAACACAATAATAGTGGGGGACTTTAACACTTCACTTACACCAATGGACAGATCATCCAAAATGAAAATAAATAAGGAAACAGAAGCTTTAAATGACACAATAGACCAGATAGATTTAATTGATATATATAGGACATTCCATCCAAAAACAGCAGATTACACGTTCTTCTCAAGTGCGCACGGAACATTCTCCAGGATAGATCACATCTTGGGTCACAAATCAAGCCTCAGTAAATTTAAGAAAATTGAAATCATATCAAGCATCTTTTCTGACCACAACGCTATGAGATTAGAAATGAATTACAGGGAAAAAAACGTAAAAAAGACAAACACATGGAGGCTAAACAATACGTTACTAAATAACCAAGAGATCACTGAAGAAATCAAAGAGGAAATAAAAAAATACCTAGAGACAAATGACAAGGAAAACACGACGACCCAAAACCTATGGGATGCAGCAAAAGCGGTTCTAAGAGGGAAGTTTATAGCTATACAAGCCTACCTAAAGAAACAAGAAAAATCTCAAGTAAACAATCTAACCTTACACCTAAAGAAACTAGAGAAAGAAGAACAAACAAAACCCAAAGTTAGCAGAAGGAAAGAAATCATAAAGATCAGAGCAGAAATAAATGAAATAGAAACAAAGAAAACAATAGCAAAGATCAATAAAACTAAAAGTTGGTTCTTTGAGAAGATAAACAGAATTGATAAGCCATTAGCCAGACTCATCAAGAAAAAGAGGGAGAGGACTCAAATCAATAAAATCAGAAATGAAAAAGAAGAAGTTACAACAGACACCGCAGAAATACAAAGCATCCTAAGAGACTACTACAAGCAACTTTATGCCAATAAAATGGACAACCTGGAAGAAATGGACAAATTCTTAGAAAGGTATAACCTTCCAAGACTGAACCAGGAAGAAACAGAAAATATGAACAGGCCAATCACAAGTAATGAAATTGAAACTGTGATTAAAAATCTTCCAACAAACAAAAGTCCAGGACCAGATGGCTTCACAGGTGAATTCTATCAAACATTTAGAGAAGAGCTAACACCCATCCTTCTCAAACTCTTCCAAAAAATTGCAGAGGAAGGAACACTCCCAAACTCATTCTATGAGGCCACCATCACCCTGATACCAAAACCAGACAAAGACACTACAAAAAAAGAAAATTACAGACCAATATCACTGATGAATATAGATGCAAAAATCCTCAACAAAATACTAGCAAACAGAATCCAACAACACATTAAAAGGATCATACACCACGATCAAGTGGGATTTATCCCAGGGATGCAAGGATTCTTCAATATACGCAAATCAATCAATGTGATACACCATATTAACAAATTGAAGAATAAAAACCATATGATCATCTCAATAGATGCAGAAAAAGCTTTTGACAAAATTCAACACCCATTTCTGATAAAAACTCTCCAGAAAGTGGGCATAGAGGGAACCTACCTCAACATAATACAGGCCATATATGACAAACCCACAGCAAACATCATTCTCAATGGTGAAAAACTGAAAGCATTTCCTCTAAGATCAGGAACGAGACAAGGATGTCCACTCTCACCACTATTATTCAACATAGTTCTGGAAGTCCTAGCCACGGCAATCAGAGAAGAAAAAGAAATAAAAGGAATACAAATTGGAAAAGAAGAAGTAAAACTGTCACTGTTTGCAGATGACATGATACTATACATAGAGAATCCTAAAACTGCCACCAGAAAACTGCTAGAGCTAATTAATGAATATGGTAAAGTTGCAGGATACAAAATTAATGCACAGAAATCTCTTGCATTCCTATACACTAATGATGAAAAATCTGAAAGAGAAATTATGGAAACACTCCCATTTACCATTGCAACAAAAAGAATAAAATACTTAGGAATAAACCTACCTAGGGAGACAAAAGACCTGTATGCAGAAAACTATAAGACACTGATGAAAGAAATTAAAGATGATACCAACAGATGGAGAGATATACCATGTTCTTGGATTGGAAGAATCAACATTGTGAAAATGAGTATACTACCCAAAGCAATCTACAGATTCAATGCAATCCCTATCAAATTACCAATGGCATTTTTTACGGAGCTAGAACAAATCATCTTAAAATTTGTATGGAGACACAAAAGACCCCGAATAGCCAAAGCAGTCTTGAGGCAAAAAAATGGAGCTGGAGGAATCAGACTCCCTGACTTCAGACTCTACTACAAAGCTACAGTAATCAAGACAATATGGTACTGGCACAAAAACAGAAACATAGATCAATGGAACAAGATAGAAAGCCCAGAGATTAACCCACGCACCTATGGTCAACTAATCTATGACAAAGGAGGCAAAGATATACAATGGAGAAAAGACAGTCTCTTCAATAAGTGGTGCTGGGAAAACTGGACAGCTACATGTAAAAGAATGAAATTAGAATACTCCCTAACACCATACACAAAAATAAACTCAAAATGGATTAAAGACCTAAATCTAAGACTGGACACTATAAAACTCTTAGAGGAAAACATAGGAAGAACACTCTTTGACATAAATCACAGCAAGATCTTTTTTGATCCACCTCCTAGAGTAATGGAAATAAAAACAAAAATAAACAAGTGGGACCTAATGAAACTTCAAAGCTTTTGCACAGCAAAGGAAACCATAAACAAGACAAAAAGACAACCCTCAGAATTGGAGAAAATATTTGCAAATGAATCAACGGACAAAGGATTAATCTCCAAAATATATAAACAGCTCATTCAGCTCAATATCAAAGAAACAAACACCCCAATCCAAAAATGGGCAGAAGACCTAAATAGACATTTCTCCAAAGAAGACATACAGACGGCCACGAAGCACATGAAAAGATGCTCAACATCACTAATTATTAGAGAAATGCAAATCAAAACTACAATGAGGTATCACCTCACTCCTGTTAGAATGGGCATCATCAGAAAATCTACAAACAACAAATGCTGGAGAGGGTGTGGAGAAAAGGGAACCCTCTTGCACTGTTGGTGGGAATGTAAATTGATACAGCCACTATGGAGAACAATATGGAGGTTCCTTAAAAAACTAAAAATAGAATTACCATATGACCCAGCAATCCCACTACTGGGCATATACCCAGAGAAAACCGTAATTCAAAAAGACACACGCACCCGAATGTTCATTGCAGCACTATTTACAATAGCCAGGTCATGGAAGCAACCTAAATGCCCATCAGCAGACGAATGGATAAAGAAGATGTGGTACATATATACAATGGAATATTACTCAGCCATAAAAAGGAACGAAATTGAGTCATTTGTTGAGACGTGGATGGATCTAGAGACTGTCATACAGAGTGAAGTAAGTCAGAAAGAGAAAAACAAATATCGTATATTAATGCATGTATGTGGAACCTAGAAAAATGGTACAGATGAGCCAGTTTGCAGGGCAGAAGTTGAGACACAGATGTAGAGAATGGACATATGGACACCAAGGGGGGAAAACTGCGGTGAGGTGGGGATGGTGGTGTGCTGAATTGGGCGATTGCGATTGACATGTATACACTGATGTGTATAAAATTGATGCCTAATAAGAACCTGCAGTATAAAAAAACAAACAAAACAACTAATACTAAACTTTTATTGGGTTATTTGTATGGAAATATGTTAATATAAATGTTTCAGACATTACATGAAATTTCTAAAAATCTTATATTTGTATTTGTATGGAAATATGTTAATATAAATGTTTCAGACATTACATGAAATTTCTAAAAATCTTATATGTTCTGGTATAATGTTATAAGTAATAATCCTAGTTATTACTTTAAAATGTATATCTCAGAAATAACTAATTTTCTTGTCAACTGCATTATTATGAACTTTCATCAAATCTTTAACCGTGGTCATTTTTAAGTCTTTTGTCATTTACAGACAGTTCTGGGTGTACTCTGATGATTTTGCAAATATGTTCCTATAAAAGGGTTTCATCTTCAAGAAATTCATGGAAAAGACTCTGACAAGTACAGGTTTCTGGTAACTGACTGTACTGCTGAACTGAATGAATAAGCATTTTCAGAACTCTAATGAAAAACTGATGAACTCATAAAAGTGCTAACAAAAGATCAAGATGAAAAAAAAAAATTAATTACATGGGACTGAGTGAACTGATGAGGATGAGTATAATTTTTGTGACTTTCTGTCTGAATTTAAAAAAAAAAAAAATCCCACAAGGACTCAGAGGCAAAGAATATACAAATCAATTTTCACTGCAAAGTAAAGGAGCTGTTACAGTGGAGGATTACTGGACTGAATGTCAAAATTATGACACAGTATGAGTGTGTTTCATGTTTGGTAATTGCAATCATTGTTGCTTTTGTTGTGGTCATCCATGTACAATGCTTGGTGTCAGTCTATTTATCTCTTGTAAAAATAAAATACAGTGTGTGTGTGTGAAAAAAAAAAAAAAATCTCCACGGTGTTGGGTCGGGGGGCAGAGTAACTACCTACAAAAAACAAGTAACATTCTGACATTGGACTTCTCATAGGCAATACTGGATGTCAGAAAAAAACTAGAGGGAAAATAAATTTTGAAGATAGAATGGCATATTCAGCCAAGCTATCGATCATATGTGATTTATCTAAATAAGGACATTTTGGGACAAACGAGGCCTCAGAAAACTACTTCTGACTTTCTTAAGAAGTTACTAAGGGATGTACTCCAGAAAGAGAAAGACATGGGATCCAGGAAACCAGTGGATCCAACCTGGGAAGGTTGTATAGAAAAATCTCAGGACAGCTGTCCAGAAGAGAGCGACAGGTCCTAACTCAGGTCGGGGAGGCTAAGACCTGGATAAAGACAGGGGCTTTGCAAGAGTTGCTATGTCTGAAAGGCTTAGTAAACTTGAGGCTCTGGGAGGGAGGAAGAAAAAAGAAAGATGAAAGATGAGAAATGTCAGGAAAGACCAAAGGCTATACAAGAAGGTAGTGACCCAACTTCAAAGCAAAGTAAAAAGTGGCATGATTTTAAGTAACCAGTAGAGTGAAAGAAAAGAAAAACCATTTGACTTTGATGTTACTGTGTCTCCTGCCTTTCAAGTAGCCTGACAAAGGACCCTTAGATTGGTGTATACAAACTACGGATACTGCCCCTCCCTGTAGTGGGCAATAACTAAGTAATCGTAATAATGCAAGTGCCTTCTTTGTGAGTTAAAACTTTTAAAATCAACCATAGATAAAGCATGGAAGCCATTACTACAATTGCAGAACTGAATGCAAATATTATGAATGTTGACAACATGAAAGCAATGTGCAGCTGACAAAAGGGGCTCTAGATTAATTTAATAAGTAGGCTTGCATCTCTTAAGAACGAAATTGCTGCGGAGGAATCCAAAGCAATCAAATCACTATGAAATGCCAAACTCCTAAATTTGGTAAATTCAGCAAATTTGTTATTCATCAAGTTGCAATTTAGAGAATCGGGCTACCTCTTACAGGAGATAAAAGATTAAAGAGAAACGGTGCTAACCTTAAGGGAACTAAAATATTGACTGAAGGTGATGGAACAAGAAATAGACGTTTAAGCATAGTATTTAAAGTTTAAAATATCAGCAGTAGAGGAATTTTTAGAAAATAATATAACTATCAAACGTCAGGAAGGGAAGAGGTAGAGGAAGTACAGGGTCATGTGATCTACTAAATCCTCTATCATAACGAGGAGTCAATAGATTGTTCTAAAGCTGATAAAATTAGGCAAAAGTAATACAAGCTTATTATTTTGAATTTCAGAATGAATCACAGAAGGATGAAAAAGAAACAGCGAGTAAAGTTTGTCTCAGAAGAATGAGACTAGGGCTTAGGCAAGGTAGGCCAGGAGACGTTGCTTTTCATTGTAAGCTTGCTTTTGCTATTTTACTTTTATACCAAGTGCATCAACTGTGTCAGTAATATTTTTGATGTGTGTATGTGTATTTTCCTTACAGGCATGGACGATGCCGTAGCCATCTTTGTTTTTGCAGGTCTAGCCTAGTAGTTGCACAATAGCAGTAAAATAACAATAATAACAGTAATATCATCTATTTGTTAAGCACCCGCCATGCCCCAAACATGTACAAGTACTTTACATATATATTGTTATTCCTTACACAACCCTGCAAGGTAAATATTCTATCTTTCCAACAAGGAAATTGATGAAAAGGAATTCAAAAAAAAAGAAATTGTCCAGGGACACACAACTAGTTAGTGGCAGAATTTGAACCCAGGTTCTGAAAACAGGATTTGAATCTAAGTCTGACTGTCTCTAAGCCCTTTTAAACTAAATCAACATTTGAAGGAATTATTGTGAATGAATGTGAATAAATGAATGCATACAAAACTCAAAATGAATGTCAGTTACATTGTTCCTTGCCTCAAAAACTACCATTCTATCTTGCTACCAGTATCACCATCTAGAACCAAAAGGCTTGAGATTCATAAACCTCCTGTGCCTGAAATAACTTGAAGAGGCTATTATGTGAAGCAACAAATAAGGTCTAATAGAAACCAGAGGGAAAATTTAGATTCTCACAAGTAAGTGGAGAGATTTTGTCCAGTAATGGAACAAATTGAAATAATTCAGGCTGAAGAAACACTGGGTCGTCAATACATATTGAATCAACCTCAACATTTTCAGCCTTCTGAGCTAAAAGATTATTTTCATGCAGATTTAAATGGCTTAGGGATTAGGGGTTAATGCAAAATTAGTTTGCCTAAGTGGCTGTGTCTTTGAGCACAAAGAAGGGCACATGGATCTAAGAGTGTACCCTGCCTTAAGAGCACAGTACTGGTCCCCATGCCTTTTTGACTATTTACTCTATCAATAAAAAAGGCATATGTTACACTGGATTAAAACATGCATTATGGCACATACACAGATATAGAAAACTTAAAAGAATGAAATAAATACAGCAAGTAAACAGAAGTTCTAGTTTTTCTTCTTACCCTCCAATGGGTAGTCTTACAACAAGCCTACACTCAATTTAGGAAAACACTCGTCTATGGGATTACCACACAGTGAGCAAGTAGTCATGGAGAACAAGTTGTGTATAAAATAAAACAAAAATATTATAATTAGAGCTAACCCTTATTTAGCACTTACCTTGTGCCAGGCACTGTCCTAAGCAGTCTGTGTGTTTTTAACTCATTTAATCCTTATAACAACCCTATGGGCAGGTTGTATACTTAACCTCCATTTTACAAAAACAAGACTGATGCCCTGAAAGATTAAATAAGTTTCCCAAGGTCGCACAACTGTTAAGTGTTGGATCCAGGTTGCCTTTTTAAAAGTAAATGTTTTATTTTGGAATAATGCTTAATTTACAGAAGAGTTGCAAAAATAGTACAGAGTTCCCATATACCATCACACAGCTTCCTCCTCCAGGGTACATTTGGGAAACCAACAGTGGTACATTAACTGAATTCCAGGCTTTATTTGGGTTTCACCAGTTTTCCCACTAATATTCTCTTTCTGTTCCAGGATCAAACCCAGGGATACCACCCAAAAGTGGTACCCCTTCTGATTTGGTGCATCAGTTAGTGTTTTAACAGAGAAACAGAGTCACAGGAGGATGTGGAGATGGATACATATATCGTTCCTTCACGTGTAGGTGACTGTGTTCTCCCTGATTCTGCATGTCATCTTTCCTCTATGCATGTCTTTCCCTGTGTCCAAATTTCCCCCTTTATAAAGACACAGTCATATTGGATTAGGGCCCACCCTAATGACCTCATCTTAACTTGATCATCTACAAAGATCCTATTTCCGAAAAAAGGTCACATTAACAGGTACTGAGGGTGAGGACTCCTGCATTTTTGGGGCGGTCACAATTCAACCATAACTAGGCACATCTGAAATCAACAGGGAAGACCATCAGGAAGGGCAGGCTGGAGACAGGGCCTGAGGTGCTGTATACAGGCAGAATTTCTTCTACTTCAGAGAATCCTCAGCTCTGCTCTTAAGACTTTTCAACTGATTCAATCAAGCTCACCCAGATTATCTAGGATAATCTTCCTTATTTAAAGTAAACTGATTGTGGACTTCAGTCACAGCTACAGAATACCTTCACAACCACATCTACATTAGTGTTCGACTGAATAACTAGGAACTGTAGCCTAGCCTAACTGACACATAATACTGACCATCATACATTGTAATACGTTTAGATTCATAAACATAGAACTTACTGCCTTAACCGTGTTTAAGGGTACACTTCTTCCTTTGTCTTTTGAGGTTAAATAAGTCTTCTCTAAAGCCCAGACACTCCTCTAAAGTTGGCTGGTTTATTATTAAGGCTGTGATGACACTTTCCCTCGCTAATTGCAGAAAAGAAAAACCTGGAATAAGAAATGTTCATAGGCCAAGGGCAATGGGTTTTGCAAGGCGAGTGCAGCGGGAGGACCAGGGTCCCCAGGTTTGTGCCTGCACTGATGGCATGTCCAGATGGCAGTTCTCAGCTGGGTGGCAGAGGTCAAGAATCCAACAGGGCCCAAGCAAATCTCTACAAGGTTTTGTCGAGGGACAATGTAGGTACCATACAACTTTCTCTTCCTACCTTCCCGATCTTTAAATTACTGTCAGGTTCTCAAATGAGCATCTTGATAAGCAACCAAAAGAGAGCAGAAGCAATCTTTGGTTGGGTGTGGCTCACCAGAATGGCAGTTAAGGAAAAGCTGTCCACACAACCCTACTCCCTGCAGGCAACAAAGAACTAACAGTCCTGAAGCTTTATCATTAACCAGCTTGATGCCCCCCAGCAATGACCAAAGCCTACCGAGGTCACATTTTATACCTCCCACTATTTTACACATGTTTTAACAGAAAGGGACTACTTTTCAGAAAGGGTTACAAGAAGGTTTTCTTAAGATAACTGCAGAGACAGGAGGACAGAGTCTTGGGGTACTGGAAGGAGGCTCCTTGGATTAGGGGCCCACCCTACTCCTGTGAAAGGAGCCTCCATTCACCTGTAGCTCTCACCTGCTCAACTGCAGCTCACCTACAGCTATCATCTGCTCCCCTCCAACTCTCACCCGCTCACCTGCTACTCGCTTGCTCACCTGCAGCTCTGCTCTGCAGTTCAGAGGCTGACATCAAAAAACAGGTCAAACTTTCAGGATGGAGTGAGTAAAAATTCCACAGCCCTGGAAATCTACTACTGGAGTCCAGTCTACTCCAGGTTGCCCACACAACCTACCCCAGCGAACAGATGAGATCTAATGCTTTGCCTCCTGGCAGTCCACAGTTACTACTCAAGCACCACTGGGAACAACAGTGACCCAAAGCGACCCCAGACACCAGTGGGCATCTTCAGGAAATTCTCTCCTACTTTCCAGCCAGAATCTCAGACCCATCCAAGAAGAGCAGAACTAAACCTCTCCCTCCTCTGCTACAGGAGCTCGCCCGGAGTCAAGGATGTTACAATGTGAGGCTAATTATTGTAGCCTTTTAATATTCTCTTCTTTGAGGCCCTCTCGGGAAGGATGAAATAAAACACTGTATAATAACATGGGAAATGAACGGTGGACGGGGAACCTTCAGTAACTGTGCGACCTTCGACAAAGCAGTGGACGCAGACTCGCAATCTCATTAATACAAAAGGAGACAGAGGGGAAAGGCCCCTTCCTTTCCCTTGCCAGGGTGGGAGGATCAGGCCAGAGCCAGGGTGTGTCAAAGTGGACCTGGGGAGGTGGCGCTGCCTTGTGGGAGACACGACGCCTGCCTATTCTCCCTTTTATACTCCCCACAATTTTTGTTCTGCTGAAGGTCTCAATTTTGTGTGCCGAAAAGCTTTTTTTGCCTTGCTTTAATGGTGAGCTGTATTATACAAACAGAAGGGTATAAAAAGCTTACATACAGTTTAGAAACTATTAACAACACGAACACCTGTGTATTTGTCACCAGCAAAGCCCACTAACAATTCTCAGGAAATAAAAATAAAATTCGGGTAGTATAATAAAGTCTAACCTTTTTTTTCCCTTGGTGCATAGCCTGGTTTCCCTTGCTCACAGGGGGCCGCATGCAGAGACCTCGCACCCGGCCCTTCAGACCAGAGCTCCTCCTGGGAAATAACTGCGCCGACACCTCAGCTCTGGGACCGTGCGCAGAAGCGCCGCGCACAGCACCTCAATTCAAGATGGCAGCGGGCGTGCGCAGAGACGCTGCCGAGGCTGCGACCTGAGCCCTGAGCAGTACAGCTGCGCCCGCCCTCGAAAACTCCACCCCCGCCCACGCCCCCCAGAGATCCCTATAAAGCAGCCCCACCCATGGCCTTTCAGGGGAGATTGTGTTCTGTAGAGCACGAGGTTGCCCTCCTCCATTCTTAGATCAAAGAATAAAGCTTTCCTTTGCTTCTGAACTAACCTGGGTGTCATTCTATTGGCTCGAAAGACACCGAGCAGGAGAACCCTACTTGGGGCCCAACTCCAAAGGGTCGGTAACATATTCACCACTCAGGAATAGAAATAGAATCTTACCGTACCTTAAAATCCCCACGTGCCTCCTCCAGATCATTTCCTTCTTCTTCCCCTGCAAAGCCAACCTTACTAGCCTGATTTTTGTCGTAATGGTTCTCTCTTGCCTTTTCTTATCACCTGCGAATGTGCCTTTAAAAAAATAGATTCATTTTGTTTTTGACATTGATATCAATGAGGTCACGCTGTTAGGAGGTGATCTGTGACTTGCTTCTTGTGCTCAGTTTTCTGTTTTTAAGATTCCTTCATATTTTTGAGGGCAGCTGTGTGTAGGGCATTCATTGTCACTGCCGTATCCTATTTCTTCACACACTGAGTCAGATATACCAGAATTTATGTATTCATTCTACTGTTGATGGGCATTTGGGTGGTTTCCAATTTGGAACCATTAAGATCAATGCAGCTATGAACGCTCTTGCATGTCTCCTGGCACACGTGTGTAAGTTTCTTCAGATAGGAGTGGAATTGCTGTGCCGTAGAGTGCGTGGATGTTCACCGTTACTAGGTAATACTAGGTGATGCCATCCTGTTTTTCAAAGTACCAGTTCATATTCCCAGTAGCAGTTAATGAGTTCCTTGCACAACCTCAACACGATAAGTAACCAGCTTTGTTGCTGTTGCTAATTTGTTAGTGTAAAATGGTTTATCACTGTAGTTTTAATTTGTAATTCTCTGGTAAATAATGAGATTCAGCATCTTTTCATAGGATTGAGTCGTATGTGTGTTCTTCTGTAAAATGCCTGTTCATGCCTTTGCCCACTATTTTATAGTCATTTGTTCTTATTGCGTCATAAGAATGGTTATATATTCTGTAGTTATATAGAAGGGCATATATATATATATATGCCCTTGTAGTTATATACTGCAAATCTCTGTCTATTTGTATCAACTGTTCACTATCTTAAAGGTATCTTCTGATAACAAAGTTCTTAAGTTGAGCATAGTTGAATTTGCAACTAGTTATAGAAGTTTTGATCTGTAATAGGGACAGGCCTACCACCTTCTGCTGCTTCTTCAGGATTGTTTTGACTATCCTTGGCCTTTACATTTTCCGTATAAAGTTAAGAATCTTCTGGCCATGTTCAACCAAAAAACAAACAAACAAGAAACCAAAACTCCTACTGGAATTTCACTAAATCTATAGACCAAAAAAGGACACGTTTACATCTATATAATATTGTTTATCTACTGAAAAATATGGTACACATAGTGTATGTCTGCATAGTTTTAGGACCAAAGTCTTTACTTAAAGTTTTTGAGCTTTATAAAGAATTACATCTCTTTTAGAAATTTATTTACTAAGCACTTCATTTTTTATTGCTAATATAAATGGTATCTTTTAAAATTACATTTTCTAATTGCTTCTGGTATATAGAGATGCAATTAATTTTTATATTAACCTTATATGCAGACATCTTGCTAAACTCTTATTAACCCTAATTCATATAGATTATTTTAGAATTTCTACATCTGCAAATAGTGACAGTTTTGTTTCTTCCTCTCCAATTTTTAGACTTTTCATTTCTTTCTCTTGTTTTACTACCCTAGCTATGACCTCCTACACATTGCTGAATAGGAATATTGGAAGTGGGCATCTCTATCTTATCCCTTGAACTTAAACTTTTGACTATCAATAATGATGTTTGCTGCAGGTTTTTAAGAGGTCCTTCTCCAGATTAACAAATATCTCTTCTATTCCTAGTTTGCTTTAACTGCATTCCAGAAGTTGTAAAACATCATATTCAGTTCTATGTATGTAAATTTCCATTAGACATTTTCTTTCATCTGTGAGTTATTTAAAGTGTGCTTTTCATTTCTAAATGTAAGGTTTTTTCTCATTATATTTTGTTATTGATTTCTAACTTAATTACATTTAAATTTATTCATAGGAAATTCCATGAGTGCTTAAAAAGAAGCAATAATCTCCAACTGCATGGTGCAGTGTTCTCCATATGTCTGTTTTATTGTTTATTGATGTGTTCTTTAAATCTTCTATATCCTTACTGATTTTTATCTGTTTGGTCTATGAATTACTGAGAGAAATGTATTAAGATTTCCTACTAGCACAATGGATTTGTCTGGCTTCCATTGTAGTGCTATCATTTGTTTGCTTTATGTATTTAAAGCTGTATGTATATATATAATATATATTACGTATAATATTATATATAGGGCTTCCCTGGTGGCGCAGTGGTTGAGAATCTCCCTGCTAATGCAGGGGACACGGGTTCGGGCCCTGGTCTGGGAAGATCCCACATGCCGCAGAGCAGCTAGGCCCGTGAGCCACAAGTACTGAGCCTGCGCGTCTGGAGCCTGTGCTCCGCAACAAGAGAGGCCGCGATAGTGAGAGGCCCGCGCACCGCGATGAAGAGTGGTCCCCGCTTGCCACAACTAAAGAAAGCCCTCGCACAGAAACGAAGACCCAACACAGCCATAAATAAATAAATAAAAATTAAAAAAAAAAAAAAAGAATCCTAAGGTTCTTATTTAAAAATATATATATATTATATATATAAAATATATTTTATTGCTAATATAAATGGTATTTCATATATATCATATATACTATGTCTTACAAGTTTAGAATTATTATATATTTTGGGGAAATTAAGCATTTTACCATGATGTGGTGACTCATTGCTCATAAAACTGTTTGGCTTAAAGTCTGTTTTTTTCTGATATTAATATATTTTTCCATCTTTCTCTTGATTAGTACTTGCTTATTTTATCTTTTTCCATCTTTTAACTTCCAATATTTCTATATCCTTATGTTTAAAAAGCATCTCATGTAAATAGCATATGCTAGATTGTATTTCTTTATCCAGGTTATCAATTTTTGTCTTTTAACCGAGGACTTCAGTCCTGTTGTATTTATAGTAATTACTATTATATTTGAATTTATTTCTAACATCCTACTATGTGTTTTATATTTGTCTCACTTTATTCTTCTCCTACACCCCACTTCTTGTGAGTTAAGCAAGATTGGTTTTGCTTGTATTTCATCATTTGTCTTTTATTTGTTTAGAAGTTATCATGTCCCAGGGGCTTCCCTGGTGGCGCAGTGGTTGAGAATCTGCCTGCCAATGCAGGGGACACGGGTTCGAGCCCTGGTCTGGGAAGATTCCACATGCCGCGGAGCAACTAGGCCCGTGAGCCACAACTACTGAGCCTGCGTGTCTGGAGCCTGTGCTCCGCAACAAGAGAGGCCGCGATAGTGAGAGGCCCGTGCACCGCGATGAAGAGTGGCCCCCGCTTGCCGCAACTAGAGAAAGCCCTCGCACAGAAACGAAGACCCAACACAGCCAAAAATAAATAAATTAATTTAAAAAAAAAAAGAAGTTATCATGTCCATATCTTTTTTGTGGTTTGCCCTAAAAATTATAAAATGCATTTTTAGTAATTCTAAAATTAATATTTTTAACCCCCTCCTGAAAAAGTCAAGGTTAATTTTTTCTTCAATTCCAATTATCTGTCCACCTAATCCAATGCTTATGTTGTGTGGTATTTTCTTCTAATATTTTTTTTTCCTGAAAATAGGACATTTTTATCATGTTATATAGTTAAGGTTTATTTAGATTTAAGTTAAGGTTTATTTAGGTTTATCTACATATAATATTTATATTTGTTCATCATTCCTTCTCATATCTCAGATCTTGTCTCTTAGACCATTTTTCTCCTAGCCAAAGTATACTACATAAAATTTCATTTAGTGGAGACCTTCTGTAGATAATTACCTGTTTTATGTATTTCTTTTATTTCAAATATCTTTGCCCTCATTCTTGAAAAATCATTTGTCTGGATATAAAATTCTTGTTAACAATTGTTTTCTCTCAGCACATTATACCCTCTGGCTTCCATTATAGAAGCCAGCATTAACACTAGTTGCCATTCTTTTGTAGAAGATCCATCTTTCCTCTCTGGCTGCTTTTAAGATCACGTCTTTTTCTTTATTCTGATGTTTCAAGGAGGATGTTTCCTTTTATCTATCCTCCTTCAGATTTGTTAAACCTTAGTGTCTTTTTTAAGAATTCTGGAAGATTCTCAGCCATTTGTTGTTAAAATTAAATCCCCTCCTTATATCTGACTGAAATTTTTCACTTTGTCCACTCTTTTTCCTTTTGATTCGTATTTTTAAACTTCTCAAATTTATATCCATGATAATGCCATTGCATCCACCTCCATTATTTCTCTCTAACTGTATCCAATTTTCTCGTTACTCCATCCATCAAGGTCTTAATTTCAATTACTATATTTTTCATTTTTAGAAGTTATGTTTTGTTGGTTCATTTTTCAAGTCTACTTGCTTCCTGCTCAAATTTTCAAGACTTCTTCATATTTTACATAGCTGTTTTACTTGTGGTGTTCAATAAATCTGCTATCTAATGCTCTTGCTGATCTATTTCTAGTATGTGTTTGTTTTTTATTTTTATTTTTTGCTGGTTCTCTCAATCATAATACTTTGTTTCCTTGCATGTTTTGAGATTTTTTTTACTGTAAACTGCTCATTCTCCTTGGACATTATTTGTGGAAATTCTGAGAGGACTGAGTTGCAGCAGGATTCCTCCGGAATATATTTGTGTTTATTCAGCTGGTCATGTCAGGTATTACCAAACTGAGAACAGGTTAAATTTTCAGACTTAGATATTTAGGGCCACACATGTGAAATGAATTTGAACTGCAAGTGCAAGAGGCAGTCAGTTTGTGCCAAGCCAAAGTGGTTATCTGGATTGAGACAGGCAAGTTTTCTTGCTTCTCTTTCTGTGTTCACCGTAAAACATGTGTAATCTTTTGGGACTCCAGCTTTATTTAAGGATCTCCTATGATGAACCCCACCTTGATCAAGCACTGGACTTAAACTCGTATATTCCATCCCCATACAACCTCCAAGGCAGTAGCCCAAGGTGTTGGCATCTGGCAGAAACTTCAAGGCTGAAGGCAAGCTTTGGTATTCATTTACCTCTCAGAGTTCTTGGTTTCAGTTTGTTTGGGAGCTGAGAGGATTTCTTACCTTCATGTCAGCTCCAAGATGCATTTTTAAAGATTTTTAAAAGATACTTTATTCAATATTTCTGTTGTTTTGGATGGGAAAATTATTCTGGCTATCTAATTCATTCTATTGCTGGAAACAGAAATGATCAAGCTGGTTTATTTTTAGCCAAGGCTAATTTCTGGATCACTCTGCGCCTGTGAACCTGAACCAATTTGCAAGAATGTGCCTTCCTTTTCTAGCTAAAAAGAATTTTCAAAGATGATAACCCATGGACTTCTGTTGGAGAAAAACAAATAGCATGCCAGTCTACCTGTTTCAGAGGCTCCCAGAAATAACAATTCTATCCCACATTTGAAACTATCATGTCAAATGCATTAATAATAATAGCTAATGTCCATCCAGGGTAAGGCTTATTATCATTTGCAAAACACTAGGTAATGATATGTATTATTAGGTTGGCAAAAAGTTTGTTCCCGAACGAACATTTTGGCCAACACAAATACCTCAGTTTTCACAACAACTGTCTGCGGTAGGCATAATTATTAGTTCAATTTTACAGATGAGGAAACTGAAGAGCAAAATGGTTAAGTAATTTGCCCGAAGAATGTGGTGGAAGTGGGAGGCACTTGGGCTCCAGAACAGATACCCCTAGCCTCACTGTCATGCTATCTCTGTTAGAAGATATGCAATCAGTGAAAAACTAGCTTCCTGAGAAATATGGCCCACATTAGATTATTCAGGGGAAATTATTCCTCTAGCACCATGGTTCTTCATCTGAGCAGCCCATCAGAAATACCCAGGGAGTGTTTTCAAAATATACCTGACACCTCCCAAGAAGAGATTCTAACTTAGTTGGTCTGGGGTGGGGTCCCAACATCTTTATTTTGTCAAGGCGCCCCCCGCAGTTCTGGTGAACACCTTTGATTAGAACCACCCACTGTGGCTTACCCAGGGCTGCCACCCTGGATATCTTCTTCTCTCCCTTTGTTCACATGTGAGAACACTTTACCAGGTCTCAACTTCCCAGAAAAATGGATGTTTGGCAGGAAAGAGAGTTGTCGTCTCACTAGTCACCATCTGTACATCCTTAGGCAATTCGGACTCTCTGGTTTCTGAGTGGGCATTGAATAAACCCAGTCTCTTTTGGATTAGCACTGTGTAGCAATGGGTCAGGGCTGGGGGAAGGGCAGCTGTGGCTTAAATTGGACATGGGGATTATTTATGCATTTCACGTATCCATCACTGCTTATGTGTGGACATTTGGGAGTGAGAATCACTGTGGGATGCTGCCACCTAAGTGATCCTGAATGATCTCCAACACATTTTCCCTCGCTGACAGCCCATCTTCTCTCCTTCCTAGTTAAGTGCTTGACAAAAGCACGAAGTACAATTTAACTTGGGAAGAGTCACTAAGGGACCAAGTCCTAAAAAAGAAGGAGAGGCCCAGATTGAGAATGCCACCCACCTCCACACACATACCCTTCTGTCAAGGCTGCTGAAGCCATCTGGGCAGGAAGAAGCTGCTTTTAAGGAATTTGGCTTTGTTGGCCCTGCATATAAAATTCCAACACAGATGTTCCTTGGCAACCAAGCACCTGGCTTCTCTGGACAACACGGCAAAAACTCTCCCTCCCTGGCTGGTTCTGGACCCAAGTTTATGTCATCAACTTAGTCCTTCCATTCAGCACTCCTGGCCTGAGTCCTTCCAACTGCACTGGATCCCTCCCAGGAGGTAACCAAATACTTCACCGCAGGGCCGAGCCTGGATGCCCTCCTCAGTGCTCCCTGCCATGTGCTTTGCAGGGCTCCATAGCTCTGCTCTGTTCACTCACAGTATCCCCAACTCTCAGAGGTTATGGGCAGAAGCCACTCCATGTGCAATAAAGGTGCCAGGGGAGTGGGCTGAGCTTTCTGAGGATCCTTGACCAGCCGTAGGCCCTGGTCCATAACCCAACTTCATCCACTTCAGGTGGGACTCCCCTGAGAGGTGACCGGGCTTTCCCTGAGCTTGTCTCTGGATCACCAACTAAGCCTGGCTGTATCCCCTAGACACCCAGGCTTCTTGTGGCTGCCTCTGTAAAGCCCAGGTGAGGCCTCAGACAGGTCATCAGGTCTTAAGGAGAAGGGTTAGGCCTATATTCTGCTTCCCTCACAGCTGTGCTTCCTTAGAAAGGCCTCTGGACAGGGGGCTCAGGGGAGAGTGGCAGAGGGAATAGAGGCCAACAGGACCTGGTTCTGTGTCAAATGAGCTAATGTCCTTAGCGTATGACCTGCAGTATTGTAAGGGCTCATTACCCCTCAGCTATTACGGCAGAGTGCTAGGCAGTGCGACAGGTCTCCCAGACACCATGTGAAGCACGTTACGTACACTCTCCACGAGTCCTAATAACGTTCCAGCAGGGTAGGTATTATTATTACCACAATTTTATGGATGAATAAACAGAGAGGTTTAGTAACTTGACCAATGTCACACAGCTGATGAGAGTCTGAATTCAAATACAAATGAGACCAACTCTGAAATTGGACTCTTTCCTACTACTCCAGACTGTGATAATTCCCTTCCAAAACAGCAAGTTTATCAATGCATTTATTTCTTAAAATGACTAATAAAGCATTTTTTAAAGGATTAATAAGAGCTATGAGAAAAAAATGCCAAATGGCAATCATTACAACCAATGTGGTTATTGTAATTGAGCATAAAACTATGCTCTGGCCTCTTTAAGGCCAAAGGAGGAAATGAAATAGGTGAAATTTGTCTTCCTGGGCCCTTCTTTTCTGGCGGCTCTTGTTTCCACCACCCCGATATCTACCTCTTATCGCTCTTGTAGAAGGATTCTAGTGCCTAGTGCTTGATCCCCACCCAGAGTAGCATCCCATGCCGTACCCCATTTCTCTTCCCCCAGCCTGCCAGACATCAGTGATCATTTTTTCCTTCATTCTGTGCATGCATAAAAATAAGAGAATAAGCCACGTTCAGCAAAGGACTGATCTGTGAGCACAGGTAATTACAGGGCAGAGTACAGTGAAGGGACGAGTTTGAGGTTCAGACAGGAAGGGCAGTAGGCGTGTCTCCAATGGAGGAAGCATCTCCCATGGTTGGCAGGGGTATAAGGGAGAATTCAGAATGGGAGTATCTTTGGAGACCTGCATACTGTATCCTAGAGTCCCTGCCTGCTCTACCATCGGTTGAGCTGTTCTTTCTCTTAACAAGGAAGTACAAGGTTAAGCAAGTTTCACTAAGTAATCCTGGAAGAATAGGACTGCTTCCCTGAACAATGTTTCTATTTCCTACTGTTCTGCTGTGCAGGGCAAAGGCAGCTAACGAAATCCTATACCTAAGGATGAGCGGGTCAACCTGTTCTTCCCAGTTCCTGGAGACTGAAGGTATTCTGAGAGTCTGAGAATCCATGCGTGCACCAAGCATTTACTGTAGACTGAATCACTATGTCTCCCACTACTAAGAGCCACCATTTCACAAAGGTAATGAACGCCACTGAGTTTTTTGTGTAGGTTCTTTTGATTTTAAGGAACAAAGAGAGAAGGGCTCTTTGGTGGCAGTGCCATGGAGTGATGAAGAAGGCAGACTCTCACGGGGTGTCAGTCAGGATTCTCTAGAGAAAGAGAACCAAGAGAAGCAGGAGTTGATGCTGCAGTCTTGAAGCAGAATTTCTTCTCTGGGAAATCTCAACTTTTGCTTTGAAGGTCTTCAAACGACTGAATGAGACCTAACCACATTATTGAGGGGTAATCCCCTTAACTTAAATTCAGCTGATTGTAAATGTTAACTACATCTACAAAATACCTCCACAGCAAAACCTAGTTTATAATTTGATTAAATAACTGGGTAGTATAGCCTAGCCAAGTTGGTATAATACCAACCATCCCACATGCATATCCAGGAACAGGAGTCATCATGGCTTCACGGAGCCAGGAAAGAAGGCATCTCTAGATCTACTAGTACCCAGACATTAATGGAACTCAGGCACCTCCTCACATCTCTTCTACTCCCAAGTAGCAAATTCATTGTGAACATTCAGTTCAGATTTCCAAGAGAGAAAATCTATTTATTGAGGCCACTTTTTCATAGCAGGCTCTGTTAAGGCCGGTGTGGGGCCTTGTTGTTCTGGAGTCAGGCAATCTCCCCGTGACCCAGGCAGTGGTTTCTCCTGTGCAAAGACCAGCCAAGGGCTCCATCTCAGAGAAGGTAGCTGTGGGCCAAGGAGTTTCAGCTCGAGGAGAGTGTGGACCACAGCAGGCCCCTGACTGCACACCTGCAACACACCCTCTGTCTTCACTGTTCCAACCCAGTGTATCCAAATCATCACACACAGCTGCACACAACCCACCTGCTCCCAGCAAGCAGACAACCAAAGGTGTGCATCCTGCAGGGACTGGGTGCGACGACCATGTCGTGCGTTCACTTATAAAGTTGTTCTTCAATGTTAAACCCACGATCTCCTGATGAGACTCACTCCTCTTGTGTTCCCTCTGCTACCCTTTCTAGGGGTTATTCTTCATCATTGTGCAAACTCAGGGCAAATGGTGAATGTAACCACCACCAACACACCTGATAAATAGGGTGGGAGGAAAAAAGAACATTCTTAAGCCAGTAATAACTAAAATAATAACGTCCATCATGATTTTTAAAAATGGTTAGGGGAGAATGGGGTGTAATTCCTCAATTTTCAGATACGTTAGCAAGGAGCGAAAAATATACCTGAAAAAGAGGTAGGGACCATGCCCTTAATTCTACAATTGATCCCGAGGCTGTAGCTAACATCTATAGCTACCTTCTCCTCTCTTCTAAGTTTCTTTTGGTTTTTGCCCAATGGGGTGACTCTAACTTTTGCTATCAGGAGATCTTTTGGCTGCAAATAATAGAAAAATCCAGCGAACAGTGGCTTAAATAAATAGGGATTCGTTTTTCTCACATACCAAGAAATTGAAAGCAATTTCTGGGATTGGTTTAGCTACAGTGTCAGGTCTCTGGGTCACATCTCTGTTCCATTCTTGCCCTTTGCCTCATGATGAGAAGATGCCACCATGGGCATCCTGGCCATGTTCATGGAAGGATGACTAGAGAGGGACTGACACCGGCTACACCTGGACTTTTCATCAGCAGGGCCAAAGCTTTCCTCAGAGCTTCCAGCAGCCTTCTCCTTCCATCTTCTTGGCCAGGACAACATCAGATGACCACTCCTGCTACACTGGAGGCTGCAAAATCAAATACCTAGCAAGGGGAGAGAGGAACATCATAACTGACTGAAAGCAAATGTGATTCTTTCGTCGGGTCAAGGCAGATTACCTTCCTTCAATCAAGATGAGCAAGAAAGAAGTGGGGAATGGGTCACTGGTGCACCTGCCTGTACGATATAGTCTGTTTTCTGCTAATCTTTATAGTCCCCCGCCTCTTGTTTGATAGTTGCACCTCCCCTGGATAGTCAACATCAAGCTCTTTGCCAACACTCTGTAGCCTCAGCAGTTATCATATCACCAGTGGCAGTCCTAGTTCTGTAGGATTTTATCATGTCTGTCCCTCAGTGGAAGCATCCCTCCACTGGGTAGGGAAACTTCCAGACCAGCAGTGTCCAGCTGCAGGGTGAGACTGCATCGTCAGGTGTAAGCATGAGCAACATCCCCATCTCCACCTGGAGATTCCTGGCTCTTTTCTCCTGGTTATGGGAGAAGACAACATCATACAAAAGAATTTTAGGGCTTCCTTGGTGGCACAGTGGTTGAGAGTCTGCCTGCCAATGCAGGGGACATGGGTTCGAGCCCTGGTCTGGGAGGATCCCACATGCTGTGGAGCAGCTGGGCCCGTGAACCACAATTGCTGAGCCTGCGCGTCTGGAGTCTGTGCTCCGCAGCAGGAGAGGCCGTGATGATGAGAGGCCCGCGCACCGCGACGAAGAGTGGCCCCCGCTTGCCGCAACTAGAGAAAGCCCTCGCACAGAAACGAAGACCCAACACAGCCATAAATAAATAAATAAATAAATAAAAATTAAAAAAAAAAAGAATTTTAAATTATTAATGAATTCACTGTTGCTTTTTCTCATTATCTATTTTTTCAACCAGTCATTACCAACCAAGACTTATATGAGTATCTCTGAAATGGTTTTGACTTCCAAAAGGGTTCCTCACAACTGAAGGAAGACGGAGTCTCGCTGATCCAGTGGGAAGACGCCCAGGAGTTAGGAGACTTTTGTGCTAAGCCTGGCTCTGCAGCTAGCTAACCAGCTGTGCAATTTTAGAGAAAATACCCCCCCTCTCAGGACCACAGTTGTACACTCAGTAAGATCAGCAGATTGGACTAGAAAAATAGCTAAGGTCCCTTCCAGCTTGCAACATTTTCTACTAATTCATTAGGATCCTGGGATTCTAAACTCATAGGATCTGATTACTTTCGGGGTTAAACTTTCTTGCTCTTCTTAGTTGGCCTTTATTTTACACACTGAAGATAGACATCTTCTCATTTCCCCTAAAGGGAATGGGCTTTCTCTCTGGATTAACTACCTAGAATGTTGCAGTAGCATGTAAAAAGCCTCCCAGTGATCATTGGTCATACTGTATTATTTGCAACTTCTATTTTCAAAAATAAGAAAAAAGAAAGGAAGGAAGAAGTTCAGTTCAGAAAATCTTAAATCTCCCCAAAAGAAAAAGAAAGCCAATTGAAACTGTCTGGATATTACTGGGGCCTTTCACCTAGGCTAACTGGCAATGCATCAAAAGTATCACAAGGTTCTAACAGAATTCATTAATGTCAAAGTTCATTTATTCACACATGGTGCAAAAATGATGAGGTACCATGGCAAAATAAATCTTCATTTAAAAAATAAATGTCAAGGCTGTTTGAAGAATTTTTTTAAAAATTAATTGTCTGGGTTTTTATGCCTCTCTTTCTTACCCATGAATGATTACTTGGTATGCTACAAGGAGCACAGAGCTGGGAATCAGTTATCAAAAGCCTTTGGCTGCACTAATTGTGTGATCCTAACCAAGTCCTTTTACACTCTTTAGCTTTAAAATAGAAATTATAATAATTAACACTAAGGGCTTTGGTGAGAATAAAATCACACCAGAAGAAATGCAGTAACATATGCCAAAGTTTTTATAAACCATAAAGTAATACAATTTAAAAAAACTCCTTATGAGCTAACATAGAAATGATGAAAAAAAAGAATAGTTTGCAAAATACATGATTCGTGAATAATAATTTTGTTTGAAGTTCAAAAGATCCTCTACATCTGAGTTTTTTAAAGATATATTTGCCAAAATTCAAAGCAGCTGAACTCACATAAATACACAAAAAAATAAATTTATTTATTTATTTTTGGCTGCTTTGGGTCTTCGTTGCTGCTCACAGGCTTTCTCTAGTTGCGGCGAAAGGGGTCTACTCTTTGTTGTGGTGCGCAGGCTTCTCATTGCAGTGGCTTCTCTTGCTGTGGAGCATGGGCTCTAGACGCGAGGGCTTCAGTAGTTGTGGTTTGTAGGCTCTAGAGCACAGGCTCAGTAGTTGTGGCGCATGGGCTTAGTTGCTCCGCGGCATGTGGGATCCTCCCGAACCAGGGCTGGAACCCCTGCGCTGGCAGGTGGATTCTTAACCACTGCGCCACCAGGGAAGCCCATCACACACACACTTTTTTTGTAGGATTTTAGAAATTTGTTTTCATTTATTCAGAAAATAAGGAAAAACAAATTCTTTTCATTACCTTAATTGCAGTTATTGTTTTACAGTTGTATATATATGTCAAAACATCAAATTGTACACTTAAAATATGTGCAGTTTATTATGTATCAATTATACCTTAATAAAACTGTAAAAATATGTTAATTCTAAAAGGTCATTTAACATGGAGGATCATATCCTGGTTGACTCACTCTTTTGGCTTCCTTCTCCTGCATGTTCCTTCATTCCTAGAAATTTTCTGAGGGAACATTCCTAGCATTGAGCTACTTCCAGTTGGAGTTGACCTAGGGCCAAGACTTCACCACCATCTCTGGCAGTCATGAGGGAGAAGATGAAGACTGGGACTCTGGAAGAACTTCTGTTCCTGGCAGGAGCCCAGCTGTGACCTAGCAGGTGGGGGTAGAACCAGCCACTGCCCACTTCTGAAATTCCTCACCCAAGTGCTCAGCTTGTCTTTCTCTGGGAATTCAACACCAAAGGGCAGGCTGTCAGCACATTCCCCAGGGAAATAAACAGATGGGGGCAGGGTGGAGGGGAGTGTTAGCAGGGCCTGAGTTGAGTCTGATGTAAAAGCAAGAAAAATCTTTGCAGCACTGTTTACAATAGTCAGGACATGGAAGCAACCTAAATGTCCATCAACAGAGGATAAAGAAGATGTGGTACATATATACAATGGAATATTACTCAGCCATAAAAAAGAATGAAATAATGCCCTTTGCAGCAACATGGATGGATGGACCTAGAGATTGCCATACTGAGTGAAGTAAGTCAGACAGAGAAAGACAAATATTATATGATATCGCTTATATGTGGAATCTAAAAAAAAAGGGTACAAATGAACTTATCTACAAAACGGAAATAGAGTTACAGATGTAGAAAACAAACTTACTGTTACCAGGGGGCAAGGGGTGGGGGAGGGATAAATTGGGAGATTGGGATTGACATATACACACTACTATGTGTAAAACAGATAACTAATAAGGACCTACTGCATAGCAGAGGGAACTCCACTCAATTCTCCGTAATGGCCTATATGGGAAAAGAATCTAAAAAGAGTGGATATGTGTATTTGTATAACTGATTCACTTTGCTGTACACCTGAAACTAACACAATATTGTAAATCAACTACACTCCAATAAACATTTAAAAAAAAAGAAAAGTCTGGTCATCTTGAAACAAGCAACCCCTGCCTCCCAGCATCCTTCCCCTTGTCCTGATGTTTAGCTGCAGGGCACATGCTGGGAGGCCAGACCCAGGAACAGATTCTACTGAAAGCCGTTTTCATCCAGCACAGGGATCTCTAAACGGATAGACTATTCTAGGCCTAATAGAGGAAGAGATGAGGTAGGACATTTGCAAGAGGACAGGAAGTTTAGGCAAAGAGAAAGTAAAGAGAAGGCCACTCTGCCCATGTTGAGTTCTTTCCCACCAGCAGCAGTTAATGATTAATTCCTGCGCTTCAAGGTTTTGACTTTTATACAAAGTAAGTTCTTCTAGGAGCGTAATGCTCAGATAATATGATTCTTCTCAGATAGGTTTGATAAGGATCAGAAAGCCCTAGCAGTGGTTCTCAGGATTATCTACCCATTGAAATCACCTGCTTACCTGAAAACTGGGTCACTGATACCTGGTCTCACCTCCACAGATTCTTATTTAGTTGGTCTGGGCTGCAGTCTTGGGTATAGGGATTATTTTTAAGTCCCCCAGGTGATCCCAATGCCCAGCCAAGGCTGAAAACCACCTCCCTGGGCAGTGTACCCACACTGGCTGATAATCCCCTAAATCTCTGCAGGAGCATGGTGAACATAAAGATGTGAGGACCCTTGTCAGACCCTCTGTTCAGGATCTCTGGTAGTTTATCATGCAGCCATTTGTTTGCCTGGTGCTAAGGCCTCCAAGAAAGTACTTACATCCGCTGCTGGCCACTCTCACCTCAGGTTAAGGCCAAAAGCAGTGCCTCTTGATGTGCATTCACATCACCCAAGGATCTTGTTAAATGTAGATTCTGATCAATAGGGAAGAGGTCTGAAATTCCACATTTCTAACTAGCTCCCACCTGATGCCCAAGCTGCCCATCTGTGGACCACATTTTAAGGAGCAAGAGCCTAGAGTCGTGGTTTTCAACTAAAAATACTGATGTCTGGGAAATTCTGATTCAATTGGTCTGGGGTATAGCCTGGGCACTGGGATTGTTTTGAAAGTTCCCCAGGTGATTCTCAGGTGCAGCCAAGGTTGAGAACTACAAATAAGCCAAAACAAAAAGCTATTTTAAAGGGATATCAGCTTTAGGATTTTGGCAAAGTAATGCTTTACATTTACAACAGGAACAAAAAAGTTAAAATAAAAGTATATATAATTTCTCTGTAGAGAATGATCTTGAGGAAGAGCCTTTCGTTTGTTGAAGGGATGGTAAAAATGCAGAAGCTAGAGGTCAAAAGGGAACTTTTTCTACATAAAAAGGAGCATGGAGCTGTGAGGAAAAATGATCCCGGCACAGGACAACACCTGGAGACAGAGAAAAGGTAGCTGCTGTGAGGATGGAACTTGGGTAAGAGAGAGAAATGTCTACAGAGAATTTTAAGGAAGTTTTACTGTGTGTATGCCGTGTATCCTCCTTCCTCAGTGTCCTCTAGAAACCTTGAGCTAACACCTAGTCCAAATATTATTTGGACTCCAATCTGTGGTGGGTTTTGTTTGCTTTTTGCCTGAATCACTATACCTAATGGGGTCTCATACCACACCTATATGGGAAGTACTCTTACTACCTGTATATCACAGATGAGGAAACTGAGGCTTGGAGAAGGTAAATAATCTGCCCCAAGTCTTTTAGCTGTCAGCAGAGCCAGAGCTGAGACCTGTCACTGAGTGAATCAACCACAGAGCCCAGACCTCAGGATTGATCTGCATGAGAAGAGAAAAGGCCCCAAGGCAGAGAAAATATGGAGATGGATGCAGGAATAATGATTCTGCTGAAGGTGGAAAGTCTGCCAGCTCAGCACTGGCCTGTCACTCAGACCACACTCCAGGCCTGAACCCTAGGGAAAGAGAAGGGGTGGGGGGAGAAGAGGATGCGAGAGAAAAGTGAGAGAGCTTTTTCTTCAGGGATCTCTGGGCAAAGGTGGGTTCACAAGATAGCCTGCCTTGAGATCCAAATAACAATAAAACACAAAGGTAGGCCAGGGAGTCTCCCCACTTTGGCAGGAAGCACAGCTTCAAGAGCTCTGTGGAACACTGCATTCATTCAGCAAAACATTTATTGAGCACCTACTGTGTGCCCAGCATTGAGGATTCAGTGAGGAGCAATCCTAGTGCTTGAACGAGGGCACTCCTCTCAAGATGGGACACTCACTCATTCCTGTGTCCAGTTTACCGAGGGCAGAGGTGCCCTGTAGGTTGTTCTGGCTACCCTCACATCTTGAACTTCACTCATTTCACCAGAAAAAATTATTTCTAACCTTCCTTATGCTCCAAGCTTTCTGGAAGCCAAAGACAAGAAGAAAGTGTCCATAAGATTTAAACAACTGCCCAGGGGCTTGGAAGAAGTGTCTCTCTTGCTCCTTTAGGAATGCACATAGTGTAATATAATCCACAAATCAACAACAGCCTTATTACAAGAGTTTCGAGGGTTATTTCTTCAATTGCTCCTCAATATAAATTTGCGTATCATGCCAAAGAGCAATTCAGCAGAACAATTCCACAGAGGCCCATTCAGCAAGGGCGTGCCCAGGGGGGCGGCTTCTTCCAGGAAGTTGTTAAAGTAATAATTCTTAAATTTGTTGGTGGGTGGGGTGTGGGAATTCCCTTCGAGAGTCTGAAGAAAGCTGTGTTATATCTCCCTGGGAGGAAATGGACAGTTCACACAAACACACAGAATGCTGCCTAGGATTCCCGTTCCCAGAGCCCTGACCCCAGTCACAGACCTGTTAGAATTTGTGGCGGCCAAAGGAGAATGCCTAAACCACAGGAATGGGCCATCCTTCACAAATGTTACTTTCAGCTGGGCTTTGGAGAAGAACGAGGCAGCCATGAGTTTGAGGTTCGGTTCTCGACAAGAAGCTGAAGCAGCTACTACTCTGCAGCGTCCGGAACACAGGGGACGCCTCTTGACTCCTCAGGCTCATCTAATTCCTGAAACTAGAAACCCCACCTCCTAGTTTACCTCAGGTCAGCTGGCTTCGAAGAGACATCCTCTTAAATAACCCACACTAAGATATAAATGACTAAATAGCCCCAAGCCCTTCCAGGGACATTTCCATTTCAAAAAGTGGTTAATTGTTTATCCAAATGACGACATTCAAAACAAGTGACAAAGGAAAATGAATAATTTGAGAGGGAAAAGAGAAAGGAAATCATTAGTGAGCACCCACTACCTGTCAGGCACTGCATGTATTCATGTGATTTTCTCAAATGAGAGATGAGCTGGGTATTGTCCACTTTTTACTGAGAAGGAACACCAATGCCCAAAAGACAAAATAACTAAATGTCATAGAGCAGGATTCTCAACTTGCATGCACATTGGAATCACCTGGGGAGCTTCAAAGATACTGGTTTTCACCCCAGAAATTATGGCCTGGGCTTTGGCAGTTTTTAAAAGATCCTCTGGGTCTACTATGCGGACAGTTTGGGGACCACTGTCAGAGGGTGGGTAGTGGAGATGTTAATTGGCCCAGTTCTTTCTTACTCTCAGGCAGTTTTTCCAATGGGACACATCCATGTGGTCACCCCAGTTGTATAAACTTTGAACTAGTTTTATATCAGTTGGTATCCAGCGGCTGACTCAAGCCCCTGTCCTCCCCCATGACTCCCCTCCTTGCCCTGGCTCACTTGTTCCTCTCCCCCAGAGTTGGAAGGAAGGCTCTGACTGGCCCTGCCTGTGCTAGAAATGTTGCTAAATATCTTGACAATCACTCCCGGCAGTTTCAATGCTCATTTCCCTTTCATAATACCTTCGTACACGTGGGTAAAGTCAGAAAGACAATTTTGAGCAAACAGCTTTCCCGACATAAGTTACACAAAGCTGAAAGCCCCAACCCTACCTGTTCACATACTGACACTAACTGGAAATGCCTACAGCTAATTGGGACCTTTGCTCAGGTTTTGCAAGAGACAGCTCAGGACTTTGAGGTTTTGTTCCCAAATGTACCAGGTCTATAGTCAGGTCGGCTCCTTGAGTTGTCCAGAGAATGAGAGATACTAAGTAGGAAAAAGAAAGAAAAAAGACTCAGGAAATTATCTCCTACTTCCCAGCCAACTACATTTTCCTATAAGTTGATCAGCAGGCCAAACAAGTCTGGGATTTGAGCAAGAAATTCCTGTCCTCTTTGGGGCAAAGAGCAGGGGAGTGTAGTTTTCCATCATTAACCAGAGTAAACCACATTAAATGGGACAATCAGGCAACATACAAGAACAAACTGGAAGCATCTGGCCTCTACATATCTGGTCAGAGATAATAAATACAGAAAATGAAAACAATATATTTTACAATTAGTTCATTCTCTTTCATAATTAACTGCAGAAGAATATAAGTAGTGATAAAGGTCTTTACCTTACCCAGGGCACCTCGTCTCTCTATGCATCCCCAGCTTTATTGCTTGTAGAAAGTGGGGTCCTTCTTTATTCATTTCACAAACAGGTTGAGCAGACACTATTTGCCAGGAACTCTGCTAGGAGCGAGGGTGGAATGCAAGCCTGAGTAAGACACCATGTTGGCTCTCAGAAGCCCACAACCCGGGAGACAGACATGCAAACAAATAATTATAATGCACTCTGGGAAAAGTTGTAACCAACACCTGTGCAAGGGGCATGGGAGCTCAGCGCAAGGAGTAATTAGCTTGCTGCCAGGTTAGGAAAGACCTCATGGGGAGGCAGTATCTGAAATGATATTACCGATGGGTATTATAGTACAGATGATTCCTACTGTTTATTCCAACTCTGTCTTTAGATTCTGTAAAAGAAGAGAAAGCACAGTGAAGACACAGTGGGAGCAGCCCTGGATCGAGCATGGATATTTCTTAAAGGCTCAGACCAAGGGTTGGAGACTCCTTATGCATCACTGAGACCCGAAAGAGTGAACTGTTAATATCTGCTGGGTCTTAAAAAGTATCAGACTAAGTAAGATATGGCTTGGAAGTTATGTCATGACGTTAAAGAATTGGTCTTCAGGGAGAAAATGGTGAACCCCTTTTCTATGAATCATGCATTTCCCAGAAGCCTCTGATTCCCTGAAATTCCCTTGGGGATTCCCAGATGCACTAATGAGCTCTTTCAAATGGCATCATTTTTTATCATGTTTATCATGTTTGCCTTGGAGTTCCAGTAAGAAAAACTGGGTTTACACTGAAGATTCACATTGAAGGTTTGGTTGGATTTCATTTCTTCACCTCCCACTGCTTCTTTCACGGGCTTCCTTGGAATGGAGATTGAAAATAAAATTGAAAAGGAAACCCCTGATATTCCTAAACAGAGGCTTTGGGGGAAAACACCTGACAACCCTTTGGTTTGGAGTCATTGAACTTTCTTCCCTAAAGAAAAACCCTCTTTCAAGGTCCACTGTCTGGAAGCTGAAGGGAGGGCAGGGCAGAGGGGAAATTTATTCTAAAAGTAACCCTAAGAGTAGACTTTGGTAGAGGGAAAAGAAATGGATTCATCAATTCTGACTCCCCTCACTCCCATCCAACCACCACTGCAGGGAGGCGCTTCTCTCATAAATTTAGTTGGTGTGTTTATTTTTTTATTCACTGAGCATCTGTACAACTGGGAACTAGAGATAAAGATAAGGGGTAAGGTTCTCAAAGGAGCTTACACTCTATTTATATAGACATGTACATTGATTTTTAAAAATTAATTAATTTATTTATTAATTTTTGGCTGCACTGGGTCTTCGTTGCTGCGCACGAGCTTCTCATTGTGGTGGTTTCTCTTGTTGTGGAGCATGGGCTCTAGAGCACAGGCTCAGTAGTTGTGGCTCACAGGCTCTAGAGCACAGGCTCAGTAGTTGTGGCGCATGGGCTTAGTTGCTCCATGGCATGTGGGATCTTCCCGGACCAGGGCTTGAACCCATGTCCCCTGCATTGGCAGGCGGATTCTTAACCACTGCGCCACCAGGGAAGCCCATGTACAATGATTTTACTTTTAAAAAATCTTCAACAAAGCATAGGGCAATGCAGAATATGGAAGTATCCCATTTCGGCCTCTAGACTGGAATCTGGCATTAGGTGTGAAGGGCCACAAGTAAATTCGGTGCCTGAATTTGAACTCAGGGAGTCCTCACAGGTCCAGGGTAGCAGAGTCTGATGAAGACCCAGGTGTTTGGGGCATTCTCTTCGACCAGCTGCTTGAGACCACCCTGTGGGCATCCATGGCTTCGAGGCAGCACCCTCTGTGACGGGGTACAAAGGTGTTTGCTACATTATACTGAGGACAGTGAGTCCAAGAGGAGACAAACGGCTGAGTGAAAGTTTCGTGGGGGAAAAAAGCACTTCGCAGGAAGTCAAGACACCTGGGTTCTGTCTCAGCTTTGTCACCCTATCACCAAGACAGACAACCTGCTCAGCCTCTTGGCCTCAGTTTCCTCACCTGTAACATCGGAGAATGGGTGATGTCATCTCTGAGTTCCTCCTCAGACTTCCCCAGGACTTGTGTGAACTGTCACTCCAGGGCCTCCCTGGCCCTCACCGAGCCTCTCAGAATCCTGGGGTGATTAATGTAGCTTCCCAGGGAAGGCAATGAATGCCATGGCTGGGACAAAAGCCTTTCCTGTCCCTGTTGGAAAGTAGTAAGTTGTTAGTCTGGTTTACAACCTTCATCCATCTTCCTGACCCTGGCCAGTTTGGGGTCACTGACAAGGCTGAGGGAATATCACTGGGGTAATACCACCCCGGGTCCTCCTGCAGGCACCTCCTGATGACTCCTTATTTAGTTCACTTTCTTCCACAAACCTGCCAAGTACTTATTGAGACCCTCCCGGCCAGGACCTTAGAGTCTAGTTGGGGACAAAGACATTGTTATGGGTTGAATTGTGCCCCACCCCCAAATTCATAAGTTGAAGTCTCACTCCGAGTATTCAGAATGTGACCTTTTTTGGAAGCAGGGTTGTAGCAGATGTAATTAGCTAAGATGAGGTCATTAAGGTGGGCCCTAATCAACATGACAGGTGGCATTATATAAAAAGGATTAATTTGGATGCAGACAGGTACACAAAGAGAACACCATGTAGAGATGCAGGGAGAAGGTAGCCAACTACAAGCCAAGGAGAGGGGCCAGGAACAAATTCTTCCTCAGAGCCCTCAGAGGGAACCAATCCTGCTGATGTTGTGATTTTGGGCTTCTAGCCTTCAAGACTGTGAGACAATAAATTTCTGTGGTACTCTGTTATGGCAGCCCTAGGAAACAAATAAAAGACATGTACTTGAGACTGTCAAGCACAAGGCAAGGCCAAGGCCTAGCTGAGGATGGGATGTGGCTGGTAAGATAACAACTAACCCTTTTAAAATGCAGACAGGTTATTACTTACACAGACAGTGTAAGGAAGAGCAGCCAAAGGTGCCAGCTCCCTGTGGCCCAAGCGCAGGGTGACACCAAAACGAAGGGGGGAACAGAAGCCTGAAACCTGAATGCTGGGGCACATGCTGCTGAAGAGCCTCATGCCTCCTAGAACCTGGGAGGAGATGAGAAGTGTCTCGTGACAGCCTCCTTGGAAAGAGGGGAGCAAGTGAGAAGTGCCCTTGTGGCAGCTCCTCAAAGAGTCCTGCCCTCTCCTGTACTGGAAGGATCACAAGGCGTTCCGCCAAGACTTACATCCACTGTGGGTCTAGCGCTGCCTGCGTGGCCTCTGTGGCTACATGCAGGGTCACCAGGTGCCCCCAGAGCTGTTCTCCTACAGCGACACTTAATAGGAGCAGACAGTGAGGTGTCAGGGAGAGAAGCACAGGCCCTGAGCTGCACAGAAGCTCAGCAGAGGGAGGTCAGTGGGACTGGGGGGTGAAGGGCTTGACAGATGGAGCTTCACATGAGTGAACGCAGACCAAACGTGGGCGGACAAAGAATGAGAGCCCTGCTTTTATAAGATGATTTTTTTTTCTAAATTCTTGGAATAGGGCAACACGTAAAATTTAGAAAATTAAAATAAGTATAAAACTCAGAGACATAATGCTGAGCAAAAGAAGCCAGACACAGAAGAGTGTACTTTATGAGTCCATTTATATGAGGTTCTAGAACAGGCAAAATGTACCTAAGGAGAAAAAGAAAAATAGAGGTTGCCTCTTGCAGGAAGGATGTGACTAGAAAGGGTCGCAAGGGAACCTTCTAGAAAGATGGAGATGTTCTATGGTGTAATAGGAGGGTGATATGTGTGGGTATAGTCATTGTCAAATTTGTATGGTTAAGTTGTGTGCCTTTTAGTGTATGTACCTTAAAAACGTATAAAGAAAGACAATAACCATCACCCAAAATCACACCAGCCAAAGATAATCTATTAAAACTTTTAAAATTATCTATGGCCTTTTTTTTTTTTTGCGAAGTTTATATATAGCTGGGATCATACTGAATATGCAATTTTGAGTTTTTTCAAGTTTATGTTTAAAAAATATCTTCCCATAACATTAAAAAATGTTAGTCAATATCATTTTTAAGTAACTGCCTGGGACTGTATTGTTTGGATGTATTGTAATCTGAACACTATTCCACAGCACTGGGAATTGAGGTTGGTTTGTTAATAATAAATAACACTGTGATTAACATCTGTGCGCATACATCTTTGTCTGCATTTCTGATTATTTCTCTAGAAGATTTCCAGTAGAGGAATTACTGGGTAAAGAATATGAATATTTTAAAGCTTTTCAAAGCCTATTGCCTGAACAGTGTGGGAGCAGTGCTTTTCTCCCCACACCCTCACCAGCCTTGAGTAGTGTCACAGCATTAATCTTGCATGATGCAGCAGGGGGCAAAAAGTATTTTATTGTTGTGTTTGCATTTCTGTGATTACTGTTAAAGCCGAACATTTCCCCATACATTTATAAGCCATTTTTATTTCCTTATCTGTGAACTGTTCATGTCCCCTACCCACTTTCCTATATTGATGTTTTAGTAGTTGTTTTTTTTAAATCAAAGTAGAAACTTTTTAAAGATTGAGGCTATTAACCTCTCTACCACATTTGTGACAAATACTTATTCCTAGTTGGCGTTTAATTTTAGGGTTTTTTTTTTTTTTTAACTTGCATCTTGTCAGAATCCTTTCTTTTGCCTTCTTTGTCAGTGCTCCTGGTAACACTAGGTGGGGACCCCATGTGAGCTACGGCCTGGAATCTGGAGAGGAATGATGAGGCTGAAAAAAAGGACTGGAGATATATAGATATAGATACATCAATTAGAAGAAAATTGACATCTTAATATATATCGTGCTATATAGTTATCTATCTATCTATATATGTATATAATGTCAATTTTCTTCAAATTGATCTATAGATTCAAAGCTATTGCAATTAAAATCCCAGATGGCTATTTTAAAGAAATTAACATTTCTTTAACATATTCTAGGTTCTAAAGGACCTAGAATAACCAAAACAAATCTGAAGAAGAACAAAATTGAATGGCTAAAGCTACCTGATTTCAAAAATTATTACAAAGCTCTAGCAGTCAAGACAGTGTAGTATTATCATAAAGACAGACAAAATAGATCACTGGAACAGAATAGAGTTCAGAGATAAATTCACACGTATATGGACAAGTAGTTTCTGACAAAGGCTCAAAGGCAATACAGTGGAGAAATGATAGCTTTTTCAACAAACTATTGTGGGAAAATTAATTAACTAGATATAAATAAGTTTGAGTCCATAGTTCATACTATATACAAAAATTAAATAAAGATGGGACTTCCTTGGTGGCTCAGTGGTTAAGAATCCACCTGCCAATGCAGGGGACATGAGTTTGATCCCTGGTCTGGGAAGATCTCACATGCCATGGAGCAACTAAGCCCGTGCGCCACAACTACTGAGCCTGTACTCTAGAGCCAGCGAGACACAACTAATGAGCCCCCGTGCCACAACCACAGAAGCCTGTGCTCCTACAGCCTGTGCTCCACAGCAAGAGAAGCCACTGAAATGAGAAGCACGTGCACCACAACGAAGAGTAGCCCCCGCTTGCCACAACTAGAGAAAGCCCGCATGCAGCAACAAAGACCCAACGCAGACAAAAATAAATAAATTAAATTAAATTAAAAATAAAATTTTAAAAATTAAATAAAAATGGATCATAGACCTAAATGTAAAACCTAAAACAATAAAACTTGTAGAAGAAAATATAGGATAAAATCTTTCTCACCTGGGGTTAGGGGAAAGGATTTCATAGGTATAATGCCAAAAGCACTGTACATAAGAAAAACAAGCTGAACAACATTAAAAACTTCTACTCTTGGGGCTTCCCTGGTGGCGCAGTGGTTGAGAATCTGCCTGCTAATGCAGGGGACACGGGTTCGAGCCCTGGTCTGGGAAGATCCCACGTGCCGCGGAGCAACTAGGCCCGTGAGCCACAACTACTGAGCCTGCGCATCTGGAGCCTGTGCTCCGCAACAAGAGAGGCCGTGATAGTGAGAGGCCCGCGCACCGCGATGAAGAGTGGCCCCTGCTTGCCGCAACTAGAGAAAGCCCTCGCACAGAAACGAAGACCCAACACAGCCGAAAAATAAATAAATAAATTAATTAATTAATTAATTTAAAAAAAAAAAAGAGGTAACATCCATAAAACAACAAGGTCCTACCATATAGCACAGGGACTATATTCAATATCCTGAGATAAACCACAATGTAAAAGAATATTAAATATATATATATATCTGAATCACTTTGCTGTATAGCAGAAATTAACACAACATTGTAAATCAACTAGACTTCAATAAAAAGGTTAAAAAAAAAAAACAAAAAAACTTCTACTCTCTAAAAGACAGTGGTAAGAGAATGAAAAGAGAAGCAAAAAGTGGGAGGAAATTTTTGCAAAGCATATATCTGATAAAGGACTTGTATCCTGAATATGTAAAGAACTCTCAAAATTCAACACTAACAACCCAATTTTTTAAACAGGCAAAAGAGTTAAACAGACACTTCATCAAAGAAGATATACAGATGGCAAATAAGCACATGAAAAGATGCCCAATAACATTAGTCATCAGGGAAATAAAAATTAAAACCACCATCAGATACTACTACACACCAATTGGAATGGTTCAAGTTAAAAAGGCTGGCCATACCAAGTTTGGCAAGAATGAGGAGGAACTAGAGCTCTCACACACTCCTGGTGGGAATGCAAAACGGTGCAACCACTTTGACAGTTTGGCAGCTTCTTAAAAAGTTCAAGATACACCCACCATAAAATCCAGCTATTATACTCCTAGATATTTACCTAAAAGAAAAGGAAATACATGTCCATACAATGGCTTATACACGAATGTTCATAGGCATTTATTTGTAGTAGCCAAAAAATAGAAACTCAAATGTTCATCATAAACAAATGTGTTCATCAATACAATAAAATACTGCTCAGCAATAAAAATGAACAAACTGTTGATGCAACATGGATGAATCTCAAAATAAATATGCTGAGTGAAATAAGCCAGACAAAAAGAGTACACACTGCATATTCCATTTATATAAAACTTTAGAAATGTAAACTAATGTGTAGTGATAGAAACTAGATCAGTAGTTGCTTGTGGATAGAGATCTGAGATGGGCAGATAGGAGGGATCACTATCCCTCCTATACACCTCCTTCAGGGGTGTATACATATGTCAAAAACTTACACTTTAAATATATGCAGTTTATTGTATGACAATTATACCTCAATAAAGCTTTTTTTTAAAAAAATTAATGTACTGAAAGATTTAAAAAAACAAAGAAAGAAAAATACTACCTTAGTCCCAGGCCTTCCTTGTGTGTGCAGGCTCAGTTTTTAAGAACTGTGGACAACTCAGGTTGAATTAAGTTTCGTTAAGCCTGGATCTTGACTTCTATAGACTTCTTTCCAAAATCTTCCAAAACAGATGGCTTTATTACCCAGCCACTAGAACAAAGTACCCTTGGGCTCAGACAGGAAGAAACTTGGTGTCTTCTACCTCTTATAACTAAGAGCTGAAGGTTTATTTCAAGGAATCTGTGTCAGGGAATTTCTGTGCATTTGCTGAAGATACCTCCTTCTTGTTATTCTCATTCCTCTATTCATTCAATGCATGTTAACTGAGCATCTAGTATGTGTCGGGCTTCTAATTGGCCAAATGAGGACACAGGTGTGAACAAGACAGGCATAATCAGGGTCACGTTATGCATTTTGTGGGCCCTAGGCACTTTTGCCTTTCTGAGTTCTTTCTTCCATTAAAAAAAATTAATTTATATTTTATGACTCTCTTGGTGTAAAGACAAATATAGTCTAGACTGAATTAATTATCATATATCCATTATTCTTATATTCATTTTTTTCAAATAATTTGAAAAGAAATTTAAATTAAAATATTTTTGTGGACCCCTAAAGTATCACAGACAGTGGGCCTCATGTGCCACTGGGTAATAGTCCCAGCCCTCATCGAGTCTGCTGCTAGAAGAGGTAATCTTTGAACAGATGCTCACACTAATAGTTAAGTAGGTGTTCTAGGCAAAGGGCAAAGCAAACAGAAGAGGGAAGGAGCACAGTGTCTAAGAGGAACTAAAAGAAGGCCAGTGGTTGCAGCCTAATAATCCACAGGGAGCTCCATGAGACTGGAGGTGTAAGCTGAAGCTGAGTTATGTAGGATTTTGGCCTCGTGTTTTAGGAATAGTAAGAAGCCATTGAAGTGCATCAAAGCATACAGTTAACAGAGTGAATAGGCAACCCATGGAATGGGAGAAAACATTTGCAAATTTTACATCTGATAAGAGAGTAATATCCAGGATATACAAAGAACTCCTACAACTCAACAACAAAGAAAACCCCAACCTAAAAATGGGCAAAGGACTTGAACAGACATTTCTCCACAGAAGATATACAAATGGCCAATAAGTATATGAAAAGATACTGAATATCTCTAATTAGTAGAGAAATGCAAATCAAAACCACAATGAGATACCACTTCTCACCCATTAGGATGACTACTATAAAAAAAATAATAATAAGTGTTGGCAAGGATGTGGAGAAATTGGGACCTTTGTGCACCGTTGGTGGGAATGTAAAATGGCGTAGGTGCTATGTTAAAACAGTATGACAGTTCCTCAACAATTAAAAATAGAACTACCATATGATACAGTAATTCCAATTCTGGGTAAATGCCCAAAAGAATTGAAAGCAGCATCTCAAGGAGATATTTGTACACTCATGTTTATAGCAGCATTATTCACAATAGCCAAAAGATGGAGGCAACCCAAGTGCCCATCAGATGAATGGTTTAAAAAAATGTGGTGTATACACACAATGGAATATTTCTGAGCCTCAAAAAGGAAGGAAATTCTGACACATGCTATGACATGGATGAATCTTGAGGGCATTATGCTAAGTGAAATAAGCTATTCACAAAGATAAATAAAGATAAAAAAGATAAACATTGTTTAATTCCACTTATATGAGGTACATAGAGTAGTCAAACTTATAAAGACAGTAGAATGGTGGTTTCTAGGGGCTAAGGAGAAGGGAATTGTTTAATGATACAGAGTTTCAGCTTTGCAAGCTGAACAAGTTCTGGAGATTGCACAACAATGTGAATAGACTTAACACTACTAAACTGTATACTTAGAAATCGTTAAGATGGTAAATTTTGTGTAATATGTTATAAATGATATAATTAAGATTTTTTTGAAAGATAGCTCTGACGTTTGTGGAAAGGATAAACAGGAAGTATGCAAGAGTGAGTCTAGGGAAATCTCCTGGAGGATGTTGCAGAAGTGCAGGTGAAAGATGAGGGTGACTTGACTAGACTTGACTAGAGATGAGGTGGCTAGAGAAGGAGAGGAGACAGAGAGAAATGGGTGGATTGGAGCAATATTTAGGAGTCCAAATCCATAGAACTTGGTAAGTGATGAAATGCGGAAGCCAAGGAAGAGAAAAATATAAATGGTAAGTGACCAATTTTGACATGAATAACTGAGTGGCTGGTGGTGCCATTTACTGAGCTGGTCGGGACGTCAGAGAAGGAGCATCTGGGGAGAGAGGAGGCTGGGTTGGGGAAAAGGATGAAATTCCATTTTGAGATGTCTGAGAGATCCAAGTGTGAAAGTTGGATTGGCAGTTGACAGTACAGACCTAGAGCTAATAAGAGTCCTTCAAGTGGAAAATGCATGAAAGCGTAGACTTTCAGTCTATGCTTGAGGAATAGGGGTGGTAGGTGTGAATGAGAAGCTGGAGAAGCTGATTGTTTTGAGAAGAGAAAGCCTAGAACCAAGCTCTGAGTCATTCCTGGCAAACTGACGTCAAGAATAGAAAAGTCAGCGTTACTGTCCCATTTTATAAATGAGGAAAAGGAGAGATTAAGCATCTTGCCCAAGATCACACAAGTCAGTAAGGGGAAGGGCTAGAATTTGGACCTGAAATCCACTCTCAGCCACTATCTTCCTCCCACCAAAAAACACAAAAAACAAAAAAACAAGGCAGGAGAGGGCTCAGGGAACTGCAGCCTGAGCTGGCCCTGGATGCCTCTCCTGGCTCCTCACCACCAGCTGCCTCCTAGGGAAAGTCCCCTTCACCAACTGAGACTCAGTTTCCTCACTGGCAAAATGGAGAAGATGCGACCTCCCCTTCTTAGCACACAGGGTTGTGGCGAGGACCAGGTGAATCACAGATACAGACAACTGTCAACTGTGAAATATTGTTTGATGGGGCTACAGTCTCTGTGCACTGGTCTTCAAATGAGGGAAGATCCTCCGCATGATTAGCCTGCGATAATCTTAAAGGCAGAGGTCATTATCTTCCCATGAATCTAGACCAGCCACCCCATTAATCAATTCCACCTCAGACCTGCCTCCTCACGTTTACCTTTCTCTGGAAACCGTCAGCCTGGTTTGCAGTCCCTGCCAGACCTGTTCTTCCCTGAGCTGGGGCCATCTGACCCCCTCCTGCAGGCCCACCGCCATCGACCCCCCCACCTTGGGGCTGGCCCTGATCAAGTGCCCAGGGCAGGAAATTGAACCTTCTCCTCTTCCAGCTGCCTCGTTTGGGGCAGGTCCCGGCCTCAGTGCCAGGACTGACCTCTGGGCAGAGGCAGGAGCCTCCAATGTGATGGTGCTGCCCAGTCTGGACTCCTCAGAATCACCTGGGCCTGAGAATTGCTGGCCACTGGCCCTTGTCCACTGCCTCACTCATGGCCTGAGGCCGACTGCATGCTTGGACCACCCCCCTTTCTTAGAATCACAAATCTATTGGCTTCTTTGTGTGGTTCTCCAGTCCTACCCATCCTCCCAGTAGCCTCAGCTGGGTCCCCACCCTTTACCCAACACCCCCATCCACCAGTACCTGCCCCTCTGTGGCATTTTCTCCCTGAACTCTTCATTCTCAAATGTACATATTTCCCAAGATTTCACCCTGAAGTAGATTCCCTTTTCTGGATATACTGTCCTGTGACAATCTGATCCACTCCCAGGGTTTCAACTAGTACCCCCAAGAGGAAGAGGCCCACAGATATATAGGTCATTTCCAAATTAGAATGACCAGGGCCCAAGCCTAATTGATGGGGGAGAGAGAAGAAGGGTGGGAGTCAAGAGGGAAGCTGAATCCCAAGAAGGCTGGCCCCTCCCCAAGGCTTTGGAAGGAAAGGCCTAGGCACGGATAGTCTCTGAATCCTCCCAGGTCTGGAGCACTGCCAGGCACAGATGGGTGCAGAGTTTTGCTGGCTGGCTGGATGGATGAACAAATTGGTTCTCCCCTCTCTGGGCCCTAGTGTGTCTTCTCAGGCTGTCAGTCCTCTCTCCTGATTCGGGGCAAACACAGGGTCAGGGGAGGAAGTGACTAGTCAGACAAGTCCAGAGAGGAAACATCAGTTCCTGTGAGATCTGCCCAGGAGCAGAACTCACTTGTCCCTTCAGGAGGCCAGGAGAGGACAGAATGGGCATCCAGACTCTGAAAGAGCACCCCAGCTCCTACTGTCTCCCTAAGAGAGCTTGGGCCCCGCCAGCTTTTGTTTTCTACTCAGCCACACTCCTGCCTGAGTTTATGGGCAGGCACCGTGTTAAACAAGCCCTGAACTGTTTTATCTTGCTTAATCCTCCCAAAGGCCTTCTGAGGCAGGTACAATTATCAATGTTTTCTCCACTTTACCGATGAGGAAATAGAGGCAGGAGGTTAAGTAACTTGAGCAGGATCCTACAGTTCATAAAAGTAACAGAACTGGGATTTTTTTTCTTTTTACTGAAATGGTGCTGTTTCATCTTTAAAATATCAGCAACTTGCCCACATGCTCAGTTTGGCTGAAATGTGCTATTTTCAAACCTAGCAATGAGCTACCCAAGGGTAGAGGTGGAAGAGCCTCCGAGATGAGTTAGTCCAGGTCAGAGCTGGGAGACAGGGGGAGAAAAGCTGAGCATACAGGCTGCAAATCTTCCCCTCACTCTTCCCTCTGCTCCTAAAATAAAACAGAACAAAAGATTAGAAAGTCTCTGGATTTGGAGAATTCAGCATCTCCCTCCTCACTCCCTGCGATTTTATTATTCTGAATAGAAAGAAGGGCCTACTTCCTGGAGCAGGGAGAAGCTAAGATCCCTCTGCTGGTGGATATGATCTTGAAAGTGGGTAAAGGCGGGGAGTGTCCTGGTCCCTCCCTCCAGCTGCTGGCCTTTGCCTCCAGCCCTCCTCCCCAGGCGCTGTGAGGCTGAGCACTGTAGATCCAGGGCCCTGAAGACTTCCCAGGATTGGCTCCCTGGGAAGACAGCCCTGTCCTTCAACAAACCCTCGCCTCCCATATGCATCTTCTGGTGACTTCATTTTTCACTCTTGGCTAAAAATGGGCCTCTGATGATTTATTCTATCCTGGGTGTTGACAAGCTCAAGAAGTTGTGCGGGGCCACTGCCAGGCACTCACAGTGATAAAGCGTGACTCACCACTCCAAGGTCAGTGGGGCTGGGAGGCAGGGGAACCAGCTGACAGTACCTGCACTCCATCACCAGGCCTTCTGCCCTCTTCTGTGAGAGCTCTACGCTCCTGGAGATGAAAGGGCCACCCCAGAGCCCTGGGACGGAGACAGAACCGGCAGCCCCTAGGTCTGTCACATCGCAAGGCTGCTTCTCTGTTTTGTTTCCTACTCCCAGTGCCAAATGCTAAACTGCCTTTCAGAGAGAGCTCTAAAAGGGAGATATAACCCAGCCCTGCTTGAATCCACCCAATCATGTGTTCACAAAACATGAGCACTGGAAGAAGAAAATAAAAAGTTAGAAAAAACTCTTACAAATCATTTAATTCAGTCTTCTTATTTTATGGGAAATAATTTGAGGCCCGTAGACGTCAAGCAACTTGACCAAGGTCACAAAGTGAGTTAGAGGTGAAGTTGGGACTAGAACTTGGGTCTTTTGTCTCCCAGCCCTGTGCTCTGTCTACTGACCACAATATTAGGAGAATTAAACCTGAGCTCATGGGAGTTCCCTGGTGGTCCAGTGGAAGAGAATCCGCTTTCCAATGCAGGGAACACAGGTTCAATCCCTGGTCGAGGAACTAAGATCCCACACGCCACAGGGCAACTAAGCCCACGCGCCACATCTGCTGAGCTGGTGCGCCTCAACTAGAGAAGAGAAAACCCACGCACCACAACAAGCACCGCAATGAAGATCCCGCGTGCCCGACGCAGCCAAATAAATAAATTAAAAAACAAAAACAAAAACCTGAGCTCATCAATGAGTGGAGGCTGACTCCTTTCTCCATGAACAGGAGCAAGAAGCACTAACCTTTAAAAGAGAGACTGCTGGAATTTCAGCTTTGCCCTTCATTACTCTCTTAGATGGGGCTCTCTGTTTGGCAGACAGCCTTTTCCTCGTTTGTGGGGATCCCTGGAGTCCTGGGGGCTCTCCCAGGGATGATGTATTGCTCACAGGAAGGTGAAAACTGAGGGTGATCTGCACACTATTTCCTGGCTTAGTCAAGAGCAAGTTGCCCTTCTAAGCATTTATTGCATTCTGTCTGGCTGCTAAACGACCCCACTTCTCTTTTTCTCTCTGTTGACCTTCTAGGTAAACAGTTTGTTACCTCAGGGGAGACTAGAACTCATGGAGACAGTAAATCAAAAGGGGCCACGAAGTTCCTCCAGTCTGAACCTGCTGCACTCAGTCCAGGAAGCCCCTTCACCACCACCCAGAGGGACACCACCTGGGCTGAAACACTTCTCAGCGTGAGCAGTTCTTCCTCCCTCACTCATGGCCCCTCGGCTGCTGGACAGACCCAAGCAATAGAGATAACTGTCTAGATCTTCCTGGTGTCAGTCACTCTGTGATGCCAGGTTTGCCTTTCAGACTGATGCAGAACAATTGTTTTCCCTTCTCTACACTACAGCTATGTCTTTGCTCATGACTTACAGGTACAGCCACACCAATCAGAACCATTCTTGATCCTCCAAAGACTGAGCATCCTTTTGGTGGGCTAGGCAGGACTCTTTTTTTTTCCCAATATTTAGTGATTTATTTGTTATTATTTTTTAACATCTTTATTGGAGTATAATTGCTTTACAATGGTGTGTTAGTTTCTGCTGTATAACAAAGTGAATCAGCTATATGTACACATATATCCCCATAGCTCCTCCCTCTTGCGTCTCCCTCCCACCCTCCCTATCCCATCCCTCTAGGTGGTCACAAAGATCCCAGCTGATCTCCCTGTGCTATGCGGTTGCTTTCCACTAGCTAGCTATTTTACATTTGGTAGTATATATGTGCATGCCAGTCTCTCACTTCATCCCAGCTTACCCGTCCCCCTCCCCGTGTCCTCAAGTCCATTCTCTATGTCTGCATCTTTATTCCTGTCTTGCCCCTAGGTTCTTCAGAACCTTTTTTTTTTTTTTTTTTTTAGATTCCATATATATGTGTTAGCATACGGTATTTGTTTCTCTCTTTCTGACTTACTTCACTCTGTATGACAGACTCCAGGTCCATCCACCTCACTACAAATAACTCAATTTCATTTCTTTTTATGGCTGAGTGATATTCCATAGTATATATGTGCCACATCTTCTTTATCCATTCATCTGTCGATGGACACTTAGGTTGCTTCCATGTCCTGGCTATTGTAAGCAGAGCTTCAATGAACATTGTGGTACATGACTCTTTTTGAATTATGGTTTTCTCAGGGTATATGCCCAGTAGTGGGATTGCTGGGTCATATGGTAGTTCTCTTTTTAGTTTTTTAAGGAACCTCCATACTGTTCTCCATAGTGGCTGTATTAATTTACATTCCCACCAACAGTGCAAGAGGGCTCCCTTTTCTCCACACCCTCTCCAGCATTTATTGTTTATAGATTTTTTGATGATGGCCATTCTGACTGGTGTGAGGTGATACCTCATTGTAGTTTTGATTTGCATTTCTCTAATGATTAGTGATGTTGAGCATCCTTTCATGTGTTTGTTGGCAATCTGTATATCTTTGGAGAAATGTCGATTTAGGTCTTCTGCCCATTTTTGGATTGGGTTTTTTTTTGATACTGAGCTGCCTGTAAATTTTGGAGATTAATCCTTTGTCAGTTGCTTCATTTGCAAATATTTTCTCCCATTCTGAGGGTTGTCTTTTCGTCTTGTTTATGGTTTCCTTTGCTGTGCAAAAGCTTTGAAGTTTCAGTAGGTCCCATTTGTTTGTTTTTGTTTTTATTTGCATCACTCTAGGAGGTAGGTCAAAAAGGATCTTGCTGTGATTTATAACATAGAGTGTTCTTAGGCAGGACTCTTGTTCAATTTTCTTTTCCCATCTGCTTTCCATGAGTTTAAGGAAAAAAAAAAAAAAGCTTGCCCACCTTCCCTAGAGAAATTAAGAAAAAAAGATAATTGCTAGACCTGCCCATTTGCTTCTTGCTAGCAATTCTAGTGAAAGGTCTGACTGGGGAGGAGGTTGAACCTGTCCAAGGTGAGACGCATGGACACCTGTGCTCTACAATTAGCCTCTTCCTCTTCCTCTCACCATTAAAGTAGCCTCAGACATTCATGAAAAATATTATTGTTCTTCTAAATTCCTCATTTGCTTTCTCATCCCTTTGGAAACCACATGTGAATTTCAACCAGTCAAGAAAATCAATTACTTACTATAGCCAGGCAGCATTCCAGGGGTATAACAGTCAATGAAACAAAGTTCCTGATCCTATGAAGCTTACGTTCTAGAAGAGAAGACAATAATAAACTAATAAACAATATAGTATAATGTCAGGAACTAGCATGTACTGTGAAGGAAAACAGAGCAATGTAAAGGACAAATGGTGACAGAGCTGCCATTTTGGGTAAGGGGTTAAGGGAAGGCCTGGGAGGTGACATTCGATCAGAGACCGGAGTGGAGGAATAATCCCTCCTTGGGAATATCTGGGGAAAGTGTTCTAAGATGAAAGAATTACAAGAAATTCCTGATGGGTGTGCTACTTGGATCAGTCAGAATGTTTCAACTGACTTTTCATGGATGACAGTCATCTTCAAGGCAAATATTGCCAATAGCTGAAAAAATTCAACATGACGGGCTTCCCTGGTGGCGCAGTGGTTGAGAATCTGCCTGCCAATGCGGGGGACACGGGGTCGAGCCCTGGTCTGGGAAGATCCCACATGACACGGAGCAGCTGGGCCCGTGAGCCACAATTACTGAGCCTGCGCGTCTGGAGCCTGTGCTCCGCAACAAGAGAGACCGTGATGGTGAGAGGCCCGCGCACCGTGATGAAGAGTAGCCCCCACTTGCCACAACTAGAGAAAGCCCTCGCACAGAAACGAAGACCCAACACAGCCATAAATAAATAAATAAATTAAATTAAAAAAAAAATATTCAACATGACATTACTTGCTTTTAGAAGTCTTTAGCCTTCATACCCTGATTTCCAGTAGGTGGGACCAACGTTATATGAATGAAGTGATCAAACAATCTTACCTTTGTGAAAAGCTCCCTCACGTGGTATCCTTTTTAATAATCACAACAACCCCACAAGGTAGATATTATAATTCACAACGTCACAGATGGGTAAGCTGAGGCTGCAAGAAATGAAGTATCTTGAATGTGCAGAGCCAAGACCAACAGAATCTGGTGTCCTGACTCTGGTCCTGACCCAGGACATCAGTATGCAGAAGCGCACTGTTTCTAAAGGAAGTTGTCAGGACTTTACTGAAACATGTGGTATAAAGTTATAAGAACACCTGAGTTGTAATTTTAACTTCAAATTAGCACAGTAAGCGATGTCGAAGATCAGTGTACCACTCAGCTCTCCTTCAGGTGGACCTGCCAAGGGGAGAAGAGTTGCCTGAGAGCCCCAGTTAGTGCCCTATGGACCCACCTCCCCATTGGTGTCCCCTAGGCTGCTCCCAGCCAATGGCTGAGCACTGCAGTAAGGGTACAGTACTGGCCCATCCTGCTTGACACAAGCTGCCACCAACAGGCAACCTCGGAGCTCTGGGGCTCCTGTTGGCCTGGCCGAAATGTACTGCTGTCTGAGGCTTTTTCTACCTAATTCCCTCTCTCCTTTCACAGGTGTCAGACTTGCATTACGGTCTGAAGGCTCTCCCTGCCATTTCCTGCCACCTCCCCTTTCTCCTTCACAGACATTTCTCTCAATAAATCTCCTGCACGTTCTAGCTCATCTTGGCCTCTGCTTCCTAGATGATCCACACCGACATGATTTCTAATCTAAATCGTTTCATTTTATTTCTTTATAGAAGAACTACCCTTTTAGTTTACTATATCTTTGTGTTTCTGGACTTGAAAAACCAAAAAAACTTTTTTTTTTCTCAGCTATCAGTGTCAGACTTCTGGGCTCATGAATGGTCCATTTTAATAAAAATGGACAGGGAAATTCTGGAATTTTACTGGTGTTAACTGAGGTGAGGTTTTGGTCTGAGTTTCTGGCCTTTTATCTTAGCAGTTTCCAGTCTGCTTCACAGATTCTTGTCTAGGGCACACGCTTGCTGCTTCATTCCCAGGCTGTGAATTCCAAGCTTAGAGCTAATCAGAGCTGTCCATGCATGTTTGAAAGTATTTAAGTGGTTCTAGAAGGTTGCTGGGAGTGCTGTAGGAAGATGTAGGGGTCTGAACCTACATTGTTCAACAGAAACATACATAAGCCACATATGTACTTGTCAATTTTCTAGTAGCCACATTGGAAAAGGAAAAAGAAACAGGTTAACTTAATCTTAATGATATGCTTTAATTAACCCAAGACATCCAAAATATTATATCAATGTAATCATATTCAAACACCATTGATGAGATACTTTACATTTTTTCACACTAATTATTTAGACAAGTCACACATCAAGTGCTCAACAGGCACATGAAGCCAGTGGCTACTCTATTGGGCAGGGGAGGTCCAGGCGCTCCTGAGTCTGAGAAATCACGTCTGGATATGGGGCAGCTGACAAGCTGTTTCTCTTAGTGTTCCTCTAAACCCATTATAGATCCCCACTCACCTCTACACCATTTCAGAATCTGTCAAATCATCACCCAATGTGATTTTTTTTTTAATAAATTTATTTACTTATTTATTTATTTTTGGCGTGTTGGGTCTTCCTTTCTGTGCGAGGGCCTTCTCTAGTTGCGGCGAGCAGGGGCCACTCTTCATCGCGGTGCGCGGGCCTCTCACTATCGCGGCCTCTCTTGTTGCGGAGCACAGGCTCCAGACGTGCAGGCTGCACGCGGGCTTTTTCTCCTTGCGGCGAGCGGGGGCTACTCTTCGTTGCAGTGTACGGGCTTCTCATTGAGGTGGCTTCTCTTGTTGCGGAGCACAGGCTCTAGGTGCGCAGGCTTCAGTAGTTGTCGCTCCCGGGCTCTAGAGCACAGGCTCAGTAGTTGTGGCGTACGGGCTCCGTGGCATGTGGGATCTTCCCGGACCAGGGCTCGAACCTGTGTCCCCTGCACTGGCAGGCGTATTCTCAACCACTGTGCCACCAGGGAAGCCCTCACCATGATTTAAAATAAAGCAGCTAGAGAATCAAGTGTACAAAAGTATGAGTTTATTTCCTTCTCGCAAACAACAGAATCTAGCAGCTCCAGCAGTTACCTATCATGTGACTCTGATATCTTCTGCCTGGTCCCTGAAGGAGCCATCTCCCACCTCATCTGGCAGTTTACACCCCAAGCAGAAATCCATTACTACTGTAAGAAAGCACTATGATACTCCTATTTTTTATACTGGAATCATACATTTAATGCCAACTTCACATGAGGCAAATATTGTCTAAGTATTTGCCCAGGCATTTGCTCACTCAGTTTTCAATCTTATATTATTATCTCCATTTTACAGTTTAAAGAAATTGAGCTTCAGAGAGCTAAGTAACTTGCCCAATGCCACATTGCTAATCATTCTACATCCCTTTAAAAGTTGACATTGGGAGACCGATATCCCAAACCAAATTACTATGTTGATGGCATTGTAAATTGGTTCAATCTTTTCTGAGATTAACTTGGCAATGTTTAACAAGTTATAAAATGGTCCACGCCCTTTTACACAATGATCTTGGAATTTATTCTAAGGGAATAAATAAAATACATATGCACACACTCACACATCAACTTATGCAAATGTTTATAACAAAAATACCTATGACAGCAAAAAAAATTTATATACCCAAAATCTTTCACTCATTTAGCAAACATTTACTGAGTAGCTTCTGTGTGGTAAGCACAGGTCTAATACCAAGGATTCAGCAGTGGAGAAAAAAACAGGACAAAGATGATCCCTGCTTTCATGGAGAAGTTTTACACACAAATATCCTAGGAATAAAAAAGAAAAATGGATAAGGAGAGCCACACACATAATTTTAAGTTGTCCAGTGCCCACATTTAAAAGGCAAAAAGAAGTGAGAGAAATTACTCTTGATAATATATTTTATTTAACCCAATGTATCCAAAATATTACTTCAACATGTAATAAACATAAGAAACTAATTAATAAGATACTTTGCATTCTTCTTTCATACTGTCTTCAAAATCCAGTGTGCATTTTACATTTACAGCACATCTCAATTTGAACACTAAATTTTCATCAGAAATACTAGGTCTGTATTTAGATTTCATAAAATTTACCATTAAAAGTAGAGTCACATAGCAAAAGTGTTCCAAACAAACTTAATGGTTTCCCAATAAGTTAGTTGAATGTTAAAAATAATTTTCTTCTAATATTTACAATCACATTGACCAAATTAGTTCATCTATTTTTAGGAAAAGTGGTTTGACTTTGGAGCAAAAGCATATCAGTTTCAAAACAATTTTTGTTCCAGTTAGCTAAATTCACTAACTCTTGGGTCATCTCAGTCTCACTGACACAAATTCAAAAGGATATTACATAAACTGAAAAGAATCTCTGAAATTATCAATGTCAACAAAGTGTCCAAGTTTTTCCAGCCAATTTACATAACACTGTCGATTACAATTGAAATCTTCTGCAATGGATTCATATTTGAAAAATATATATAAAATCAATATAGTTGATTTGGATTATGAAAAATTTTTGATTTCAACATAAATTCTTGTGCCTATCTGGTTAGGTCACAAATAAACTTCTCCTTTACTTGAAACTTCAAATTTAGCATGTCCATGTGCAATGTAATATCAGTGAGAAAACATAAATCAAACTGACATTTTGTTTTTGATTATTGACCATTTGGCAAATATTCCTTTTGTTTCAAGAAAAAAATCAGACCTACCAGTACAGTAAATCTTTGTAAAACTCTTCCACCACTCAAACAATGAGTATTAGCAAAGAACATTAAATTCATTAAATCCATTGTCTTCTATTTCTTTCAACAGTTCTAGATACTGGGGATGATTCATAGCATTTGCACATCTATAACGAACAATCTTAACAATTCCATCCATTACACTTTTCATTGCATCTCTTTCAGAAAACCCAGCCCAAATATTTTCAGTATGTGTCACGCAGTGAAATGAAGCAATAAGGGAAACATCAATCTCATTTCAAAATTCCATTAAATCTGAATTTTTAAACTGATAGAGCTAGATCACAGTACATCATGATAAAAACTAATTTTTTCTTGTCTAGCTGATATTCTTTGTTAGATAGAAAAGATTCAAAACTATCCATGCCTTGAGTTCAACTTTTTAGGGCATAAATTAACATTTCTTTGTAAATGTGGAAGTCCTTTGAGAAAAATAAAAATCTAAATGTTTCTGATCCAGTCATAGTACTAGCTTCTGCATCTCCAATCAATTCTAAAGCAGTAGTATGCCTTTGCTTTAAATTTAAATGTTGGACTTCCCTGGTGGTGCAGTGGTTAAGAATCCACCTGGCAACGTAGGGGACACGGGTTCAAGCCCTGGTCCGGGAAGATCCCACATGCCGTGGAGCAACTAAGCCTGCGTGCCACAACTACTGAGCCTGCGCTCTAGAGCCCGCAAGCCACAACTACTGAAGCCCGCGTGCCACAATTACTGAAGCCTGCGTGCCACAACTACTGAAGCCCGTGCGCCTAGAGCCCATGCTCCACACCAAGAGAAGCCACTGCAGTGAGAAGCCTGTGCACCACAGCAAAGAGTAGCCCCCGCTCACTGCAACAAAGACCATGCTCAGCAACAAAGACCCGACACAGACAAAAATTAATTAATTAATTTTAAAAAAAGGACAATGTATTTAAAAAAATTTTTAAATGTTTGTCCACACTTAATTTTTAACTAGAAAAATAATTTAATTATATTACAATGAAAACAAATGCAATGTAAACATTTTAGTATATGTAATCACTATATCACTATAATTCATGTTGTCTGCAGAAAACATTCAAATAAACACAAGTTATATCAGATATAAAGAAAAAAAAAATCACTCAAGCTTGACACACACAAGATGGGTGAAGTGTTTAGGTGTAGACCACAGTAAGATCTTATATGATTTCATGAAATGTCCTACCAAGACAACAAAGTTATACTTAACAGAAAAATATTTTATACTGCTAAAGCTTTTAAGTTAAATTAGGTTAATTTATAGTAAATTAATAATTCCATTCCTCAGTTACCCTGGACACATTTCAAGTACTTGGTAGCCACATGTGACTAGTATTACAGTGAAGCCCTGTTAGACAAGGACAGGGTCCAGATCACTGGGCTTCTTCAGAGCTGCCTCGTGTTTCTATGAGGTTCCAGGAGTTTGGAGGGGAGAAAAAGCATTCGGGGCCGGGCTCTTGGCTGCCCCTTCACTGTAACCAAGATGGCTCCACTTTATTTGTTTTGCTTATTGAAACATCACATAAGATTTCGTTGGAAGAAAGTGTCCCAGTGTGTTTTTCTTTAAGGTTTGAAAGCATTGGTCCTGTTTCCTTGCTTCTGAGGGTGGTAGCTCTAGTGTAGACATCCCACCCCAACCTGGAACTGGATGGAAATGCAGGTTCTCAGGCCCTGCCCCAGGTGATTCATGCACATTAAAGTTTAAGAAACGGTGGGATACATGCTTTTTTCAGCCTTGTGATGTCCTCTCCCTCCAAACACACACACACACACACACATACACACACACACACACACCCGACAGTGTTTTAATGAGGAATTAACCCATCATGAACCCATAGCTAAATTCTGGCATTTTAGAAACAATCACAGGTCAGGGGATGCAGCCGTCAACACTTCCTTTCGGCAGCTGTGACCTGTGTGCAGCTCCTGGATTCTGAGTTACATTCCCAGCACTTCCCTCCTACTCCTGCCATTGATCTGCCTGATGGAGCCCCCGAGAGAACTATCATTGTAGTAGAAGCTTCATTGATGTGGTGGAGGAGGTATGCTTAGTAGTTAAACAAATGTACCCTGGAACAGAATTGAGTGGATTTAAATCCCATATCCATCACTCTCTAGCTCTGTGACCTTGGGAAATTTTCTTAATCTCTTAGTGCCTCAGTTGCCTCTTCTATAAAATGGGGATAATAATAGAAAGTACATAACGAGCCATTATAATGATTAAATGAGTTAATATGGGAAAAGCATTTAGAATAGCACTTGGCTTACAGTAAACACTAATAAGCAATGTAAAAATCAATCAACCTCTGCATATTTTTTCCAATTTTTTATAATATGGATAGTAAAATACAGCATTTTTCCTTAAACACTTTCCTACCTCTGAGCAAGTGGAAGTTTTATCTGCTATAAGCGGCCCATAGGAGGTGTTCAAAGTATGTTTGTTGAATAAATAGATAATCGATTAGAATAGGATGATGTGATTGTCCACAGAAGCTCAGAATTCCAGCATTCTCCTCCAAGTATCGGAACCCCCCGTCCTTCCTGTGAACCAGGCTGTATTTTGTCATCTGTTTTCCCCTCCTGGATGTTCACCCCACAGTGTTCCAAGAATCATTTGAGTGTAAATGCTTTTTCATAATTGAAGAGATTCCAAACCTACAGTCAGCAAAGCTCCTAACAGGAGCAAAAGCAAAACTAGGGTTTTGTACTTATACAAGGTCAGGAGATTGGAATACAGAGTGGGGCAAAAATACCAAAAAAAAAAGTAAAAATTAAGGCTGTTGACATTTTGCCAGAAACCTAAGGTCACTTTATTAACAGAGCATTCATCATTCTTTCTCTTTATTGTTTCGTAAGTGGCTCTGGTCAATTCTCCTTTCAGTTTCCTCTGATGGAGCCCTGATGGCCAAGATGAGAGGAACCCCCTTCTGCCTAATGCCCCCAGGTCTGAGAGCACGCACCTTGCCTGGTTCCGGGAATCTGATGTCAGATGTGATTTGGGGCAGGGATGGGGATATTCTCTTTCTGATGTGTACATCCCATTCTGAACTGTATCCTGGGAAAAGTTCTCCATGGAGAGAAGATGAAGGGCCCTGACCCTTCTTTATATATTTCCTAAGGACATTGCAAAGCACATTATTTTTCACAGATGCGGTGAGGGATCACTGCTGAGAACAAAATAGAGACTGAACAGGGGACTGGGCAGGGCTAGAATTGTGTCATTCTGTTGGACGGAAGTGTGACACCCTAGCAGAAAAAAAGGTGGCCATGTCTGGGGCCCATCTAGGGAGAGAGGAGGGGTTTTCTGGAGCTAACATCTGAGAACAGGTTCCAGCTAGACTCGGGGCGGAGCTGGGGGAATAGTGGCAGAGAGCTCAGCTCATGTCAGAATGAGTTTTGGAGCTTCCACAAAGAGGTGAGGAGATACACCAGCCCTGGTACAGGAAAGATCTCCCCAATCTTTGACGGTGACCTACTAGGTGGTAAGCAACTGTAAGACATGAGGTCAGGGAGATACGTCTTTGCCGTCTGTATATACTCAGCCTTTGGTACTAGTCACAGAGTAGGTGCCCTGAATGTTTTTGAGTCAATAAACTAACTAATGTGGGGAAATACTCAAAGTAGGACTTCAGGTGCTTGAAGGGTTTGTACTCCCAAGTAGGTCTGGGGTCTCATGAGCCAAAGCCAAGCATGGGTAAGTGTGGGTTGAGATACAGCAGTGGGATACAAAGGAAGGGGACCTAAAAGCAGTGTCCTCTGTTTTTACTTATTTATTTATTTAGGCTGTACCGCGCAGCATGTGGGATCTTAGTTCCGCGACCAGGGATCGAACCCATGCCCCCTGCATTGGAAGCGCAGAGTCTTAACCACTGGACTGCCAGGGAAGCCCCAGAAGCGGTGTCCTCTGCAAAGGGTTAGCAACAGGAGCAAAGAGGGGAATGGGAGGATCAGGGGCCCAGAGCCACAGATACCCAAAGGACATTGTGTGAAGGGGGAGCCTTCCTCCATGTATAGCAAGCTAGAGGGCAGGGAAGCAGCTGCTTGGGCTGAGGGGCCCGGCCACAAGTGTTTGTAAAGCTGCTGTTGCTGTTTCCTGTTAACTAAAATGCTGCAGTGCAGGAGTGGGCCAGGCTGCATCCTTGGAGGTATCACGCTAAGTTGACTCCAAGACAACAGAGGGTTGTCTGACCTGCCCCCACCGAGTAATCAGGATCCTTCACGCTCTTGGGGTTCCTCTCACTACCGAGTTGTATCCTTAAGATTTCTGCATTGTAGCTTCTTGTAATCCAGGCCTCCCATACTCTCTAAATTCACATTTCCTGCTGCTACCTACTGAATACGTACAGCTTGCTGCCACCTCCCCCGACTCCCTGAGCTATGTCCTCAGTGGAGAGGTGAAAGAAGAGGAGAGTGGTGGGCACATCTCCTGCCTGTCTCTGCTTTGTAATGCGAGGGAGTATATGGGAAATCTCTGTACCTTCCTCTCAGTTTTGCTGTGAACCTAAAACTGCTTTAAAAAATTAGTCTTTTTAGGGACTTTCCTGGTGGTCCAGTGGTTAGGACCTCACCCTCCAGTGCAGGAGGTGTGGGTTCAATCCCTGGTCTGGGAACTGGGATCCCACATGTCTCGCAGACAAAAAACCAAAACATAAAACAGAAGCAATACTGTAACAAATGCAATAAAGACTTTAAAAATGGTCCACATCAAAAAAAATCTTAAAAAAAAAAATTAGTCTTTTTTTTTAAAAAAAAGCAAACAAGTAACATTTTATGGTGGACACAGTGATACAGTGCCCCAGATTCTCAGGAATGAAAAGCCTCTTCCTTTAGCTGCCAGAAGTGGCACAGAGGACAGCCCTCAGGGGTCAGCCACTCTGGAATTGCCTCAGCTGAATGAAGAGTCACTTCCCCAAGGTCATGTCACATTCCTGATTGATAGAGGGATATAAATACCCGGCTTCCCTGTCTCAACTCTGAAGAGTCATCTATCTTTAGAACTGCCCTCAGGGTCCCTGTCATAGCTTCCCCTGAGACTCCATCACAGCTGGGCTTCTCCCTCTGCCAAATCCTGCTCCCTTCCCAAGGACATCCTTAGTAAACTCCCCACATGCTCATCTCCGTCTGAGTCTGCTTCCCAGAGAACCCAGAAATGAGCTCTCATTTTAAGGGAAAGGAGGTCACACAAGTATTCATTCAGAGTTTCTAACTTACAGAATTTATGACATAAAGTTCTTTTGATTTGGGTGGGATGATTTCCCTATGCGATGCCTCCCACAGATGAAGCAGCCACGTTTTTATACCTCTGTATTTACGGAGAGGTGTATGTACTTCCTAGACGATAATTACACCTTCCCAAGGATTGTGTCGCTCATCATTACTGTAAAAGAAACTTGAGAGCCAGAGATCATCCACCAGAACTCTTCTTAGATCTTGCCAATCATTAGGTGAAAAATGCGTTGTCACTTGTTCTTTTGACTGGCATCTCCCCAACTAGTGAGGTTGAGAATGTTCACAGGTGCTTATTACGCAGGTGGATGCCTCTTCTGTGAACTGTCTATTCCTATACTTCCCCTTTTCCTTTTTGTTTCTCCTTTTTCATAATAAATGGTAATAAATTTTTGAATATATGTTGTTTGGGCTTTTTTGTGGTAACTTTCATCACTTTTAAAGATGACATTTTATGGGTTGGTTTTTTGAGGATTATTTTAGTTTTGGTTTTAAAAATACATGTATACAGAAGGATATAAGGAAGAAAGTAACTGTCTTAGTCTTTTTGGAATGCTGTAACAAAAATACCATAGATTGGGTGACTTATAAACAACAGAAATTTATTTCTCACAGTTCTGGAGACTGGGAAGTCCAAGATCTAGGCACCAGCAGATTCAGTGTCTGGTGAGGGCATGCTTCCTGGTTCCTAGATGGCTGTATTTTTGCTTTGTCCTCACACAGCGAAAGAGGCAAGGGATGGTTCAGAGGTCCCTTTGATAAGAACATTAATCCCATTCATCAGGGCTTCACCCTCACCACTTAAACACCTCTTAAAGGCCCCATCTCCAAATACCAGCACATTGAGAATCAGGTTCCAACATATAAATGTAGGCAGGGGGGATGTAAACATTCAGTCTATAGCGGTAGCTATCACTCAACTATTTCTCCACTTAGAGAAATCACTTTGACATTTTTCACTTTTCCTTGCAATTTTTCCATGCCCAGTTTTCATAACTGGAATAATCTTATATCAGACTTCATATATAGTTTTGAATTCTAGCATTTTCATATAATATTATATCTTAAGCATTTTCCCAAGTCATTAAAAGCCTTAATAAATATCATTTTAGTGGCTGCCTAATAGTTTATCAAATGGATAAACCATCATTTGATGTAATCCCTTCAGAAGTATCGGACGTGTGGATCATTTCCAATTTCTCACTATTACAACGATGATGAGCTTCCTAGGCAGAGATATCTGTTTGTATTTCAGATTTCCTTAAATACATTCTCAAGAGTGGAACTGAGTTAAAAGTAAAAACACTTAAAGACTCTTGTTATAGATCTCAGTTTGTTTTTTGAGGAGTCATTTGTAAACCAATGCTTTACATCTGAAAAGAAATACTGCAGTGAAAACATCACACTCAAACTTGGTCCAAGCATTGGTGGTTCCAGCCAATATCTTGGGGTCTCGCATCAATTAAGCAAACATTCATTACACCTACTGCTTATTTTAGACACTAGAGGGATGTGGATAACATTGACCAGGATCCTGCTGTCAAAGAGCAAAGGGTCTGAAAGAGGAACAATAATTGATTAACCATCATACGAGAAAAAGTGAAACAAATCTTTAACAAAATTGTAAGTCAGCACTTGTGGGGGAAGCAGTGAAAGGATGCAGCCAGGAAGATTAGTTGTTACAGTATGGTCTCATAAACACCCTAGAGGACACTGGGACCCTTCATACAATCAATACTGGAAGTTTATGAATGCCCAGTCTGGGATTTGGGACGTGGTTTTAGGATTTTACATAATGACATAGGTTTATGGCTTTTACAGCTTTGCTTTTATGATCTACTGTTGGTCATGCTACAGTTTCCTTGATACCAGGTCCCTGGCATGCAGCCTCCACCTTTTTCCTGTAGAGCTTTATCTGACAGTAGCCCACCCTGGACTGTGGCCCTGAAGACTGCACTGTGTCTTCAAGGCAAAGATTGTATTACTCCAAAGTTTGGGCTACGCTACTCACCTCAGAGGGGCTCTGGTAAGTGGAGGGAGACCTGCCAGGCTGGATTCCAGCAGAGCACGCTTTGTCTACTGCTCAGAGCTGAAGAGACCCCAGACCCCATGACCCAACCCAAATCACCTAAGGGCAGAATGGTGGGATTGCCCTTGAGTCAGAAATTTTGAATGTGACCCATGCTTTCCCCACTGAGCAGTCATCAGACCTGGACAACCTATTTAAACTTCTCACCTTTCTTTCCTCAACTGTAAAACAGAGCCAAGAGTGATCATGAGAAGACGAAAAGAGAATGGATATGAATGCACTTAAAAGGAAGAAATCCGGTGTCCCTGGTGGCTCAGTGGTTAAGAATCCTCCTGCCAATGCAGGGGACACAGGTTCGAGCCCTGGTCCGGGAAGATCCCACATGTCGTGGAGCAACTAAGCCCGTGCACCACAACTACTGAGCCTGCGCTCTAGAGCCTGCGAGCCACAACTACTGAAGCCCGTGTGCCTAGAGCCCGTGCTCCGCAACAAAGAGAAGCCACCGCAATGAGAAGCCCGAGCACTGCAACGAAGAGTAGCCCCCGCTTGCGGCAACTAGAGAAAGCCCACGCACAGCAACGAAGACCCAACGCAGCCAAAAATAATTAATTAATTAAGAAAAGGAGGAAATCATCTTTGAAATATCAGCATTTATTATGTTTGAAAAAAATCTAAATGAAAGATTTTCTAGTCCCTCTTCTCTGAACAAATTTTTATGTCCATGGGGGATGGGGAGAGAGGGGTAATAGTGCATTCATTTATTCTTTGTTTGTTTTTTAAAAGGTGTGCCTTAAAGCAACGTGACAGAAGAGCTATTTTCTGGCTTTGTTAAATCTAGAGAGGCAGACTTTGGCTAGCTAAGAACACATTTTTGTGTGTGCCTAGGGTTTTGAAAGTTAAGAGGGGAGTTTTGTACAGACATACCTCGTTTTATTGTGCTTCACCTTATTGCGTGTTTTACAAATTGAAGTTTTGTGGCAACCCTGCATTGTCAGATGTTAGCATTCTTTAGCAATAAAATTTTTAATTAAATTATGTACATTTTTTTTAGACATAATGTGATTGCACACTTAAGAGACTACAGCATAGTGTAAACATAACACTTATATGCACCGGCAACCAAAAAATTTGTGTGACTCGCTTTATTGTGATATTTGCTTAATCCAGTTGTCTGGAACCAAACCCAAAATATCTCCAAGGTATGCCTGTGGAAGGCTAGGTAGGAAAGTTCCTTTAGGGTTTACAAGTTGTTACCAGGCTCTACCCCATAACCCTGCAGACCTTTGAGCCCTTAAGAATTACCATCCACTCCATCATCTACAAAGGGTAGATGATTTGCTTGGGCAGGTTTGCTTGGGCAGCAAATACTAACATGATGGGGGGAAATTCAGCCAAGCTCCTGGACAAATGAAACTCGAAAGGTATTCTAGCAGATTTTCAGAGAAGCACCTCTACTTTAGTGAGCCTATGAAGAAACCTGCAGAATTGTTGTTTCTCCCACTTTTGTTGCATGGAGAAAATATACTACTCCTTTAAGAGCCTACCGGAAAAGAGAAGGAAGCATTGCCCTGGGTAGTTTAGTTAGGCACACGTGGAGGCCAACTCAAAGAGGCTACACCTTCATTCAGAGATGCTCAGGGAAGAGAGAGAAGTGACTAGACCCACTCCTCAGTATATCCACCCACCCCCTCGCCAACCAGCCGGGTAACAGCCATTGGAGAGCAAGACTGAGGCATCCCTCCCCACTCACCACCATATTTCCATCCTCACTGGCGCCCCCATATGGACAGACAGGCCCTGTGCCCGGCTGACAAGGTGCCGCCCTGGAGCTTCGTCCCCCGCTGTCCAACCACCCGCTTTCCCTGCCTGCTGCCTTCAAGGACCCTCCCCTGCTCTCTGCCACATCCCAAGCCACCGGCCTCTTCAGGAGCTCCTCACGCCTAATGTCCCCACTGACTCTCAGCAGCTATTGGGCAATGTTACCCCAGCTTTGCTCTCCCCTTCAGTTTTCATCTCATCGCTGTTCCCTAAGGATCCTCTTCCTACCCTCTACTCTGATATCCTCATGCCTGTCTGTGCTTGAAAGAGCATCGGAGAAATTCTCAGGACACCCTAACTATAATTCAGTTCCTGTTCTGTGAATCCTCAGTTCCGGTCAGAAACATGTGGAGCCTTGCCTCCGCTCCCCACCCAGGAGAGGTGGTATTTTTAGAGGGACTGCAGAATGGGGAGGGTCAGAGGGAGCCGAAAGGACGGGCCCACTGAAGAGAAACCCTTACTTAGATGGAAGATAATAATCGTAAGAGTAAGAGCTGTAATTTTCTGAGACACTTTCCTATTTACCCGCATCATGGCCTGGACTCCTCAGCATCACTCACTGAGGAAGATAAGCAGGTATATTGGCTCTGCTTTACAGACAAGGAAGATGAAGCTGAGGGAAGTTGAGTAAGCGCCTGCAGCAGAACCGAAAACTAGGGGTCAGTGATATTTGAGGCCCCTTCAGTTTCTTGCAGTAGAAAGCCATCACTGCCCTCTCTGGTCTCTGGCCACGCCCCGGGACCATCTGCCCAGCAGAGCCTCCTCCACTGGCCAACCCGGACAGGGCAAGGCGCGTGGGAGAACGTGATGCCCCGAGAACAAGGTCAGGGAGGAGGGGTAGTCCCGATGAGGGCTTCATATCAAGTAAACCATGGCTGTGATTGACAACACACCATAAAGGCAACGCTTCAAGAGCTATAAACCTCCAACCTCATGTGAAGCAGGAAAACCACACTCCAAACCCTCTAGACTGGGCGTAACATACTGCCAAGACAAACTTAACCACAGATCCCCCACTGGATTTCCCACCGCTTCTCTCTGGCAGCCTAAGAAAGTGAGTTTTGTCTTGTGTGGTTTGTTCTTTCTTCCAACAAGTGGGAAGAACCTGGTCTGGATGGCACCTCCTGCCAAGAGCAGATGCAAAACACGAGCCATGTCCATGCAAGGGCCTTGCACCAGATCCCAACGCCGGGCCACCCTCTTTTGCAGGATCCCTCAGGCCCGGCAACCCTCCCCCACCTCACCCACCCCAGGCCGATGGAGGTGGGGATCAGGGGCTCTGAGTCTGCCCCAACCTCCTGTGGGCTAGAAGGGGAATTGCCCTCCCCCCACAGGAGACAGGGATTCCATTTCCAGGGTCATCTTGCTGTTTTCTCCTGCCCTTCCTAGCTCCAAAGTGGTTCCCTCTCTTGAGAACTGACTCATCTCACTAGGAAGAGAAAGGTGGGCACCTAAGGATTTACACAGTGTGCCCATCAAAGAAGAAGACTCTGAGATATTAAGGAGACCCAAATATTACAGTGCTTTTGCAAAGGATGGCTCATCTAAGCCTTAGATAGCCCTGAGGAATAAATGGAAAAGCTAGTATTAGTATTCATATCCGTGTTCCTATTGGTATTTGTACTGGAACTACTACTGCTATTTGTAGCAGTATGTGTATTTGTATTCACATTCGCATTAACGTTGCTGTTTATATTTGTACTCACATTAGTATCCACACTCATAGTCCATGTCGCTATTGCTATCAGTATTAGGCCTTAACAGGAACAAATGGTGAGGCACAAACAGCTAGAAAGGCCAGTGCTGTTGCATCTGCCTTCCGTTCTCCGTAAACACTGGAGATCATCTTGGGCAGTAATGACAAGTATAGAGGCTCTTGAGTTCTCTTTAACCTGGGACAAAAACGAGATGGCAATGCACCATCCTGGAGCTCTGAGGCAGGAGAAATTACACAAGTAAAGTTGTAAGCACGGCCCCCAAATCCTACATGTGAGGGCAGGGCTACAGCAAGGTGATGGGAAATTCTGCTGGAAATGAGGACAGGAGGGCAAATTCTGAATGACATTATGGGTTAGGATAAGGGATTTGTTCTAAAAAATGAGTCACCACTGAGGTTCTGGGAGCTCTCTGAAGTCCCAGGACCCAGGGCTAGGACTCTTTCCCTTGCCCAGCACACCACGACACACACATGCACACACACACGCACATACCACACACACCACACATACCACACACACACACACACACACCACACTACACACACACACTCACCACCACATACCACACATACACCAAACATGCACACACACACCCCACACACACCATACACCGCACACACACACACACACACACACCCCACACACCACACACACACCACACATGCACACACACACACCACATATACACCATACACGCACACCACCATACCATTCATCACATACCACATGCTCTGCACAAAGCCTCTGACAGTCACCCGTACGTGGCTCTGTTGTTGTGAGAACCCTGGCAGAGCAGAGCGAAGCTTGTTAACTTAACCAGAGTAAGTTGGAGGCTTGTGTCACAGGTGCCAGCCCCAGGGTGACTGGTGATAGTTATGTTATTCATGGAGATTCTGCACCACCCCAGCGCTTCTTTGTGACAGGAAACCAAAGCCTCAGGCTTCCCAAAGCATGAAGAGGCCTGCTCTTCATGGTACCATTTAGCCTGTGGGCACAACTAAGGTGTAGAGGCCTTTTGTGGGTCGCAGGGCCCAAGGTGCCTGCGTCACCTTCATTGTCACATGTCCCTCCAGGAAGGGCCAGCACTGCACATCCCATCCTTCTTTCATCTCACGTCACACTGTGGGAAGACACAATACAAGATTTCACATCTCTGGGACTTTCCACTGCAGGAGGCCAATACAAAGCCATGGGTTTCCTCTTTTCATGTTATTTCACAACATAAAAGAAAGCACCCACTCAGGGAGCTAGAGTCTGAAAAATATTCACGCTCCCCTGCATTAGCATCCCTTTGATCTATAAGGGCAGCAGAGGGAGACACGCTGAGCTAGTTGCGGGCTTCGTCCTTTCCAGTTCATCAGCTTCCCTCCTGCTTTGGGGGCAGTGATTCTCACATATGCCTGGAACCAGGTCAACATCTGGGCCAGTGAAATATACAACTTCCTGAAGCACATTAACAGTCAAGGTTAGGCATAGAGTTGAACCTTTAACATCAGAAATGCAAGATTCTTGTGCTTATATTTCACACCATTGGAAAGAATTCTAGAATTTTCCACCTGAAGGATACCCCAGAGCTCATCTAACTTCATCATTCCACAGACAAGGAAATTCAGGAATCTGTTTTTCCAAGTGTGACCATCTGACCAGTTGCACCAGAATCTCCTGTGGGTAGATTTCTGAGGTCCTTCCCCAGATTGCTGAACTAAGATTTGCAGTGGAAAGCCCAGGAACCTGCATTTTAAACAGACTCTCAAGGAGATCATGTACCTGAGAATGTTCTAGAAGTATAGCTGGTTTGTATTGAGACCATAACAATAATAATAATAACTACAATATTGAAGGGAGGTAAATCTGGGTAGCCCCAGAGACTCATCTCCCCACTTAGGAACTCAGCAAGAGCTAGCTCAGCAGTTCTGAGTAAACCAAGAGAGAACTCTCTGTCCCCAGCCGCAGAGTCCCCAAGGTTCCCCCTTTCTAACAAGGCTACTCCCTCAACTAGGAAGCTCACTCACCCATACATGTCCCCTGCCTTTCTGTCCCTATAACGAGGCAAGGTCATTCTACCGATGCCCTTTCCATGGTATGAATGGTCCTGCTGGGTCCATCCCAAACAGGCCTCTCATTATACTGATTCCACAAACAATTATTGCAGCTCTGTACCAGGCATTGTGCTAGGTACCAGTGATATCATCATGACAAAAATTGGGCATAGCGAGACTTCCCTGGCAGTCCAGTGGTTAAGCCTCCGTGCTTCCACTGCAGGGGGCATGGGTTCGATCCTTGGACGGGGAACTAAGAGTTTGCATGCCACGCACATGGCACAGCCCAAAAAAATGGGCATGGCATCCAAACGTAGGTTCCCAAGTGACTCTGCTCCAGCTGCCTGCCTGGTCCCCACTGATGCCCTGGCTAGTGATGAGAACAAGGGCTTAGGAGTCAGGCAGGCCTGAGCTACAATCCCAAGTCCACCATCTCCTAGGTGTTACCATGGACAATTTCCTTAAGCTCTCTCAGTCTCCATTTCCACATCTGTAACATGAGAAAAATAAGACCTACCTCTACCTACCTCTCAGGTTGTGTTGTGGATTTGAGACAACCTTCATAAACACCAAGAACCACATCTGTACAGCAGGTGCTTGGCAAACGGAGTCTATCACCATTGCTATCACTCTGTGTGCCCTCGGACAAATGACCTAAGTCTCCCAAAGGACTGTTCAACCAGCCAAATATTTGTTGAGCACCTACTCTGTGCCAGGCACTGGAAACGCACCATGAACAGGACAAAGTCCCTATCCTCATAGAACTTAGATCCAGAATAAAAGAGATTAAGTGACTACATTAGTTTACGAGAACTGCTGTGATGAAGTACCACAAACTGGGTGGCTTAAGAGAAATTTATTGTCTCACAGTCCTAGAGGCCTGAAATCCAGTATCAAGGTGTCAGCAGGGCTGGTTCTTTCTGAGGGCTGTTCCACGCCTCTCCCCCAGCTTCTGATGGTGTGCTGGCAGTGTTTGGGGTTCCTCGCCTTGTAGATGCACCACCCTGATCTCTGCCTCCGTCTTCACATAATGCGTTCCGTGTGTGTGTCTGTGTCTGTCTGCCTGTCTCTGTGTCCATATTTCCCCTTTTTTAAGGATGCTAGATATTTTGGATTAGGGTCCACCCTAAGGACCTCATTTTAACTTGATTATCTCTGTAAAGATGCTCTTTCCAAATAAGGTCGCATTCTGAGGTACTGGGGTAAGGATTTCAATATATCTTTTTCTGAGGGGACACAATTCAACCCATAAGAGTACCCCTTTCCATCCACTCACTCAGCTTCATTTGATTTCTGAGTCTAGTTGATCCCGCACAGGCCTCCTGCTAATCCAGCTTAATCTCCTAGAATTGGGTATACACAGCATGTTCAGTGTTCTTAAAGCTTATCTCCAAGAACCATCTCTGTCTCTCTCCTCTCTGCTCTCAGGAAGGTAAGACTTTGACCTTTCCCTGTTTCACAAGAGGGACTGGCTGATGTCCCAGTAGGGGCTCAGGTCATTGCCCAGCTCCTTTTCCCAGGTCTCCAACTCCAGTCACCTGTCCAACATACACAGTGCCTGATGCAAGCAGCCTTACACAAGCCTTGGATAGAGGCTTCCATACCCCGCACCCGGTATTTCCTCCTTTGAACATAGTCACCTCATATAAATGGAGAATGCACCTCTTTATGAAATTGCCTATCTCTTGCAGCTTAAGTTGGAAGAATGTTTACTTATCTGGCCCCGGGGAATCATAACCGTCTTGCAGTGTATGTCAACAGTCACTCCATAACACCATTCATTCTTACTATCTGAAATTACAGAGTGTCCCCCCCAGGATTCACCTCCAGTGGTTAACAGACTGATGGGCTCTGTCTTCCATGTCTCAGGCCTCAGAGGGACAACGTTATTGGTTCTGGTTTGTCCCCTTCAAAAAACAGCATCTCTTGATGTGAAAAAGTAGAGGGACCAGCCACCAGGAACAAGCCTCATCGCAAAACTTCTATAAATGCCCAAACAGAAGGAAAGTCAATGACTATAAAAGAATGGCAATCTTTAGATTTAGTTTACACAAGCAGTTTCTAAAGGCCAGTAAGTGAGCCTGAGTGAACCTGAGATGCATTTAAAATACAGACACCTGGAGCCCACCCCACATCCCCCCCACCTACTGAAAATCAGAATTTTGGTAGTAAAAGGAGAGAATCTGCATACTCCCATATCCCACAGGTATCTCTGGGGCCCCTGCCTCCCAGCTCCCAGCCCCGCTGCTCCCAGGCCTCTTTCCAGCTCCCAGGGACCCTCATGGTATCCGTCCCCCAGGCCCGCCTACCCCCGTGCACCATCTCTCCACTGCCACTTCCGTCTTCTTCCCACTCCCCACAGTGAGTCGCTCTCTCTCTGAGCCCCCATAGCACCTGGGTTCCCCTCTGCAGTAGGACTTACCACACTCACTGGTATTGTTGTTCACTGGTCTGTCTCCCCAGCTAGGCCATGAACATAGGTAGGATATGCATTTCTTTCGTGCACCCAGCCCAGGTCCTGCTCATCACATCTGTGCTGCCTGCCTGAACGGGAAACTGAACCTTCCCTCTGTGACCACCTGGTAGGCAGGTTTCCTCTCTCCCTTTCTCTTTCTCTGTGTCTGTCTCTTGTCTCTTTCTGTGTGTTTCTCTCTCTCTCTCTCTCTCCCTTCCCACCCTCTTTCTCTCCCCCCACCCCCCATCTCTGTCTCTTGTCTCTTTCTGTCTCTCCCTTTCTCTCTCTACCCCCTCTCCCCCCCTCATTCTCTCTCTCCCTCTCTCCCCGCCTTTCTCTCCCTCACCCTCTTCCCTCTCCCCCCACCCCCACCCCCCCGCCCCACTGTCCACCCTGAACTCTCACTGGGAACTTCCTCACACTGCTGTGAACTGGTCCTTTTCTCTTCTGTCTCTCCCTTTGTAACCCCCAAGTGTCTAGCACTGCACTTGGCATCCAGCAGATCCCTGTAGCTGTTTGTGGATGGCTGGTTGGTAGAGACATGGGGTGGTACAAAGGAAAGAACTCAGGAATGTAGAAGACATAATTCCAGTTCTGGCCTCACATCTGGACAGTGAATTTGCTGCATAATCCTGAGCTCATTCCTTGACAGCGATGGCTCTCGGCCTCCTTATTTGTAACTTGGGGTTTAGTGCTCCTTCTGTGATGCAGGTAGGTTAGACAGGGTGAGGGAATGGTCTTGGATCCCTGATGAGCCCTAGTTCCTAAGTCTGCTGGTGCAGAGGTGCCCTGAGTAAGGAGTAGCCCAGCCACAGTGGCACGTCCCATGGGGCAGTGTAAACACCCCCAGACCCCCGAGCAAAGGGGAAGGAAGGCGAGGGAAGGGAAGAGGCAAGACTCCCCACTCGGCCAGCAGACCAGCCCCAGGGGCTGAAATCAAAGCCGGTCACCCTCAGGCAGGGAGTCTTGGTCATGCCAAGGGATTGCCATCCCCAAATCCGTGACCCACTGGCTCTTCTGTCGAGCCGAATATTGGCTGAGGGAGCCAAGTCATCATCCTGAAGCCAGAGCTGAGTCCACTACACCTCTGGCCCAGTCAACAAACTGCCAGGTAAGAGGTAGCGTACAGTGCAGGCCTGCCTGCACCCTCACAGCCCTGGGGTGTTGAGGTTTTCACCACATCATATACAATAGGAGGGCGTCAATGCTTCCAGGCGATGGAGCTGCTGGCTGAACTGCCCATGGGAACCGATGCCTGGCAGACACTAGGAACAGACACTTTGAGATGAACCAACCCTGCCCAGCCTGCAGAACAGAGGATGACACTCCTCTCCCGGAAGCAAGACTGTCTGAAGGAAGCCCCCTAAGTGCTCCTACCAGGACCTGGGAGGATGTCGCTGCTCTTCCTCCCCAGGAGCAAACAGGTGAGCACACTGGGGGCTTTGCTAAGCATCCAGACCCCGCAGCCCATCTCAAGACATGTACAGTGTTCACTGTTGCTGCTCCTGCAAACCCTCCTTATTCTTTTTCTACCTTATGTGTGGACCATGGGAGAAAAGCTGACACCAGAGCTGGCAAAGGAGACAGCTGCCTATTTGCTGTGATTTCATTCACTTGTCCAGCAAACACATGTCATAGGCTGTGCCAGCCTCCCACACCTGGAATGCGCACTGACCCTCCTCTGCCGAAGACTGATGAACTTCCCAATAAGAAGACACCTGGGGTTCCTTAAAAATCTAAAAAGAGAGTTACCATATGATCCGGTAATCCCACTCCTGGGCATATAACTGGAGAAAACTTTAATTCAAAAAGATACATGCACCCCAATGTTCACAGCAGCACTATTGACAAGACATAGAAGCAACCTAAATGTCCACTGACACATCGACAGACAAATGGATAAAGAAGATGTGGTATAGAGACAGAGAGAGAGAGTGGAATATTATTCAGCCATAAAAATAGAAATAATTCCATTTGCAACAATATGGATGGACCTAGAGATTATCATACTAAGTGAAGTAAGTCAAAGACAAATATCATATGATATCACTTATATGTGAAATCTAAAAAATGATACAAATGAACTTATGTACAAAACAGAAGTAAACTCACAGACATAGAAAACAAACTCAAGGTTACCAAAGGGGAAAGTGGGGGGAGGGAAATTGGGAATTTGGGATTAACAAATATACACTACTATATATAAAATAGATAAACAACAAGGTCCTACTTATAGCACAGGGAACTTCATTCAATATCTTATAACAACCTATAATGGAAAAGAATCTGAAAAAGAATATATATATATATCTACATATCTATCTATCTCTGAATCACTTCACTGTACACCTAAAACATTGTGTTTTAGGTGTACAGTATTGTAAACCAACTATTTAAAGTCTAGTTGGTATTGTAAACCAACTATACTCTAAAAAAAAGAGAGAGGGACTTCCCAAGTGGTGCAGTGGTTAAAACTCCATGTTCCCAATGCAGGGGGCCTGGGTTTGATCCCTGGTCAGGGAACTAGATCCCACATGCATGCCACAACTAAGAGTTTGCATGCCGCAACTAAGACCCAGCATTACCAAATAAATAAATAAATAAATATTTTTAAAAAGAGAGAGATTTGGTTATGGTGTCAGTATCACGCCTCTGGAAGAGAAGGCACAGGAGGTCTCTACTGGTCATTTGCACCTCACCTAAATTACTTGCTCTTTTTCAAAGTCAGTTTTCAGGTGTGGAAGGAAAAGAAAACAAGAAAACTCATCCTCACCTTTCAAGACACGGTTCAAATGTGTCTTTGACAGAGGTTAGCTTTCTCCTGGAATGAAAACTGCATCTTAACTTTTCACAACTTGTTTGTATCATCCAAGTGCTATGTCTTGTGCTGTCTTCACAACATCCTTGCAAGTTAAGCATGGAAACCAAGTATAATTTCCCCACTAAAAACAACCCTCAAAGTGTTTGTCATCTTTAAGATAATCTGACACTTTTTATTTTAATTTTTAGCAGAAAAGTATAAGAATTTTAAGTCTATAAATAGTTGTGGCATGTTTAGGAGAACTTGATTTACTATAATTATTCATTTATTGGATACAAGAGTAATTTAAATGCCCAAGAGGGTTTTGCTTATTAATATTGTAAGTATACCCTGCCAGGCATTTGAAGTGTTTAAAAAGTAAACATATTAAATTTATAAATGAGGTTGAAGATGTTTAATGGAATGTAATTAACTAAGTTTGTAAATGGGACTAATTTTAATCTGTGTCCATGAGTTAATTGAAAAATCAATGAACAAGTGAAATTATTTCTTCTCATTTTTAGTGCTTTTCTAGACATGAGGAGATGCAAGAATTGGGCTCATAAAATCAGCTCCTGAAAATATCTAACTATCTGAAGACCTGTTCTGCCAGTTTTTCCCAGAGCACAGTGTCTCATTACTGATCTCCACCCTGAACTCCTTTCAGGGGCTGTTGAAGGTCAGCAGCTGCAGCAGCACGTGATTTTAATCCTTGTAGAGGTAGATGGCAAGTGCCAATGGCAAGTGCCAATTTGTAGTTGACAATACTCTCCGATAGAACCTCCAGAAGGAATGGAGACCAGCCAACGCCTTAATTTTAGCCCAGTAAGACCAGTTTCACACTTCTGGCTTCAAGAACTTAAGACAACAAATCTGTGTTGTTTTAAGCTATTAAGCTTGTAGTAATTTGTCAGAGCAGCAATAGGAAGCTAATACACCCTCCTCCATCACCTCTAGGCCTCTAATGTACTTCTTAATACAGCCCCCCGACTTCCCTGTTTAAAAGTGAACGCCCCCCACTCACCCTGCCCCTCTTTCCCACTTTATTTTTCTCCTTAGCATTTATTACCATCTAATATATAACATATTTTGCCTTATTTATCATGTTTATTTCTATCTCCCCTCTTTAACACATAAACACACAAGGGCATGAATTTTTGCTTCTTCTGAATAGTTCGATCACATAGTAGGTGCTCCATAAATAGTCAATAAATTGGCTAAATAATTTAACTTGAATAGAGTAAGTATTAATTTAAGACTATGGCATTATAAACAACCCTTTAAGGCTATGGAATTATAACAACCCATATAACAGCCCTCTCCACCCAAAAAATGTTTCACAATTTTGTGGTGGTTGTCCCTTTATATTTTCTTAATACAATTTTAGAATCAAACAGAACCTGTTCTACTCACAGGGTCACTCAGACTGGAAGGGGCATCAGAAGTGAGGAGTCATAAAAAGAACCAACTGCATTAATAGCATTGGACAGAGAGGTTTGGAGGGGGAGGTGTAACAAGTGAAATACAGAGCAGATGTGTCCCCATCCAAGCCTGAGCCTCAGTTCCACTTCAGCTCTTTCCTGTGCTCAGAGTACAGGAAATCTTTGGAAATAAGAGTCAGTTCCCTAGTATAGGTGCATGCATATCTCTAGGGAAAGAATCCATCAGTTTCACCAGCTTCTCAAAGGGGTGAGTTTAGGGATCCTTGTCCTAGAATCAGCCATTTGTCTGTAAATACTCTCACTTGGATTCCAGACCATACCCACCCAATATTTGAACAAATTTAATAGATTGTTGACAAAATAAGTGTCTGATGACTGTGATCAGTTGTTTCACTTTTAAAATAATTTTTCTGGACTGATGCAACCTTAGTCCAAACTTTGTTGGAACATCAGCTTTTCACTTGTAGAAAAACTATTCAAATGTTTTCACCGAATAAGTTCTTCCCTTAAAGCTCTAGTAACATAGGCCTGGTCTCACCCCTAGGGAATCCCAACCTTTTACAGAAGAATTTCTATGTCCTTATTCATATAATCACAGCAACATATCCTCCCTTCCCTCCTTCCTTCCTCGAGCATTTATTAAGCATATACTATGTGCTAGTCTCAGTGATGAATGAGACAGTATTCCTGCCCAAGCTGCTCAGTGTGATGGAAGGGATCGACGTAAGTAATCAATGATAGAATGTGGTAAGTGTTCTCACAGAGATACACAGGCACGGAATGGTGTGGTGATTAAGAACATGGGCTCAGGACTGGGCTACTCAGTTTCAAATCCTGTCTCCACCTCTGTCTAGCCACAAAACCTTGCACATGTTTAAGTGACTGCACCTCATTTCCTCAAAAAGATAGAGATAAGGAGAGCTCAGACTTTCTAAGGCTCCTGCGAAGATCAAATGAGACAATACACGGAAGGTGCTCAGACAGCACTTAGCACCTGAAAAGAGTTCAGTAGCTATTCAGAGCTCTCTGTTATTGGGCAATGGAAGCTCAAAGAAGGAAGTGACTAAAAGGGACTGACTCCACCCAAAGGGGTCTGGGATGGCTTCTCAGAGGAGGTGATAAATGATGAATCCTTTTCCAGGAAGGAAAAAGGATGGGCATTCCAAGGAGAGGGAGTGAATATCCAAAGTATCCTGAGGGTGATAGGGAACCAGTGAATGTTTTTAAGCAAGAGAATGTCATGAACAGATGTGTGCTTTAGAATAATTTCTTGGGTAGCTGAGCAGAGAATGGACTGGGACACTAAGAGTGTGAAGGCAGGGAGATGAGTTACAAAGCTGTCAGTCACTCAGGTAAGAAATGAGAGAGGCATGGAAGGAGGCAGAGGGAAGGAGAGGAAGCAATGGCTTTGGAGGTAGAGTTACTGACATATCTGGTGAAAGTAAGGGGAGGACCAGGACAGAAAGAAAATGTTTATCTTTACAATCTTCAGGCCTCCTTCCCCAAGGCTGACCAGGATCTCACTGAGCAGCCATCAGCCACTTGGCTGGTAAAGATGAAAAATCAGACCCTCCCCTAAGTGAAGGGACTTTCAGAGCACATGGTCAGATTCACCAGGTCTCTGAAAGTGATTCCTGGAGCCAAGGGAGCAAACAAAGCCAAACACAGGGAGAAGGTAAAGGGAGGCTCTGGAAAAGCAGAGACAGCACCTCTAGGTGCCATGACATAAGATCCAGGGTCTTTCTCTGGATACTTATTTAGGGTTGGTGAGCACTTGTCAGACATGAGTGAAACTCAGAGGCTGGCCCAGAGGAAGAGAGTAACTAACAAACTGTAAGAAAAAAAGACAGGTCTCCCCTAGCCCTATCCCTTGGCATTTGCTCTTAGTTCCTCAATGAACAGGACTGCAGGACACAAATACCCAGGGTATGTGGAGCCAGGGGCTTTATTTACCAGCCTATCTCATTCTGCTGCCTGAAACTCAAGGGGAATTTCCTGGGGTGCTCTCAAAGATCCATCACTCAATCACATTATGCATGCCAGGGTTGTTGTTGTTATTTGTTTTTTGTTTTTGTAAATCTGTGTCACAACGAAGCCCAAATGTTAAATATTAAACCTCTAGATCTATATTTCCCTGTTGTGGTCACTGCTGCGGCCGTTTGTAAGTGCCAAATACCCAAACCTCCAAACATCTGAACACTGTTCCTCCAAGTATAACCACCCTTCAGAATTTAAATAGGGCTTCCATCTAGAACTTTCTTTTGTTCTTGAGATGCCAAGTCTGAGAGTTCTGAGACCAAGAGTAATAAAGATATTGAGTTTTCTGCAAAGACTACGGCTGCCCAGCCACCATAAAGAACCAGAGTGTGGCTGGAAGTGTCTGCTCCTCTCGGCCCCAGCCTATCTTCTCCAGAGAAGAGACCCCTCAAGAGAGAGGGGTCCCTGGCGGCCCTGGGGAACTGACTCCTCCACCATTTCCTGCTGCAAATCTCAGCAATGATTTTTTACTCAAATTTACCCTGCTCTGGCCCTGCCTTCTGGGTCTCCTCCTTCCTATGAATAGTTTAGAAGATAACAAACAAACAAAATGTAGAAACACTAGAGATTTACACAGTCCAAAGAGAGGACTGGGACATCGAATCCCCCAGTCCCCATGATGAGCTCTGGTGTCTAATCAGTGCACCTTGTCACTGCTGCTTACTGCCATTTGGTGATACTACTGAACGTGGTTCTCAGAACTTGGAGAAAGAGCCCACACTCCTGCAGAGCTAAGTTTAGCCAGTGAGGCTGCAGCTCAGGTTCCCAGGTTGCAGCTCCAAATGCTCAGTGATTTCTGGCCCTGCACACCCGTGTTCCAAGGAGCCAGATGCCCAGCCCGCTATGGCCGCAAGCTCACCGCTCCCCCACCTTCACTTTGCTCTCTATCCCCAAGGAATCACACTTCTTTTCAATCTGTGAAACTCAAAGGATCTTATCACAACCTCTCTCCCAGATAGGTTTTCCCCAAATAGAACCACCAGCCCAACTCTTAAAAATGGGTTATAACAACACCCTTAAGGGGTCTGTCTTAGTCAGCTTGGGATGTCATAACAAAACACCATAAACTGGGTGGCTTAAATAATGGAAATTTATTTCTCACAGTTCTAGAGGCTGGGGAGTCCAAGGTCAAGATGCCAGCAGATTTAATTCTTGGTGAGGGCCCAATTCCTGGCTTGCAGATGGCCACCTTCTTGCTGTGTGCTCACAGAGAGAGAGAGAAAGGGCTCTATTCTCTCCTCCTCTTCTTGTATCAGCACTAATCCCATTGTGGGGGCCCCACCCCCATGACCTCATCTAAACCTAATTTACCTCCCAAAGGCCCCACCTCCAAATACCATTACATTGTGGGTTAGGGCTTCAACATGTGAATTTGCAAGGAGACAAAAACATTCAGTCCAAAACAGGATCTAAAATCAAAAAAAGGTTTGGTTGTCTCTTTTTCCTTGAGAAAGGAGCTTCTTCAAAGCTAAAAGGAGATTTGTTTTCCCCCAAAGCTGGCATGATTGATTTGTAGAGACTTCCCTCTGTGGAACAAATAAATGGGAAACATACACATAACACAAGTTAAACTTTCAGCAGGATGAACTTCTGCACATCTTGATAAGCTATGTAGTGATATGGACCATGGGCCTTGTTTTTCCCATAATCTACTCCAATGACTCTCTCTGTTCATGGTAGAGCACATGTAGCAGAGGATCCCACAAAAAGGGAAATATGTGCAAACCCTACTCATACTTTCATAGAAGTTGAATCCCAGAGTTGACAGGGATTTTGGTATCACTCTATCCACCCCCCAATCAATGCTTTAATCCCATCTATATCTCTGCCAACAGTTATTCAGCTTATTGTAAATACCTCTAGTGCCAGAAAACTCACTGCTTTCTAGATACTTTCTTGCTTGTTTGTTTATTTACCAGCTCGCTTCTGAAAACACACATTTTTGGAACGCTGCGAGTATACTGTAGCAGACAAAGCTTGGGCTTTGGTATTAAACAGACCTAAAAATTCCAGGTCTGCCACTTGCTGTCTGGGTTTAGGGAAATGTCTGAACATTTCTGAGCTTTAATGTTGTCATCTGCTAGAAAGAGGGAAAGAGCAATAATACCTACTTCCTGGATTCTTACGGGAATTTATTAATCATAAAGTGCCCACTATAGAATAGGTGTCAAGGTTAGTTCCTCTCCCACCTCCTCATCACCCTCCCTTTTAACCTTTCATTCATTTCCTGCAATACAGATATCTTGACTGATTATTTGGGTTAATTAACATACCATTGATAAAAGCACCAGAAAAAGCCATAAAGGAGTCATTATGTTGAAAAGGGAGACCCTTGCCTGGCAAGTAGACTCATAAATCCATGATGATAATTAATGTCCTCACTTGATTGCTAATTCTTCAAGGGCATGGATCTTGTCTTATGCCCCTCATAGAATCTACTATAGGTCCTTGTGTGTGGTAGAAAGTCAATAAATGTTTATAAATTTAATTATGTTGTCTTCTATAAATTTCATTTCAAAAATGTATACAGATCATGGCAAAATTACAGACAACATTTGGTTGTCTAGTATTTTTGGATTATCAGCTCCTACATGGGGATGTAGAGGCTCATCCCTGCATTTAAACAGTCAAGAAGAAAACTTATATTCTCCAGGACTGGCTGTAACCCTGAGGGCTATTGCCTTAATAACTAGGCATTAAGTACCAATCAAACTTCTGTAAAATTTATTTTCATTATATGCATAATTGAACCCCATTTGTCCATTTAGGAGACTGGTGTATATGAAAATTTTATTCTTAGCTACCCTTTTATGCCTAGTGCCTAGCCCAGTGACTGACAATATTTCATGGGTGGATAGACAGAAAGATTCCTCAATTTTTACTCTACTTTGAGTATATTTACTGAAAAACATAATGAAAGTAGAATTTAGGATTATATTAAAAGATCTGACATACACATTATTTACCTAAAATAACTTCAATATTCACATTATACTTAAGTTTTAATACTGTACTCTGTGTGGTTGATTGAGCTATTATATAAGGTATGGTCAGAACATAAGTTACTCCAAAATTATAGAGATAAGTCGCCCTCTGTGAATGAATTTGGTACAAATCAATATATAATGATAAGCTTAACCACTGCAGAAATAACCCTTCCCAAGAGATAGTCTGTAAAGGTGTTACTTACAAACTTAAGAATAACCTAAATCCAACTAAGGTGACTTAAATGTGACTTCATTGCACAACAAAGGAAACCATAAACAAAGTGAAAAGGCAACCCTCAGAATGGGAGAAAATATTTGCAAATGAAGCAACTGACAAAGGATTAATCTCCAAAATATACAAACAGCTCATGCAGCTCAATATCAAAAAAAACAAACAACCAATCAAAAATGGGCAGAAGACCTAAATAGACATTTCTCCAAAGAAGGCATACAGATAGCCAACAAACACATGAAAAGATGCTCAACATCACTAATTATTAGAGAAATGCAAATCAAAACTACAATGAGGTATCACCTCACACCAGTCAGAATGGCCATCATCAAAAAATCTACAAACAATAAATGCTGGAGAGGGTGTGGAGAAAAGGGAACTCTCCTACACTGTTGGTGGGAATGTAAATTGATACAGCCACTGCGGAAAACAGTTGGAGGTTCCTTAAAAAACTAAAAATAGAACTACCACGTGACCCAGGCATCCCACTCCTGGGCATATACCCGGAGAAAACCATAATTCGAAAAGATACATGCACCCCAATGTTCATTGCAGCACTATTTACAATAGCCAGGACATGGAAGCAACCTAAAGGTCCATTGACAGAGGAATGAATAAAGAAGATGTGGTATATATATATGCAATGGAATGTTACTCATCCATAAAAAGGAATGAAATTGGGTCATTTGCAGAGACGTGGATGGACCTAGAGACTGTCATACAGAATGAAGTAAGTCAGAAAGAGAAGAACAAATACCGCATATTAATGCATATATGCGAGATCTAGAAAAATGGTATAGATGACCTTATTTGCAAAGCAGAAATAGAGACACAGATGTAGAGAACAAACATATGGACACCAAGGGGGGGAAAGGGGGGGTGGGATGAATTGGGAGGTTGGGATTGGCATATATACACTATTGATACCATGTATAAAATAGATAACTAATGAGAACCTACTGTATAGCACAGGGAACTCTACTCAATGCTCTGTAGTGACCTAAATGGGAAAGAAATCCAGAAACAAGGGGATATATGTATACGTATAGCTGATTCACTTTGCTGTATGGTAGAAACTAACACAACATTGTTAAGCAACTATACTCCAATAAAAATTAATTTTAAAAATTTAAAAAAATAAATGTGACTTCAGAGAGTCAAACTAGAAAGAAGGAAAATGTTACAAGAAGAGATGCGGTCCACAGGCAGTCTTGTGTAGCTCTCAACACTCTGCATTATCTTCTTATATTGTATCTGTGCAGGCTCCCTTCCCCCACTACACTATAAGCTCCAAGAGAGTAGGGAACCTTTCTTTTCCACTATGGCATCCCAAGCTCCTAGCATAGAGCCGGGCACTCAGTACAAGTTGGGGTTTCTAGAAGAGCCTAGATGTTCCCCTTTTGTCCCCTCCACATTCTAGACCACTTGGGAAGAGACCACTCAGGAAGCAATACAGCAGCTTCCTTAATGATAAAGCTGGAAAGCCAAGAGAGTTCTTACTCTCCTTTTGCGGGGAGATCCTGGAGAAGGGAGAGTGTGGTCTCCAGGACAGACTGTCATTGCATGGAGGAGTCTAGGAATGTGAAACAAATAGTTGTTGCCTGCAGGGAGTCAAGGTCTCTTATTGTCAAAAGTTGTAGAGGGCCTGAGGCTTTACCCTACTTGCAAGCTAACAAGCTAGACCGCAGCTGTTTCATGGATGCTGGCAAGAAGATATGAGACCCCTGGATCAGAGACAAAGGACTTTATTACTCACAGCAAATGCAGTAGCCAGTGTCAGCATGATGTTCACCCTAGTTGCCCCCAAAGGTCCCAAGGGAAAAATGCATGTGTTTCTAGATGGGCCCTGAATATGCAGAGGATTATTACAGGGGAGGAGGTCAGAGCTTGGATGTTTCATCTGTTTTTTAGCAAGTTGAGGCAAGTCTGCTCTTTGTCCAGGGGAAGTCGTTACCTCCTTTCTCAAGGTTGCTCACCGCCAATGCAACCCTGAGTGATGGCCTGAGTGAAGAGCAGTCAGGCGCTTGCATTCATGGCTTACACAGGAAGAACATTTAGAGATGCTCAGGGCCCATCACAGAATGCCTCTTGCGACACCAATCAAATCAGGTCCCCCTTCCCTTGAAAGGGGAAGAGGAAGGTGAGGAGAATAGAGAAGTGTTATTCCAACACTTCTCCCTCCTGGGGATAGAGCAGCAGTGTCCTTGTGGGAACACTTTTCAGCTTTCGCCAACTTAACCCACTGGGATTAATAAGCAGGTCAACAGGCTTCTGGCTGCCCCTCTTTGGGGAGGGGAACAGCAGTTTATCAGATAATCCTGCTCCCACATTTGCTAGAATATGCCCAAACTCACAATTGTTCCCTTGTACTATCCTTTTGGAACAAGTGGTGGGCGATTCATATTTCACCTGCTATGATGGTTTTTTTGTTAACCTGGCTAGGCTATAGTACCCAGTTATTTAATCCAACACTAATCTAGGTGTTGCTGTGAAGGTATTTTGTAGATGCAGTTAACATCCACAATTAGTTGACCTTAAGTAAAGGAGATGGCCCCTGATAATGTGGGCGGGCCTCATCCAATCAGTTGAAAGGCCTTAAGAGGAAAACTGAGATTTCTCTGAGGAAGAAGAAATTCTCTCTCAAGATCACAACATTAGCTCTCACGTAGGAGTTTCAGCCTGCCAGCCTTCCCTACAGGTTTGAGACTTACCAGCCCCCCACAGTTGTGAGCAAATGCCTTGAAATATATCCTACTGGTTCTGTTTCTCTGGAGAAACCTGACTGATAGGCCCGCATACCAGAAATAGGTCAGAAAAGATAATAATTAAATAAACCCATAGCTCTGCTGCATCCATGCTCACCACACACCCTCTTATTGCTTATGCAGGGTCTCAAGTCTCTGACACCTAGGGGAACACAGACCTCAATAGTTCAGCCACAGTGAGATAACAAGTTGGCATCTTGGCTGCACTGTGCATATTTTCCAAACCAAAATATCAGAGCACCAGGCCAGACAGATAAAAACATACTTACAGGAAAAATTGGAGAGCATATTTGAAACTGGGTCTGTTCCAAAAAATCAGGATGTACAATTGTTGTATGTAGATATCATTCAGGTTTGCTTCACCCCCATCAGTTCCCCTGGTCCACACAAACTCTAAATATACCTCACGAAGCTTCTAGATACTTCAAGATTAAGGATCTCCCAATTATTCAACAAATATCCAATGAGCATGAAGCAGGCCAGACACCATCTTGGCATTTTTAAAAAAATTTTTATTGGAGTATAGTTGCTTTACATGTTGTGTTAGTTTCTGTTGTACAACAATGTGAAACTGCTATACGTGTACATATATCTCCTCTTTTTTGGATTTCCTTCCCATTTAGGTCACCACAGAGCACTGAGTAGAGTTCCCTGTGCTATACATTAGGTTCTCATTAGTTATCTCTTTTATACCATCTTCGCATTTTAAATAAAAGGAACAGGATACCATTCCTAGTCACTGATAATTCAGAGCCTGCTGAGACAGATGGGCAAGTAAGGAGGTGATTACAAAACAGGAACACTGGTGCCCTGACAAAGCCAAACCCCAGGTACGTCCCAAGACTGCACCATCCAGCCCCCAAGCCCTCATAGGAGAGCTTCCCTTCTGTGCCATTTCATCCCTTTTTAAATTCAACAAAGGCTAACTGTAGTGTCCAATGTAACTAAATTCATTTCTCTGCAGGCTAGGGTCATTTCATCTGCCCACATCCATAGCTCTTGATCATCTGAGGAAAAATCAGAGTACAAGGTCCACCCCACTGATAGCAATCCAACATCAGCCTGGCCCTTTGACCTGCTCAGGCAGGCCTCATGGTCACCAGTGGCTATCCCAGGCCTCTGGGTCCAAGGACCCTTTCCTCACACGTTGCTTTGGAGAAAGACTAGACTAAGAAACATTAGCTCCTACATTCATCTCTCCTAGACTGGCCTCCCCCACCGGCTAATATCTCTGGACTGTGGAAGCTGCTTTCCCAGAATCTGGGGCAGTGCCTGGTCCAGTCTAAGTGCTCAGTGCCCGATGCTGAAGGGAGAGAGGGAAGAAGGGAGTGAAGGAATGAAAGAGCCTTTACAGATGAGAAAATTCAGCAGCAAAGTGAAAAACACGCCAGCCTGCCAGAGGGGGAGTACTAGATCTGAGTACTGTCAGCTCTTAACTTTCAGTGTGACTTAGGGCAAACAGTTAAACCTTTCTGACTCCCAGTTTCCTCATCCGTAACGATGGGATCATAACAGTGTCTGCCTCATAGAGATAAGATGAGATGTCTATAGCGCACTCAGTCAAGTGTCTGGCAGACAATTAACACTCTATATAAGTTAATTTCACTGTAATAATCCTCATATCACCACTCTGGACCTGCAATTCCTCACCTACAAAATGAGGGGTTAAACCACATGACCCCCAACACCCTTCAAGTCCAACAGCTCTGCCACTTGGTAAGGCAGAAATGAACTCTTTTTACATCAGCCCCACTTCACAAATGACGATGACTGAGGAGAGCAGAGGTGCTGGAGCCCAAGTTTGAATTCTGCCCCAAGCACTCAGCCCAGCTCCAGCATCCAGTTTAGTACGATGCTGTTCCTAAATCCAGCTGAAAGGCTTCCATCCCTGGCTCTGCCCTCCCCAACTTGACTTGTGTCCTGCCTCTTGTTGCCAGACTAAGCTAATATTAAATCTTACTGTTCAGCACATACTGTGTTGCTATTGATTGTCACATTGTGTCTCAGATTAGTTTTAATGCTTTATATATTCAGCCCTGCAGAGCTTGCTAAAACTAGTCCAGAGTCACCTCTCAACTCCCTGCAGGCTTCAGAATGTTTTCAGGACTGTGAATTTCTTAGAAGATTGAACCAAGTGTTCACTGAACAACTGGCAACTTTCATTGGACAACTGACATTGAAAAACTAAGGAAAGGAACTTCAAAATCTCTGTCTGCGAAGAATATAAATTATGAATGATCAATTTCAGTGACTCCCAGTGCATGAATCATTTCAGTAATAAAACTGTTTGGGGAAAGACTGAAGGATTGTGTCTCTTAATCTTACTCTCCCAGAGTTCTGCTATTAAATGTGTCCAGGGCCAACAATGGGTCATGGATTCATTTGAAGAATCACATAATCCTTCAAAACTATCAGGACGCAAGCGGAATTTGAAAGTGGAATTGCATAGAAGATTTTTTGCTCACTAGAGTTGGTCAGTAGGGCTGAGGCATATGGGTAATTTTTCTCTCATTAACGAATCTTTCAATACTTGCAAAGTAACTGCACTTATCTGGGACAAACCAGGTAGAATGCTACAGCTTTTCTTATGTCATATTCTCCTTCCCCAATGAAAGAAAGCTTCCACTTTTTCTATAAAGGTTGCTGTCATTTCTCTCTATTCCTTCCTCCAAAAAAGAAAATCACAAGTTTAGCTAAAATTTAGGTTGCAAAATGTTTCACAAGTTAATAGTTCATTATTCCATATTGATTCCTGTTAGTGCTGACTCCTAAGTAGACTGTGAGATTCTTAGCAGCAGAAACACCAGCAGAAGCTTCCCCTGAGTTCTCCCACATGCCTAGAACAGCAGTTCTCAACCAGGGCAATTTTGCACCCCAGGGGACATTTGGCAGCTACGGGACACATTTTGATTGTCACAACTGGGCTATGGTGGCTGCTACTTGGCATCGGGTGGGTAGAGGTCAGGATGCTGCTAGACATACAGTGCATAGGATGGCTCCCTCAACAAAGGATTAGCCTGCCTGAATGAGTGTTCTCCAGAGAAATAGAATGAATAAATATATAATTTATATGTATTTCTATTTAATATTTTATTATTCTCTCATAATATTTATAATATAATTATAACCCTTTATTATATTACAATATAATATAATTATAATATAAATATATTTATATTATAATATATTACTATAATATAACAATGTTATAGTATATTAAATATATTATGATACATTAATTATATATAATTATATAATATATTACTATATTTAACATATTAATATAATAACATATTATATTAATATATTACAATATTATAATTATAATATATTAAAATATTGCAATATTATAATTATAATATTATAATACTATAATATTATAATATTACAATATTATAATATTGTGTGGAATTGGCTTACACTCTTATGGGGGCTGGCAAGTCCAAAATCTGCAGAGCCAATGTCTTAGTTCAAGTCTAAAGGTCAGCAGGCTGCTATAGAACCTGAAAGAGCTGATTGATGTCCCAATTCAAAGTCCATTATTCAGGATGATTCTCTCTTACTTAGGGAAGAGTAAGCCTTTTGTGCTATTCAGGCCTTCAACTGGTTGGATGAGGCCCACCCAACATTGGGGAGGGCAATCTGCTTTACTCAAAGTCACCAATTTAAATATTAATCTCATCCCAAAACACCCTCACAGAAACACCCAGAGTAATGTTTGACCAAATATCTGGGTACCCTCGGACCCAGTCAAATAGACACATAAAATTAACCATCACATCACCAAAAATGTCCATAGGGCTGTGGTTGAGAAATTCTGATCCAGAATCATTCTAGGCACATAATAAATGCTCAGAAATGTTTGTTGATGGAATACAACCGGCTTGTGTTCATGTTAAGATAAAGGAGGGCTCAAAAGTGGGGTAGGGCGGTCAGGGGATTCATGCAGGAGATGGGCCAGGTAGAGAATTGTACATATAGGTGGAACTTGGGTGGACAGGAAGGATACATCCCAGAATGGGAGAAGCCACATTCCGTGATGCATGCAAGGGAACCCCGTCAGCTAAAACCCTAAAGACACACTTGAGACTACAGGGCTCTTAGTAGAATAGAACCCACTGTGAAATATGAATGAATGATGTGGTCTTGTTTTTAAAACAATTGAAATTATGTGTTTTGGGGAAGGAGAGTAGGAGAAAATGGATCTTTAGCACGATTTATATTTATATAAATAGAGCCACTAGTTTATATTAGCACATTTTACAGATGAAGGAACTGAGACAGGAAGACATTAACCACAGTTTGGGAATTTTTGCTTTACAGTTTGGTAAATGTGCTTACTTATGTCTGCTGACATGAGCTGGTTGTTATTAGACACGATACCATTAATGCACAGGATTGTGTGGTGTTTACAGTGCTGGCTCTGGAGCCAGGGCATGTGGGCTCAAACTGGCTCCACCACTTAGTAGATCACAACCTTGGGCAAGAGGCCAAACTTGTGAATAGTAAATAAGTTCATACATATAAAGCAGGCAGAATAGGGCCAGTCAGGCACATAGAAAATGCTCAGTCATGTTGGCTGTTCTTTTTATCACCATTCTTTTTAACCCCAGTTCCTTAACACCAGCTATAAGGTTCTGCTGGATTCCCATCCCAATAAACAGCATCAAATCGTCTGGTGACAAAACGAAGGAGGCATTAGCAAGCCCCTTTCAGGACTTTCCCAACTATTTTCAATATGATACTTGCACAGATCTCTCAAAATTAAGTGATTTCAATGGCACTGAGTTTAAACCATTTTCTCCTGCAGCCTCCTTATTAAGCTTGTAGTTTAGACAAGCAAACAGCAAAACAAGCATGTACAAGCTTTGAGTAGCCAGCTGAGAAATGATGCCACCCAGAGGGGCAGGTGTGTGTATGGGTGGGTGAGAGAGAGAGAGAGAGAGAGAGAGAGAGAGAGAGAGGTGTGGGGAGAGGGAGAAAAGGAGGATGTGTACCAGGACAAGATGGAGTTTCTAAGCACACAGCATCAGTTTGCAGGGGGCAGGGACCCTTACACATCCCCCGCAATCAGCACCTTCACATGCAACTTCTGTGTCCAATTTTCAAAAAAGAAACAAAAAACAAACAAACAAAAAACCCATAGTAGAGGGCAGGAGGGGTGATTCCCCATTACAGTTACCTCCCTGGCTTTTCATTAAAAGGGAAGGCTCATTAAATAGGGAAGAATCCAGAGGGGAGTCCCAAGCTATTGAGAAGGCTGGAGGCCGTGCCAATGAAAAGAACTGGGCAGACTGAACACAGAAAAGAGACACTAATCAGAGCTGAAGGGCAATGGTATGGATGGGAATTAAATATGTTATGTGTAGAATCCAGTTGCAATGAGCAGGTACAAAATACTGAATGTCTTTCTACTACTTAGAATAGTCTAAAAATGCAATTCACTATCAATGGGTAGTGAGCTCCCTGTCATTACAGTGATACAAGAAGAGGGTGAATGCTCATTGTGTGGGGTGATGATTTCATACTTTAAAGTGATTTCTAATTATACAGTTCCCAAATTTAAAACTTGTATTGCCTATTTGGATGTGAGGTTTAGATTTTGCTTATTTTCTTTACCTTCCTCAAGCATAACTCTATACTAGTGATAGAAAAGAGTTTCTATCTCCAAATGCAGCTCTTGTTGATTGTTCCTGGCTGGCTGGAACACTGTGTTAAGAAGGTTTCTAAGATTGTGTGATGTGATAGATTGGTAATGTCTGCTAAGGACAAAAGAAAAAGCAAAGGAGTTTCATTTTTCATTCCTATTGTATATGCAGTAGCTATAATATATAATAAGGATAGTATCTTTAAACTATTTTTAATCTAATTTTTCTTATCAATGAGCAAAAATTTTCCCTTCCCACTTTTCCTTTCCATTGTGCTGGTTAGGGCATGAGGTTTATTGCCTCAGAGAAGGAGCAGTAGGATGGATCCACCTAGATCAAAGAGTCATTAAGTAAGAAAGAAGAAAGATACGATGTAGAACAATTTCTAAGGGACAAAAGAGAAAGTAGAGACCTTCCTGGGAGGAAGTGGAGAGTTCTAGAAAGGATGAACCTAGGAAGAAGTAGCTGCCTGAAACCCCCCTACCTCTAAGCCTTAGCTCAGGGCAGGGAGTGGGGACAGATAGAAACTGTGAGGGAAAGAATGAAAAGCTGAATCCAGGGCAGATCCAGCGCATTTCCTGTTTGGAATTCCCGGGGAGAGCAACTTGCCCTGCATCTGTGCCACCAAGGAGCAGCCCCAGCAGGTAGAAATGACGGTGTGGGATGTGCAGGAAGACTCAGTGCCCCTGAACATCTCTGCTCACACAAAGTGTGGAGGTGTCTGGAAGTTCCACCTGGCAAGGGACACAGAAGGACACAGAGCTGAGAGCAAGGGGCCCACCTTGGGTGGCCATTGTGAGAGGCCAAGTGACCAGGTGGAGGATGTGGTTGGTGCTCAGGGGACCTATAAGGCCAGTAAAGACTGACAGGGGGGACCACCAAGCCCTGAAGGTGCCAAGACATCAGAGCCCAAGTTACACCACGGTGGATGTGTCTGCAACAAATGCACAAGGACAGAGGCTGGAGGGAGTCCAGACGGAGGTCAGAGGAAGCTGATAGAGAAGCACAGCACTCGGATGAGGAGTCTTTTCATACAAGTTGTGAGGATAGGAAGCTTCCTTTGCTCAGAGGCACTGGGGAATGGGGAAGGGAGGGGACACCCTCTGAAAGCTCTGACAGTGAGCCTAACCTTTAAGTTGACTGACTAGGGACTTCCCTGGTGGCGCAGTGGTTAAGAATCCACCTGCCAATGCAGGGGACACGGGTTTGATCCCTGGCCCAGGAAGATCCCACATGCCGCGGAGCAACTAAGCCCATGCACCACAACTACTGAGCCTGTGCTCTAGAGCCCGCGAGCCACAACTACTGAGCACGTGTGCCACAACTAATGAAGCCCGTGCACCTAGAGCCGGTGCTCCACAACAAGAGAAGCCACCACAATGAGAAGCCCGCAACAAAGAGTAGCCCCCGTTCACAACAACTAGAGAAAGCCCATGCACAGCAACGAAGGCCCAACGCAGCCAAAAATAAATGAACGAATGAATGAATAAATAAATAAATAAATTGAATTAATTTATTTCAAAAAATAAAAATAAATTGACTGACTAATTGCTCCTAAGGCCCTTTTAACCCTGGAAAGACTCAGTTTCCTTTAATTGGCAAGTGTAATAGTCATTGTGTAAGATATGGTTGAGATGGAACTGCTTTTTCCAAACGTGAGCATGACCATTTCAGCATCTCTGCCACCTCCCTCTCACACACACACATGCACACACACACACACACACCATAAGTGTATATGCAGTCAATCACAAGAACCCGACAAGAATAGCGAGAACAAAGGTCTGGAAGACTTCTCAAGAACAGAGGGAAAGAAATGAAAGGACTGGGTATGCAGGAGCAATGGGCATCAGTGGAGCTTGTTAGAATTCCAGATAGTAGACCACACCCTAGACCTACTGCATCTTTTTTTTTTCTTTTTTTCTTTCCAGCTTTATTGAGATATAATGGACGTATGACATTGTGTAAGTTTAAGGCATACAATGTGATGATCTGATGCATGTATATATTGTTTACCATATACATATATGTATATATGTTCACCACAATAAGGTTAGTTAACACATCCTTCACCTCCCAAAATTACCATTTTGTTGTTGTTATTATGATGAGAACACTTAAGATTCATTCTCTCAGCAATTTTCAAGTACACAATATAGAATTGTTAACTATATTCACCATGCTTTAATTAGCTCCCCAAACTTACTCCTCTTACAACTGGAAGTTTGTACCATTTGTCCAACATCTCCCCCATCTCCCCTGCCCTCCAGCACCTGGCAACCACTGTCTCCTCTCTGCTTGTGTGAGTTCAGTTTTTTCAGACTCCACATATAAATGAGATCATACAGTATTTGTGTTTCTCTGTCCCTACTACATCTTAACATGATCCCAAGTGATTTGTGTTCACATGTGAGTTTGAGAGGTGCTATGTAACATGATTTAACACAATCAAATCAACAGAACAATTCTATGAATCAAAGAGTATTCTCCCCATTTTGCAGATGAGCAAACTGAGACCCAGTCAAGATCACATATGCAGTAAGTAGTAAAACCAAGATACCAACCCAAACTCTGACTTCAGAGCCCACCCCTCCTCTCTATACCAAAAATTTAGGCTCCTTCACTATTTTTTTCTGGTCAAATGTGTGTTTACAATTGCAATGTTGCATGCCTAGAATGTTTTGGAATGATCTGTGGAGACCGAGCAATGACAAGATTTCCTGTTCCAATACGTTTTCCAGAGTAAAACACCAGATATTCATGATTCAATCCATGCCCAGGATTCTGTGTGATCAAAAGCCCCCAGTATTTTAAGCTTTGGGGCAATTCATAGCTATCATGTCTAAATTGTTCTGCTTGTTCTAAATTTGCCCTGCATGTGTACCTTTCAAGAATAGTTCTTTTAGCTGATAAACCCCTGTTTTCAAATGCAAATGTGTTTTGAAATGTATCTGTTCAATCACTTCTCCCTCAAAGTCATACTATAGCTGAATTACTCCAAAGGAATCTGTAGTGAAGCACGGAACATTTTCAAGCATAATCCTGTGGTGTTTTCATCTAAAAAGGTGACTAACAGCTTGCATAAGCTTATACCCAGACTTAAAGCTTAAAAATCCCTGTGGAGTTTGCAAAGGGCGTTGAGAAAGCAAGCCAAACCTGGGAAACAGAAACGTCTTTGCACGCTGACTTATCTACCAGTCACGAAACCAGTCCAATTTAAAATTGCTGTTACTCATTTCAGCTCCACAACCTCTATTCCTGAGAGTGAGTTGAAAAAGCACTCTTTCCTCTGTTAAGAAAAATAAGAAATGGCTCATAGCCAGCACATGTTAATTAGATCATGCAAGGCGGTGAAAAGGGATCTGAAGTAAGATGAAACCTACTGCCACCTGACATCAAGTAGGTAATTATAAACATACGTTTGGAAAAATGAATGAAATCTAGCTTTGGGTCTGGAATTAAGCAGCTCTGTGACCTTGGGGAACTCACTCTCCTCTCCAGGTTCATCCTTTTGGGCCTCGATGATTTCCTAAGATTCCTTCCAGATTCACAGTCTCAAATTTTAATTATGTGCTAAGTGTAACATACTTAATTTGAAGGATGGCATATCGACAAAGATAGTTAAGAAGATGACAAGGCAGCACGGGAGCTAGTCATTACATAATATGGAATACAAAATGTTGTTTATCCTCTCTAAAGCTATATAAGATTCTGTGTGCATATGAACGAAAGCTGGAAGGAAAGAGGGAACAAAGAGAACAGAGTGAGATCATGGGTGAGTGAAGTTTCCTTGTATTTTGATTTTCATTAATTTGCTGTTTGATGTTTAAAAACCATAATTTTAGGGAAGCATTTCATATATTAACGCATATATGTGGAATCTAGAAAAATGGCAGGTGAACCTATTTTCAGGGCAGGAATAGAGATGCAGACGTAGAAAACGGACATGTGGACACAGGGGGGAAGGGGAGGGTGGGACGAACTGGGAGATCAGGATTGACATAAATACACTACCATGTATAAAATAGCTAGTGGAAACCTGCTGTATAGCACAGGGAGCTCAGCTCGGTGCTCTGTGATGACCTAGATGGGTGGGATGCAGGGGGTGGGAGGGAGGTCCAAGAGGGCAGGGATATAGGGATACATATAGCTGATTTACTTTGTTGTACAGCAGAAACTCACACAACATTGTGAGGCAGTTATACTCCAATTACAAAAACAAAAGAAAAACTATTTTGGTAGTTTGCTGTCATTTATTTTCTCAGCTTCCAAAGTGATGGTAGCCAGGTTGCCCTCATTGCTATTTAAGGATTGTGTCACTTTCCAGAGCTCAGTAGTGTTTCCAAAGCTGTCCTACACCAGTGCTCCAGGAGGTAGATCCCTATCTTCTCAGCCCAAACCTACAAACATAGGTCCTGTGCTTGCCTTTCCCTCTACTGCTGGCTGGGAGAGAACAGGTACTGCACGTAAGGGTCCAATCAGAGCACCTCAGGTGGGAACGGACTATAGAGTTTGCTCTGCCCTTCCTCTGAGGTAGTCCCTTTGGAGTGTCCACCTGGTTCATGAATAAGCCTTTCACTGCCCACCCTTGATCCACAACCAAGGGCCCAGGCAGCCATTTTGGACAATACGTCTCATCTTACCACCATGGCAGCCTTTGACTGGACCAGTGCTGAGAACCTGACCCATGATGGCCAATCAGAGCCTCTTTGCCAGATATTTGAAATTGGGACTAAGAAACAGTCAGTATCTCTTGAGATGGCTAAATCCAAAACCTGCCATTGTATCAGCTTGAGTGCTTTGGAATAAACATTTTTGATCACCCATCTGGATTGTAAAAGCAGAGAAAGTTCATATGGGGGACGAAATGTCAGTGAGGAGAGAATGAGTCAGTATGCCTTTTTGCTTCCGCCCATTCCTCAGGGATGCTGCAACCTGCCCTTGGGTTCTGTGAAACAGCCTGAATCCTTAACTAAAGGCTCCTTTCAGCTTAAGCGAAGGCAAGTTCGTTTCTATTACTTGTTATCAAAATTGTCCTAATACACCTGCCCTCCCTCTATTTATCTGTGGGAACAAGCCATACAAGTCCCTGTGTAACCTGGCCCTGCGAAGGTCCCCACCTTGTAGCCCACTCACACCCTGGCCATGGGGGGGCCTCAGCCGGTACTGCCCAACGCCTTACTGCCTCTTGTCTCTGAGCCTTGCTGGCTGCTCTGCCTGAAATGTCCTCCAGCCACTGAGCTCTGTTCCCAGCCTGAAGGCATAAGCAGGTAAAAAGCCTGTCTGCAGGGGTCTGCTTGCTTCCTGCCTCTCTTCAGCCTTGCATATGATTAAAGCACTCACACTGAGTGCTGCCTGGGATGCTGGGAGCTGCTTTTTCTGTTCTGCTAGCCAGAACAGACTGAGGTTTCAGAGAGCGCGCCCTCCCGGGAAGCTGAGGAAGACAGGTCTTGTTGCTGCAGCCTAAGATGATGCTGTTCTCATTAGGTTTTTCTGCATTCTTTATTTATAAGGACTTACTGGGCATCCAGGTTAAAGGCTGGCAGTGCCCAGCATCCTCACGCTTAATGAGGAATCAACGGCATGGTGAAAAAAGTGTATCTGGGAAGGTTTCTGCGTTCCAGGGCACAACAAACGAAAGAAGAGAGCTTCTCTGAACACGCCTGAGGTGAGGAATAACTCACTTCCCAAAAGATTTTCTGAAGAGCAGCAAATGTGCACATTTCAATCCTACCCAGTTGAAAGGAAGAGTGAGTAATGATTGTAGACGTTATATAATGCATGCGCAGTGCCCCACAGAAGTCAACTAAGGTAGGAGGGGTTATCATCCTTGATTTACAGATAAGGAAACTGAGGTTCAGAGGTAAAGTCACTTGCTGAGCTTACGCAGGGACCAAGTGGGCCTCTGGGTGCAAAGTTCGTCACCTGGCCCCAGTGACTATCCTCTAAGTCAGTAGTCATCAGAATGCTCCCTGGCCCAGCAGCATAAGCATCACTTAGGAACTGGTTAGAAATGCAAATTCTTGGGCCTCAGCCCAGACCTACTAAATCAGACACTCTGGTGTCAGGGCCTGGCAAGCTGGGTGTTAACAGGCCCTCCAGAGGATTCTGCTGTGCTCTACATCCCCACTATTCAATGTGGGTCTCGGTCCAGATGCAACAGCATCATCTGGGAGCTGATTAGAAATGCAGACTCCCAGGCCCCACCCCAGATCTAGTGAATGGGAATCTGCATTTTTAACAGCCCCAGGTGCTATGTATGCACATTAGAGTTGAAGACCTAAGGAGCAAGCAGTTGGCGTTTGATACCTTGTCATTTCAATCCTGTTTGAAGTCTGGAAAATGAGTGGCGGTTAGGGGAGACAATGCTGGGAGGAAAGATGATGAGGTTCTTAAAGGCTCCTTTGTGCGTGGGTGATAACTTCTTTCCTCTCTTTTACTTCATCACGTAAGGAGGTAATTTTGTGTGAGAGCTTTTTTGTTGTCTGTTGTTTGCATTTACATGACAAACCCTTTCTTGAGGTTCAAAGTGATCTTACTTTGAAGCACTCTTTTTACGAAGCTGGGGTAACGCCTACATGGATGCAAACACAAGGGCCCCTCTAAACCCTAGTGAAGTCAAGGGAAATCAGAAAGTGACATTCAGTCATCCCTGCTTCCTCCTTCCTAACAGAACCTGCAATCCTCCCTACTCCGTGCAGCCATGCTTCAGAGGGGCTCAGCGCTCCCAGCCCCAGGGTATGTGCTGCTTGGTCTACAAAAATGAATCACAGTTGCATTTTTCTTACCAGTGATTGGTTTAAAAATAGGCGTGTGAACATAATTCCAACCAATGGGACAAGAGAAGTGAGAGTAAATGTTTCCTCAGTCTTAAAAAGAAACACAAGGACCACCTTACATCCATTAGGATGGCTACTATCCCAAAAAGTGGAGGGTGAAGGGATGTGGAGAAAAATTGGAATACTTTTTCACTGTTGGTGGGAATGTAAAATGGTACGATCACTATGGAAAAGTTTGGCAGTTCCTCAAAAAATAAAAGTAGAATTAACATATGATCCAGTAATTCCACTTCTGAGTATATATATACCCGAAAGAACTGAAAGCAGACTCTTGAAGAGATATTTGTACACCCATGTTCACAGCAGCATTATTCACAATAGCTAAAAGGTAGAAGAAGCCCAAGTGTCCCCTGGGCTGATGAATAGATAAACAGATGAATGGATAAACAAAATATGGTATATACAGACAAGGGAATATTATTCAGCCTTAAAAAGGAAGGAAATTCTGACTCATGGTACAACGTGGATGAACCTTGAGGTCATTACAGGAAGTCACAAAAAGACACAGACAGTATAACTCCACTTATATGAGGCACATAGAATAGTCAAATTCACAGAGTAAGATACTAACTAGAAGGGTGGTTATGAGGGAATGTAAATGTACTAACACTACTGAACTGTACACCTAAAAATGGTCAAGATGTTAAATTGTATGTGATGTGTATTTTACCACAATTAAAAACAAATTTGTTTAAAAAGACACACAAGGAAGAGACCATCCCCTGTTCTGCCTCTGCATATTATCATGTCTTCGTGTGGTACCTGGAATAGCTGCCAAAATTTGGGGACCCCCTCAGGAGAGAAAAAAGATGGGAAAAACACAAATCTTTGATGATGCCTTTGAGTCACTGCATTAACAAGCCCTGGATCGGCTTTCTCTCCAGGACTTTTATAATGTGAAATAATATTTCTTATTACTTAGCTGCTTTGAGTTGAGTTTTCTGTTACCTCCAAAAGCATCCTAACGGATAGAGCGTTCTAAGTATCCAACAGGAGGCAGGCAGCCAGCATGGCTCATGAAGACAAAAAGGCCCAGCTTTGAAGCTTTCAATTCTGCGGCCACCGTAGTGAAATTGGCTGGTGGTGGTTAGAAAGGCTCATGCTGATTGCACTTTGTTTTATCTTCCAGATATTGCTGTGCAATACGCTTTTATAAATAATCACTGAATTACCGTAAACCCTTGGATGGCTATCATAGCATGGAATACAATGCCATTGAAATGATGCTGAAGAGGTTTACTCATTAACATGAAAAGTTTCTTACCTGTGCATTAAGTGGGGGTAAATACAAGTTACAAAGTGGTGTGACTCAATTTCTTATATATTAACTTACATATTCTTTTTTTTTTTTTTTAACTTACGTATTCTTGTGTATAACTTCAACTAGTTGTAGATAGGCAGGCAAGGTCAGAGAGGTAAATGGATATACATATACAAATATATGTGAAGAGAGAACAAGAGAGCAAACAGAATACTAACACTGGTTATATCTTGGAAGTGGGGGTTATAGCTATATTTTATTTCCTTCTTTTTGGTTATATATTTTTCTAAATTTTCTTCAGTGAAACTACTTTATTTTATGATAATAAAAATATTGGTCTCTTTAAAAAACTGATGTAATATATTAGTTCACTTTGCTCAGAGACACATGATTTTTCTCAAAAAGCGGAGCATGTAATTCCCTGTGTGTCCAAACTTTTTATGTTAACCGTTTAGAGAGGACATCTCCATAATGTATGACATGGGTCCCTGCCCCTAAGATGCTATCTACCAATCACAATCAACAGTGCTGTTAACACAGGTTTATTATTCCAGACTCCATTATTTTAATGTGGTGTTCTTGGGGGTAATAGTCCAGGGCTGTAGCATACTTTGACCCTTACCAAACAACCCCGGTTTGCTGTGTTTTTAGTTCTTGCGTCTGCTTTCAATCCTTTCACTGTTTTCAGGTATTCCTCATTATTCATCAAAGTATATGTCTGTGTTACACCCTCTTCTGCCCTCTCCTCTGCAGCCTCCAATATACTGAATCCTTGGAAGTGAGATGAACTCCGTGGTATCACTGGGTGTAAATAAGAGTAAAGGCTCAAGGAAGCTTTCTCATGAGGGAGGCCCATGAGCTTTATTACATGAGCTTCCTGGTATTCTCAGTTGCACAAAGCCTTTTCTGGCTTGGCTCCTGGTTCCTATGTGTATTCTAAACTAGTGAAGATGCTGGAGAGCAGAATTCTGGGTAAATGAAGTGGGAGTGTTTCTGATAACAAATGGCTACTCCATTAAGAAATAGCATGACTGATTCTCTGGACATCTCGATCCAAAAGAAGGAGGCTGCAGATGGCAAGAACAGAACCGACTGGGGTCCCTTCTACCCCCAAAGTGAGGTTATTTAGGTTCACCACCTGGTTATTAGACTCGCCAGATGGCAAGCTTGAGTAACTGCTCAGAAAGAGAGCAACTAGCCAATCCATTACCCCAGCACAGTCAATACCGTTACTTTAACATGAGATGCACATACTAGTACATAATATGGGTAATGAGGCATCACAGAGCCATCATAAAGGCAGCCATCTGGGCTTGTGTGTGGGACAGCCTTGTGCACCGTGGCCATGGGAGAAACCCAGCTGAGTCTTGCACAGCAGGGATGAGGAGGGGGTGCGGGGGCAGAGATGGAGGTTGGATGGGGGAAGCGGGAAGCGGGGTGTGTGCCCACATGTGCCACTGTCCACAGCATTCAAACATCTTGCTGCTGTCTCTGGGCCATTGCCACCTTTCGCCCCTTTTTCACCTAGTTCTCAGCTGCTCTTTGTTGTTATTCTCAATTTTGATGAAAAAGTCATGATATTTTTACAGCAATGCTGGAAAAATAGAACTGTGACTCGAGGTGCTTTTGAATACTTTGACAGTTCAAGTCCAACTCTGACAGTTACAAAAATGGCTTTCCTTTAGGAAATGGCACGTGTGTCTGGGTGCGGAAGGGGATGGGGTGAGAGTTCGCACACTCCTACTCACCTCTGGAATAGGCTTGGGATGGAAAAGCTCCAACTAGTCCCACTGGGGCTGGCACACGTAGGACCTGGGCACCCCAGAGGGTAAGGTCAGAAAGAAAAGCAGGTGAACCAGGCCACGCCCGAGTCAGGCACTGTAGGCCACATGAGGGCAGGGGCATTTCCTGCCACAATTCCTCCTCATAACCCCACAGGACCCAGCACAGTGCTGCCCAAATAGGGCAGTCAGTGTCATGTTTGTGGAAGTCAGTTCACTTATTCAGCAAATGTTTACTAGATGCAGGGCACTAGGTGAAACCAGGTAAAGGGCACATGAGATCTCTCTGAATTATTTCTTAAAATGGCACATGAATCTACAGCTATCTCAAAATAAAAAGTTTACTTAAAAGTTAAATTTGAAAAACTTGAATACATCTAAAGAGAGAGTGGCTAAAGAGAAACAGATGAGGAGATCCAGAAATATTGTTTGTAAAGGGAGAGGGAGACAGAGACAGAGCGAGAGGGAGACAAACATTTGACAGACATCACGTGACAAAGGGCATAAATGTGTGTAAACATCAGAAGCAGGGAGACCTTGTACCAGCAGGCTCCTTCAGACCCCAAGTGGCCGTTCATTAGGCACCTTCTAGGTTTCCTCCCAACTTTAAGAACGTAGGAGATACTGACCTAATTTCAAACCAATTTTCCTCACTGCTCATTTTTGCCCAAAATGACCTGTGACTGTAAATCAAGACCATCTGTCTTTAATCCAGCTCCTCAGAACCTGAGTACTTTTCACAACTAAACTTCTGAGCCATCCAGAAGTGGGGGATGCCTTGTGACGCCCTAACAGGAGCTGACATCATCCCTGCTGTTGTCTAAGGAATGTCCCCCTCAAGGCCATGCCCATAACTCTCATCATGGCCTCGGGGGAGGAGAGGTAGCAGCTTTAGAAGTGACAATGGAGAGCCTAGGAAACACCTTGCTCCTGCTTTACATCAAGCACATGGAAATAAACAAAGATGCCAAGGGGAAGGCAACGTACATTATGTTTTCATAGTATTGTCTATACTATTGTCATGTTCATTTTAGATCATCAAAAACATATAGTAACCCTGTGAGGCCAGAAGTGCTGGGGTCTCCCTTGACAGATGAGGAGACTGAGGCCCAAGGGGTTCCTGGATCCCAGGAAGAGTAAGAGATAGAGTGGTCCTCTTCTGACTCTGGTGCCCATTCTTCATTCTCAAGCTCACTGCTTCCAAACCATGGTTTTGCTCCTCAAGATCAACATCTACTTCTTTGCCTCTCTTCATCTTGGCCGCACAATCTTGTCATTGACCACCCCCCCTGCACACACCCCTATCCTACTTCATCAGTGCTACACCATCTATGTCTTGGTACTTAAATATTATGTTCAACTTCACTGTTATTTGTTAAGCCATCCAGACTTCAGTGTCTCCAGTCTCTGTAATCTGATGCATTTTAGCTTCCAAGCACCTCATCTTCTCTCTTGCCTTATTCCAATATAATTCCTTTTGGGGAGCAACTGAAATAAGTCTTTCTCAGATGTCGGCCTGTCTGCCCTCAGTCATGTTTCTGCGTGTTTCATACCCAGTGTAGCATGGAGCACAGCAACACCAAAACCAGGTGTTGTCACAGAATCAGTGGCAAGCCACAGTCCCAGGAGTCCAGCAGGGAGAGGCCAAGAGTCAATGAAATATGAACCATGGATGAGGACTTGGGAAAGTGGCTGATGTTACAGGGGGCAAGCCTAAAGGAAACAAATAAGTTCCTGGTTTGTCTGGCATAGGGAAGTTTTTAAAGTGCCAGGTGTTACTGTCTCCTTTTGCTCCACAATGTCTCAAAGGCACCACCTGTCACCTGGCAGATGACTGATTCAGCAGCCTGGGAGTTCACAGGGGGCCAGCTTGCCTTGGACACAGCCCTGCTGATTGGAGCCAAAGTATCTCACACAACAGTGGTAAGTTAAAGCCAACAGATGTCTTCACACCCTAAATCACGAGAAAGTCAAGAAGGGAGAGGAATAATTGACAGTGTCCCTGATCAAAACAGACACCTCGTCACAGCATATTTAGTGGAAAATACATAGAAGACAAAAGCTGAATTCCCTATCCAGGCTGCAGTACCTAGTACATCACTGCCAAGAAGAAAGCATTTAGTGAAATCCTCCTTTAAGTTTTGTCTGGAGCAGGTGCTATATGGAGCAATTAGTCAGACAGCAGTGCAACCCCCAAGCTCACAGTGCAATGCAAACAACCCTGATGTAGACAAACAGGCACAGCACATCCACCCAACAAATATTTATTGAGCACACATATTAGGTACCAGGCACCAAGTGTGGCTCTGATATTACAACAGAGCTTCCTTTTAAAGTTTCCAGTACAAGTTCACATACACAATCAAATCTGATCCTCATAAAACCAAGTGAACCAAGTGACATAGGTGTTGTTATCCTCACTTGGAAACGTAAACTTAGGTTCACCAAGATTAGATGAATGGTCCAAGTCCATATGACTAGTGCCACATACAGTTTCTTGCACTGGGGAAGAATCTCAGGGAATATTTTTCCTTCATGCCCCTGGATACCTATGGACCCTTTCCTACCTGTGCCAAAAGCCTGTTCCTCAACCTCTACACTCACTCTACCTCAGATGTCTCTGCACCCTGCCTACCACAATTTTTAGAGTAGAAAGCACATGTAAGGGTATGCTCAGCTTCAAGCCACAGAAAACCCAACTGAGAGTGACTTAATCAAGAGAATTATCTTACAAGAGATCTGAAAGTACACAATTCCAGAGTTGGCACCTTAGCTCAAAACTGTCACAAAAGAAAAACAAAATTGCATTGAAAGAACCAAGATCTTTCCTTCTTTCCACTCCACCATCCTTAGGCTACTCACCTCACGGCTACAAAACGGCTGCTACAGCTCTATCCTCATGTTCTCACATGACTGTATCCAAAGGCAGATCCAGGTCACATGACCACCCAGCAGCAAGGGCGGGAGAAAGGCAAGAATCTGGTATTTGTGACTTTCATGGGGGAAGCAGGGAGGTGTGGGCACAAAGGCAAAAGCTGGGAGTGGCTATTGGATAACTAATCACCAGCCTCTGCCACAGGAACTTGCTGATTCCTGATTAGGGTCAGAGCTGAAAACTAATTCCTCCCCAGCAGAAATATAAATTTCTTGACACTATAGTTTGCTTTATTAGTTTTCTATTGCTGCATTGTAAATAGCCACGGGCTTAGCAGCTTAAGACAATACCCGTTTATTTTCTAACAGCTCTATAGGCCAGAAGTCCAGGAAGTCTTGAGTGAGTTCTCTGATTAGGGACTTACAAAGCTAAAATCAAGGTGTTACCTGGGCTGAGCTCTCATCTGGAGTTCTGGGGAAGAATTCACTTCCAACGCTTTCAGATTGCTGGCAGAATTCAGTTCCTTGTAGCTGTAGGATTGTCTCCATGGCCTTGCTGGCTGTCCACCAGGGATCACTCTCAACTCCAAAGATGGCTCTCCATCCTTATACGTGGCCCCCTCCATCTTCAACACCAATAACGGTGCACTGAATCCTTCGCATATCAATACTTCCAATCTCTCCAACTTTTCCTTCTACCAGCAGCTGAAGAAAAATCTGTGCTTTTAAAGGGCTCCTGCATTAGATTAGGCCCACCTAGGTAATCTGCCTTTGGCCATGATCACAGGAGTAACACCAGAGGGTGAAGATCATGGGAGCCATCTCAAAACTCTGCCTACCTTAGCCACCATTAAAAAAACAAAATCAGGATTTATTCTTGGAGTTTGGGATAGGGTCACCCTTCCCTGAATCACAATAAGGGCAGGAGGACTCCCAATCAAAACTGGGGCTCTGCAGGCAAAAAATTAAAGAAGAGAATGGCTGCTGGGTGGGCAACCAAGAGTGTCTGATGTGATTAACTTTTTTTCTGTGTAACTGAGATACTAACCCTAAGATAGTTACACAGTGGAATACCATCCAGCTGGTGCAATTTTTTTTTTTAATGAGAACATAGTGTGTAAGAACCTGCCACTGACCAGGACAGGGATTCCTGCTTCATTTAACTCCCCCACCGCTCCAACCCTCACAACCCACCCCCCCGACCTGCTCCTCAGCCAGTACTGTGCCCCCAACACAGACTCATGAAGAATGCTGACCAACAGGGAGTTTGATAGAGTTTCTTATAATAGAAGTATTTACTGTGGCTAGATTTCTTATGGCTGTTTTTAACTGGTTTGTTTCTGTCTGTTAGGCAAAAGGGAAAGACAAGGGTTTATGGGAAGAGGAGGCCCATCTCTCAGAGTTCACACAGAGCAGGTCCTAACACTGCCAGTGGTGTTTGTAAGGAGTCTTTGAAGGCCTTTCCATGTCTTTCTAAAGAGAAATCACCTGCCCTCTTCTCTGCAGAGGTGCCTCATTACAAGCTCTTTCAATGCATTGTTTTCTGTTTCACTGCCTTAAATCCAACTCGGGCTGCCTATGTTTTTTATTTCAATTCGTTTTCTCTGTTTTACAACATCTATTTGGATTTAATTTTTTTTCCTCCACCAAAAAGTCTAAAATCCCAAGTCAGATGTCTCCAAGGAGCTTATGTACATTTGCACAAACACTTGGAGATCCTTAAGAACTGCTTTACTTTCACAGAGGCTTGTGTTTACCTTTTATTTTAAGTGCTTTCAAGTCCATTCTCTTGAAGTACCTTGCCTTACCAGGAGCCCTGCTTTTTGTTCCTGTTGCCTTCTTCATTCAGAAGAACCATCAATCAGTTTCTGAAACAAGGAAGCTTCTGTGCAGAATTCAAAAGACACCACATCACAGCTGGTGGCAAGAGAGTGCAATGGGCATTGTTGTTTGTACACAGGCCTTCATCTCTGTGAGAAGTACCCCTGTTTGAAATGAATGAGGCAGACAAGAATGGTGGCTTCAAAAGCAACTATCCTCCTCTGGGCTTTTCTCGTTGAAAGTTCTGCGCAGCACTGTCACTAGAAAGTAAAGAGAATAAAAGGCAAATCTGCAGCAGGCTACAGGTTTCCTATACAAGAGACTCACACCTGGCCTCAGCCAGGCCGTGCGTCTGGATATTTGCCTTTACTATGTAGATTTGGGTTTGCAAGGTTAATGTGAAAGAGGCTGTTTATTTTTTCCCAGTGATTCTGCATAAAAATTACATAAACTTCCCTTACCAAGAGCCCAGAAATATGACAGGCTCCTCTCTTTCCTGGTGCCTCTTAAGGGTGTCATTTCTGGTAGGAGTAGAGCATCCATCACTAGTGTTGCCACGGTTATGGCTTCTGGACGAGGGGATTGGCTGATCCTTGGCCCAGCTCTTCCACTTAGCTATCATCAACCCCACAGCAGGAGGTTTCCTTATTCCCTGATTCATTTTGTATTTGGCTGGAATATTGGAGAGCACATAGTTTCTGTGGTACTTCATGACTCTTCTGTAGGTTCTTAGTGACCTTAAGGTTGATTAGGACATAAAGTCTTGGGCTAGTGGAAAAGTTAAAACAGTGTGCAGGGCTTACAGCAATCAGAGATGAAAAAGAAATAAAAGGAATCCAAATCGGAAAAGAAGAAATAAAACTGTCACTGTTTGCAGATGACATGATACTATATATAGAGAATCCTAAAGATACTACCAGAAAACTACTAGAGCTAATCAGTGAATTTGGTAAAGTAGCAGGATACAAAATGAATCACAGAAATTTCTTGCATTCCTATACACTAATGAAAAATCTGAAAGAGAAATTAAGGAAAAACTCTCATTTACCATTGCAACAAAAACAATAAAATACCTAGGAATAAACCTACTTAAGGAGACAAAAGACCTGTATGCAGAAAACTATAAGACACTGATGAAAGAAATTAAAGATGATACAAACAGATGGAGAGATATACCATGTTCTCGGATTCAAAGAATCAACATTGTGAAAATGACTACACTACCCAAAGCAATCTACAGATTCAGTGCAATCCCTATCAAACTACCAATGGCATTTTTCACAAAACTAGATCAAAAAATTTCACAATTTGTATGGAAACACAAAAGACCTCGAATAGCCAAAGCAATCTTGAGAAAGAAAAAGGGAGCTGGAGGAATCAGGCTCCTGGACTTCAGACTATACTACAAAGCTACAGTAATCAAGACAGTATGGTACTGGCACAAAAACAGAAATAAAGATCAATGGAACAGGATAGAAAGCCAAGAGATAAGCCCACGCACATATGGTCACCTTATTTTTGATAAAGGAGGCAAGAATATACAATGGAGAAAAGACAGTCTCTTCAATAAGTGGTGCTGGGAAAACTGGACAGCTACAGGTAAAAGAATGAAATTAGAACACTCCCTAACACCATACACAAAAATAAACTCAAAATGGATTAAAGACCTAAATGTAAGGCCAGACACTATAAAATTCTTAGAGGAAAACATAGGCAGAACACTCCATGTCATAAATCACAGAAAGATCCTTTTTGACCCACCTCCTAGAAAAAGGGAAATAAAAACAAAAGTAAACAAATAGGACCTAATGAAACTTAAAAGCTTTTGCACAGCAAAGGAAACCATAAACAAGACGAAAAGACAACCCTCAAAATGGGAGAAAATATTTGCAAACAAAGCAACTGACAAAGGATTAATCTCCAAAATATACAAGCAGCTCATGCAGCTCAATATCAAAAAAAAACAAAAAGCCCAATCCAAAAATGGGCAGAAGACCTAAATCGACATTTCTCCAAAGAAGATATACAGATTGCCAACAAACACATGAAACGATGCTCAACATCACTAATCATTAGAGAAATGCAAATCAAAACTACAGTGAGGTTATCACTTCACACCAGTCAGAATGGCCATCATGAAAAAATCTACAAACAATAAATGCTGGAGAGGGTGTGGAGAAAAGGGATCCCTCTTGCACTGTTGGTGGGAATGTAAATTGATACAGTCACTATGGAGAAATCTTGCATTGTTTGTATCTTTTAAAAGTGTCTTAAATTCTTTGGAAGCAAGGCTAAATATAAACGAAGTATAAATACATTCTCTAGAAATCCATTGGATTTTTTGCTTTTAGGATGGGAGAAAAAAAGTACAAAGGTTTTTCTGGCCAGGAAGGGAAAACTGAATAATGCAAAGCACCTAGAACATATTCTGTGTAAAAAACAAATGCAATAATTTAAATGTATATTTTCTGTTGAAGAAAAAATATATGTACATGGTGTTCGATTCAACAGCATACATATTAAAATTGTAACGATACAGAGAAGATTAGCATGGCCTCTGATCAAGGATGACATGCAAATTTGTGAAGCATCCCATATTTTTAGATGTTGGTCAAAGGGTACAAAACTCCCCGCTAAAGGATAAATAAGGTCTAGGGATCTAATGCACAGCATGGTGACTATAATCAACAATACTGTATAATATATTGAAAGTTTTTAAGAAAGTAGATCTTAAATACTATCACCACACAAGTAAAAAATATATAACATAACTATGTCAAGGGATGGAGATGTTAACTAACCTTATTGTGGTCATCGTTTTGCAATGTATACATGTCTCTAATCATCACATTGTATACCTTAAACATACATATACCAATAATAATTCAATGAAGCTGGAGGGGGGGAATTGCCTCAACTACAGAGGGAAAAAATATATATATATACATATATTTGATTGGATTCAAGAAAACTGGAATTTCTAGTACAATGGGAGGATAAGACAATTACACTCCTAAACTCAGGGAGCCCCCTGAATAATTAGGAGCCTGCCACAGAGAATCACACACACAAGAAATTTGGGCAGTCCCTTCAAAAGCCTGGGGTGGGCCATGTGGACACACCATACCATCAGGGAGGTGCTTAGTGGGTTCTGGGAACCCCAGTTTCTTTCACACAATTAAAGCTTTACAGGCAGTACCCTGGTGGTTTAGTGGTTAGGATTCCAGGCTTTCACTGCCATGGCCCAGGTTCAATCCCTCGTCAGGGAACCGAGATCCCGCAAGACATGTGGTGCGGCCAAAAAATAAATAAATAAATAAAAGCTTTACAAGCATCTGCTGAACAAATGGAAAAGATAAGTAAAAAAAAAAAAAAAAAAAATCAAACCATTATGCCTGTGTGCTAAATAAGTTCACAGATAATCTTCAAATTAACCCAAGTGGAAATGATTTAGCAGCCTCAGAAAAGTAGATGCTATAAAAGGCTTTAGTTCCTTTAACCCTCTC